>NC_132790.1:79492500-80692500 GCF_048418805.1 Vulpes vulpes | reverse complement strand
TTATAAAAAGAATTAATACCATTCTTCCCAAATTCTTCCAAAAAACAGAAGAGGAGGGAACATATCCAAAAGGCCACCATTACCCGGATACCAAAACCAAACAAGAAAACTTTAAGAAATTACAGGTCAATATCTCTGATGACCATAGATGTAAAAATATTCAATAAAATATTAGCAAACTAAATTTAACAATATATTTAAAGGACCATACATTGTGAACTAGTGGGTTTTTTTTTTCCAGGGATGCAAAGATGATGGCTCAACATCTGCAAATCAAATCAATTTGATGCACCACATTAACAACAAGAAAAAGGATAAAAATCACATGATCATCTCAGTAATAAACATTTACAAATTCAACGTTCATTCATGATAAAAACTCTCAACCAAGTGGAAATAGAGAGAGTTTTTCTTCTAAGATTACGAACAAGACAAGAATGCCCACACTCATTTTATCCAAAACAGTGCTGGAAGTCCTAGCCAGAGCAATTAGGCAAGAAAAAGAAATTAAGGCATTCAAGTTACAAAGAAAGAAGTAAAACTGTTTCCATTTGCAGATAACATTTTATATAGGGGAAACCTTAAAAACCCTACCAAAAAACTTTTATTTTTTTTAAAGATTTCATTTTATTATTATTTATTCATGAGAGAGAGAGGCAGAGACACAGGCAGAGGGAGAAGCAGGCTCCACGCAGGGAGCCCAATGCAGGACTCGATCCCGGTACTCCAGGATCACTCCCTGGTCCAGGGCAGGTGCTAAACTGCTGAGCCACCCAAGGATCCCCCAAAAGACTTTTAGAGCTAATAAACAAATTCAGTAAAGCTGCAAGATACAAAACCAATATATAAGATACATTTTTATACACTAATAATTATTAGAGAAATTAAAAAATAGTCCTATTTACAATTGCATGAAAAAAAAAAAAAGAAAATACCTATGAATAAATTTAACCAAGGAGGTGAAAGATGTGTACACTGAAAATTATAAGACACTGAAAACACAAATAAATGGAAAGACAGTTCAAGCTCATGGACTGGAACAATTAATGTTAACATGTCCATACTTATCCAAAGCAATCTATAGATTCAATGTAATCCCTATCAAAATTCTAATGGCATTTGTCACAGAACTAGAACATACTAAAGTTTGTATGGAAGCACAAAAAACCCCGAAGCAATCTTGAAAAAGAATAACAAAGCTGGAGGCATCACACTCCTAATCTCAAACTGTATTATAAACCTAGAGTAATAAATAAATAAATAAACAAACAAACAAACAAACCTAGAGTAATCAGAACAGTATGGTATTGGCATAAATACACACACACACACACACACACACAACAATGGAGTAAAATAGCACCTCCCAAATCCTCCTCTAAACTTCATGCCTATATGGTCAATTAATGCATGACTAAGGAACCAAGAATATACAATGCGGAAAGGACAGTCTCTTTAATCAGTGGTACTGGGAAAACCGGACAGCCATATGCAATGCAAAAGAATGAAAATGGACCACCATCTTGCACCATATGTAAAAATCAACTCAAAATGCAAAATAGATCAGTGACTTAAATCTAAGACCTGAAATCACAAAACTTCTGGAAGACAACACGGAGGGTAAAGCTCCATAGACACTGGTCTTGGCAAATTTTTGTTTTTTTGTTTTGCTTTTTTTTTGGATTTGACACCAAAAGCAAAGCAACAGAAGCATTAAAAAAAAAAAAAAAAAAAGAACAAAAACAAAACAAAACAAAAAACCAAGTGGGAGGGGTACCTGGGTAGCAAAATTGGTTAAACATCCAACTCTTGGTTTTAGCTCAGGTCCTGACCTCAGGGTTGTGAGATCAAGCCCAGTGTCAGGCTCCACACTCAGCATGGAATCTGTTTGAGATTCTCTCTCCCTTTCCTTCTCTCACTCATGTTCTCTCTCTCCCCCTCTAAAATAAATAAATAAATTTTTAGGGGGGAAAAAAGTGAGACTGTACCTAACAAAAAAATTTCCGCAAAGCAAAGGAAGCCATCCACAAAATGAAAAGATGACCTACAAAATGGGAAAAAATATTTGCAAACCATATATTTGAAAAAGGGTAAATATCTAAAATACATAAAGTACTCATACCACGAAGGCAAAAAACTCCAATTTAAAAATGGGTAGAGGATCTGAATAGACATTTTTCTAAAAGTGACACACAAGGTGGACCTGGATGGCTCAGTGGCTGAGTGTCTGCCTTCGGCTCAGTAATGACCCCAGTGTCCTGGGATCAAGTCCCGCATCAGGCTCCACAGGGATCCTGCTTCTCTCTCTGCCTATGTCTCTGCCTCTCTCTCTGTGCCTCTCATGAATAAATAAATAAAATCTAAAAGAAAGAAAGAAAGAAAATTGACACACAAATGGCCAGCAGGTATGTGGAAAGATGCTCAACATTGCTAATTATCAGGGAAATGCAAATTGAAACTACAATGAGCTATTACCTCACACTGTCAGAAAGGCTATTATCAAAAGACAAAAAATAAGTGCTGAAGATGATGTGGAGAAAAGGGAACCTTTGTGCACTGTTGGTGGAAATGTAAATTTGTGTAGCCATTATGGAAAGCAGTATGTAGATTCTTAAAAAAAAACAAACTAAAAATATAACTACTACATAACCTAGCAATTCAAATTCTGAGTATGTATCTGAAGAAAATGAAAAAAAAAATTGAAAAGATGTATACATCTCTATGTTCATTGTGGCATTGTTTATACTAGCTGATGGGGGCACCCGGCTGACTCAGTCAGTAGAGCGTGCAACTCTTGATTTTGGGCTCATGAGTTTGAGCCCCATGTTGGGTGTAGAGATTACTTTTTAATAAATAAATAAACAAACAAATAAATAAGTCAAGATATTAAAAAAATCTAAGTTTCCATCAATAGATGAATGAATAAAGATGTAGTGTGTGTATGTATGTGTATATATATGTGTGTGTGTGTGTGGAGATATATATATATATATATATATATATATATATATATATATAAATGGAATATTGAACCATAAAAAAAGGGGAAAGTTTGCTATTTGCAACAACATGGATGAACCCCAAGGGCATTTTGCTAAGTGAAATAAGTCAGAGGAAGACAAACACTGTAAAACCTCTCGTATGCAAAATCTTAATCACAAACAAAACAAAAAACCCTCATAGATACAGAGAACAGATTTGTGGTTACCAGAGACAGGAGTGGGAGGGAGTGGGGGATAGGTAAAATGAAATGAGTCAAGACGGTGAAAAGGTACACAATTCCAGTTATAAGATAAGTAAGTCCTGGGGATGTAACACATAGCATGGTGATTATAGTTAACAATACTGTACTGTATATTTGAAAGTAGCTAAGAGTAAATCTTAAAAGTTCTCATTACATGAAAAAAATATAACTATGTATCCTTATGAATGTTAACTAAACTTGTGGTAACCATTTCACAATACATTAAATCATTATGTTGTACAACCAAAACTAATACAATGTTACATGTCATTCATACTTCAACTACAAAAAGAAAAAAAAACCCAGTCATTTAACCAATCTGGAAATTGATTGGAGGCATACAACCAATTGAATTAAAATAAGAATAGTCAGTCTGTTACATTTTAGCCAGGAACTCCTTCAATCCCTTGCCCCTCCTATCTCAGATCCATTACCTGGAAATTCTCCCCCAGACTCAGCAGATGGAGAACTCTGTGGGAACTGACAGTTCTGCTGCTCTGCTGGGGGGGGGGGGGGGGGGGGGGGGGGCTTGACTATTTGGAGCAGAGCATAGAAAAATTCCTGCCGTGTACTGTTGGAAGCAATTGATCTCAGTGGCAAACAATCAGGAATGGTTAACATCAGGAGTAGCCTGAGGTCTTGATACTGGTGGGAAAAGTACCAAAATGGCAGACCAGTCAGAAATGGAATAGGGGGATCTAGGGAAGGAAACAACCAGAGAGAGAGTGAGCCTAGCTAAGATTCTCCCCTATCTCTGGTGATCTGGATGCATGCTCAGCAGAGGCCCGACAGAGCTCCAGTGACCTACTTGCTACTTGTCCTTGGCTGATATTCCCCTAGTCACTGTATGTGCAGCACACCAAATGATAACTAAACTCATTTATATTTACCCAGTATGATCACAAATCATACAACATTACAGATCATCTATGTTGTCTGCTTTATTACACAGATGGGAAATCCAAAACCTCTGAGCAGTTTAATAGCAGGAGTTTCTAAAAAGTTAGTAGAAAATCAACAGAGGTTAGTATGACTCCTGGGGCTTTGCCAGAATTCATTTATCTATAAAAATCTGGCACAAAATTGAGAAACAGAAGCTGATAAGGTAGCACAAAACTAAGAATGAAAACCAATTTGGACTATCTGTACCAAATATAAAAATTTTCTCTTATCTTTATCTTATATTTAGTCACTCTTCCCTTTTATTCTTTACTTCTCAGAATTCTTTTGAAGGAATAAGAGAGGTTTCTTCAGGAAATCATTCTTTGTGGGTTCTTAAACAGATCATAAACTTTACACTGGAGAACAGATTATACCCATCCCATGAATGATGGCCTATGATATGGTCATTTCTCTTAACTGATCTTACCTTCTGTTCCACCTTTTCATAACTCCCAATTCGTGGTTCTAGTTCCTCATTTTTTGTGCTTTGTGAGTGACAACTATGCTAAAACAATCTAGTCTTCTGGTTGAGTACCTATAGTCACAGGGAAAATGACCATGACATAGATATACACTCCAATTCCAATTACCCCCCAAAAATATTAGGTACTCACATTTACATCTTTACAATACACCTTTACATAATAAAAGGCTATCCATGCATGTCCTCAAGCCCTCTTATTGTCATTTTGTTGTTGTTGTTGTTCAAGCAAGTTCTCTTAGAGACAACAGAACATTCTATGTGAATACAAGGCTCTTTTCCCCAAGTTTGGTGGAATGCAGGAAGCTACTTCAGATTGGTACCAAGGAAACCTGTTTCCAAGACAATTTTTATATGTTCCTGTCTTTTGTGATGGCTTGACATTTGGCTCATTCTTGGTATTTAGTCCATTTTAAATTGCTAGGAAAAATAAGGAACAAATCCGTACATATATACAGCTGATACCTTTGCTGTTGAGAACTTTATACATCTGTTCTTCTGATAAGGACAGTCAGAAATTTTAAAAGTATAAAAACATCAATGACAAATAACCTAACAAGCATTCAAGAAAGACTACAAAACAGGGATGCCTGGGTGGCTCAGCGGTTTAGTGCCTGCCTTTGGCCCAGGGCATGATCTTGGAGACTCGGGATTGAGTCCCACCTCAGGCTCCCTGCGTGGATCCTACTTCTCACTCTGTCTTGTCTCTGCCTCTCTATGTCTCTCATGAATAAATAAATTTTAAAAATTATAAAAAAAAGAAAGAGTACAAAACAAAGAATGCAATGGATCTGGCTGGCTGTTGTGCTGTGGAATGGGCCCCATTTTCAATTTTTTTTTTTCTGCTGTGTGTCTCGTAACTTGGAGACAGTATCTGGGGATAGAAGGTCGGAAATCTGGGGAAGGCATAAAAGGACCAGTGTCTTTATCAAGGGAAAACACCTGGGTGTTTCTGGGTGAGACTAATTTTTCACAGAAACCACATCTGTTCTCTCAAGTAAAAAAAAATACCAAAACATCCCTGGAGGCAATGTGGTATAAATTTGTATACCCATTGTGTATAATCCATTATACATGGATTTAAACTGTGGCTACCATGTACCTGCTCAGAGACCGTGATAGTCTCCTTACTCTCTGAGCTCCCTTAACTGCACAATCAATTAAATGAGATAATTTAGGTAAAATGCCCAATACTATTCATATGTGTTAACATATGTCATGCCCTTTCTGCCTTACCAATACCATCCAGAGGCATGTGCTAATAGTGACAAACCTACTTCTATGCAAATGCAGGGATGTATCTTGTCATGACTGTAATTTCTGACAAAGTAAAAAATTATAGACTCATTCTGCCATTTAACAACTCATTCTATTTTTTTTGTGACCAGGATGAACTGATGAACTTTAACTTGACACTTTTCCTCCTGAGTCACTTCTAAAGATCAGATATTTTAACAGCAGCTGATCTGCACAGTAGGATCCCATGGGTCAGTCCCCACCACCAACATAAAAAGGTTAGGAATTATTTCATATCATGATGCTGCCAGAGAGAGTACAGATCCCCAAAGAAAATATTTTATAATATATATATATTTTTTTCTCCCAAATTCCCTTGCCAGCTTCTTCCTCTGTCAAAAAGTGTCTGGATGTGATGGGATACTCTGCATGCATGCCTGAGTCCAGGGCACTACATGATGGCACCAGGTAGAAGCTGAGGGGCTGCTTGGGTTTCAAGCTGACACATCTCCTGTCAAAGCTACTTCATACCCTGGCAGAGAGAAGTTCCCCTCAACTCTTAGCAGTGATCATTGCAATTATTACATGTGAGTGACCAATAAGTCACTAAGTCACTGTGATGACTCATGCATCAAAAAGAAAGCCCTCTTCTGGGCTCATAGGCCAGGCAGTAATCTCTAGGGACAGAAGCTAATCTTGCTAACTAAGAATAGTAGGTAGGAGAATGATGTCACCAAGACGGCAATGTATGTCATTCTTAGTTATACTCTTCCTCCCAAGAAGAACCAAGATTTATTTTTTTAAAAAAGGTACCACTGAGAGAAGCCTAGAACACAGACGTGAGGCCGAAGCACACTGCTGCATCTCACAGACCAAGAGGTACTACATTAGACAGGTAAGAGAAGTGGTCACTTTTTTACCACATTGCCCCTCTTCCAGGACAGTACAGCACCACCAGGAGAGGTCCCCCTTGAGTCACAAGTTTCTCCAGTAGGAAAAGAGAAACCAAGCATTGTAGGTCACTTAGTAGAGCCCATACCCTGATCTCACATGGTAAGGATTGCAGTACAATCTGCACGGTGTAGACACTAGGAATCTGACTGTGACACATGGGTGAGTATCTTGCAAAAATTAATACACAGACCTTGGCAGACAGAGTTAATTACCTGCAGTGCCCAAGTAGTAATCCCATTCATCAGCTTTGTTCATCTTCAGAACCAAATCTGGGGTGCACTCTGATTAGGGAACTTGGCAGGGTGCAGATATGCCTGATTTGGATCCTCAGATGAAGAGTTTTGCTGGCTCTAGAGCTGAGTTTGCCCATACCCAGGCAAAGTGCTAAGTCAAAGCTCTATCCTCTGTGGAGGGTGCCTTCTAGACTCATCTGATCAGAAGGACTAGTGACAACTGTTAGAAGCTGTGTGGCCCAGTGGCACACAAGCTAAGAGGTGAATGGGCAGAGCTGATAACTTCCAGAGCAAAATCAGTGTGGGGCATTTAGGCTTCCATGCTAAGTAAAGGCAGGAGGATTAAGTCATAGCCAAAGGTGGGGGTAGTTCCTGGCAACTCTAAACTGGAAAGCCTCTTTGAGAAATTGAGAATAGCCTGGAACAGCCCCCTCTCCCTCCTGCCTGGGCGAGATAAAGTGAATAGTTTGCAGAACAAAGCCAGTGACCCTGTTCAGGAAGGAACTTGGGGTGCAGGTCAGTTTAAAACAGCAAACAAAAGAGCTTTATCAGTTTTAGAGATGCTTCTCCTGCTGTGCCTGAGCAGGCAGTTTAATTTATAGTCCTGTTCATAGTTGAATACAGCCTTCAGCCTATGCAACCAGGAAATCTAACCAGGACAGACAGGAAGCTGTTTAGCCCAATTCAACAACACTATGTACTGTCTATGTAATGCATTAGAAAACAGGATAGCCAATGATTTCCCCCATGTGCAAGAGCAAAACCAATGACTTCACTTGACCAAGGAATTCAATACATTCAAGCCTGCTTTGGGCCCCCAAACAGTGAATGAACTATATAGGCCTTAAGCCTACTTGCTACTTTGTCAGGGCAGGGAAGTTAATTCATAGCTCTAGCTACTACTAAATACAGTACTCAGTTCTACCATCTAGTAAGCCTGAACAGAGATTTAGGCAACCACAGAATCCATCCTATAGCCTCACTTGGGTAAGGAACCAAGCAAACAGTTCTATCCAACTGGTCTCAGACAGTGGTACTCACCCCATCCCTGTTCTCAGAATTCAAATAGTTGCATCTCCCCAAAAGAGACCACAATAGCAGGGCCCACCTGCCCAAAGACATTACCAGCAGACACATCCAGAAACCCAAATTGAGCAGACTAGTAAAGAACTATCTCTGCCAAAGAAAACCTGTGAAGTTTGGAAAAGGAGGCCCATTACTTGAATGCATATGTACCAATGTAAAAAATCAAGGATCAGGTAAATATGGTATCACCAAAGGAAACCAATAAAGCTACAATAACTGACCCTAAAGAAGTGGGAGATCTATGAATAGTCAGATATTTTAGAATAATCCTCTTAAGGAAGTTCAGCAAACCAGAAAAAAAACACAGACTAAAGTAGAAAAACTAAAATTAGTAGAAAACTATTGCTCATTTTGCATGAACAAAATGAGAAGTTTGATAAGGAAACAGAAACCATCAACAACAAAACAACCCTCCACAACACAAACCCATAAACAGAAATCCTAAAGTTGAAAAATACAATAACTGAGAGGGTTTCAAAAGTATACTCAACTGGGCAGCCCATATGGCTCAGTGGTTTAGTGCCACCTTCGGCCCAGGTTGTGATCCTGGAGACTCGGGATTGAGTCCCACGTCAGGCTCCCTGCATGAAGCCTGCTTCTCCCTCTGCCTGTGTCTCTGCCTCTCTCTCTCTCTCTTTCTCGCGCGTGTGCACTCTGTGTCTCTCATGAATAAATAAATAAAATATTTTTAAAAAGTATGTTCAACTGTGCGAAGGAAAAATTAGTGGGCTGGAAGATGGGACATTGGAAATTGCCTAGTCACAGAAACAAAAAGAAAAAAAAATGAAAAAGTGGAGAAAGCCTACAAGAAATTAGGACAAAATAAAAAGAAACAATATTCAATACTTGCATTATGGGAATTCCAGAAGAATAAGAGAAAGGCACACAAAATAAATTTAGAGGGATAATGTCTGAAAAATTCCCAAACCTGGAGAGAGAAATGGAAATCTAGATCCATGGGGCACAAAGGGCCCCAAATAGATTGAACCTCAATAGGACTACACTGACACACATTATAATTAAATTGTCAAAAATCAAAAGCAAAGAATTTTAAAAGCAGCAAAAGAGAGAAGTTACACACAAGGGAACCCACCATAAGACTACTGGCAATTTATCAACAAACTTTTCAGGTCAGAAGAGAACAGGATGACATATTCACAATATTAAACAAAAACAAAAACTGTCAGATGTCCTTCAGAAATAAAGGAGGGAGAAAGACTTTCCTGAATAAACAAAAGCCGAGGGAGTTCATAACCACCAGACTGCCTTCAATAAATGCTAAAGAGAGTTCTTGGAGTGAAAGTAAAAGACAATTAACCTGACAACACCACAAAAAGGTAATATATAGTCATAGTTTGATTCTGCAAAATGGTAATAGTGGTACATAACTCACAACTCTAGTTTGAAAGTTAAAAAATATGGAGCAAAAAAAAAAAAAAAGAGAATGGAGCAAATAATGACTGTAAGTACAGTAATTTATATTAATATTAAAAATATGTAAATTTTAACAGCAATAACCTAAAATGCAATGGGGGGGTGAAGTTAAACTGTAAAATATATAAATTCTATTGAAGTTAAATTGTTATAACTTTAAAAAAGGGTGTTAAAAGTTTAAGATATTTTATGTAGGCCTCATAATAACCACAAGGGAAAATCTTTTAGTAATTACACAAAGGAATAGTTGTCAAAGCCTATGTATACAAAAATACATCAACACACAGAAAAAGGACAACAGAATGAGAAATAGCAACAATGGATCTATTAAAAAAAAAAACAGAAAACAATGAACAAAATGTCAATAGTAAATCCTTGCTTATCAATAATTACTTTAAATGTAAATGAATTAAATTATCAAATCAAAAGACACAGAATGACTGAATGGATTTTTATAAATCCAACAACATGGCGCAATGTTGCATCAGATGTAAACATCTGACTCTTGATTGTGACTCAGGTCATGATATCAGGTTCATGAGATGAAGCCCTGTATCAGGCTCCATGCTTGGTGTGGAGTCTGCTTGAAATTCTTTCTCCCTCTCCCCACTCATGTGCTGTCTCTCAAGTAAATAAATCTTTTTTAAAAATCCAACAATATGTTGCCTAAAAGAAATTCACTTTAGCTTTTTTAAGACATAAATAGACTGAAAGTGAAAGGATGGAACCCATTACAAGCAAATGGTACCAAATTTTTTTTTAAAGTTATATCAGAGAAGACAGACTTTAAAGTAAATAAGAATAGTAAAAAGAGACAAAGAAGGTCATATAATGATAAAGGAGTCCATATACCCAAAAAGCATAACAACTGTAAATATTTATGCACCCAACATTAGAGCACCTACATAAAGCAAAACCAATAGAGCTAAAAGGAGTAATAAAGTTTAGTACAAACTAAACTAGTATAATAGTTTAATTAGGACTTTAATATCCTATTCTCACCGATAAATACATCATCCAGAGAATCAAAAAAGAAAGAGAAGATCTTCATAACACTATAGATCAAATGAACCTAACATACACAGAATATTCTATCCACCTATCCAACACAGAATGCATGTTCTTCTCTAATGCATATGTAACATTTTCTAGAATAGATCACTATGTTAGGCCATAAAACAAGTCTTAGCAATTCAAGAAGATTGAAAATATACTAAGTATCCTCTCTGACAACAATGGTATGAAACTAGAAATTGGCAACAAGAGGAAAACTAGAAATTCACAAATACACCAAAATTAAACAACACTCTCCTAAATAAGCAATGGATCAAAAAAACTAAGGGAAAATTGGAAGTAAAATTTTTCTATTTGCAAATTCTTGAGACAAATGAAAATGAAAAAAACAACATACCAGAACTTATGGGATACAGCAAGAACAGTTCTAAGAATTAAGTTCTTAAGAACAAATATCTATATTAAGAAGAAAGATATCGAATAAACAGCCTAACTTTATACCTCCTTAAGGAACTAAAAACCAACAAACTGAACCCAAAGTGAGCAGGAGAGAGGAAATAATAAAGATTAATGCAGGAATAAGTGAATAATGAACAGAAAAACGATAGAAAAAAAAGATTAACCAAACCAAGAGTCCGTTGTTTGAATAGATACATAAAACTGACAAATGCTTAGCTAGAGTAAGTATAAAAGAACCACCCAAATCCACAAAATTATAAATGAAAAAGGAATTATCAAAGAACTGATACCAAAGAAATTCCAAATATCGTTGAGACTACTATGAATAATTATATGTCAACAATTAAACAACCAGAAGGAAAAAATTCTTAGAAACATGTAACTTACAAAGACAGAATCAGAAAGATAAAGAAAATATGAATAGGCCAATTACTAGTAAGGAGACTGAATCAGTAATCAAAAATCTCCCAATGAAGAAAAGCCCAGGACTAGATGGCTTAACTGGTAAATTCTGCAAAAATATTTTTTAAAAAAACTAACAGTAATTCTCCTCAAATTCTTTCAAAAAAATCAAAGAGAAAAGAACATTCTCAAACTCGTTTTATGAGGCCAGCATTAAACTGGTATCAAAATCTGAAAAGGACACTACTAGAAAAGAAAACTACAGGCCATAATCCCTGATGGATATGGATACAAAAATTCTCAATAAAATACTAACAAACCCAAATTCCAAAGCATGTTAAAAGAATCATTCACCATGATCAAGTGGGATTTATCCTTGGGATATCAGCATGGTTCAACATATGCAATTAACAGGATACATCACATTAATAGAATGAAAGAATAGAATAATAGAATTAATAGAATGAAAGAAAACAGTATCATCTCCATAGATGCAGAAAAACCTTTTGATAAAATTCAATATCCATTCCTGATAGATAAAAACTTTTAACAAATTAGGCATAGAAGGAGTATACACCAACATAATAAAAGCCACATATGGCAAGCAGAGAGTTAACATCTCATTCAATGGTGAAAAAATGAAAGCTTTTCCTCTAAGATCAGGAATAAGACAAGGATGCCCAGTCTCACTACTCCTATTTCACACAATACTGAGAGTGCTAGCTAGAGCTATCAGGTAAGAAAAAGAAATATAAGATATCAGAATTGGGAGGGAAGAAGTAAAATTGTCTCCATATGCTGATGATATGATTTTATATATGGAAAATTCTAAAGACTCAATCAAAAAACTGTTAGATCTAATTAATGAATTCATAAAGTTGAAGAATGCAAAAATTAACATACAAAATCAGTAGTGTTTCTATACACTACCAAAATTTCTGAAAAAGAAAGAAACCAATCCTATTTACAATAGCATCAAAAACAACAAAATACTTAGGAATAAATTAAACTAAGGAGATGAAAGATCTCTATGCTGAAAACTACAAGACAATAATGAAAGAAATAAAAGAAGACACAAGTGAAATGGAAAGTTATTTGTGTTCATGGATTGCAAGAAGTAATATTGTTAAAATTTTAATACTACTAAAAGCCATCTGTAGATTCAATGCAATTCCTATCAAGATTCCAATGGCACTTCTACAGAAGTAGAAAAATCACTCCTAAAACTTATCTGAAGCCACAAAAGACCCAAAAATAGCCAAATAAATTCCAGAGAAAGAAAAACAAAGGTGGAGGTATTCACACTTCCTGATTTCAAACTATTCTATTAAATTGTAGTCATCAACACAATAGAATATTGTCATAATCATAAAAACAGACCCATGGAACAGAATTGAAAGATCAGAAATATACCCAACCATCTGTGATCATCTAATATTTGACAAAGGAAAAAAACAGTCTCCTCAATAAATGGTAGTAAGATAACTGGATATTCACATGTAAAAGAATGAAACTGGACTCCTATCTTATACCACTCACAAAAGTTAACTCAAAATGAATTAAATACTTAAATATAAGACCTAAAACCATGAAACTCCTAGAAGAAAACAGGAATAAAGCTCCTTGACATGGGTCTAGGTAATGATTTTTTGGATAGGATCTAAAGCACAAGCTTCAAGACAACAGTAGGCTGTTAGTAGATAAGTTTAGTGAGTCAGAAGTTATACATGGATTTTCAATCATGCAGGGGCCTGGCACCCCTAATTCTCAGGTTGTTCAAAAGTCAAATGTATATATACAATGGAATATTATTTAGCCACAAGAAATGAGTAAATCCTCCCATTTGCAACAACATGGATGAATCTTAAAGGCATTTTCTAAGTGAAATAAGTCAGAGAGAGATAAACAACTATATGATTCCACTTATATGTGGAATCTAAAAAACCCAAAAAACACTCAAATAGAAAGACACTTATATAGAAAGACTTGTGGTTAGTAGAGGCAGAGACTAGGGAGAGGTGGAATTGGAGGAAGGTGGTCAAAAGGTACAAACTTCCAGTTATAAGAGAAATAGGTACCAGGGATGTCAGTTAACATTGCTGTTATGATATGTAGGAAAGTTGTTCAAGTAAATCCTAGGAGCTCTCAACACAAGGAGAAATTTTTCTTTCTTTCTTATTTTCTCTTTATATCTTACTATATAAGAAAATGGATGTTAGCTGAACCTATTGTGATAATTATTTCACAATATATGTAAGTCAAATGATGATGCTATATGCCTCAAACTATAATGTATGTCAACTATTATGCAATAAAACTGGAGGAAAAAATGATATGCAAAACAAAAAATCCCGCACAATAGGTAGGAAGCATAAGCCTTGTCAACACTTTAATTAAATGGAAATTTTTTTCCTCTCCTCTTCCCTTAATCTACCTGTCTTCTTTCTCTCCTTTCTCTCATGTCTTACCAGATATTCTTAGATACTCTGGGTCACATCTGCCAACCTGTGAACAGAGCTAGGATTAAAACAGACTCCAAACAAGAGGTCCTACCAGCCAAGAGCAATCACTGTCCAGTGGCAATAATTTTTCAAACAGCAGGATTTGCTGTTTGCATCCTGAAGCACAGGTCTATATTACAACTCAGAAAGCAAAAGAAGGAAAAACAGTAAATGACCAGAACAAGATATAATCAAAAAATGTTACTGAGTTCTCAACCCAGGACATCCCAAATACCTTTGCTATTAATTCTTCAATAACCAAATCCACCATTTTTTATCCTGAAAACACATCAAATGGTTTTATTACAAACTAAAAATCATTCTCTCTCCCCAATGGTGCTCCTCCCCCCACTTCCAAACTTGCATACCACCTTGATCTTGCCAGTCCTCTAAATCAGAGTCCTTGAAATACATCTTCCAACCCTCTCTGCTTCAAATATATTATTAAAATTTTACCTGTCAATATCTTTTAAAATTTCATCTTTTCGCTTCGTCATCTTTGCTTTGTTTTAGTCCTTCAAATTCCTCTCAGGTGACTATTGCAACTCACTGTCCTCCATATATTTACACAAATCACTCCTAAATAATGCATTTAATCATGTTACTCCACTGCTTTAAACCTCCTCCCAATTTTCTGTTGCTTTCACTTTGGCATTTAAGGCTCTTCACAACCCACTAGCTAGCTCACTAACCTCTCTAGCTCCATCTGGCACCAACCCCCGCCT
The DNA here is from genome assembly GCF_048418805.1 of Vulpes vulpes. NCBI lineage: Eukaryota > Metazoa > Chordata > Mammalia > Carnivora > Canidae > Vulpes > Vulpes vulpes. The sequence continues at coordinate 80,677,789 of NC_132790.1, read as the reverse complement.
AAGTTCCAGCCTGCTGAGCTGATGAATGTTCCATCAACTCACCCATAGCCCTCCACGACTTCACATCTCATTTCTTACAATCTTTCCTGAGATGCCCTTCCTCACTCCCTACACTTAGCTTCCCCTCTTTGTGCTCTCAACACTTTGTCCTGATCTGTACTTTTGTACTTAGTTTACATTGCAATTACATATTTTATGGAAATATATCTTATTCATTCCTGCATCATAGCATTTGCTATTTAAAAAGACTCACTAAAGAAATTCTAAAGGATATACTTCAAAAAGAGGGAAGAAAGTAACAATGAGGAAAAACACTGGTAAATAGGCGAAACTAAGTAAACATTATTTAAAACTGTTAGAAAAATGCATAATCTGTGGGGGGAAATAGAGAATCTGAGGAGAAATATCTTTGAGATTTGAAGCATGAGTGTAACACTCATTAAATAGAAACTTTTTAAAGTATGCCCATCAAACTAGCAAGAACAGCTATTAAGGGAGTAGATATAAAGCATATAACCTCCAAAGAAGAGAAAAAAATGAAATACAAAAAAAAAAGAAAAAAGAAAAAAAGAATTAATTCAGATGATAAAAGGGGAAAGGGGAGAAATAAAAAACATTCATAAAAATACATAAAACAGTGTAAGAAGTATAAATTTCTTATTAATTGCAATAAATGCTAGTGGACCCAACTTTCCAAGTAAGGGTAAATATTTTTAGGCTGAACAAAAATCTAGCTGCATATTGCCTGTAAAAGATACACCTAAAACATAGAACAAGACACATGCAAAAGAATTATATACCTGTATGTACCTATTAATATTGTCTCAAAACTTGCAAAGCAAAAATTTACATGGTAATGAGAAGATATGGACAAATCCATCACTCGAAGAAGAAACTACAATAGAACTCTCCTAGTCATGGATAGCTTCAGCAAATAAAATATTAGTAAGGACAGAAGTTTTAAACAGCTTAACTGATAAGCTTTTTAGCAATATAAAACACATGTAGAATATTAAATGCAACAATTTGTGATACATTATACAATTTTGAAAACAAAACTAATGATAGCCTCAATAAACTTCTAAAGATTCTTTACTGTAATACAATTAAATATTAGAAATATATTTTTCAACATAACTCTGATTCCAAATTAAGAAAGAAACAGAATGAGAAATGAACATTATAGGTCAGTTTCACAAAGGTGAAAAACTCTAAACAAATTATTTGTAAAGATAATTGGGTTTATCAAAGGCATGGGGCCTTGATTTATTATTAGAAAACCAGTTAATGTAACTCATCCTAATAACGAAGTAAAGGGAAAAAAACCATATCGTCAAATCATCAGCCACAGAAAAATATTTATAGAATTCTACATTTATTCACAATTTTAAAAACTCAGCATACTAAGAATAGAAAAGCCCTTGACAAAGGATATTTATCAAAATAAAAACAACAAAACCTAAAATGAACATTATATACTTGATAATGAAAATCATTAAAAAAAATTTACTTTAAAATCAGAATGAAGAAAGACCAGGGTGCCAACTATTATCATATCTATTCAACACTGGTCTGGCAGGCCAGACCAGGGCAAAGATAAAAATAAGACATATAAACCTACATAGCTGTTGTCATTTACAGATAATATATTTATGTAGAAATCCCGAATCAAAAGAAAAATTATTTTAATTAGTAAGATTTAGCAAATTTGATGTTCACAAAACCAGTAAGTAGAAATCAACTACATGAGTATATTCAGCAGTAATCAGAATAACAGCAACAAAAATAAAAAGTACCCATGAATAAATTTAACAAAAGATACGCATGCTCTTTATATAAAATGTTTTTAACTGAAGTGAAAAACACTGTATGAAGATCCAAACAATTGAAGGATTTGACTAGATAGATGGTAATATGACAAAAGAAAGAAAAGTGGCAACACAAAAGTCAGGTCAGGTCTGACCTGTACAGGGTATGGAAGGTAATGGCTTACTTCTTAACCTGGATGGTAAGCACAGGAGTATTTATGTTTTTAATTCTTCAAACCGTACCTAAAATTTTATATTCTCTGTTATATGGATGAATTATTTTATAGTTTTAAAAAAGGGTCTAGAATAGCCCAATTAATGCAAAAGTATGCTGTCATGTCATAGGATTCCCACAATTTACAAGAAGTGCTTGGGAGAAGATACTAATTTTGTCAACTTTGAAAATGTGTGTCTTGAATAATCATTTCAACTTCAAAAGAGGAGGAAGCAGCTACTAAAAGATGCTAAAACAAACGGCTTCAGGAAACACTCAGTTCTAAGTGCAATTGTCCTCATTTTTTTGGTTTTAAATGAAAAGGTTTCTATGCAAAGCTGTTTACATAAATTTTCAGTTGTTTACCTCTGCACACAAAGTAAAAAAGGAGAAATAGGACCATTCAGGAACATTTAACAAATACTGGCTTAATAATGATGATAAATTTAGGTAAAGTCTCAACTATTTCATTAGCCTAATACACTAGTGTTTTACAGTATGTTTCTAATGGTAGATAGAGTGCCAAGAGCTTGCAGATAATGTGCTTTGAAGAATGACTTTTGGTGGGTTTAGTTATAGGGAAATAAATATTTTATTTGCATGCTAATATGCTCCCTGGAGTAGTAGATAAATGATCAGAAATACATGTAGCTTGGGCACCAGCATGTAAACTGTAGCCTAGCTTATCTGTGTAGCAGACTGCTTTCCAAAAATGGCCACTACAATATTTCCAGTCCCACATGCTCTTCCAGAAGCTTTTCACTTCCTTACAAGAGATGGAATTTATTTCCATTCCCACTGAAACTGAGTGGCCTTTGTAACTGCTTCAATGAGTGGGGTAAGAATGTTGTGTGATTTCCTAGGATGGGTCATATAAGATAAGGTTCTCGCCTTTCTCTTTCTTGGGTCATATGGTTTGAGAGCACTGAGTTGTCTGGCTATCTTGAAGCTGTCATGCTGGAGAGACCACAAAGAAAGAGAGATGCTGAGAAGAGCCCAGCTATTCTAGTCTTTCCCAGCCCTCCAGACAGTTTAGGGAGTGAGTTTCAGATGACTACAGCCTCCAGCCTCTAAGCCAATCCAGCTGATGCTGAATGGAACCAAGATAACTGTCCCTGTTGAGCCCTGCCCAAATTGCAGATTTGTGAGCAAAATATAGTTGCTGCTTTAAGGCACTAACTTTGTTGTGCTGCAGCATTAGATAACTTGAACAGTTGTCTTATCTACAGAAAAGATATTGAATGTAAATGTCATCCTCTCATGTACCCAAAAGATAAAAGACTGAGAACCAACAATCCCAAATAGCACAGTTTCTAAAAACCATAATGACAGAACTCTATCATTATCATACAAAAAGCAGCAAGCACCACCCTGGAAGTTAAATTTGATTTAGTATTTATTATACCTGCTGATCATTGATGTTGATGAGTTGGTTCATTTATAAATTTATTATTTGAGGGGATCCCTGGGTGGCTCAGCGGTTTAGCACCTGCCTTTGGCCCAGGGTGTGATCCTGGAGTCCTGGGATGGAGGCCCCGGGATGGAGTCCCGCATAAGGCTCCCTGCATGGAGCCTGCTTCTCCCTCTGCCTATGTCTCTGCCTCTCTCTCTCTCCCTCTCTCTCTCTCCCTCTCTCTCTCATGAATGAATGAATGAATGAATGAATGAATAAATAAATCAATAAAATCTTTAATAAATAAATCTATTTGAAAAAAAATCCTTTAGTATTTTTGTTTTTAACTACTTCAAAGGATCTGAGATGCATGTTAACAATCTCCATCTATAAACGAAATTTATTCCATTACTGTATCTATCTTTTATTCTAGTCTATTTATGTTAGCATCACAGTGTGATATCAGGTGTCCTCCTCAAATTCAGTGGAACCAATATGAAATTACTGAGGTCTATTGGATGCTAGTGTAATCAGATTTCAGAGCCAAAGAAAATCCCTGCTCACTTTTTATGTGACCCTAGGCAAGCTACATAACTTTACTGAGCATTTTTATTGATCTGTAAAATGAAAATACTACCTATCTATCTTGCAGGGTGGTTACGGAATTAAATGAGTCAATATATATAAAATACTTAGCATGCTTGGTACATAACATGCAATCAATCAATAAGCTTCCTTTTCTTGACACCTCTTGTTTCTTTATTCAATGACAGGTTAAAGGAGTTTGTAGGTTCCTAGGTTTGCCTAGTTAAAAGAAGCCCTCCAGAGAAAGGCTCAACTTATCTGTAAGTATTGTTCCCACACTTGGAAGTAGGCTTTCAACCTGCACTGGGAGCTTCAACATAAGCAGCTCACTGGGGCTCTCCATTCTGCTTTGCATAGCTGTTAGTTGTTATTAGAGAATCTACATGAAGAATGTAGGGGTTGGGGGATCCCTGGGTGACTCAGCGGTTTGGCGCTTTTGGCTCAGGGGCGATCCTGGAGTCCTGGGATTGAGTCCTGCGTCGTCAGGCTCCTGGCATGGAGCCTGCTTCTCCCTCCTCCTGTATCTCTGCCTCTCTCTCTATGCTTATCATAAATCAATCAATCAATCTTAAAAAAAAAAAAAAAAAAGAATGTAGGGGGTTTTTTTTTGTTTAAAGAACATTATGGCCAGTATATATTTTGACTTGTCAAAATCATATTAGGGAAAGGTTATACCATCTGAAGAATCCGAAGATAGTTTTTCTAATTACACTCTCCTTGTAAATTAAAATTTGGCATTTGGTTTACAAATTTGTCTCAGAAAGATGTTGGTTGTCAATCAACCAACATCTGATCAATTATAAGGTAAAACTGACACTGAAGTTCCAGACTCAAGAAACTGACCTAGGGAGTGAGCCCTGAAACAGAACACAGTGACTACTAAAATCCAGGTCCCATGGCATCATTTCTATTCGTCTATTACAAGAATTCAAATATTTGAGAATAAACCTCACATTATATTAGACTTCTTTTACATGACCCAAAAAGAAACCACATAAAAAGTCAATAGATATAATGCTAATATTTATACATATATATTCTGAAGAAGAAACTATTTTAAATAGCAAGCAAGTAAACATGAATATGGCAAATGATAATAAATATTTATTTCATATGTACAAGTAAACCTTTATCATTAAAGACAGTTCCTCTTAAGATTGTAGCCTAAAATATAAAACTCTTTGGCCTGAACCACTAATGACAAACTAAGGTTGTCATTGTCATCATAGGCACCTTGGGATGTTATACCAACCCCAGAAATTGTATTCACTGAGAACAGCATCCATGCTCACACCATTCTGAGAGACAGGGATTAGCTATCACCTCCATTTTAAGAGCCGGATAATCAATCAATTAATCACAGAGAAGTTAAACAGCATATTAAAGATTCAATATTGGGCAGCCCTGGTGGCCCAGCGGTTTAGCGCCGCCTTCAGTCCAGGGTGTGATCCCAGAGACCTCACGTCAGGCTCCCTGCATGGACCTGCTTCTCCCTCTGCCTGTGTCTCTGCCTCTCTCTCTCTCTCTGCAAGTCTGTCATGAATAAATAAAATCTTAAAAAAATAAAAATAAAAGTTCAATATTTGCTAAACAGCTGCTTATTTCTGCTTGGACCTTGAGCTGGAAACTTCTACCAGATACATAAGGGGCTTACTAATAGAGCAGTAAGCCCACCTCAGAGGGTCTCCTTAAGGTTTGGCACTGGTAGTACACAATTTGGTCAACTGTGCTTCTTTTCCCTATAAAAATAGAACTCAATAAATATAGCAGCACAATTTATTAACAAATCTTTAATCATTATCTTTAAGAATTAAAGAAAGACAATCTAGTGTAATATTTACATAAATTAAAAATGCCTACCTTTAAATTAAGCATCTTTTTCCACTAAATTCTATTTTAAACCTACGTCTAACTTAAACCTGGGTTTATTCCAGACTGTAACTGGAATTCTCCCTGATTTAATTTGAATTGTTATTTCTCCAATAAATCTCAGGTCTTCAAGAATAGCCTAAGAGCTCAACATGTAATTCTCCTGAGTTAATCTTTCTTCTCCCTCTGATTTTAGCTTAAGAAACCATTAATTTCATAAGGCATCTAAGGTCTCATTTGCTGGAGCCCTTCCTCTTTTCAGAGGACGCACTATACCTTATACCTTTCCCACACCCTTACCTCCAGAGAACCTTGGGTTTTGCTCCTTCACCCCCATGCTTTACCTTTGCTGCACTGCCCACTCTGGGCTTCCATTTCCAAGCAGAAGGAACCATACATGCAGCCGTCTTGCTCTCTGCTCTGTGGTCTTATTCCAATCAGGGAAACATTCCTATGGCAACGAACATGCACTACCATTTCACTCCCCCTTCCCTGAAAGTTCCTTATTTGCATGGCAGATGTTTGGCAAGGACACTGAATTACTTTCACTTGCCTAGCAAACTACTAGCCTGTTCTACCCCTCCTAAAGGGGCTTATCTAAAAAAAATAAAAAAATAAAAAAAATAAAGGGGCTTAGCTTTTTTCTCTTTATTTATTAAAGCCTATTTGAGGGCTGACTGGCTGCGGAAAGGTCAGCTATCAAGACATTGTCCCAGGGTACTGGCCTGGAGCACACATAGCCCTTGAGCAAACGGAAGTCCTCTCCTGCCCCAAGGGGAAAAAATGTCCATAGGCTCAAGACAATAGGCCAAGAGTGGACAGCTCTAAGGAGCTCTTTTTAGGCTAAGTCCAGCGAAAATTCCACTTTTAGAGAACCTCAAATCTTGTTCATCCTCAGCTATAAGAGTCAAATTATTGGTATATTAGCCTTCATTCATTAAAACCAAGTTTATCCATTTAGTATGTTGTATATTTAGGACCCTTCTATCAATTTATTGACTTAATAGGCTTGCAACCAGATACTTTAACTTACATGTTATACTTTATTCATATAGGTAATGTTGGTATTAGGAACCAACGTGGTTCCTGATTGATACTGCTATCTTCATTTCCCTGCCTCAGTGAATTCTAAGAAACACTCAAGGTGCCTATAATATAATTTGGGTTCCCTTTCTCTGAAAATCCACAGAAGTGGAGGAGCTTGAACAATGAATAAACCAAGTTTCTCCAGCCCTTGTGCCATTCTGCTGGTAGGATCTCATGTTTGCCTGGTGCTTTTTCAGAACAGAGCCCAATAGCAGATGCTAGCTCCTAAAAACACCTGATGAGATAATCAAGCCAGGTTCTGGAGAAAAACAAAAGCTATTGCCTTCCACAAGGAAAGCAAGGCCACTTAGGAGAAGGGAAGAGTCGCCAGCTTAAACCAGCAATAGAATCAAAAGTTGACCCTGGTGGCCACTGTCCTTCCTTTATAGGACAACTTCCTTCTGCTAGCAGGGGAACAAAAGACTAACTTTTCTATGCTTGCTATCTTTGGTTTCTTCTAAAAAGAGGCTTCTTACTCACTTCTATGACTTTACTAGGATAATTTTTGATCCCTAGGTCCTATTTCAATGATGGCACACAGTAAGTGTTCAGTAACCATTTATTGAAGTCAACCAGAAACACAGAAGTCATTAAAAATTTAAAGTAACTATTTTCACCTATCATACCTGTAAACTAAAATTTTTGTCATATTCAATGCTGATAAAGATGTATAGACACATGACATTCTTATAAACTGTTGATAGAAGTATAAATTGGCAATTTTGGAGGACAATTTGGCACTTTTTAGTGACACTAAAAATGCACACACTTTCACTAGTAATTTCCCTGCTTTAAAGATATCCTACAAATATATTTACCAAAAAAAATGTAAAAATATATGTTAAGATGTTTATTACAGCATTGTTTGCAACAAGAAAATCTGGTAACAACTACAATGTTGATACACAGAAGTTAAATGATGGCATGCCAACACAATGGAGTACTATACAGACATTTAAGAGAGGCAGATCTATATGTACTGATCTAAGCATATATCTAAGATACATTGCTAAGGGAAATATACTGTACAACAAAACCTATGTTTCCATAAATAAGTATAGATGTGTGTTATGTGTACATATGCATATACACATATATTATGTGTTTTTAGATGAATAGAACATTAGTTCATTCCTAGAGGGACCTGCAGAAACTTCACAGTGACTATCTTTAAAGAACGATATTTAGGAATCACAGAATAGAGGGAAAAGCCTATTTTCACTTAATAGCTTTTATAAATGTTGATTAGTTCGAAAATATAAGTCTTATTCATACTTTAGAAACATGTTCATAATTGGGACACCTGGGTGACTCAGTCAATTAAGCATCTGACTCTTGATTTTGGCAGAGGTCATGATCTCAGGGTTGTGAGACTGAGCCCCATGTCAGGCTCCATGCTCAGCACAGAGTCTGCTTGAGAGTCTTTCTCTCCCTCTCCCTCCACTCATACATGTGCACACTCTCTCTCTAAATAAAATCTTTTTAAAAATGTTTGTAATTGCTTTCATATTAGTTTTTAAAATAATAAGCCAGTAGGTTATTTTTACCTTTCAGGTATATTAGGTAACCAACACAGGAGTCTCTAAAACCATCCACAGTCCCTGAAAGCAAGAAATTGCAGACATGGAAGCAACAACTCACATAAATTACATACAAAGCTTGCACTTTTAATATGGTGGGCATAGTAAATATAGCAAAACTATATTAAAAGTAAGAAATCATATTTGAGCTATGTAAATTAAGATTTAAAAATCGTGAAAACACATTGTAGCACAACCAAATAAGCCAATGCTCTTCCTAATGCATGGGAGTCTTTCTGTGGGGGGTGAGAGGTGGGTTTATAGGAAGCAGAGAAATAACTCCTATTGCTAAATTAGGAATCATGAGCCTCAGAAGCCCTATATATATAAAAGTTAAGAACCAACAAAGGGATCCAAGATTTCTAAATGATGCTTAATCAAATAAAAGAGTCTTGGGGTGCCTAGGTGGCTCACCATCCAACTCTTGATTTCAGCTAAGGTCATGAGCTCAGGGTAGTTAAGACTGAGTCCTGCATCAGTCTTCACACTTGGTGTAGAGCCTGCTTAAGATGCTCACTCTCGCGCGCGCGCTCTCTCTCTCTCTCTCTCTCGCTCTTTCTTTCTCTTGCTCCCACCCCAATAAACAGAGACAAAAAGGTGCAAATGCACTTTTTGGGGAGAATTACTTAACAAGCAGAGAGAGACAGCTGAAGAGAAATATCCCTTAGTCACTGTCAACTCTGTAACAAGAAAATGGGAACTATAATATAAAATTAATTTTTTCAACTTCCAATGGTTAGAAAGAACACTGTTTTTAAAAATAAAGCATTAAAGTTCATTTCCACATTATCCTCAGCCTCCTGAATATTCCTACTCTTTTCTTACAAACTCAAGAGAAAAAAAAATTTCCCTTGATACTCATTATAAAACCCCAGAATGCTCTTGATATTGCCATTTTAACTGTCTATTGTTCTCCTAACTCTAGGAAATCTCTGAAAGCCAGACATAATGACTGTTGTGACAGTTTTCAGTAACAAGGAGTGAAGTTTCCTGTCAAAAGAAGTGCTTTCACCATTTTCATCATATGTAAAACAAGATGCTTCTACAGGTACATTCATAGAGCTTCTTTGAGATCCTAAAAATCTATCAAGGATGAAAGAATCAATTAAAATGACACATAAATTTGTGGGAGTTTTTCCCTTTTAGCTATAGCAAACTCTGATGTATTTCCCATTTAGTGCTGATTCTTTGGTCAGAGAACTGGCCTTTTACTCCAGAGCTGTTAAGGGAAGATTCCAAATATTAATCCAACAAAGGAGCAGAAAAAGACGGTACGGTGCTTGGTGCTTATTTGAAATACTCTAGATCCTAGACTAAATGTAGTGGATATGAATAATGCTACATTATAATGCTCTTCCAGAAACTATTAAAAGTCACCAAGATTCTAAATCTCCCATTAAAACTGAGAGACCCACATCTTCAGGAGAGATCTACTGGTCAGATGAGCAGAAAGAATGAAGTGTGCTCCTGGAAGAAGGGTCTTGGTCCAGGATTTAGAGGTCCTGAGTTTAAGTACTATAGAGTCCTTAACCTGGAAAGCAGAGACTCACTCACCCTCATTTACCTTATTTCTCCCATGTGAACAAATGGGGACAGGTATCAGATCAAGTGAGATATCACATGGAAACAATTTGAAAAAAAAAGGGGGGGGGATGCCAAAATGGCCTTACTATTAAAAAGACCAAGAGTTTGCTTTTGTGCAATTATCATACAAATATAATCCTGTGTGACTCAGTTTCCTTAACTGGGAACAATAACAACACTCACTTCATGAATATTATGAAGGTAAAGTGAGAAAATGGAATGTTCCCAGGAGAGTGTTTAGTATAGATACAGCAAAGCTCAAAAATATTAGCTATTACCTTTAGTACAAAGCTACTTTATTAGAACGGTGAATCCCCATAGTACTGGAGAGTCCCTAGATGTTACACAGAGTAGCATAAAGTGAAAAACATGAGATGAGAACATAAAACAGGGATTGGCTATGCCCACAGAACATGCCTTTTTGTAACTAGTAGCCAATTAAATACAAAGCAATAACCACAAAAGGATGTCTGGGATAGAACTTTGACCAAGCACACAGCAACTCAGTATAGCAAGAGGCAAAAGACTGGATCAATCTCTCTATAAAAGGTTAAATGGCCTGTACATTAAATATGACATGTACAGGGACTTTTCCCTGGCTGGTTCCACAGTAAGTTGCTCCATCCCCAAATATTTGCAACACGGATAAATGGATGGATGGGATGATCAAAGGTTGTGCTTTCAATACAATTCTGAAATGCTCTAATCACAACAGTCTATATGAAAGACAAAGGAAAACCCCAAAGACATATGTACTCTTATACTTCATTATTTATCCAGTGTTCACTATAGGTTAAGCACAGTGCAGTACAAAAGTTTTATGAATAAAGATTTGTTCATGCAATCATGGAAATCTAAGTTTGAGGAGAAAAAGTTGGCTTTTACCTTCATTGGATTCTAGTCACAGTGGAGATAACTAATTGCCTACCTCCCTAATTGCTTCTTATAGGCAACTCTCTCTGCATTCAAATCTTAGTGATACCATTTAAGTGTCAAGACATTTTTATCTTAAGAAACCAAGGGAAAATTGAAAGTCTTGCTCAAATAATGTAACTGTACCAGATAGTATCCAAGGAATTTAAGGGCATGTAAGTAATTACAATATCTTACAACAAATTTATCCTGATGGAAGGAAGATATATATAACAATAATGAATTATAGACAAATTTAAAGAAGTAGAATTTTATTAAAGTAATTCAAATTAAGTGCTAATAAAATATTACTAAGTGGATATCTTCATAGGACTACTTTAATGACTAGAATCCCATATAATCAATACATAGGATCCTAATAAAAGAAAGGCATTTGAAAACAGTCCTTTCAAGCAAGTTGATGTTTTTTAGAAAAAGTATTTACACTACTCATTTGCTCTATGGGTCCTTTCTTCAAATAAAACAAAGTAAACTTCATATTTACTCTGAAGAAATTATTAAGGACCATGAATTAATGGAGCTACAAATGGATGGCACTGCCAAAGAGAGATCTAGGGCTCTGTTAGATGGCTCCATGCAAATTTACTTTTAAACGAGTGTGTATACTCCACTGTTCATGCACATTATCATTTGAGGCTTTCTTTGCAAACAAAGCAGGAAAAAAACTGGTAAATGAAATTGGTATCCTGACCAGAACAGGAGAGTGAGTGGAAGAGAGTACATACCTTTGTCCCCTTTCTTCTATTTTTTCTTTCTCCTCTTGTCCAGTATTCTGGGATACACTCAGAGCTTTTTCAAACTGAGGAGTATGAGGAAGATGCATCTGACAACCCTGGACTCAGGGAAAGCACACATGCAAACAACTTCTTCTAGTCTGTGTAGAATCATCAGAGCTCAGTGAATGGAACTAACATATTTCCAAAGCACCCCAGAAGCTGCAAAGAATGATCAATATTACTCATTTGATACAACCACCTGTGAGACAAGAAAGGCAAACGCCTTCATATTGACACAGTCAAGGCCACACTGCTAAAAAATGATAGGGTCCAGCATTCAGGCCAATCCTCCTACTTGGTCTGCAGTGATATTCCCATGCCACACTGCCTCAAAACATAACAAAATTTATTTACACACCCCCATGGCAAACTGACAAACCCTGGCATCCGATCTATTGTATCTGTAGGAAGCAGAGCCTTGAGTGGAGAAGAAATGGTGATTCACAACCGTTGGCCTCACTGTGATTTCACAAAGGACTTACTAGTTCTGTAACAGTTACTTTTCAGGTGTTAAGTAAAGTTTAATCTGCATCTAGTAGATATACTAGTAGAAGAGTATAAAACAGGGTTTGGAGGTAACATCTAAAGCAAATTTCTCATTGTTTTGAGTTTTTCTTAGTAAATTTGAGATGTACATTATTGGCAAGAGTGGTGAGTCTTATAAGGGTAAATGAGAGGCAACTGGAAATCTATTTTTCAAACACAGAACTTTATATAAATGCTTAATTAAATTATGTCCCAAACTTTGGGTGTTCTCTTTCACTCCTTTTTTGAAAGAATGATTCCATGTAAAGGCTCATGGTGGGCAGCCCGGGTGGCTCAGCGGTTTAGCGCCGCCTGCAGCCTGGGGTGTGATCCTGGAGACCCGGGATCAAGTCCCACGTTGGGCTCCCTGCATGGAGCCTGCTTCTCCCTCTGCCAGTGTCTCTGCCTCTATGTCTCTCATGCATAAATAAATAAAATCTTAAAAAAAAAAAGGCTCATGGTACTCTACAATCATAAGCAATATATTAACATGGGGGACATCATTTTTTCATGAGACTTAGGAAAAATATGATACAGTATCAGTTTAGGGTTGGGGTAATCTCAGGATTGAAAAGTCTTAAGATTGTCTTGAGATTATTGAGTGACTCTCACACCTGGATGGGCATCAAAATCCTAAAGAACAGCTTATACTCAGTTGGGTGTTAGAACCACTAATCAATCAGCCCCCAGAGACAACCTGGTAAGTATCCAGTAGCCTGTTAAATCCATGCTTCTCTCTCCCCCAGAAAAGCTTAAAAATAAATGCTAAAGAAGGGTAGTTTTTAAAATAGCTACCCTCTCTTGGCCACCTGGGGGGCTTTCATGGGTTGGAGAATTGCAAACTGCACACAGTTCTGATTATTCTAACAGCTGTAACTGTTCAAAGAAAAGTATCCAGCAACATGGATTTCAAGGACTACATTTTGAGAACTTCAAAATTTTGTCTAACTCCTCATGCCTGTGATTGTTTCCAAACCCAGTGCACTCAATCCAATTTCACAAATCTTCACTTAACATTTATTATGTACAAGGCATTGATGCCTACTCATTGGATTTAGAGTAAAACATGACAGCTCAGCCATAAGCAAACAAATAGGCCTAGATAAACACATACACACATCACAGCAAATGCAGTACAAACAAACCTGTTGCAAATCATTAGAAAGGACCTGTGAGGTCAGCAGTGATTACCATGGCAACAATAGCCAATGGCATTCTGTCATTTCCAGCTCCTAGTGCTATAATTTGAGATCTGAGTTGGGGGCAGCCCCAGTGGCCCAGTGGTTTAGCACCACCTTCAGTCCAGGGTGTGATCCTGGAGACCCGGAATCAAGTCCCACATCAGGCTCCCTGCATGGAGAGACATGAGAGAGACAGAGAGAGAGAGAGAGAGAGAGAGAGAGAGAGGCAGAGACACAGGCAGAGGGAGAGGCAGGCTCCATGCAGGGAGCCCGATGTGGGACTCGATCCCAGGTCTCCAGGATCAGGCCCTGGGCTGCAGGCGGCGCTAAACCACTGCACCACCGGGGCTGCCCAGGAATGCATTTTTTATTAAAGGTTGTTCCCCCATCCTGTTACAAAACAGACACCACAAGTTCAGAAGTCTTACTTGCTAATTTGCTGGGTTTTGAACAAATAATCATCAGAAACTGTTTAGCCTTTTAAAAACCAGCTGGTCACTCAAATGGGATGGTTTCTGGTACAACAGATCAAGTTTCAACCTTACTTGTTCCATTTAGGACCAACACTCATTTGATGCTGTGATCTACTCTTACAGTAAACTATCAGCCTGTGAAAAGGTCTGAACATATGTAATCTCCTGCAAACCCAGCTAAAATGAGTACTATCTGAATTTAATGCAAATAAATTAAAATACAAATATATTTCCTTTGAATGCAATAGTATCTTATAGTTGGAACTAAGAGTGTTTAGCAAAATATGTCTGGGGTCATGCTGAACAAAAGTCAGTTTATAATTTAACTGAATTTGATAACATGGTATTCAACCTGAAGGGAGAGTGTCTTAGAATTGGAAAGCATCTTACAGATAACTTAGTATATCTTCATAAAAGCCAAATTACTAAAAACAAAACACCCAAAACAAAATTTAAAAATTACATGGAGAATGACCCCATTTCATTCATTTGTGTAAATAAATATGTAAGTACCAAAAAGAATAAACTACCTAGCAATAAAATTAACCAAACAAGTGGAAGACCTATACTATGAAAACTGTAAGACACTGACAAAAGAATTTGAAGATGACGGAAAAAATGGAAACATATACTATATTTGTGGATTGGAAGAATGTCATTAAAATGTCCAAACTACCCAAAGTAATCTACAGATTCAGTGCAATCTTTATTAAAATACCAATAGCATTTTCCAAAGAAATAGAATAATCCTAAAAATTGTATATGGTTCCTTACAAACAGCCAAAACAACCTTAGGGAGAAGAACAAAGCTGGAGGTATCACAATCTCAGATTTGAAGTATACTATAAAGGTATAGTAATCAAAACATTCTGGTACTGGCACAAAAACAGACACAAAGACCAATGGAAGTTGATGAAGAGCTAGGTCAGTTAATATGATCAAGTAATTCATGGTAAAGGGGGCAAGAATATACGATAGGGAAAGGGAAGGCTTTTTAAAAAATGGTATTGGAAAAAATAGACAGCTACAAGCAAAATAGTGAAACTGCACCACTTTCTTATAACACACACAACAATAAACTCAAAATGGATTAAAGACCTGAATATGAGACCTGAAACTATAAAACTTTTTTTTTTTTTTTAAGATTTATTTATGATAGACATAGAGAGAGAGAGAGAGAGTGGCAGAGACACAGGAGGAGGGAGAAGCAGGCTCCATGCCCGGAGCCCAACGTGGGACTCGATCCCGGGACTCCTGGATCGCGCCCCGGGCCAAAGGCAGGCGCCAAACCGCTAAGCCACCCAGGGATCCCCTAAAACTTCTAAAAGAAAACACAGGCAGTAATGTCTTGGACATCAGCCTTAGCAGCATATTTGTGGATAGGTCTCCTTAAGTAAGGGAAACAAAATCAGAAATAAGTTATTGTGACTATACTAAAACAATAAGCTTTTTCACAGTGAAGGAAACAAAAAGGCAACCTATCGAATGGAAGAAGAAATTTGCAAATGATACAGCCAATAAGGATTTAATATCCAAAATATAGAAAGAACTTCCACAAACCAGTACCAAATAACAAAAAAAAAAAAAAATTAAAAAATAGGCAGAGGACCTGAATAGATATTTTTTTTCAAAGAAGACATGCAATTGGCCAACAGGCACATGAAAAGAATCTCAGCATCATTAATCATTAGGGAAATGCAAATCAAAACCGTAATGAGATATCAGCTCACGCTAGTTAAAAATGGCTAATATCAAAAAGACAAGAAATAACAAGGGTTGGCAAGGTTGTGGGAAAAAAAGGGAACCCTCATGCACTATTGGTAGAAATGTAAATTGTGCAGCCACTAGGGAAAATAATATGGAGGTTCCTAAAAAGATTAAAAATATAAATATCATATGATCCAGTAATTCCACCACTGGGTACTTATCCAAAGAAAACAAAAACACTAATTTAAAAAGATATATACAACCCTATGTTTATTGCACTATTTTTAACAGCCGAGCTATAGAAGCAACCCAAATGTCCATGAATAAATGGTAACAATAATCTGGTGTACACACACAACAGAATATTACTTGGCCAAAAAAATGAAATCTTGCCATTCATGACAACATAGATGGACCCAGAGGGTATATGCTAGGTGAAACAAGTTAGAGAAAGACAACTATCATCTGATTCCACTTACATGTGGAATTAAAAAAAAAAAATGAATAAACAGACTCTTAAGTACAGACAACTGGTGGTCACCAGAGGGGAGGAAAGTGGGGGGATAGACAAAAAAGATGAAGGGGATTAAGAGGTATAAACTTCTAGTTATAAAATAAGCTAGTTATAGACAAGAAAAGTACAGCATAGGGAATATAATCAATAAAATGGTAATAATGTATGGTGACAGATGATGACTATAATTATTAGGGTGACCACTGAGTAATGTTTAGAACTGCTGAATATATTGTACACCTGAAATATAATACTGCAAATTATACTTCAATTCAAAATTCAAAATAAAATATGTGTATATACTATACATATATACAGATACACTCAGACACACATACATGTATAAAATACTATAAGAATGTATACTGAAGTTTTAACACCTATCTTCAAACAGTAGGATTATAAATAATTGTTTTGTTCTGACATATTTTCTTGTTTTTTTTTCTCTTTTTGAGGAATTGAGTTAATCATTACCCTCTGTTTTAGGCACATTATTATCACTGTTCTTATGAGATTATCTGTTGATTTACTGTCTTCCTTTTAACTTCCACTTCTCCCCCTCATTCTTCATATAATAACCATAAACCATTCTGACAAATTTAACACATCTCTTTTGCATGTGCTCTTACAAAATTATTATTACTTTGTGGGCATGTATTTTAAATTGGGGAAATGGTTCTGTACTGTGGTCTCATTTTTCTTTTTTTTTTTTTTAAGATTTTATTTATTTATTCATGAGAGACAGACAGAGAGAGAGAGGCAGAGACACAGGCATAGGGAGAAGCAGGCTCCACGCAGGGAGCCCAACGTGAGCCTCAATCCCAGGTCTCCAGGATCGCTCCCTGGGCTGAAGGTGGCGCTAAACCACTGAGCCACCTGGGCATCCCTGGTCTCATTTTTCTTAACTTTCACTTGGCACTATGCCCTTAGCCCTTAAAATCCATCCATGTTAGTAACTGTTCATCTAATCAACTGCCTCTAACATCTAACTCCTTTATGTTTACTCACTAAATCTGAAGTAACCACTTTCCTAGCAAAGGACACCCAGTATACCTCCAACTCCCTCTTATACAACCACAATAATCTTTCAGGAATACCCTCCATCCTACTATGGTGTGTTTTATATATATACACATATGTATGAATATGTGTGTGTATATACACAAAACAAAGGTATTTTCATACATCTCCATGAGTGTAACTGTTGGGTCATGGAGGTTTGGGTAGGCTGAGTTCAAACAAGTGGTGCCAAACGGCTCTCCAAAATGGTAGCATCAGTCTATGCTCCTATTAGCAATGCATGAATGTCCCCACAGCCCCAGAAACATTTGGTGTGAGCTCTCTAAAATCTTATACACATCATTATTGACTTAATTTGCATTTCTCTCCTTACTGGTGACTTGGACTATCTTTTCCAATGCTTGATGGCATTTGAGTTACCTCTTCTTAAACTGCCCCTTCAAATCCTTTGCTCAAATTTTCTATAAACAACATGTATTGCTTTAAAAATAATCTCCCATCCCCAGTAAAATCAGTTGAGCAAGACAGATAAGTGAGGCATGAAGAAAAACCCACACATGAGAACAGATGGCAGTTAATCCATCTTCTGAAAATGGCAGTGACTCTAGAGTTAACAGTGAACTTGAGTATTGCACAGTAACAACAGCAAGGACAGCAACAGCTAATAATATATATGAGATATAACTGCTATGGTCCCTGGCTCATAGGTGTTCATTAAATACAACCTCCCTCCCTTATTTTCTTAGATTATCACAACAAATCTGTAAGAAAGGAAAACAGTCTGTTTATTACTTTTATGCCCCTTTAATAGATAGCAAATCTGCTTGAAGGGATGCCCTGACTCATCTGATTGAGAAAGGCATGACCAAGGCAGGTGCTTCCATTTCTTCCCTTCATTTCTACTAGGAGCGTAAGCTTAGAAGCAGACAACTTCAATTTATATCCCAACTCCTCAACTTGTTAACTGTGTGATACCAGGCAAGTAAAGCCACCTCTCTGAAATTCAGTTGCCCTACCATCAGATGGACTAATAATGATGGCATTTTCCTCATGGGATTGTACTGAGGATTAAATGATTTTCTATAAGCCAAGCAGAATAGTACCTAGCACCTAGTAAGTGCTCAGTTAAGTGTCAGCTACTGTTATTATCATTCAGCTTATCCTTGGGGACATGGAGATTGTACTAAATTGACACTACAGTCTTCAATGAATGCCCTCCAATTACATGGTTTTTATCATTCATTTTGAAAAGTCAAAGGTCACATAAATAGCATATGAACACTATCCTAAATATTGTATTTCATTCTCAACATTTTTCTTAATACATTTTCCCAGTTTAGTTTAAATATGTGTTTATACATATATATACACATACACACATATACACATACATACATATACACACATATTTACGTGCACGTGCATATCTTGAGGAGTTAAACATCCTTTCCTGAAATTTTCTTGGGTGTTTTTTCCCCCAGGTCTTTATATATCCAGCAATATAGCTGAGAATTTCACTGATTAGATATAACTGTTGGAAAACAGGCCTCCATACAAAGTAGGCTAGCACTTTTTTTTTCCTTATACCAATATTCTTATTCATATTTTTATCCACAGAATAAGAAAGGATGTCAACTAAAGAAATAAAATAACTAGTGGTAACCATGGCCTGTATATAAGTATCCTCATTCTTCTCAGCTTTAAAAAATAAAATGGAAGTGGCAGGCAGAGGAATCAAGTCAAGCAGGTATAACAAATGCTAGGGTTAATTGGAGGAGCAAAAACAAAATGAGGGCTGTCTGGAATCTTAAGTGGTCAGAACTCACTGAACTACAAAAAAATCAATGCATGGTATAAAGAACTAGAAACCCTAGTGTTTAAGTCCTGGTTCTATTACAACTAGCCAAGATCTCCTGGTTAGCCATGCTGCTTCAGTAGGCTTCATTCTTTACTCTAAGATGAAGCATGGGACAAAATGCCCTCTCTCCCCACATTTCATTTCAACCCTACATTTAGAACCTTATAGTTTATTACTACAACTAGATTTTTTAAAAAATTTCCTACATGGGGATCCCTGAGTGGCACAGCAGTTTGGCGCCTGCCTTTGGCCCAGGGCGCAATCCTGGAGATCCGGGATCGAATCCCACGTCGGCCTCCCGGTGCATGGAGCCTGCTTCTCCCTCTGCCTATGTCTCTACCTCTCTCTCTCCTCTGTGTGTGTGTGTGTGACTATCATAAATAAATAAAAATTTTAAAAAAAATTTCCTACATGTTTCTGTGGATATTACCTATCCCAGCAATTATATTAGTGATACAATGTTCATCTCTCTGTATTTCAAACACATGAGAATCCAGCTGCCACATCTAATTAGATGATGGGGATTCAACCTGTTGAAAGTAACCAAGTGCTCCTTCCAAGGACATCATTTATTTTTTAAAAGATTTTATCTATTTTATTTGAGGGGGAAGGGCGGGGAAGCAGCAGAGGGAGAGAATCTCAAGCAGACTCCCCACTGATTGTGGAGCTCAACGCTGGGCTCAATCTCATAACCCTGAGATCATGACCTGAGCTGAAACCAAGGGTCAGACGCTTAACCAGCTGAGCCACCCATGTGCCTCAGAATATCATGTTGACTATGCTTTTCCCAGACAGGGCTCCCCTGCAAATATAGGCTCAAAGATGTGGAGCTATTTCTTTTTCCATGGGGATCTTCTCCTTTTTTTCTCCCAAAGTGGACCTGAAAAGGGTAAAACACCCAGAGAACTCAAGAATTGCCCATCACAAATATTCTGTGAGATTTGCTGAAAAGTGTCCAGTATACTAAGCCATATTCTGAAGTCAACAAATGAGACCCTGAGAACTGCCTCGAGATCAGGGAGAAATGAGTATATATATCTCACCAAACAATACAGTGCCACTTCAACAGATAACTGCTAGGGATATCAGTCAAGGAAAATAAACAAGAGAAAATAAACATTCACTTATCAGTGATTTAGCCCCATTTGGCTCTGCTCAAAGGCAGGGGGTAGGGTTAGATGGAGAGAGTACCATTTTGAATGTTTATATGACAAAAAATTTAACATC
This sequence comes from Vulpes vulpes, assembly GCF_048418805.1. Lineage (NCBI taxonomy): Eukaryota > Metazoa > Chordata > Mammalia > Carnivora > Canidae > Vulpes > Vulpes vulpes. The sequence continues at coordinate 80,657,456 of NC_132790.1, read as the reverse complement.
TATTTTGTGAGGTTGAGGGGGGAAGACTTTACTCATTACTTTGTTTTTAATATTATCTAAAATTTTATGATAGAAAATAAATATGAATAACAGAGTCATCACCATATGCCCCCTCATGTTACAAATGACCACCAAGTATTCTAAAAATGAGGGAAGGGATGAATCTTCTGAGAATTGACCTGTAAAGCCAGTTCTTCTATAATACTTGTTTTGAAAACACAAATTTGTTTCAATGCATGTGACATAATAAGGAACAATTTGAGCATAATGAAAGTTTTCTGTTTTTACAAGCAATTTCATCCTAAAGAAACATTAATTGACTGTGGCAAACCACTTATAGCCACACTAAAGTGTATGCACACATGCGCACACCTGATACTTACCAGCTACCTAGTTTATGTGTTATGAACCACCTGTCCACATCTGATGATACAATATTCAGAGTTTTGAACAGCCCTTCATACAACATTTCACAATAACTCACAAGCTGCAACCTTTCCAATGCCCACTTCCACAAGGAAACTTAAAAACTAAAAGTAAGTGATTTTATATTTTCTCATTTTGGGGGGGTACTTAACCATCATTTTTTCCTCTTACACCACTCCTCCTATGACCCAGATCCTTGTTTCGCTATAGCCTTTAATAGCAGATGCCAGATTCTTTTACTTTTTGTTCCCCTCTCTCCCATTCCCCAGTGGAAAAAGAGTAGTTTTCTTTAGCAAAGGAAAAAACGCACAACTGCATTGCTGTTAATGTGGACAAAGTACATAAACTCTCACAGCAGATAAAGTCTCAAAGCCCTCAGGGCTTATCCTTGTTTTCCAACAGAGTGAATATGTCAATACAGACCTGTCGACTATCTTCCGCCAGAACTAAATGATGCCCTAATCTCCTTTATGGAGAACTATACTGGAGAGAATGAGAAGAGGGTAGGGTAGCAAAGGCAGTTTTGACTGTATTTACTGATGGGAGCCTGGGGGCATAGCTGAAACCTAGTATAAGTCTATGGCTATGAAAGAGATACATTTTCTTAGACTTATTGTGAGCTATGGAGGAAAAACCAGATTGTGTGTGCATGACTAATGTGTATGCGCACGTGTTCACTATACTTGGGAATATATATACACGTATCCCTTGCCCTGCTTTAGGGCAACTTACAAAATGCATATTATATAATCTGATAAAAATACACACAAGATAATAAAAATGAAAGCAAAGGAGCAGGTATGTGTATATGTATTCATATATATATATATATATATATGTGTGTGTGTGTGTGTATAAGTTATAATTCAAACCCTGATTAAACAGTCTTAATAATCTTGGCTACATAAAAATGAGAAAAGAGGGTTCAAAAGAGGAGAAAGAGAGATTTGGTTGAGGATAAATCAACACTGAAGCCAGAGTCCTGGGTTCAAATATCAGTTCTACCACTTTTCCTGGGCAAGTACTCTAAACCTTTTAAATTTCAATTCTTATCAGTAAAGTAGAATACTCTCCACCTAAAAGTGTTATTTTCATAAGGGATAATAAATTCTGTCTTCAATCTCTGGATTTATACTGTGTTCAGAAATTCAGATTGGTTGAGTATCCCAGAGTTTCAGATAGTCTCAGTTGTCTGGGACACTATAGAACTGAAGGACAGGATAAGAGCACAAATCCATGATCCCCAGAGCCAAGGGGCAGTGGGTCAGAGCCAAGCTGGCTCAAAGGAGTGACAGAATTGACAAGCCTCAGGAGAACTGTGGCCTCATCTCAAATTACTCCAGACTGGTGAACCCTTAGGACAGTGGTTCTCAAAATGTCCGTGGACCAGCAGCATTTGTATCATCTGGGAATTTATCAGATATCCAAATTTTGGGATCCTACTTCCTACTTATTGAATCAGAAACTCTAGGGGTAGGGGCACAACTGGATTTTAACAAACCCTCCAGAATATTCTCATCTCCAGAAGATGCACACTAAAGTTTAAGAACCACAGCCTTATGAGACAGAGTTTTTGTTTCAGTAGCTTTAGGAGTTTGTATTTGTTTCAAGTCAGGATTTTGAAAAGGTCTCATTTAGTAGAAGAATCCAAGTATCCCTCAAGGCCCTGTTCTATAACTTAGCAATGAACTCACATTACCCTCTGGCTATGTGAGAGCATGATGCTAGTCACCCAGCAATGCTGACCACTTCCTCAGGCCATTAGAGGAATGGCCCAATCCTAATTGAATCAGAAATATCACAACATGCTGATCAAATGGTACTGGAGAATTTGTGGACAGAACGCAATGGAGGATGTAATCCTCTTAGAAAGAAAGGAGTGTAGAAAAAGAACCTACTGGAGAAAGTAAATAGGGTCCACAGTGGAAGGACTGCCATGGAAATACTTGCTTTCACAAGCCCAGCACAAACTATTTATTTCTACTTGTCATCCTGTCTGCTCAGTGTCTGAAGTTGCATGCTCAAACAGGGCAAGTTGCTATACCTGGGGACTACCTTCCATTTCTCCCCTCTTTACATTCAAATCAACTCCAGAATCACCAGAGTTTGATTTTATGGAGCTCTTAAAACATCTAGACCCTTTGATTCTGTTCCTTTTTTATTTCTCTGATTGCTCATCTAATTGCATTTTCACCAAACTTCTGAGGGACTGGGGGAAGGGGAGAGAAAAAAAAGACGACAAATAGGTTTGATGAAAAAAGGGTTGCACTTATAATGGAAGCTAAAAGGGGATCTGTGACTAATTAGTAGATTTCATTTATCCTGTAGACTACTATAAGGGTTCTGTCTCCACTTACCTATCCTCAAAGGAAAATCTATGATAGCTACAAACTGCAACTCCTAAGCATTCTATGATATACTAATGTTGCACCAAAACTAAAATCAGTCAGATTTGTAGGCAGGAGGCTGCACCTTATGCAAGGTGTTAAGAAGATGCTACACATCATAATAGTTGACTTAAAATGAAATTACTAAACAGAATAAAAACACACTGAACAAGATCTATGGCACAGACTTGCTTAATCATTATTTATGCATGCAATGACAGGCAGCCTAATTTTTCCTACCATAACCTTTATGAATTTTATTTTTTATTATTGTTTTAAAGACTTTATTTATTTATTCATGACACACGGAGAGAGAGAGGCAGAGACACAGGCAGAGGGAGAAGCAGGCTGATGCGGGACTCGATCCCGGGACTCCAGAATCACGCCCTGGGCCAAAGGCAGGTGCTAAACCACTGAGCCACCCAGGGATCCCCTACTTTATGAATTTTAGAAGTTAAATAATTCTTACAATTACAAAGGAATACTCATGTTATACAGAAAACTAAGCAAATGGATATACATTGTGGCTAATAATGGTGCATATAGTTTCCAAGGAACATTTTTGGTTATGATATTTGTCTTATTCCTTTCAGAAAGAGAGTCAGCTTATCACTCTAAACTTTCCCAGAAATACATGGTACTTAAATTTTGATGGAGATATTCCATAAAAGAAATCACAAGTCATGGAATGTAATTAGAATGAACCTTGGAAATCATTCGATTCAGCCCTTCATTTTATGGGCAAGGAAATGGAGACCTAAGGAATTCAGTATTTGCCCAAGATCACATGGCTAGTCATCTCCAGACTCTACAGCCCTCTGTTCTTTTCACTGTAGCATTCTGCCTTTGAGCTTCAAGTACAGCCAACCAGAGATGATGACTCTGAGGTCACTTGCAAGACCAAGTGCACCCATAATATAGAAAGATCACCTTCAGAGACAAAGTCTCCATAAGAGATTAGCCCTTACAATGTTCAAGAAAAATCCAAAGATATAGGGCTATTTTAGACCACTTTCTCTAAACCTAGATTTCACTCCACTTAAAAAAGAAAGCATTCACTTCACCCATATCACTCTCTTGAGTTGCTGTAGCTTAAAGGCTATGGCTGTACAATGACAGGGTTTAGGCAGTGGACTTTCAGGGCTGAAAGGTCTCAAAAACAAAGGACGTGTCACCTGCTTCCTTCTACATATCCTGGCACATCAGAAGTAATCACTCTTTCCCATGTGGTAAGAGTTGATGTCCAGGTTTTGCTTGCAGTTAAATCTCTTTCATCATTTGACTCCACCAAAAGGCTGGGGAATAGAAGCTCCATATAAGAGTTTTGCCACTATACACTTTTCCCTAAGGCTGTGTGACTGAAATCTAATCAGTACAGGTATTCATACTATGTATACCTCCTCCTGGTGGTCACCCACAGACTTGCCTCTAGCACTCTTAGGACAAGTCATTTTGTCTTTCAGGGACTTATGCTAGCCTTGTAAGAAAGCTGTAAGTAGAGGGATGCCTGGGTGGCACAGTCAGTTAAATGTCCCACTCTCGGTTTTGGCTCAGGTCGTGGTCTTAGGGTTGTGAGATGGAGCCCGATGCTGGGCTCCATGCTCAGCGTGAGGTGTGCTTAAGATTCTCTCTCCCTCTCCTGCTGCCCCTCCTGCTCATGCTCTCTTACTCTTTGAAATAAATCCTAAAAGAAAAAACTGGAAGTAGGAAACTCCCCAATAAGTAGAAAAAATAAGAATCCTAAGATTACAAAAAGATTTTAAGATTCTCAGACTCAAAAAAAAAAAAAAAAAAAAAGATGAGACTGAAGTATCTGGAAGCATTTATCTGTAAATATTCCATCTGGAAGAGACTCTCTAATAGTCTATTTTTCCAAGTGCTTTGCTATTCAAAACTTTTCAGGGAAAAAAAGAAAAAAAAACTTTTCAGAGTCTCCTTCATACTTATAGAATGAAAAATAAGGTTCTTAGACTATAGGGCAAGTTTTCATTTGTTTTACAATCTGTTCAACACTATTTAAATAAGATTAATTACTCTCTTAAAATCCATGCTGTATTAGTTACCTATTACTGTGAAACAACTTAGCCTGAAATTCAGTGGCTTAAAACAGCAATAAACATAGCACACAGTTTCTGAGGATAAGGAACCTGAGAGCAGCTGAACTGGATAATTCTAGCTCAGGGCCTCCCATGGGGTTACAGTCACGATGTCGTCCAGAGCTGCAATCATCTGAAGCTTGGCTGGGACTAGATGATCTGCTGCCAAGATGGCCTTCACACGGTCTTGCCACATGGACCTCCCCAAAGAGATGCTTGTCTTTTAGGACATGACAGCTGTTTCCCCTCATAATGAGAGATTTCAGGAAAGCCAGTTGCAAGCTACAATGTCTGTTTTAACCTAGCTTCACAATCAAACATCATCACTTCTGCAGTATCTGTTGTTTACACAGGCTAGCCCTATCCACCTATCCTACACAAAAGTATCTATAAGAGTACTTGGGCATCACGGAAGACTACTGGAGGCTGACTACTGTACATACTATACTAGTCCACCTCACTACCCTAGCATATGCAGTTCTCTCCAAATGTTTTTCCCCCTTCCTTCTGTTCATCTTAATGTGGGTTAGTAAAAAAGCACACAATCTAGAATTGATCAAACTGGTTCAATTTCAAAGACCAGAATCTGACTTTGAACACATTTCTCTGGCCTCAGTTCCCATATCTGTAACACAAATACTATAATCCCTGTTGCAAAAAGTAACTGTGAATACTAAATGAAATCCAGTATAGAAAAGTACTTTGTAGATGGCAAATATGTAAAATCATTTCTCAATCAATCCCACCCTTTTACAAGGCCTGCCTGTACATCATTGTTTTTTTAAAAACTTCACCTCTCCACTGAAGTTCCAGCCTCTTCTGGGTACTGACAGCACTATGCATACATAACCTACACAGTCTTCTCACATTCTGAATTTACTGTATTTATTTAAATGAAATTCACCCATACTGGGTTATAAATCCCATGACACTGTCTACAAAATAGTTAGTAAATGTTTGGTTAATTGAACTGCCATACACTCAGAAGGTCCTTTACCCATCAACCACCGTCCAAAGAGACAGGGAAGGCTTTCTGTATATACTGTCCATGGGGCACACAAGCTACAACAGAGAGAAAGGTTGATTTTAGTTCCAGATGTCCAGAGCATCTTGAGGCATGGTAAAGAAAATAATTTGGCACTTCTGAACATCTTTGTATATTAAAAGCTGAGGTCCTAGGATAAGGGATGGCCTTTGAAGAATGCATACTTAGCCAGCTTATCTCTCCTCTTGTATAGGAAAGTCAAGGGAGATTTGGGGTAGGAGTATTACAAGTCAAATTTTGAAGGTGTATTGCCATACCAGTTTCCTGTTCCTTGGCTATTCAATCTACCAGTAATCTAAGTACTGTTGCAAAGAGATTTTGCAGATAGATTAAAGTTACTCATCAGCTGACCTAAGACAGGGAGGTGATCTGCATGGGTCCAATGGATTACCTGAACCCTGAAAAGCAGAGAAGTCAGAGAAATGCATGGAAAAAGGCAAGAAAAAAAAATGACACAGAAGGGGAATTTGGAGAGATTCAAAATGTGAAGACTTAAATCGTCATTGCTGGCTTCGAAATATTAAGGAAGGGAGCCACAAGCTAAGGAATGTGGTGTCCTCTAGAAGCTGAAAACAACTTCCAGCTAGTAGCCAACAAGGAAGTGGGGATCTCAGTCCTACACAAAATCAAGAAACTATTATGTCAACTACCTGGTAAGCTCAAAGTGGACCTTGATTTCAACCTTGTGAAACTTGAAGCTGACAAATCAGCCAAGTCAACCTGGACTTGTTTTTGAGCTGCTAAATGTATAAGGATTTGTTATGGCAGCAATCGAAAAACAATGCACAAAGAGTAAGAGTAATATTCTGTTCTGGGTTTCTGAGAATTTTTCTCTACCCATCTGCATTCTGAGCCAAGACCACATAGATGGAAGAAACCATGATACCAGAGGTCAGTTTGCAAGGATCTGAGAGCAAATAGCAAGCCAAAGATATAGAAAGGAGAGAACATGACTTATTTAAGGGACTGTAAGCATAGTGAAACCTGTTAGTGAAAAACTCCTTTTACTAACCTCCATTGAACCACCTCCTGAATTCATATATACTCTCAATTCCCCTGAAAGACATGCTCTGACACTTGTGCCAAGCCGAACATTCCCGGCCTGGTGGCTTCTCTCCAAGCAAGGGCACCTAATACTTCCCTCAGTTAAGGGATATATCACCAAGAGTCACTCATGTTTCTTTCCAACCTATGTATGGCAGTTGTGCTTGGTTTAACAATCATATAATTTAATTAAATATTACATAAGGCAGAGAAATAGGAGTATGTACCAAGAGTTATTTTTTCCATGAAAACTAGGTTGAATCTTTTGGAAAAACTAAAAAAGACTAGCAAAAAAAAAACAAAAAAAAAAACCACAAAACACAACCCTGACAAATTAAGTGTGAGATAGCCATAAACGACTGGAAAATATATCATAACAACCAGAAGATTCTGTTCTTGTATTCATTCTACCTGAAAGAAACCCAACTGGAATTCATAAGTAACATGTTACAGGTATGGTTACACAAGAAAAACAATGAAGGACCCTGACAAGTAGAAACACATTCAAGGCAAAGGCCTTGGCCCTGCATCAAAAGATTAGCAAACAGGGATCCCTGGGTGGCTCAGCGGTTTGGCGCCTGCCTTCGGCTCAGGGCACGATCCTGGAGTCCTGGGATCGAGTCCCACATCAGGCTCCCTGCATGGAGCCTGCTTCTCCCTCTGCCTGTGTCTCTGTCTCTCTCTCTCTCTCTCTCTGTCTCTCATGAATAAATAAATAAAATCTTTAAAAAAAAAAAAAAAAAGATTACCAAACAAATGTCCAGTTATATGGTTTAAATTAAAATAAGAAATTTAAGATGTATCATTTTTTGACTTCCAATTTTAACCAATATTTTTTATTAAAAAATCATGTCTCAGATCAGAAGTCTTCTACCATAATTTAAGAGGACTAAATCCAAGACTGTAAGTGGGCAAGTATCTACAGATGAGGCTAGAGAGGTTGGAACTGCAAATCCAATGAGTTCTGCATATATACTAGAGTATGTAGGTTCATGTGAAGACTATAAAGGAGCCATTGATGTGATAAGATTCCTGTTTGAGAAAGATCATGTTGAAAACATGGAGGATGCTGTGGAGAAAGTCAAAACTAGAGGTTGTTGAACTAAAACCAGTGAAGAAATCATAAGGTGTCATCTAAGGCTATGACAGTGAGGGGAATGTAATTTGCAGTCAGTGCCTAAAGCGGGTAAGCCAGTGGTGGAGTGGTATGACACTGAGAACTCTCAATGCACTCTTCTGGAGAAAAATGTAGTAGTATGTTTCAAAAATCCTCAAAACTGGGATGCCTAGAGGTTCAGTGGTTGAGCGTCTGCTTTTGGCTCAGGCTGTGATCCCAGGGTCCTGAGATCCAGTCCTGCGCATCAGGCTCCCTACAGGAAGCCTGCTTCTCCCTCTGCTTGTGTCTCTGCCTCTCATGAATAAATAAAATCTTTTTTTAAAAAAATTCTTAAAACTGTAGTTATCTTTGACCACACTATCCCATTTTTAGGCACTGTCCATAATAAAAGAACTAGAAAATTTCACAAGAATTTCTACACACACAGCTAGATGAATGACAAAAAAAAAAAAAAAAGGTGGTATACACATGGATGTAGACACACACACACACACACACACACACTGGAATATTACTCAGCTATTAAAAAAAGGATGAGATCTTAGCATTTCTAACAACATGGATGGACCTAAAGGATAATAATTGAAATAAGGCTGAAAAAGACAAATGTCACATGATTTCACTTTTATGTAGAATCTAAGAAGTAAAAGAAAGAAACAAAAAGCAGAACCAGACCTATTAATACAGAGAATATACTGATGGTTGCCAGAGGGCAGAGTGGGTAGGAGGATGGGAAAAATGGATGAAAGGGAGTGTGAGACACAGGCTTCCAGTTATGGAATGAATGAGTCACAGGAATGAAAGGTACAGCACAGGGAATATAGTCAATGGTATTAATAACAGTGTTCTATGTAGACAAATGTTAGCTATACTTGTGGTGAGCACAGCATAATGCATCACTATGTTGTATACCCAAAACTAACATTGTATAACAACACACGAAAAATAACACGTATGACTCATTTCATTGCCCCTTTTGTATAAAAGAAAAAACTGGAAAATAATTCAGAATGTTCAAAAATAGGGCACAGATAAATTATCTAAATAATGGATACTTATGTGCATGGGACAATAAGGAAATGTTCTTAATTTATGGGGCACCTGGGTGGCTCAGTTGATCAGGCATCTGACTCAATCTCAGCTCAGGTCTTGATCTCAGGATTGTAGGTTCAATTCCCCCTTAAAAAAATATGGTTCATCTAAATAATGGATACTTCACTCATGTGCATGTGGCAATGAGGAAATGTTCTTAATTTACGTAATAAAAACTATGTGATCTCAACTTTGAAAATCAAAAGTTATACATACAAGTAGGTATATCTTGATATAAACACACAGAACTTGAAAGTCTTCACAGTGATCATGGTTATGATTAGTAACAATGATCTGTATGATGTGGAGTTATAGGTTTTTTGGGTTTTTTTACTGTGCTCAATTGAATTTTCTAGATTTTCTTTAATATATTACATCTATAACCAGAAAAGTTTTGGACAAAATTATTTTCAGGTTTCAGATTTGATGGAATGGATAGTGGAATCTAAGTCTTCATGCTTAAAGTTTTAAAGAGTACTCTTTTGGAGGTACTGAAAAATCCTAACTGTTCACCATTTTACTGATTTAGATCATATATCCCATTGTTAAGTATTTAAGCTAAAGAATTCTCATTTTTTCCAACCTATCCTCACAAACCAGCCCTCCTCTGTGCTAGATTTACTTGGCCTTTCTCAGATTAAATCAAACTGACACCAGAAGGCTGAGGTAAGAAATCTAAAACAAACACTCCTACATTTGGCATTCCACTCTAGTTATTTACAAAGTCATGGATGAGTTCACTGCAACATCCATATACAGTAATGGATATAATAAGGTTTATCTCCCTTTAACTAATGGATCTAGTCATAAAAAGGAACAGTAAACCACATTTCTGTCTCTCTGGATAATTACTTGCCAAACTACAAGTGAATTCCATATCGAAGTCTAACATTCAGATAGTAATAGAACAATAGATAATAGTAAATATAATAGATAACAAAATATAATAGATTTTATTTTTTTAAAGAGTTTATTTATTTATTCATGAGAGACACACAGAGAGAGACAGAGACAAAGACAGAGGGAGAAGCAGGCTCCATGCAGGGAGCCGGATGTGGGACTCAATCCTAGGACTCCAGGATCATGCCCTGGGCCGCTTAACTGCTGAGCCACCCAGGCATCCCAATATAATATATTTTAAAGAGAATTTCTCAGTGCCACTATGCACACATATGATTACTAGAAAGAAAGGCAAAGTGACCAAAACCTAGAGATGAAACGGTAACTCCATTTTATAATAAAAAATATAGTAAGTTTATAAGGCAGTTTATAATTTAAAAAGTGGTTTCACATACATTAGTTCAATTTGCTCTTATGGTGAAGATATTATCATTTTACATGTGAAAAATCAGATTTTATTATTAATTTTTAATTTTATCCTTTCATATGCCACAGTGTTATTTTTCTAACTCCTTCAAAAATGATAGGTTGAGGGGTCAGAGGTTACAAACATGCACAAAATCTGCAACTGAAAATCAACTCATGGAAAATCAAAGGCTTGGTAAAAGTGCCCAGACTGGGTTATTATCAACAACTCCTTTGTGACTGTACTTACAGCACAGAACTACGATAAAAACGTTTGGGGGGCAGTCCCGGGGGCGCAGCAGTTTAGCGCCGCCTGCAGCCCAGAGTGTGATCCTGGAGACCTGGGATCAAGTCCCACATCGGGCTCCCAGTGTGGAGCCTGCTTCTCCCTCTGCCTGTATCTCTGCCTTTCTCTCTGTGTGTCTCTCATGAGTAAATAAATAAAATCTTAAAAAAAAAAAAAAAGTTTTGGAATCGCCAGAGGAAGAACATTAAGATGTTAAAAAAAAAAAAAAGTTATATTTTCATTACCAGAAGCCTAAACATCCATAGAGTAGGGTACCCCCCCCCAAATGACTATCAGCAGATTTTTCAGTACAAACTTTGCAAGCCTGATGGAAACAGCATGATATATTCAAAGTGGTAAGAAAAGAAAAAAACTTCCAACGAAGAATACTATATTCAGCAAAGTCCATCACTCAGAATTAAAGAAGAGATAGAGTTTGCCAACCAAGCAAAAGCTAAAGTTCATCACTACTAAACTAGCTTTACAAGAAATGTTACAGGGACTTAAGCTGAAAAGAAAGTGTCCTAATTATAACAAGAACACATATGAAAAAATAAATCTCACTGTAAGAGTAAATATATAATAAAGGTAGTGAATTACTTATAAGCTAGTATGAAGGTTGAAAGACAGAATTGCTTAAATTAATTATAATGATAATTAAAGGATACACAAGATAAAAAGATATAAAATGTAACATCAAAAACATAAAATAGGGGATCCCTGGGTGGCTCAGCGGTTTGGCGCCTGCCTTTGGCCCAGGGTGCAATCCTGGAGTCCCAGGATCAAGTCCCACATCGGGCTCCCTGCATGGAGCTTGCTTCTGCCTCTGCCTGTGTCTCTGCCTCTCTCTCTCTGTGTCTATCATGAACAAATAAATAAATCTTTAAAACAAACAAAAACAAAAAACGAAAAACATAAAATAGGGGTACCTGGGTGGTTCAGTCGGTTAAGGGTCTGCCTTTGACTCAGATCATGATCCCAGGGTCCTAGGATCAAGCCCCATGTTGGTCTCCCTGCTCAGCAGGGAGCCTGCTTCTCCCTCTCTCTCAAATAAAAATATTTTATTTTTTTAAAAATATTTTTTTTAATTTTTATTTATTTATGATAGTCACAGAGAGATAGAGAGAGTCAGAGACACAGGCAGAGGGAGAAGCAGGCTCCATGGACCGGGAGCCCGACGTGGGATTCAATCCCGGGTCTCCAGGATCGCGCCCTGGGCCAAAGGCAGGCGCCAAACCGCTGCGCCACCCAGGGATCCCACAAATAAAAATATTTTAAAAATAAAAAACAAAAACATACAACATCATGTTATGGGTAAAAGGGGGGACAACAGAATAGCTAGAAAACAATTAGCAAAATAGCAATAAGCACACAAACCTATCAATAATTATTTTAAATAAAAAAGACTAAATTCTCCAATCAAAAGGCATAAAGTAGCTGAATGGATTAAAAAAAACCCCAAGATCCTACATGCTGCCTACAAGAGACACAACGCACTTCAGATATGAGAAGACACACAGACTGAAAGTGAAGGGATGGAAAAAGATATTCCATGCAAATGGAAATGAAAAGAAAGCTGGGTAGCTACACTTACATCAGACAAAATAGACTTTAAACAAAGACTGTAGGGTGCCTGGGTGGCTCAGTCAGTTAAGCATCTGCCTTCAGCTCAGTTCATGATCTCAGGGTCCTGGGCTGGGACTGAGCCCTACATTGGGCTCCCCACTTAGTGGGGAGTCTGCTTCCCTGTCTGCCTCTCCCCTCACCCACTCCACCTCTCCGCTCATGCTTGTTCTCTCTCAAATAAGTAAAATCCTTAAAAAACAAAACAAAACAAAAAACCAAAGACTAATAAAAGACAAAGAAAGGTGTTACATAATGATAAAAGGGTCAATCCAGCGAGGAGATAGAACATTTGTAATTATTTATGCACCCAATATAAGAGCACCTAATATATAAAAGAAATATTTAGCAGAATTAAAGTGAGAAATAGCCAATAATATAATAGGGGATTTTAATACCTCACATCAACAGATAGATTATCTAGACAGAGTATCAATAAACATTGACCTTAAACAACGTTAGAGATTTAAGAGATATTTACAAGAACATTTCATCCCAAAGCAAGAGAATATACATTGTTCTCAAGTGCACTTGGAACATTTTCCAAGATTGACCATATATCAGTCCATAAAACAAGTCTTAATGAATTTAAGGGGATAAAAATCATATCAAGCATCTTTTACAGTCACAATGACATGAAACTAGAAATTAACTACATGACAAAAACTGGGAATAAGTGAATTAAACAATATGATAATGAACCAATGGGTCAAACAAGAAATCAAAAGACAAATCAAATAATGCTTTGAGAAACAAAAATGGAAATGCAACATAACAAAATTAATGGGATGCAACACAAGTAGTTCTAAGAGGAAAGTTCACGATGATTAAGTGCTTATTTCAAAAACAAGGTAAGTCTCAAGTAAACTATCTAATTTCACACCTCAAGGAAGTAGGGGGAAAAAGGAAGCCCAAAGTTAGGAGACAGGAAAAGATAATTGGAGCAGAAATAAATGAAATAGAGAGTAAAAAGACAATAGAAAAGATCACTGAAACTAAGCTGGTTCTTTGAAAAGATAAAATTGACAAACTCTTAGCTAGATCTACCAAGAAAAAAGAGAGGGCTCAACTAAAAATCAGAAATGAAAAAGGAAATATTACAATTGATATACAAAGGATCACAAGAAACTACTATGAATAATTACATGCCAACAAATGAATCTAGAATTACATAAATTCCTGGAAACATAGTATCTACCAAGACTGACTCATGATACAATAGAAAATCTGAACAGACTGACTGCTAGCAAGAAGACTATATGAGTAATAAAAAACCTCCAGGGATCCCTGGGTGGCTCAGCGGTTTAGCACCTGCCTTCCGGCCAGGGCGTGATCCTGGAGACCCGGGATCCAGTCCCACATCAGACTCCCTGCATGGAGCCTGCTTCTCCCTCTGCCTGTGTCTCTGCCTCTCTCTCTCTCCCTCTCTGCCTATCTCTCTCTCTCGAATAAATAAATAAAATCTTTTTTTAAAAAAAAAAAGTCCAAAACTGCACAGCTTCATTGGTGAATTCTACCTAACACTCAAAGAATTAATACCAATCTTTCTCAAGCTCTTCCAAAAAACAGAAGAGGGATAACTTGTACAATTTACAGGGCCAGCATCACCCTGATACCAGAACTAAAGATATCACAAAAAAAGAATTACAGATCAATATGCCTGATAAACACAGATGCAAAAATCTCTGCATTCTTATAATGTCCACATTACTCAAAGCAATATACAGGTTCAATGCAATCAATGCCTATCAAACTTCCAATGCTATTTGTCACAGAAATGGAATAACAAGGCTAAAACTTGTATGAAACCACAAAAAGATCCTGAATAGCCAAAGCAATCTTGAGAAAGAAGAACAAAGCTGAAGCCATCCCTCTCTCTGACTTCAAACTATATTACAAAGCTATCGTATGATTAAAACAGTATGATTTTGACAATAAAACAGACACATAGATCAACAGAACCAAACAGAAAGCCCAGAAATAAACTCATGCATGTATGGCTAATTAATTTGTGACAAAGGAGCCCAAAATATACAATGCAGAAAGAACAGTCTCTTCAATAAATGGAGTTGGAAAAATTGGACAGCTACATGCATGTGGGGAACCAGCTGCAGAGCTTATCTGAGAACTGAATCCCGTAGTCCTCAGCACACTGGGGATATGTAAGGTCAGCACAGACACTTGACCACGTTATTCTCCAGATACAGCTCCTCTGCTCCCCCTCCTAGAGATTAATAGACTATTCTCTTACCCTTTGAAGTAAGCATATGTTTCTCCACTTCCCAAAGTTATCACTGCCATAGCCAATCTACTAGCTCTCTTAATAAAAGGTGAAGGAAAGAAAGCTGGGGGGGGGGGGGGGGGGTCCAAGTTTGAGTCTCAGTTCCCCTGCCCCCAGATTAAAAATCAGTGAGACTCCAAATCTTTCTTCATATCGTCACCTATGACTATGCTGTCTCCATGGTAAGTGGCACCCGACACCCGAACAGGGACCAGAAGTTAGTAATCGTGAGTACTGTAGCAGCAATACTCTGTAACTTGGGTCTCAACAAGGCAGAGGATTGTGTTGTATGTTTCAGGCAGGGTAACAATGGAGCAGAATTTGTCTAGTCTAACATATTATGTTCCCCTTCTAAAATGTTTGCTTAAACAAGCTGGAACACATGCATTATCCACTAAACATTTATTTGCAGGAACTGTTCACTATATAACACCCTATTGCCCTTGGTTTCCAAAAGAAGGTATACTAGATGTAGAAACATGGAACCGGATAGAGAAAACTTTACAGAAACAACACAGATAGGTTTGAATGTTCCAATTCCAGTCTTTTCTGCCTGGGCTTTGCTTAAAACAGTGCTGAAACCATTGAGAGAGAAAAGAAAAGGAAAGCAAAGCATGAATATGTGGCGCCTCCACCCTCTGCTCCTGTGGAGGTAGTGCCGCACCATTCCCTTTACCTCCCTGTAACCGTTTTTTTTTTTTTTTTTTTTTTTTTTGGATAAAAAGGAGAAAATTTTTCTTACCAAACCTGTCCCCTCCCTTGAGGGTCAGACTCCATTGCAGTGAGCCATTGCCACTTCACACTTAATCCTTTCTGACCCAGGAAGATTTGTTAATTTTTTCCATTGAAGAGGTTCCAAATGGCCAGGGTGGACATTAATAGGGTACATAACTCATTTGATTTAAAGACTGTACAGGCCCTAAGGAATAATGTAAGAGAGAACAGTGTACAGTTCCCTTTAACTCAAACCTATATTGGAGGCCATGGCTCATATGTGGCTCCCTCCTTTGGCCTGGCATTAAATAGATATATGTTTACAATGGAAATCTGCTTTTGGAGACTTGGCTCAGGAACAGGCTCATATTAAGGAGCACGTTAATATCCCTGTTACTTTTGACATACTTGTTGGGACTGGAAATTTTCAAACTCTCTAAAATCAATTGACATACGCTCCCCAAACCTATGAGCAAATTTCCCTGACTGCCCAAAGAGTTTGGTGAACCCTCCCGTAATCCGGGGAACCCGTAAAGTCATTTACAAAATGCTTACAAGGGCCTTCGGAAAATTATGCTGACTTCATTAATTGCCTTACCACAGTGGTTTAGAGGCAGGTCATCCACGTGCAGGCTGCGGATGTTCCAGTCAAGCAGCTGGCCTATGAAAACACTAATTCTGACTGCCAAAGAGTCATTGCCCCTATAAGAGATAATCATTGTCCCTATAAGAGATAATCTATTTCAGATTATTTGAGAGTGAGCCAAAATGTGGGTACCCATGAACATCAACAGTTTTTGTAGCAGCTTTAAAAAAAGGCCCTTAAACCACAAAAAAGCAGGGAATTGTTTTAAGTGTGGAAAGCCAGGCCACATACAAAGGAATGCCATTCTGGCACATTTAAAAATAATATGAATGATCCTACCTCAACACCCAGCTTATACCCTTGGTGCCAAAAGGGCAATCATTAGTTTAATCAATGTCACTCTAAATTCCATAAGAATGATTCTCCTCTCCCTTCTACACCATCAGGAAACTCCCAATGGGGCCATCCTCACCCCGACAAACAATGCAAGGGCACTCTACCCAATGATGGTGAGCAATGGACTACCTCATGTCTCAGCACTGCCACAATGGGGAGTGCTAGATTAGACATACCTTATAAATATGATTCCATACTTACCCCTTCTATCTATCTATCTGAACTCAAGTCATACAAACAGGAATTTATGGACCCATTCCTAAGAGAACCAGTCTCACTGTAGGCAAAAGTCGAATGACAATGAAAGGTGTTCAAGTTTTTCCTGGGGTCATAGATGAGGATAATAGGGTGAGCTTAGACTTATGATCACATCTAATGGACACATAACATTCACCGCTGGTTAATCAATTGCCCAATTATTGCTCCACCCTTATATCTCAAGATTGTAACAAGATAAGGAACAACTAAGAGGATTTGGCAGTACAGGTACTCATCATGAACAATGGGCAAAAGAGGTTACAGAGGAACAGCCTATGCTTTCCCTGATCATTAAATGGTAAATGTGTTAATGGATATCTTGATATGGGCACTGATGTAACTGTTCTAGTCCGTCATGAATGGCCAACATTTTGACCTTTAAAACAGATCTCCACATCCCTTGCAGGACTGGGAACCCCTGGATGGTTAAGTCAAAGCTCTAGCATTCTCACTTAGAAAGACCCTAAGGGGGCCTCAGGAAAAGTCATTCCCTATGTGGCCTCTATTATATTATGAAGCATGCGAAGGGTACCATTGCCTCTAAACCTAAGGGTATTCAGATAATAGAACGAATGGGCTATAAAGAACGACAAGGATTAGGAAGATATGGGCAAAAAAATCAAAGAACCCATCACCCCCTCCTCACAGATTGGAAGACATGGGTCAGATTATGAGCAAAATTTTTAACTGTGGCCAATGCTGAAGAATTCCCAGGCCATGCCATCTTTCTAACATGGCTTACAGATACTCCCGTATGGATGAAGCAGTGGCCTATAACTAGGGAAAAGTTACATAATTTACAGGAACTTGTTAAGCAACAATTGGAGGCAGGACATATTGAGCCTTCTCATAGTCCTTGGAATACCCATGTCTTTGTACTTCCTAAAAAATCTGGAAAATGGCATTTAAGAATTAAGAGCAGTTAACAAAGTCATGCAATCTATGAGAGCTTTATAGCCCAGACTCCTGTTGCCTTCCACAATAACTCTTGATTGGCCTTTAATAATCGATTACAAGATTACAATCGATTACAATCGATTTACATACTAGATTGCTTTTTTACTATTTCACTGGCTACTCAAGATAACGAAAAATTTGCTTTCTCTGTCCCTTCCATCAATAATATTGAACCAATGCAGAGATGGTCCTTCCACAGGGCATGGCTAATAGCTCTATTATACGTCAATATTATGTGGCTCTTTCTTTTTACAATATTTTACACCAATATTATGTGGCTCTTTCTTTTTATTTTTCCCCAAAGCCTCTATTATCCACTATATGAATGATATACCACTGGCCTCAGCCACACAATCAGAACTTGACACTCTTTTCTTATAAGTACAAGCAATGTCTAATTGAATGGAATTTACAAGTAGCCCCTGAAAAAATTCAACAGACCCCTCCTTTCCAATATTTGGGCTACCTTATGGATAAATCTACCATTAGGGCACAAAAGGTTTCTATCAGAAAAACAAACTCCCAAACTTTAAATGACTTTCAAAAACTGCTGGGAGACATCAATTGGATTCACCCTTTATTAGGCATCCCTACCATGTCCTATCACATTTGTTCAACTCTCTACAAGGTGACCCTGCCCTAATTCTTGTCACCTGAGTCCCCAAACCGAAGAGGAACTGGAAACTATAGAGCTAGCCATTAACTGCTTGCAAGCTCACCAAGTTAATCCACAATTTCCTGTAAAATTACAAACTATTTGGTCAGATATATCCCCCACTGGGGTGCTCATACAGTTTATACCTGACCCAGTCATCCTAGAATGGATCCATTTATCATGAGGAATCTTGATCCCTAACCCCGTATCTGACTCTAGTTTGCAAAACAATTACCAAGGGGTGTTCTACATGTGTACAATTATTAGGAAAAGAGCCTGATCAAATACTGTTACCTTTTACCCAAGAACAACAAAAGGCACTCTGGCATTCTTCTGTGGAATGGCAGATTGCCCTTGTTAACTATTTGGAGAAGTTACTAATGACTCACATTCCAATAAGCTATTACAATTCATTGCCTCCACCTCCTTTGCTCTTCCCACTGTTATTCAAAATTCACTGATCCCTAATGCTCAAACTGTTCTTATAGATGGATCCAGTCAGTAATGGCAAAGCTGCATATTGGACTTCTGATGACTCCTAGGCAGAAATCACTTGCTATACCTCTGCTCAATGAGCTGAAGTTTTCCTGTTATTCTAGCTTTACAAGCTTTCCCTCAACCTCTCAATATTGTTTGACTCCCATTACACTGTAGGGGTAGTCCGTCTTATTGAAACTGCAACAAGCACATACCCCCTGAGGACCTTAGCTTCCTGTTCTGAACTTTACAACAACTTATTCTCTCTTGCTATCATGCCCTTTATATAACTCACATTCCAAACTCCCAGGACCCCTGGCCCTGGGCAATGCTGTTGCCAATTCATTAGTATGTTCCATATTTCACCAAACACAGGCTTCTCATGCTCTTTTTTAACCAGTCTTCACATAGCCTTTGCAAATTATTCCCTAATCTCTTGCTTGACAGATTGTACACTCCTGTCCATCCTGTCAACAATTATCTTTCCAGGTGATCAATTTGGGAGTTAACCCTCACAGCCTTGCTCCCAATAAATTCTGGCAAATGGATGTGACTCATGTAAAACAATCTGGCCACTTGTCTTACATTCATGTGTCCATAGACACCTTTTCTCATATGGTCTGGGCTATTCCGCTCTCAGGGGAAGCTGTAACCCACGTACACCAACATTGCCTTGAGGCTTTAATAGTCATGGGACTTTCAAAAACCATTAAAACTAACAACAGTTCAGCCTCTACTAGTAAAGCTTTCACTCAATTTCGCTCTACATGGGGAATCACCCACATCTTTGGTATACCCTATAATCCACAAGGCCAAGCTATCATGGAACACATGAATGCCACTCTTAAAACATAATTGAAAAAATAAAAAGAAGGAATAGGAGACAGTTATCCCCCACTACACCTTTCCGTTATTACCTTCAATTTTTTATCTTTTGCGGATGATGGCTACTCTGAGGTAGAACACCATCAGGGTGTCAACGACACCACACCACAAAGAGACCCTGGTTAGAAGGGAGACACCCAGAAACGGGCCAATGGAAAGGACCTGATCCCCTTATAACATGGGGAAGAGGTTATTTCTGTGTAAAAGAGGATAATAAAACTTGCATTTGGGTTCCAGGTCACTGGGTGAAAGCTTACCATGGACACAGAGGAGGTAATGCAAGGGATGAAGAGACTATGCCTCAACAGAAAGGGGCAAAGCGTGGCCTGTGTGCTGTTATTTCAGACCCAACAGGCTCTGATGATGACTTGGGGCAAGTGAAGATGACGACAGATGAAGCCCAGAGAAAGCTCCGTGTATTAGGCCAACCATAAAATCCTGCTAATGTATTTCTCATGATGGTAGCCATCATCAGTAGTACAATAGGGGTCGCTGAGGGTATTCAATATTGGGCCCATATCCCTCAGCCCGGGCTGATCTGCCACCTACTGTTAATCTCAATGATACTATGTGGTTGCTTCCCCCTCTCTTATCTCTACTAGCTCTCTTAATAAAAGCTGGAGAAAACAAAGCCTCAGGGTCCAAGTCTGAGTCCCAGTCCCCCTGTCCCCCAGATTAAAATTCAGTGAGACTCCATGTCTTTCTTCATACCATTGCCTCCAACTATCCTGGCTCCATGGCACATGCAAAAAGAACAAAACTGAGTCACTTGCTTAAACCATACACAAAAATTAACTCAAAAGAGATTAAAGACTTTAACATAGGCCTGAAACTAAAACTCCTAAAAGCTAACATAGGCAGTAAGGTCCCTGAAACCAGTCTTGGTGATGATTTTTTGGACCAAAAGCCAAAGCAACAAAAACAAAAACAATCAAGTGAGACTTCATCAAACTAAGAAGATTCTGTACAACAAACGAGATCATCAATAAAATGAAGGCCAACCCGAGTTGGAGAAACTAAGTGCAAATCATATCTGATTAGGAGTTAATATCTAAAATACATGAAAAACTACAACTCAATAACCAAAAACCAAATACTCCAATTAAAAATGGGCAGAAGATAGGAATGGACATTTTTCAAAGACATATAGAAGCCACAGGTATATGAAAAGATGCTTACCATCAGTAATTACCAGAGAAATGCAAATCAAAAGCACAATGAGGTATCACCTACCATCTGTCAAAATGGGTATTTTATTTTTCTTTTTTCTTTTTTTTCAAAATGGGTATTTTATTTTATTTTATTTTTAAATTTTTATTTATTTGTGATAGTCACACAGAAAGAGAGAGAGAGAGAGGCAGAGACACAGGCAGAGGGAGAAGCAGGCTCCATGCACCGGGAGCCCGACGTGGGATTCGATCCCGGGTCTCCAGGATCGCGCCCTGGGCCAAAGGCAGGCGCCAAACCACTGCACCACCCAGGGATCCCTCAAAATAGGTATTTTAAAGACAAGAAGGGGCATCTGGCTAGCTCAGTCAGTGGAGTATGTGACTCTTGATCTCAGAGTTGTGAGTTCTTTTTTAAAAGATCTGTACAGATCTTTTGGATGTACAGATTTCTTACATAAATCTTTTAAATAAGACAAGAAATGACAAATGCTAGAAAAGATGTGGAGAAAAGGGAGCCCTTGTGAACTGTTAAGAATATAAATTGGTATAACCACTATAGAAAATAGTATAGAGGCTTCCTCAAAAATTAAAAATAAAACTACCATGTGATCCAGCTATTCTGCATCTGAGTATTCATCCAAATGAAAACACTAACTTGAAAACACGTATGTACCCCCATATTCACTGTAGCATTATTTGCATTACTATCTAGGCACTATAGCCAAGATATGGAAGGAACCTATCAATGGATGAATGAAGAAAGAAACTGCTGTATATATAAAATAAATAATGGAATATTATGCAACCATAAAAAGAAAGAAATCTTGCCATTTGTGACAACATGGATGGATATTACAGGCATTATGCTAGGTGAAGTAAGAAGATAAATACCATATGGTCTCTTAGATGTGTGGTCTAAAAAAAACAAGCAAAGAAAAAATCAAGCTTATAAATACAGAGAACAGATTGGTGGTTGTAGGAGTTAAGGGGTGGGGGATGGGAGAAATGGGTGAACTGGTTGGGTTTCTAGTTTAAATAAACTGAATTTAAAAATGTTAAATAAATTAGATTTTTTTTAAAAATTTTTATTATAGACACACACACACACACAGAGGCAGAGACATAGGTAGAGGGAGAAGCAGGCTCCATGGACCGGGAGCCTGACATGGGATTCGATCCCGGGTCTCTAGGATCATGCCCTGGGCCAAAGGCAGGCACCAAACCGCTGCGCCACCCAGGAATCCCATAAATTAGATTTTTAAAAAATGATATTTTCATCATCAGAACCCTAACCATGAGAACCCTACTACTACTTTTGCTTTAGGCCTACTCCTTAAATCTCAAGTACACTTGGAATAGAATAACCACCACAAAACATTAAGGATTTTCTTTGAATAAAAGATGTTTAAATTGACTCTTGAAATCCAACCACCACTGATGCAGCACTATTAACTTTGAGTGATGGCAAAAAAAAAAAAACAAAAAACAAAAAACAAAAAAAAAAAACCAACTTTGAGTGATGGCTTTTCTAAACACACTGCATTCTGGAGACAGATCAAAGGTTTTATCTTGCTCCCACAATGACCCATGTCATGGCTTCTACATAACTTCAACAGCATTGTTTGCAATCGCGAATTTAACCAAGTTTCCGTTATTGTTGTTTTTTAAATCTCCCTCCTATCCTTTGGTATACATAACATTCCTAACATGCTAGAGGTGTAGAAGGGTGGCTGAAAGAGTAGAAAAGGAGAAAAATACCTGCAGTACAAACACAAACAACCAGCATCTTCCTCACTGAGACACCCAGATATATCTTTTCTCTTGGGGCCAACTACTCAGGTTGAATTTTTCCCTGGTTTCTTGGATGTTATATGTGCAAACCTCCATTCTCATCACTAGTCATTCACTCATGGTACTTTGCTGGGAATTATACCAAATTATTAAGATATACTTGGTCTTCTGGAAACTGAGAAATATAATCCACAGAAAACTTACGGAGACTGAATTAAATAAGAGAACAGTCACAAACCTTCAGAATTTGCATTGGTCTTATCACCTGTTTTGACATATGTTATAGAGAAGGCACAGTATATGGTGGTGGGTAAGGTAGAGCTATCAGAATTGTGTGTTTAGATGAGGTGAGGCTATTCAGGTACAATCCAAAAAGTTAAAGACTGTGCTGGTTCATTAGGAGAGACATCCTAAGAGTCTCCCTCATCTCCTAGTTGCACTGAAAGAGACTACCCACTGTATCCTCAAAAGTGAACGTAAGAGTAAAGCACTGACTGCTTCATGAGTTCCAGGAAGATACTGTGGGAGAGATTAAAAACACCACACCTCCATTCTTTGGGATAATCTCAGTCTTCTTCTCCAGTGGAGCTTATAGTTTCATGGCCAAGATGGCAAAAATAAACACTGCAGGTGAATGGGAAAAAAAATGTTTCCAGGGGAACAAAACAGCAGCTGGATGTTAGATTTGCAACAATTATTAAGTGTTCTATGGAGAATCTTTGTTTTACATAATAAATTAAAAGCTAATACAAGTAAATCAAACCAGCTTTCTACAGAGGCTGAAAGACATGCACCTGCATAGTGGCTGGAACCACCATCTATCTGTCCTTCATCACACACACCCACACATCCCATAAACTTCTTCTAGTCCATTATCTGAAATGTGTACCATTAAAGAGTTACACCCTTGCATCTGCTATAAAAAGACAAATTCCTTTCTGAGCAGCAATATTTCAGGCAATCAGCTCTACCTTCTTCATTAATCAGACAGTTAGAAGCTAGTATATCTAGAAAGGACCTAGGGGAATGATGGGAAAAGCAGAATTGTTCACGTTATCAATATTTATTTATTATTATTTTTTTTTTACGTTATCAATATTTATTGAGAGTCTACTACTGAAGACCATAGTAGCAAGTGGGGATACAGTGATGAATTAATTCACTCCTTCAACTCAAACTCCCTCCCTCAGTCATTCCTTCACTCATTCAACAGATGTACCAGGAACTGGGATATAATATAAATTCTGCCCTCAGAGGGACATAATCCAATGAAAGAAATATTTATGTCTACAAAGCAAGAATACATTTAAAAAAAAACAAAACAAGTGCTATGGAAGCTAGATTGGAAAGATTAGTATTAGATGAGGGAATCAAATATGGATTCATGAAAAAAGGCATTTAACCTGAATGTATAGAATGGCTAGCATAGGAATATGCTAAATGGGCAAGATGGCTGAGGAAAAGTCATAAAACTGCTAACCTACCACTGAAAGGGGCCTGCCAGCAGGAGGCAGCAGAACTCTAAATGCCAGACGCTCAGGAGAATGGAAGTAGGGAAAGTGAATGATGAGGTGTACAGAAGGGAAGGGGGGAATTCCAGAGGAAAATAGCATGTCGTGCCTTACCAATGTGCCTGTGGCCAGGCCTATATATATTTGTGTCTCAGGCCTTATACTTCTGAAAGTACAATTCTTTAGATCTTGGAGATTCTCTAGCCAAAGCCCTCATTTTACACAAAACAGAAGAGCTTGATAAATTCCCAAAGTCACAGAGCTAGTAGATGGTTGTTCTGAGATTATAACCAAGTTGCCCTGAAATGAATGTAATGGTCTTTCCATTTGTACCAAAGCTTATCAACTGGCTAGAAGCATCTTTTATGTGTATATATGTACACACTATAGTGGGGGGACAAAAAGACTGATGTCTCAGGAGAAATATGAGTTATGAAGGTTAAGAAACACAGACTTGCACATTTGCACATCCTGAGAGAAGTTTCCTTTGGAAATAGGATTGAACTAGAAACTTAAGCTACAATTTTGCCATCTATGAATGGTCTATGAATAAGCTTCTAAAATCTTAGCTACCAAGATATCTGCTTCACACATCAACTCCCCTGTTATTACTATTGTTATAAATGAAAATGACAGGTTTACAGATGACCAAAGATTGACTTCTCAGCAGGATAAAATGGAACCAGCAGAAAAGAAGTCTCAATCATCTACCAATTGAGTTTTCAAAGAATTGAAAGCATCTCTATTCCTAGCCAGATTTCCAATGCAGAAAGATACTCTGTCCTAACAGCAAATATGAGTTGATGGGAGGGACATAAAAATGTTTTAAAGCAAGTTGCACTGGGTCTTTTTATATATCTATTCTGGGAAACTTCTCTCTCCATCAGAATTAAGTTTCCTCCACCCAGTAAGTCATATTCATTTCCCATAATTCCAGACCACTCAGAATAATGTTAAGCAGGTATGATGTTAACAAATCACAGAATTAAGGAATGTTGGCAAGTATCTAAGACATCTGATCGGTTTTTAAATAAGATGCAACTAGCCCAGAGAAATAAAGTGAGTTGGCCAAGATCACACACAATAAAGATGGAGAACCAGTCTCAAAAGCAGATCTTGTGCCTTCACACTTTTCTTGTCCATCTACGGCCTGAGGACAAGCTTACCTGGGGAGTATAGTACACTAAGAGTTTGTTTGTTTGTTTATTACGCTAAGGGTTTAGGCTTTAATCAGGGATGGTCCCAGCTTCCTACCTCAAGTGGGACTTTATTCTAATATTTCCAATATTTACCTACAAACACATTAAAAGATTATGTTTTTCTTCCAAAGCCATGAATATGACAGAGTAACTTTTTTTAGTTATGCCTAAATGAACATAAGATACTTACACAACTGTGTTATTTTCTTCTATGTAATTTCCCCTTTCACTTTTAAGTATCTGATCACTTTATGAGTAAACGTATGATAAGTACAGCTTCCATGACTACTTTTGATTTAGATGATATGGACATGTTCTACAAGAGAGAATGGTAAAGAGGATGACTGCTTGATAAAAAATGATATTGCTACTAACATTATCTTGATATTATTATCAAGACTACACTTTGAATTAGGAAAGCTTTTAAATATTTACTAATAAGTGAAAAAAATCAAGTTACAATACTGAATATAATCTATGATGACACCTTGTAAAATCATGTTTTAAAAAAGTTAAAAAAGTTAAAAATTAAAATAACAGCTATTGTGTTACAGTTTAGAATTGTGAGCAAATGCTATTTATAAACTAACAGTGAACTATTCAATATTTTGATACATTTTACATCATAAGACTAAATTATAAATTAAAATTCAATAAAAGAAAAACTTTTATATATCACTTGGGTAAGAGACTAGAGGATGCCATCAGCCACAGTTAGAAGTAAAGGAGAGCTTTCACAGCACTCTAGGTATGCCAACTAATCAATAAGGAAGAATGTTCTAGATATTTGACTTTTTCATGGCTGATTCCCTGTCAACTTGGATCTGAAGTGGATTTGTGTGGCTTAGTTTTTATATATTTTTATATATTTATAAATTTAAGGCTGAAACGGTGGACTGTATCTTCCTGATTATCTTTCCCTAACATTTAGCAGTTTCAGAAGAGTGCCTTAGTTTAGTATCAGAGGAAAAAGATGCAAGCTTCCTCCCAAGATATGTCTTGCACTTTAAAACTCCAAATACTGTAACATCACCATGCTTTATAGACCCAGTATTTTATTAGACAGAGGCAGGATAACTGAAATTTAGCAAGAAAGGTATCAAAAAATGAGTTTTCAGAGACACTCAAAACAAGCATCATATATTCATTTTCTTATGCAACCATGACATTATTTTTTACTAAGTTTATTAATTCCAGTATAGTTAGTGTTATATTAGTTTCAGGTGTACAATATAGAGATTCAACAATTCTATACATTATTTAGTCCTCATCAAAGTATGCTCCTTTTAATCCCCACCTCCACCCACCCCTCTGGTAACCAGTAGTTTGTTCTTTGTAGTTAAGAGTCTGTTTTTTGGTCTGCCTTTCTCTTTTTTCCCCCCTTTGTCCATTTGTTTTATTTCTTAAATTCCATATGAGTGAAATCATGGTATTTGTCTTTTTCTGATGTATTTCACTTAGTATTATACTCTCTAGCTCCATCCAGGTCATTGAAAATGGCAAGATTTTCTTTTTATGACTGAATGACTCCATTATACACACACACACACAATCAATGGACACTTGGGCTGCTTCCATAGTTTGGATATTATATATACTACTGCAATAAACATAGAGGTGCATGTATCCCTTTGAATTAGTGCTTTTATATTTTGGGGGTAAATACCCAGTAGTGTCATTGCTGGATCATATGGTAGTTCTATTTTTAACTTTTTGAGAACCCTCCATACTATTTTTCACAGTGGCTGCCCCAGTTTGTACTACCACAGTGCCCAAGGGTTCCTTTTTCTCCACAGCCTTATCAACACCTGCTGTTTCTTGTTACTGATTTTAGCCATTCTGACAGGTATGAGGCAATACCTCATTGTGGTTTCAATTTGCCTTTCCCTAGTGAGTGATAACAGCCTCTTTTCATGTGCCTGTTTGCCACGTGGATGTCTTCTTTGGAGAAATGTCTGTTCATATCTCCCGCCTTTTTAAAAAAGTAATCCCTACACCCAGTGTGGGACTAGAACTCATGATCCCAAGATCAAGAGTCACATGTTCCTCTGACTGAGCCAGCCAGATGCCCCAGTCAGTGCATTTTTTAATTGCATTATTTGGTTTGGGGGTGTTGAGTTTTATTAGCTCTCTCTATATTTTGGATACTAACCCTTTATTGAATATGTAATTTTGCATATGTCATTTTCCCCCATTCCTAAATTGCCTTTTAGTTTTGTTGTTTCCTTTGCTGTGCAGAAGCTTTTTATTTTGATGTAGTCAAAGTTTATTTTTGCTTTTGTTTCCTTCCTATGCCCCAAGAGACATATCTAGAAAAATGTTGCTATAGCCAAGGTCAGAGAAATTACTGCCTGTGCTCTATTCTACAATTTTTATGTTTTTAGGTCCCAATTTTAGAACTTTAATCCATTTTGAGGTTTTGTTTGTGTGTATGGTATAAGTGATCCAGTTTCATTCTGTTGCATGTAGCTAACCTGTTTTCTCAATACCATTTGTTAAAGAGACAGTCTTTTACCATTAGTCTTTCTTTATCAAAGATTAGTTGACCATATAGCTGTGGCTTTATTTATGAGTTTTTTATTCTATTCCATTGATCTATGTGTCTATTTTTGTGCCAGTACTATACTGCTTTGATTACTATAGCTTTATAATAAAACCTAAAGTCTGGAATTGTGATACGTACAGTTTTATTCTTTTTCAAGATTGCTTTGGCTATTCGAGGTCTTTTATAGTTCCATAGTAATTTTAGGATTGTTTGCTCTAGTTCTGTGAAAGATGCTGTTATAATTTTGATTGAGATTGCATTAAATCTGTAGATTACTTTGGGTAGTGTAGACATTTTAACAATATTTGTTCTTCCCACTCATGAACATGGAATCTCTTTCCATTTCTTTGATCAATGTTTTAAAGATATTAGAGTACAAGTCTTTCACCTCCTTTGGTTAGGTTTATTTCTAGGTGTCTTATTTTTGGTGCAATTGTAAATTAGATTATTTTCTTAATTTCTCTTTCTGGTGCTTCATTATTAGTGTATAGAAATGCAAAAAGATTTCTGTACATTGATTTTATATCCTACGAG
Source organism: Vulpes vulpes (assembly GCF_048418805.1). NCBI lineage: Eukaryota > Metazoa > Chordata > Mammalia > Carnivora > Canidae > Vulpes > Vulpes vulpes. The sequence goes on along the minus strand of NC_132790.1, from coordinate 80,629,077 downwards.
TTTACTGATTAACTAGTTCTAGTAGTTTTTTGGTGGAGTCTTTCAGATTTTATATATATACATATATACATACATACACACACACACACATATATATAGTATCACATCAACTGAAAATAGTGAAACCTTTACTTCTTCATTACCAATCTGGATGCCTTGTATTTTTGTTGTTGTTGTCTGATGGCTGTGGCTAAGACTTCCAGTACTATGTTGAATAAAAGTGGTGAGATGGACCTACTTGTCTTGTTCCTAACTTTAGGGGAAAAAACACTCAATTCTTCCCCATTAAGGATGATGTTCGCCGTGGGTTTTTCATCTAAGGCCCTTATTATGTTGAGATATGCTTCCTCTAAACCTACTTTGTTGCAGGTTTATCATGAATGGATCTTGTACTTTGTCAAATGCTTTGTCTGTATTTGTTTATTTATATGAAATAAACATATGGTTCTTACTGTTTCTCTTGTTTATGTGATGTATCACTTTGACTTGTGAATACTGAACCACTCTTGCATCCTGGGAATAAATCCCACTTGATTGTGATGGATACCTTTTTAATGTATTGTTGATTTGTTTTACAAGTATTGAGGATTTCTGTATCTATGTTCATCAGAGATACTGGCATGTAGTTCTTTTTTTGTGATGTTTTTATCTTTGGTGCCAGGGTAATGCTGAACTCAGAATAAATCTGGGAAGTTTCCTTCCTCTTCTATATTTTGAAATAGTTTGAGAAGAGCAGGTATTAGCTCTTTAAAAGTTTGGTAGAATTTACCTGTGAAGCCATCTGGCCTTGGATTTTTGTTTGTTAGAGTTTTTTGTTACTCATTCAATTTCATTGCTGGTAATTGGTCTGTTCAAATCTTCTGTCTCTTCCTGCTTCAGTTTTGGTTATGTTTCTAGGAATTTCTCCATTTCTTCCAGGTTGTCCAATTTGTTGGCATGTAACTTTTCATAATACTCTCTTAAAAATGTTTGTATTTGTCATGTTGGTTATTTCTTCTTTCGTTTGTGATTTGGAGGTTTTTTTTCTTTTTTCTTTCTCTTTTTTTTTTTTTTTTTTTTTTAGTGAGTCTGGCTAGAGGATCATCAATTTTATCTTTTCAAAGAACCAGAGCCAATTAAAAAACAAAACAAAACAAAACAAAACAAAGAACCAGATCCTGGTTTCATTGCTCTATGATGTTTTTTAGAGGTCTCTCAAATCAGAGAATCAACTTTTTTTTTTTTTTTAAAGATTTTATTTATTTGAGATACAGCACAGCACGGGGAATGGCAGAGGGAGAAGCAGGCTCCCTGTTGAGGAGGGAGCCCGATGCAGGGCTTGATCCCAGGACCTTAGGATCATGACCTGAGCCAAAGGCAGACACTTAACTGACTGAGCCACCCAGGCACCTTGAGAATCAGCTCTTTATCAGAGTTTTTAGAAAAAAATTAGGTAGGCATAGAAAAAATGACAAGAGTATGCTCTTTCAGATATTAGCCAAGCTTTGTATTGAGATTTTGGGGTCTATAACCAGAAGGCCATATATAAAATTCTCAATATTAATCAGTATTTATTTTCATGAAATTCCTTAATGAGATAAACAAGATAAATCTTATTAATACCTTAAATTTGTATATTTTATAAAACTTTACAAAGTATTTTATGTACTTCCCCTTTAAAAAAAAAGAACAGCTTTTATGTTGAGTAAAATTGGATTATTCCCATTTTACAGACGGAGTATCTAAAGCTCAGAGAGGTTTGGCTTGGCCAAAAGGACCTTACTCAAAGGGAAAGGATCCAAAACCAAGTCTTCAGACTTAATCTAGTGCTTTCTCTCTACTGCCTCCTCCAGGATGGTTTGATTAAGCTTGCATAATGGCAGAAAAATGAACCTGATGCTCTCTTACAGTCTTCTTCAGGCCAAAAAAATTTTAAGAAGTTGGTAGTGAATAAGTTGAGAGTATCCCAACCATCAGATAGATTTCCTAATGACTTACTAAAGCATATTATGCACCATCATCAGTAACTGTTAGAAAAAATAAGGAACAGAAGGTTAGAACAGATGTTCATTAAATAGACATAAAAGCTACTGATCTAGGGGTGCCTGGGTGGCTCAGTCAGTTGAGCATCCTACTCTTGATCTCGGCTCAGGACATGATCTTAGGGTCCTGGGATGGAGCCCCACATCAGGCTCAATGGTTAGCGGGGAGCCTGCTTGGGATTTTCTCTTTCCTTTCCCTCTGCCCCTCCCAACCCTCTTATGTGTGCACCCAAATAAATATTTTTTTTAAAAAGGTATTATCTAATCAGCAAATCTATAATATAAGGCTGTCCTTCGGGATCCCTGGGTGGCGCAGCGGTTTGGCGCCTGCCTTTGGCTCAGGGCGCGATCCTGGAGACCCGGGATCGAATCCCACATCGGGCTCCCGGTGGATGGAGCCTGCTTCTCCCTCTGCCTGTGTCTCTGCCTCTCTCTGTGTGACTATCATAAATAAATAAATAATAAATAAAGAGCTCCTTTAAAAAAAAAAAAAAAAAGGCTGTCCTTCATTTGAGTTTGCAGTTAGTTATAAACAATGATTGCTCCAGCACTCATGTTAATAAGGGAACTCAGTATGCAAAAAGGATCCAAGGTGCAGAATAAGCCAAAGGTGCAGAATAAGCCAAAACAATAGTAACAGAATGCAAGTATATGGAAAAACTAAATTTCTCAGGTAATCAAAGAAATAAAAATTAAGATACCATGTTTTATCTATGAATCTACAAAACAGTTTCTTTTAATAGTAACACTTAGTGTTGGTGGACATACTGAAACAGACAATCTCCCACAGTCCTTCCTAGAGGAAATATGATTGGAGTCAGCTTTTTGGAAGCATTCTAAAGATGGTTTATTAAATTTTATGTACTTAACCAATAATTCAACTTAACATATCCTAAAAAATGCAGTCTAATGTGCAAAGATGAACATTTTACGAAGGTAAAAAACAGCAAGATAACAATCATTTAACAAAAGGGGTTCATTAATAAACCCTATCATGTTTGTGAGGCCTTTCCTGCCCTCCGACAATCTTGCAGTATATGCTGTCTGTCCCAGAGCACCTTTCTCAGATCCCTTGCAATTGTTGTAATCCAATAAGACTAGAAATATCTCAAGAGCAAGGACTACGGCCATCCTTCTGCCTCAAAGGCCTACCATGGGCTAAAATACTTGGGCCCTAATCAAAAAAGAAAGCCCTAAAGTCAACTTCAACACTCTAATATCAATCTTTCTCTCTTCATCAAATTGGTACAATACCAAAATTATATTTATCTGTAGCTCTCTGAAAGTTCTCTATTGAGAGTGGCCTTTCTACCTCTAACAAAGGTATTATTTCTCAAAGACACCAGCTAGTTAGACCTTAACTCTAATAACAAAATAGGCAATGACCTGACCTGCTATATGATGGCTAGGCAAAACAACAGCAAACCCAAGGCTCTTCTCTGTAAAGAGATAAAGTCCAGAGCAAGCTAACCAGCAATGTCAGGAACTGCAAGAAGTGTGGACCTGGAACAACCAATCTTAATGACAGAAGCCAAGCTTCTCTCACTTGCTTCCACAATGCAAGGTCAAGAGCTAACTGTCATAACACTATAGCTTTAGGACATCTCTTAAGGGCCAGCAACCAAACATAATACTACTCAAATAAAATCAAATGAGAACAGAATGGGGGGGGGGGGGGGGGGACATTTCCTTGGTTAACTTCAAGTCAGTGACTAATCTCCTAGGTCAGGGCTGGGCAACAGAGCAAACTGCAACCTCCTGTGCTCCCAAGGCATTGAGCCTGGAGATAGTTATCAGAAGATTTATCCTGCAGGGTTACCAGATCCAAACTGGGAATCAGAGAGATGAGTCGACGTGGAATGGGAAAGGATGAAAGAACTCCTGGAATCAATGTTCAGAACTCATCAGGCTTTCTATCCAACTCAAAGACCTAGAGAACGGGGAGCAGGTCAAGGAGATAGAGTCACAGCCAAAGGGACACACAGCCAAAGCTCCTCCCTCCAAGGGAGGAGCCCAGGGAAGAGGAAGACCAGGGTGAGTCAGCAAGATCTGCATCAGGATTGTACCCTATATTCCTATATTTGGTGACTGCCATTGTATCAGCCAAATAGCACCAATGCTCCTCCTCCTCAGATTCTTGACATTCCAAATTTCCTTTTACAGTGGGAATTTGAGATTTCTGGACAAGTACAAGAATTTTAAATGTCTGTGTTTTTCCTAGTCATTCTGTGATTTAAAAGCTGCAAAGCAGGCCAGTCTTTCCACAGCCATAGAAGGGAACCCAAACTATACTGTAGTGGACAATAAAATCTCCATTAAGCTAACAAGATCTTTGTTGGATTTGGGCCAACTTAATTTAGCTATGAAAGGTCTCCTTTCATTACCATCTGTGACTTATGCTGGTGGAAACTGTTATAGAATTATCCATTTTACATCAGGACAGTCCTGATCTGCCACAGAGTATACGTTATCCAACGAAGTCAGAGGAGACCTGTTTCACATGGATGATGCTAAAAGAATGCTCACTTCATTAAACTGTTGGTTTTATGCAGTTTTTACAATTGTGTTATATTTAGGGATCCCTGGGTGGCGCAGCGGTTTGGCGCCTGCCTTTGGCCCAGGGCGCGATCCTGGAGACCCGGGATCGAATCCCACATCGGGCTCCCAGTGCATGGAGCCTGCTTCTTCCTCTGCCTGTGTCTCTGCCTCTCTCTCTCTCTCTGTGACTATCATAAATAAATAAAAATTAAAAAAAAAAATTGTGTTATATTTAACAATAAAGTTTAGAGAAATGAGGCAGACTCATATTGCATGTGTAAGTATAATACAAAGTAGAGGGAATTCAACAACTACTGAACATTTGCTGTGCTTCACAGGTCCTGTACTTGTACTATGTAGAATTTGTCATTTCATCCTCATTTCCAGCTTGTAAGAGTGATTTGCTTCACTTTATAGCTGGGGGAAAAAAACCCTCAAATGCTACAGAGATTTAGTAAGGAGAGAGCTACAATGTGACTCCAGGCATGTCTGGCTCTGAAGTAAATAGCTCCTTGTATCTCTAGTCAACAGTGGAGAGGCCAGGGTGGAGTGGAAGGAGGGCCTCTTGATTAGATAGCAAAGAAGACCATGAAGGACAGAGAACATTTGGTATGCCATCCCTCTCACCACTCTCTGGACAGGATCAGTATCTGAAAATTCTTTCCATTTCTTTTCATGTGAAATTTCCTTAGTTAGCAATTGTTCTTTCTCTTCTCTCGATAGAGAAATGAATCAAAGTTGAAAAAAGAGAAATGATGAAGTTAGTAAACCTTTGATTTAGAAAACTTGTAAATTCCATTTCCCAGATAAAGTTTCACTTTAAAAATATTGCTCCTACAGGTCAAACTTCTGTTTTTAAAAATCCCAACTTGCAGTAATCTAAATAATGGATTTCAAGTTTCTCAAGGAGTTCTAAAATCCAAATAATCTAAACTGCTCTAAGCTTACACACAAAACCAAAAAAAAAAAAAAAAAAAATCTGGCAAGGACATAAAACATCTTTTGGGGATATCTTATTGTCACAGAAAGAAAAAAAAAAAAAAAAGAAAGACTAATGAGATTATATCAAAAAGACACAGGAATCCGGGGCACCTGGGTGGTTCAGTCAATTAAGTATCCGGATCTTGGTTTTGGTTCTGGTCATGATCTCATGGGTCACAGGATCCAGTCCCGCATCCAGCTCCATATCAGCAGACAGCAGGGAGTATGCTTGAAGATTTTGAAGATTCTCTCCCTCTGCCTCCCCCCACCAATGCTTGGCACACATGTACACACTTTCTATTAAAAAAAAAAAAAATGCACATAGGAATCAGATTTAAGAGGCTTCCGATGGCCAAATTTGGTCAAAAAAGAATGATTATTGACTGCAATATAGTAAATAAATAAAAACCCATGAGTATATAGTAACTTGCATTTAAAAAAAAAAAAAGGAAATTCTTATAACTATATTCCCATCTCTTGTTGTAGCCTCTGAATTTTTATGTAATATGCTTTTTCTATTATAAACGTTAAGTAACATGCAAATAAGCACCACAGTGTGCAATGCCTTTGATGGCAGAGAAAGAAAGTATCCTTTAGACATCCTTCACTTTTTTAAGGCTATACAGTGGAGGAAATGAAAAAAAGTGAATAAGAACAATTCATTTTATATTTAGAGTTTCATATAAGGAGGCAGGAGATTTTCCCCAATTTTACATTGACTTTTGCACCATGTCTTGAATTGGCTGTACTCTCTAAATGTTTGCAAAGTTCAATAATTTGTAGTTAGGATTTTAAAAAATTAAATATTTCTGAAGGGAAGAAGACAGTAAGAATCAATACTAACAAAAGCTGAAAGGTTAGAGTACTGATATCATGAGACCTCTAGGTGATTCCAGCAGAGGAGACAGCTGAGTGGCACAAATGAAACAGCAGACTCAAGTTAGGGTTCTTGGATATGAGTCTCAACCCTGCCATGTACTAGCTGTGTGTCCAGGAGAAGCCCTTTACCTCTTGCACTGTTTCTTTAATAAAGGCCAACCAGTAAGTTGGGCTCCATGACCTTCACACCTACTTTATGAACCCATGAATGTCTGAACTTCTTTTTTTTTTTTTAATTTTTATTTATTTATGATAGTCACAGAGAGAGAGAGAGAGAGAGAGAGAGAGAGGCAGAGACATAGGCAGAGGGAGAAGCAGGCTCCATGCACCGGGAGCCCGATGTGGGATTCGATCCCGGGTCTCCAGGATCGCGCCCTGGGCCAAAGGCAGGCGCCAAACCGCTGCGCCACCCAGGGATCCCAATGTCTGAACTTCTATTTCCCTTGTGCTATATACCCATGGGTGAATTAACTTCCTTGGGCTTCAGGTCATCATCTGTAAAATGGGGATGTTAACACTCCCTGTACCTCACCTTGGTTGCTGTGAGAATGAAATAATATAGGTAAAGTTTAATATTGAACAGGACCTGGAATGTAGTAAGCATACCAAACTGCTCACTATGTTCACTCTCATCCTTAAAATTAAAAAAAGAATAATTGTGATTTGTCATCCATCCAAAAACTCCAAAAGCTAATAATCCTTCAAAGAGCAGCTCTGATGCCTTCATCATTCTGACTGGAATTGCCTTTATCTGCCTCCCTTGTTTTCCTATGATATAAGAGCTCCTGGGTGTCTACACCATTTCAGGATAAGGTAACTTCACAGCATCCTGCTCCAAACCATGATGTAAGGTCATTTCTTTTCTGGAGTGGGGACAAAAGGGAAGAGTGGCTAAAACAGGTCTAACAGATTGACCTTTTCAGTGAAAGTAAAAGGAGACTAAGCAAAGGGAAACTAAGCATTAGAAGAAAAACCAACTGACCAGGATTCTCGCATTCATGACTCAGATAGGCAGGTCTGGTTATAAAATTGATACAATGCAGGTAAAAGCTGAAGCTGGGTAAACGCAGTTCATGGTCTCTTTGGTTTTTATCAGTTTAAAATTCCTAGTAATTTTTTAAATCTATGAAATGTTTACAAATCGAATGATTCTCCATGATACTGGGGTATGAATGGTATAGATGACAAGGCTTCCTGGGTGAAGAGTAATCTATCAAATGTCTTTTCTATGCTCCATATGACTACTCAAGAGCTTTATCTTCAGTATCAAGAAATTTTATTTTTTTAGGAGGATCCTAACCATGAATACAAAGAGAGCATGAAGTTTTTAGAATTATTTCCTGTCTCCTTTTTATATTACCTCAGGACCTGCCCCTGTGGAAGCTAAGAAGGGAAAGCAATAGAGTCAAGGTAAAAAAATAAATAAATCATGTCCCAATTATTCAACTATCCTTTTCCCTTTGAAAGTCCCTTAGCAAAATGCAAAATGTGGTCTTTTTCTAAAACTATATATTCTTTTATATCCAGAAATATCACTGTCTTTGGAATGCCCTCTGGGTTAGAACTCTCTACAAATATTACTTCAGGGACATGAAGAGAAACATAATGCCCAATGAATGTGACATAAGGGAAATTAAACAAAACAAAGAAATATGGAATATACTATACTTTTTGCAAAGACGTCCTTTTTTAGTCCATAGTGCTCATAATTGAGTAGATCTGGGGACAGTATTAAACTAAGAGAAGGTAAATAATATCTGAATGTTAGATAAAGAGGAAAATACCTAAAAAGGAGTACTATTACTCTTCCAGTTTACACAATTGATAATGTTCTCACCTGCCTCAATCCAGTCATTCATTTACTGAATTCTCAATATGTATGTGGTACTGGAGGCAGAGTGGAATGAGGAGTGAGAAACTGTCCAGTATTCCCACTGTACAAAGTATGAAGGGATCACACAGCTAACAACCAGGCCATGTTAAGAGGAACAGGACATCAGAAGCCGGCTTCTAATGTAAAGCCTTGTAAAGGGCAAAACAGCCTGGTGGTTGAGAGGACCAGGCTCAGGGCCAGACTTCCTGGGTTTAAAGCCCAGCACCACTTGCTCTGTGACCTTGATTGAGTTATTTAACCTTTCACTTTCCACACTATAAAACTGGTAAAAGGTAGTTACTATTCCAAAGGTATAGTGAAAATTAAGGGAATAATTTGTATAAAATGCATAGAATAATGTAAATTTTTGACAAATAAATGACCCCCTAACATCCAAACTGGGACATTTTGAGCATGAGTGTGATGCTAACAATTACACTGGAACAAAAGGGACTTGGTGAAACATGGTGTAACAAGGTGGACATGTGGTCACTCTGCCTGTGTTTATGGATGTTATTATTGAGATGTTGGCTAGGTAAAGAAGCAGGGATAAGATATTATGGCAGAAGGACAGCACACAAAATACAAAAAGGGACTATATACTGAATTCGAGGAATTCAGGTTCCTTTATCCCCTACTCCCATAAAACAAGTATAAAAAGCAAGGGACTACATATGAATTCGAGGAATTCAGGTTCCTTTATCACCTACTCCCATAAAACAAGCTTCCTTTCCTTCAGAGCACTCACTGCATTCTGTATGTATCTGTCAATGTAAATATATGACTAGCATTTATTTCCTAGCCTAGGCTATAGGCTCCAGAGAAGCCTGGTTTTGCTCAACAAGCTCGGTTATGAGCACAAAGTGGGCACTCCTATTTGTTGAATGATTGCTGAAAGAACCTAAAATGGCAAAGGAGAGAATACAAAGTGGACTCCAGTAGTCATGAGGTATATAGCTGTTCAGACTTATATTCAAGAGAATCTGCCTCAAAGAGTACAGTTAGCTGACACTACTAGTTATGTCTTTAGGATCTACCTCAACTTTCAAGCGAAGTTATGCTCTCATCAGGCAGTTCTAGCCAATACCTAAGCAAGACTCCCCATTTGCCAACCACAGGGACTTCCCTGCCTATTCCCTACTCCCTTTCCCCACTGCTTTTCACAGGCATGAAATCTTTTGCATTTCTAGTTCCATGCTGATGTCTGCTTTCCGGAGTAATAAACCAACATGAAAGCAGAAAAACAGAGTTGAAAAATAAAACAGGAGCCAGAGCCTTCTATACCATGGTTAAAAAAAAAAAAAAAAAAAAAAAAAAAAAATCTGACTTTTATCCTGGAGGTGATAAAGAAGTACTAAATTACAGGAAAGTGTTCAGATCTATATTCCACAAACACCAGTGTGGAAAATGGCTTGAAAGAAAGCATAATCATTCCCAATGAAACATCTATGTGGGAAATGATGAAGATGAAGGTATGAAGGCATAAGAGACAATGCCCAAACATGTGCCTTAGAACCGTGCAAAGGAATTGTAATCATCCTTTTTTTTTATAGCTGAGGAAAGGAATACAGGGGAAGGCAGACAGCTTACCCAAGTCATCCATCTAGTCAGTTCTAAAGTCCATGCTCCTTTTGTAAGATCACTTTCTGCTTCCCAGATAAAGGAACCCAGAGTAGAAGCTGTGAGAAGCTAATGAAGTTGATCAGTTGTTTCACATATGATGAAACCCTGTTTAAAGTGTGCTTGGATACAAAACTTACTTTCTCGTAAGCATGAGGTCCTTTACAAAATCTGGAAAAATACCTCAACTTTATGTGCAGGGATAACAGTACTTCATAATGGTAATACTGAATTGTATAGGCTTTCCTTTATATAAACCTTTTTCAATCAGCATAAACCACTGAATGCCTACTATTTCTAGATTCTAAGTACCAAAAAAAAAAAATATATATATATATGAAGTCTGTTCTTAAAGATCCTAAAATTCAATGGAGGAAACACACATTTGTGAATAACCAAATATGTGGTCAAAGGAGGCTAGAACAAAGAGCTATGGGAAAATATACAAAACTAAAGAGCTCAGAAGAATTACAGTGCAGAAAAAGTGTTTCAGTAGGGTCCCTTTAAGGAAGGAGCAAGCATTAGACAAAACCTTCCTTCTCTAAAGTCACTGGCAAGTACCAAAGGTGATCCACAAATGCCCTTGGAGGCATTTGCCTGGGGAATCTAAGGCAAAGATGCAAATGAGTTACTTAGTTTCGGTATCACAACTCACATAAATCAGTTCTTAGTAGCCCTATAAGTTCATTACAAAACAAAGAACCTAAAATTCACCATCCTTTTTGCCTTCAGATGCTTATTCCCACTTAACCTACACAATGAATAAATATGAATGGGGGTAGGCAGCAGACAGTAGACATCATGCCACAATCTTCTATAATAGGTGGTTGCCAAAGCTCTCTGGAAATATGATTAGTCTCCACTTTGGGCTTTCCTCCAGGCCGTTTACTTGATGTTAAGAGAACCTTAAGCGGCTTGCTTTAGCTCTATGTTATCAACCAACTGGACAAGATGACAACAGGTAGAGTATATGGGAAGAGTCCACTTCTCTTGGTTATTTATGGTCTGGCAAGCAGCAAGCAAGCACTGTGCAAAACTTAGGTCTCACATGCCATGCACCAGGGTATGTTCTCTGGTCTTCCGGAGAAGCACCTCAGCCTGCACTCAGAGGCTTCTCTATGCTTTGGATGAGGTCGTCCTTTAAAAGAAGGTAAACCCAAAACCTCTGCCCCAGCACATGAGTAAGATGCCAGTTCTGGACAAGTATTCTTCTCTACTTTCAAGTTTTATACCTAGTCCATATGACATTTACTTTGAAGGATACCATCTCATCTTAGAAACATTCTGAACCCCTCTGAACTGCTGTCCCTTACCTACAACATAAAGTTAATAGTAATCATCTCCAACAATCCCAAAGAATCACTGAGGGGATTAGGACAACTCTACTTTTAGAAAGACCACTCTTTGGACACAGTCCTAAATAAATGCAGGAGGCAGCATGTGTTTCATCTTACCTGACTGGGCTTAAAGGCCCATTCTTTGCATACAGGGAACAAATCCAGGAGGAAATTTACAAGACTCAAGATTAATAAAATATAAACAGACGGGTGCATGTGTGTGTATAGGTGTGTGAAGAGGGTCAGATTTCACATTTGGTAAATGAATAATTCAGTCTCATTTAATGCAATTATTCTGACTGAATAAATCCAATTTTAAAACTCTAGTTTAACATCTCAAATTTCTCAATACTTCCTTCTAAGTTGCATTTATGTTTCAGGTGATTACTCACTTAAATTACTGAGTCACTATCAATAATTAAAAATTAAAAATATCACTAATTCCATGGCTTACCAGAGGGTGACAGTCTTATAATTATGGCTTTAGTTTTTCTTGGGCTTCTCCAGTCCTTAATCTAACCTCAGACATTCAGTTCAGCAATTCAGAGAAGCTTTGCAGAGCATCACTCAACTGTCATGAAGGGTTCAGATACTGGCCTGTTTGAGATAACCTGTGGAGCTTTTTCGTTCTGTTTTATTTTTATTCTTAGGAGATGGGAGGAAGGCAGGAGCTGTCCTTTGGGTGACAGAAAGTAACTGGGTATCCCAAAGGGTTGAGAAGAAGATATCTGCCCTATCTCCAAGAAGTGACTCAGGAGAATATACATGGGTGGCAGAATAAAGACCTGAAACACATACACATATGAGCTCTCCACACGCTATCCCTTTCAGCTAAGGAATAGAGATGAGACTATTTGCACGACCCCCTTCTGATTTATGCCTCAGTTTAGGGAACTCTTTTTCCTCAAGGATGACTTTAGCTTGTCTTAGAAGACCCACTAAAGAAAGCTAACAGCATCCAGGAGGATTCCCCCGCATGTCTCTAGGGCTGCCCTGGGATCACATACACCACACTTGCATCCTAGGAACAGAGGCAATGTTGAGTCAGTCTGGGAACAAGAGTCAGGGAATCCTGACCAAGTTCCTGTTCATTCCTTATGTAGAAAACAAGAAATAGAGACTTTCCTAGAGTGGGTTAGCTCTCCTGTGATTCTAAGTAGCAGGCAGAGGAAACTAGCTTGAATAAGCAGGAATTTGCCTAGTCACAGGAAGACTGAAAGAGGGGAAAAAGAAGGTGACATTTTTATTTTATTTCTGCCTTAGCATTTTGAGAACTTTGGAGGTTGCCTCCAGAGACACATCCTTCTTGGAGACACAGCTCTCATTTTTCTTCAGAATTTCACAAGACCCATCAATCACCCCAAGGAGGAACTCAGTAGAAGAGAACTTCAAACTTCCCAGCTGGACAGCTCGTTGGAATCTTCATTTTGGAGCAAATGCTCCCTAGTCCTGTGCTTTCAGTGCACCGCAGTATGCCTTGCTCTCTGCCGCCCAGCACTTCCTCTGGACAACAGCCCTCACCTGGCTGGCTCTTCACTAAACACCACTGCAATCAGTAAAATAAAGTGAAAAAACAAAAGGAGAGACATAAAGCATACTTAAATAGGCACTTTTTCCTCTGCCAAAATAAAATCTAAGACCTCATATTTCTTAATTTTCAATTCATAAAAAACAGCTGCCAAGCTGTGTGCCCCCTGCTTCATCCCAAGCAGCTGGCTACCCACTAGCTTACTTCTCTTGCCTCTTACCCAAGTCTTTGGCCCAGCCAACCAAAGAATGAGGAACCATAGGGGTCCAGCCCCCAAGTCCTGGTATATGTCCCCTGGATCTGTCTCTCAGGCTTTAGCATGACCACTTGATATATAGAACCAAGGCAGTGCCTTCAGCCTGCTCAGCCCTGAAGGCTGTCATTCCCTGCTTTGGTGTGGCAAGCTGATTCTAATTCTAATTTCTTGGCTCTGGTCTTGATTTCTCTTTCTTCCACCGGTTTCTCCCTAGATCTGGATCTATTTCCAGTTAGCCTTCAAAAGGTGGTACAGTATAAAGAGGCTAAGTCCCTTCTTTTCACAGACATCAGGCAATTTGGGCTCTACCTTCTGCCAAGGCCCTCCTATATCTCAAGCTGGAAAACTGCGCTTGGCTTTTAATCAAATGAAGATTGAATAGAGCAGCTCTAACATTCTGATTCTATATTTTTTAAAAAAATTCAAGGGAACAATTTAAAGTGGAGATTATAAGACAAACTAAGGGCAGAGTGGCTTAATTTTCACTACATACTCTGCTTATGTGGTTTTCCTGTTCCTTTGACCTCCTTTTCCTTCATGTTCTCCCTGTCCCAAGTACTCCCATCCCTGTATCCACCATTTTGTCACAGAAAGAAGCAATGATTTACTCAAAACCCTAGGTCCATTCTCAGCTTCCAGGAGACCTCAAGGAAGTCTCTCTCCCAATCTATAAGCTAGCCTCTTAGAATGCAAAAGAATGGCAGTCATATCCTTGACTCTTCAAAGTGGGAAAAGAACACTAAACTGAAATGAAACGCATAAAGGATTATTTCTACTATTATTAGCACCATTTACTGCCTTTATGGAAAAGCTTTGTTTCCTTTTAGCCTTTGTGACTACCACTGCTTTGGCTGATGCTTCCCTCTGCTTCCCATCATTGGTAGTTACTTTCATCCTTCACTGATTAAATCTGTTCTCCATCTTAACTTTCCACTCTGGCCTCTCTCAGCTTTTTTTTTTTTTTTTTTTTTAAGATTTTGTTTATTTGTTTATTTGGGGGTAGGGGAGAGAGAGAAAGCGGGAGAGGGAGAGAGAGAGAGAGAACAAGCGAGTGTGTGCACAAGAGCAATGGGAGGGAGAAGCAGGCTCCCTGCTGATCAGGGAACACAATGTAAAACTCAATCCCAGGACTCTGGGATCATGACCTGAGCCCAAGGCAGATGCTTAACCAACTGAACCACCCAGGTGACTCTCAGCTTAGTTCTTAAATGACTAGCTGAGTTTCCTACACTCAAAAGTTGGGAACCCCAAAAGAAGGTACAAAATAAGGGAAGTTCAGGGATGATAACCAAGACTGTAAGTGCCAGCTTTCAATACTTGTCTGACAGGGCAACAATATAAGGACCAATTTAACCTGCTCCTCAAAATCCTTGGTCCTGCCATTGCATTTCCCTTCACACATCCCCATGCTTTTTCCTTCTCCTTTGACCTGTAATTTCTGGCAATTGCCATTGCTGACCTCAAAAACCAAGAGGGAACAATTCAGAAAGCAGCTATTTTCAGAGGACCTGACTGAAAGATAAAGTGGATCAAGTATCCTTAAAATCGGTGTATTCGAGGGAGGGCAAAAAAGTGAAGCTAAGGCATTGATAAATCAATGGGGGCTCTGCAATAGTGAAATGGAGAGCTGATGTTTTGGGCTATTTCTCTTTGACTGGTTTATTTCATTGTCTTTGACCACTTTATTCATTCTTTTGTAGGTGTGATCCTCAAAAGTTGACCTTTTATTCCTCCATCTCTTCCCCTCACCACACTGAGAGAACTCATCCAACCATTAGTCACTGTTTTTGAACAGTAAGTATATCAGAACCCCTTAAATGAATGAGAGGGATAGAAGTTGCAAACCACTGAATTAGAGTTTCTACACAACTCTAGTATTACATGTTGTAAAAGTATTTTCCCTGACTCACCTTTTCTTAAGAAATTAAAAGCTGGGCTCCCATATTGTAAGTCCTCCAGGGACTGACACTATAACTTTTGGCTTAATCTTATAGAGGACATTTTTGACACCTCATACTCAAGTATATATATTTAAAAAATAGGGGATCCCTGGGTGGCGCAGCGGTTTGGCGCCTGCCTTTGGCCCAGGGCGCGATCCTGGAGACCCGGGATCGAATCCCACATCAGGCTCCCGGTGCATGGAGCCTGCTTCTCCCTCCGCCTGTGTCTCTGCCTCTCTCTCTCTCTCTCTGTGACTATCATAAATAAAATATATATATATATATATATATATATATTTAAAAAATACATTTGTTTTATTACATGTATTTAAAAGTTAAGGTATTAGTTAGAACAAATTATTTTAAGATTTGTGTGGAATCAGAAAAGACCCCGAATAGCCAGGGGAATACTAAAAAAGAAAACCATAGCTGGGGGCATCACAATGCCAGATTTCAGGTTGTACTACAAAGCTGTGGTCATCAAGACAGTGTGGTACTGGCGCAAAAACAGACACATAGATCAATGGAACAGAATAGAGAACCCAGAAGTGGACCCTGAAATGTATGGTCATCTAATATTCGATAAAGGAGGAAAGACTATCCATTGGAAGAAAGACAGTCTCTTCAATAAATGGTGTTGGGAAAATTGGACATCCACATGCAGAAGAATGAAACTGGACCACTCTCTTTCACCATACACAAAGATAAACTCAAAATGGATGAGAGATCTAAATGTGAGACAAGAGTCCATCAAAATCATAGAAGAGAACACAGGCAACACCCTTTTTGAACTCGGCCACAGTAACTTCTTGCAAGATACATCCACAAAGGCAAAAGAAACAAAAGCAAAAATGAATTATTGGGACTTCATCAAGATAAGAAGCTTTTGCACAGCAAAGGATACAGTCAACAAAACTAAAAGACAACCTACAGAATGGGAGAAGATATTTGCAAACGACATATCAGATAAAGGGCTAGTTTCCAAAATCTATAAAGAACTTATTAAACTCAACAGCAAAGAAACAAACAATCCAATCATGAAATGGGCAAAAGACATGAAGAGAAATCTCACAGAGGAAGACATGGACATGGCCAACATGCACATGAGAAAATGCTCCGCATCACTTGCCATCAGGGAAATACAAATCAAAACCACAATGAGATACCACCTCACACCAGTGAGAATGGGGAAAATTAACAAGGCAGGAAACAACAAATGTTGGAGAGGATGCGGAGAAAAGGGAACCCTCTTACACTGTTGGTGGGAATGTGAACTGGTGCAGCCACTCTGGAAAACTGTGTGGAGGTTCCTCAAAGAGTTAAAAATAGACCTGCCCTACGACCCAGCAATTGCACTGTTGGGGATTTACCCCAAAGATTCAGATGCAATGAAACGTCGGGACACCTGCACCCCGATGTTTCTATCAGTAATGGCCACAATAGCCAAACTGTGGAAGGAGCCTCGGTGTCCATCGAAAGATGAATGGATAAAGAAGATGTGGTTTATGCATATAATGGAATATTACTCAGCAATTAGAAACGACAAATACCCACCATTTGCTTCAACGTGGATGGAACTGGAGGGTATTATGCTGAGTGAAATAAGTCAATCGGAGAAGGACAAGCAGTGTATGTTCTCATTCATTTGGGGAATATAAATAATAGTGAAAGGGAATATAAAGGAAGGGAGAAGAAATGTTGGGAAATATCAGGAAGGGAGACAGAACATAAAGACTCCTAACTCGGGGAAACGAACTAGGGGTGGTGGAAGCGGGGAGGAGGGCGGGTGTTGGAGGGGAATGGGTGACGGGCACTGAGGTGGACACTTGACGGGATGAGCACTGGGTGTTTTTCTGTATGTTGGTAAATTGAACACCAATAAAAATTAATTAAAAAAAAAAAGAAGAAGAAGAAATAGTTAAAAATAAATAAATAAATAAATAAAAGTTAAGGTATTAAAAAACCTAGACCCTTGGGGCGCCTGGGTGGCTCAGTCAGGTTGGACATCTGACTCCTGGTTTCGGGTCGGGTCGTGATCTCGGGGTTGTGAGATTGAGCACCATGTAAGGCTCCACACGGAGTCGGCTTGAGATTCTCTCTACCCCTCCCCTCCTACTCACTTGCAACTCATTCTCTATAAATGAATAATTAAAATCTTTTTTTTAAAGATTTTATTTATTCATGAGAGACATAGAGAGAGGCAGAGAGAGACATAGGCAGAGGGAGAAGCAGGCTCCATGCAGGAAGCCCGATGTGGGACTCTATCCCGGGATTCGTGGATCATGCCCTGAGCCAAAGACTGTCACTCAACCACTGAGCCACCCAGGCATCCCAAATAATTAAAATCTTAAAAAAAAAATCCTAGACCCTTATATCCTCTGCCTTCCTCCCTCTCCAAACTGCAATGAATCTCCCTTTTTCCCTATGCCCTACATTTCCCAGAGCTATATACGTTGCTAGATCATCTCCTTCTTTTAGGATCTGAGGTCTCTAGATACCACCTGATCCTTTTCCTAGCAACCTGTCTCATGATTCCTTACTCTTTCAGCCTCTTTAACTTGATTCCCCTTGAATGCTGGTTTTTAAAAATACATTACTACCATGTGGTTTCTGTCTTTGTTCTTACCCTTTGAACCATCTATTACTTCCTCTGTTACTCTGTTTTAGTATAAAGCAGGAGAAAAACTCATTTCCCACAGCAATAAAACAGAATGGGACTAGATAATGTCCTATCTTTCCCACCACAAAGGGTAAGGTATAAAGAAGGGAGAATTATGGCCAGAGGATAAGTCAAAACTATGGGGATGTGTTAGATACAAGAGTGATGAAGGAAAGAATGACAACAGAATTGTGAGTATTCCTCAAGGTGATTCCTTGAGGATTAATATCATTGTTTAGTAAGGGTGCTTTAACTTGCTAGAATCACAGCAACATAGCAGGCAAAAGACAATGAGATCTCACCTTACACATACTACCCTGGCAAAAATTAAGAAGCCAGGTCATGGCAAGCATTCGTGTGGACTCAGGGAAACAGGAACCGTCTAAGAAGTGCTACCAAAGGAATAGTCTGATACAGCCATTCTGGATAGCAATCAAATGCTACTTAATAAAATTAAGTATGACCCAGCAAATCCATTCTTGTATATAAATCCCAAAGGAATGCTCATACACAGTAAAAAGAGGTTGTCAATGCCAGTACTATTTGTGGGGAGAAGCTGGAGGGAATCTGTACAAGTGTCACCAGCTGTACAAATGTAGTAGATGTGCCATGGAGAAGCACACCAAAGAGAAGCAACAGGTTAGATATACACTGGGCTTAGATCCTAAAAAAATTCAATGCTTAATAGGAGGAAAAAAAGACATGAAGTTCTAATACATAATTACAAAGTATGAATTTTACAATGTACCCAAATAAAGATATACATTAAAGTATCTCCCTGTGGGGAGAGGTGAATGAAAATGACATATAGGGGGGATCCCTGGGTGGCGCAGCGGTTTGGCGCCTGCCTTTGGCCCAGGGCGCGATCCTGGAGACCCGGGATCGAATCCCACGTCGAGCTCCCGGTGCATGGAGCCTGTGTCTCTGTCTCTCTCTCTCTCTCTCTCTCTCTCTCTCTGTGACTATCATAAATAAATAAAAATTAAAAAAAAAAAAAAAAGAAAATGACATATAGGGATAAAGGAAATAAATATATAAATATATAATAAATAATAATTATATAAATGTGTATATGTGTGTGTGTATATATATACATATACATACATATATATATATATATATATATATATATATATATATATATATATATATATATCAACACTGGTTGTATAAGGCCCCTTCTTGATAATGTGCCATAAACCAAAAAATAAGATTAACCCAACTCTCTGTACTTGTGACTTAAACTCTCACAGCTTTGGAAGATAGGTACACAAAACTTAAAACCCCAAATGTGTCACTTTTTAATTATGTAACTTGAGATGAATTAGTCTATAGCAACTTCAGCATGTTCACTTATATTCTTGAGGACTTGATTCTTATTATGAGAGATTTTGAGAGGATTAAGTAAGCAAGAGTATGAGCCTGAAGCACAGTATATGTTTAAGGAACATTAGTTTTCCTCTAAAGTAGTACAATCCTGGATCTCTGGTACTGTCCAACAGAACTTTTAGCAAAGATAAAAATATTCTGTATCTCCAATACCAAAGGTATTAGCCACATGTAACTGCTGAGGATTTGAAATGTGACATATGCAACTAAGAAAGTGAATTTATTTAAATAGGTACTTGTGGCTAGTAGCTACCATATTGGGAATAAAGCTCTAGATGCTGCCACATGATCTATAGAGGTAATAGCTAATCAGCTGGTGCTTGGCATCTCTACTATAAATTAGCAAATAAGAAGAAACAGAGACATGAGACAGAAGAAGGCAGGAAGAAGCATACACATTCTATCCTGACTCACTCATGTGCTATTTTACAAGGATGATTTGATTTAGGCTATTGATATATAAGTTCCCAGAGAATAGACTTAGGTTTGATTTGTTTATGACCTATCAAACTTAATAAAGAATAGGCACTCAGGAAGAGTATTCACTGGAATGAGGTGGTATAGAGGATGAGCAAAGCACAATAACCACCCAATGACACCAAAATTCAAAAGCATCTCTCTTACTTTTAAAAGGCTTCCTGAGAGTCCAGTCAAAACTGATTGCTACTTCTGTGCTCTCAAAAGTTCTAAACTTATGTATATATATATGACAAGAATAATATAAAGCAACATCATTAGTCACTAAAAATTGCAAATCAAAGCCACACCACTTGACACCCAGTAGGTTAGCTAGAATCAAAAAGTCGGATAGTCAGGGTAGATGGCCGAATAGGAGGATCCTAAACCCACTTAGTTCCCTGGATACAACTAAGTAATACCCCCATTAGTGTAAATACTCAGAAAACAACCTAAAGACTGACAGAACTGGGATCCCTGGGTGGCGCAGTGGTTTAGCGCCTGCCTTTGGCCCAGGGCGCGATCCTGGAGACCCGGGATCGAATCCTACGTCAGGGTCCCGGTGCATGGAGCCTGCTTCTCCCTCTGCCTGTGTCTCTGCCTCTCTCTCTCTCTCTGTGTGTGTGTGTGTCTATCATAAAAAAAAAAATTAAAAAATTTAAAAAAATTTAAAAAAAATTAAAAAAAGACTGGCAGAACAGACTCTCCATAACTAAATGTAGAGAAAGGCCCATTTGAAAATGGTAAGAGCAGAGGCATGGTTGGGAACAAGGCTGACCCACCAAACTGTCCATGGGAGAGGTGGCCACTATAAGCACAAAGGAAGGAGAGGAGCAGACCCCATACCAAGCACCCTAGGCATGGGAACTCACACTGGAAAGACAAATCCCTACAACATTTGGCTTTGAGAACCAGTGGGACTTAACATCATGAATTTTTACAATCAGTGGAGCTTAATACCTGAAACCTTAAAATCAGCAGCCCAGCTCTTACCCAAGAGGGCAAGAGAAAACTGAGTCTTTGCCCTTAAAGAGACAGCACAACAAATAGCTCTGCTGAGATACAGCACAGATGCAGAAGTTTGAAAAATGCCTGGGGTAAGCAGGAGGGAGATTTCTTCTCCTAATCTCAGACAGAGCATGTGCTAAAGGGGCAGGGATCTTTGGGAGACTTCTCCAGAAACAAGAGAGCTGGCAGGCACCATTTCCCTCCCCCCCTGCACCCCATCCCCCAGCCTAGACACATGGAAACCTGTGGAAACCAGCACAGCCCAAATACTCCCCACTTAGCTTGCTAAAGGTGTGCCCATTCCCAAGATGACAACCCATTTCTAATACTCATCAGCAGTTTTCCAAATTGGTGCCAGGTCCACTCCAACAGCAGACCTGAACAAATCTGGCTAATATTGCACTCCCACTCTGTGCTCTTCTATGGACTCAACGCCTCCAATTTGGCCTTGGCAATAACCCATCCAAAGCAGCACCATAAGCCTGGCAGTGTGCAAGCAGTTCCAACAGGGGACAGCACCAGTACAAAGTGACCCCTGCCCTGTGAAGAGCAGGGAAGGTAACCACACACACCAGTTTGACTGCAGCCCCAGCAGTAGCCTGGAGGCAAACATCTGTCTTATCACAACTACACCTGGCCAGGAGACAATACAGGGTGAGCACCCTGCAGTTCCATGCAACCACAACGGTAGCACATGCGTAGTCTGACCCAACTCAAGCCAAGGTGACCCAGACTGGCCCGTTAGCAACACAGGAGCCAAACTGTGACCACAATAGACAAAGAACACCATTGTACATGACTGAAAGCAAATGTAGCTCAGCCACAACAGCAGGGTTAACACATGATACATATGATATACCCCTGAAACAGTAGGTTCCGGTAAACAGGGTACATTGTACTATAGGACACCACAGAATTGAGTAAGACTATAAGACATACCATGCATTTTTTCTAACCACAATGCTATGAAACTAGAAGTCAACCAAAAGAAAAAAATCTGGAAAGAACACAAGTACATGGAGGTTAAATAATACACTACTAAACAGTGAATGAATGAGTCAACCAAGAAATCAAAGAGGAAATAAAAAAATACATGGAAATAAATGAAAATGGAAACACAATGTCCAAAATTTTTGGGATGCAGCAAAAGCAGTTCTAAGGAGGAAGTTTATAGCAATACAGACCTACCACAAGAAGAAATAACTCAAATCAATAATCTAACCTTACACCTAAAGGAATTAGAAAAAGGAGAACAAATTAAACCCAAAATCAATAGAAGAAATAAAGATGAGGGCAGAAATAAATGAAAGAGAAACTAAATAAATAGAAATGAAATAGATCAAATAGAAATAAATAAATAAATGAAACCAGGAGCTGGTTCTTTGAAAATATCAATAAAACTGATAAACTCCTAGCCAGACTCATCAAAAAAAAAAAGGGGGGGAAAGAGAGGAGAGAGAGGAGGGGAGTGGGGGGGGGAGAGGGAGGGAAGGAAGGAGGGAGGGAAGGAGAGAGGGAGGGAAGGAGAGAGGGAGGGATATCAAAATCACAAAAGGGAAATAACCACCAACACAACTGAAATACAAACCAGTGCAAGAGATTATAAAAAATTACATACCAACAAATTAGACAACCTAGAAGAAATGGATAAATTCCCAGAAACATAACCTACCAAAACTGAAGCAGGAGGAAATAGAAATTTGAACAGACCAATCATCACCAATCAGCAATCAAAATCAGTAATCAAAAAACTCCCAACAAAAAAAGTCCAGTATCAAATGGCTTCACAGATGAATTCTACCAAAAATTTGAAAAATATCTATCCTTCTCAAACTGTTCCAAAATGTAGAAGAGGTAGGAAAACTTCCAAATTCATTCTATGAAGCTAGCATTACCATACCAAAGACAAAAACACCACAAAAAAAAGATAACTACAGACTAATATCTCTGATGAAGATAAATGCAGAAATCCTCAACAAAAATACTAGCAAATCAAATCTAACAATACATTAAAAAAAACCTATGCACCATGATCAAGTGGGATTTATTCCTAGGATGCAAGTGTGGTTCAATATTTGCAAACCAACATAATACATCACATCAACAAGAAAAAGGATAGAAACCATATGTTCATCTCAATAGATGCAGAAAAAACATTTAGCAAAGTACAACATCCATTCTTAAAAACCCTCAACAAAGTAAATTTAGAGGGAACATAACTCAAAATAATACAGGCCACATATGAAGAAAACCAAAGCTAACATTATGCTCTTTGGTGAAAAACAAAGCTCTTCCTCTAAGAGCAAGAAAAGACAAGAATGTCCTCTCTTTTATTCAACATAATACTGCAAGTCCTAGCCACAGCAATTAGACACAAAAAGAGAATAGAAGGATTCAAATCAGTAAGGAAAAAGTAAATCTTTCACTAATTGCAGATGACATATTACACATAGAAAACCCTAAAGAGCCCATAAAAAACTGCCATAACTGATAAATGTGAAGTCATAGGATAATCTATAGAAATCCATATTTCTATACACTAATTCTATACATTAATAATGTATACACTAATTCTGTATATTAATAATGTATACACTAATAATCAACAGCAGAAAGAGAAAATAAGAAAACAATCCCATTTACAATTGCACCAAAAATATAAAATACCTAGGAATAAACTTAATCAAAGAGGTAAAAGACCTGTACTCTGAAAACTATAAAACATTGATAAAAGAAACCGAAGGCAACACAAAAAAAAATATAAAGACATTCCAAGCTCATGGGTTGGAAGGACAAATATTGGTAAAATGTCTATATTACCCAAAACAATCTACAGATTTAATGCAATCTCTATCAAAATATCAATATCATTTTACAGAATTAGAACAAACAATGCTAAAATTAATATGGAACCATAAAAGACCCTGAATAGACAAAGCAATCTTGAAAAAGAAGAACAAAACTGGAAATATCACAATTCCAGACTTCAAGTTTTATTACAAACCTGTAGTAATCAAAACAGCATGACACTGGCACAAAAACAGACACATAGGTTAAAAGAATAGAGCGCCCAGAAATAAACCCACAATTATATAGATAATTAGTCTTCAACAAAGGATGCAAGAATATGCAATGGGAAAAAGACAGTCTCTTCAACAAGTGGGAAAACTGAATAGCTATATACAACATAATAAAACTGGACTACTTTCTTACACCATACACAAAAATAAACTAAAAATGGATTAAAGACCTGAATGTGGGACCCAAAACCATAAAAATCCTACAAGAGAACACAGATAGTAATGTCTCTGACATCAACCGTAACATTTTTCTAGATATATCTCCTGAGGCAAAGGAAACAAAAGCAAAGATAAAATTACTGAGACTACAAAATAAAAAGCTTCTGCAAAGAAAATATCAACTGAACAAAAAACAACCTAATGATGGGAGAAGATATTTGCAAGACACATGCAATAGGGGTTAACATTCAAAATATGCAAAAACTTACATAACACCACCAAAAAAAATCCAATTAAAAAGTGGACAGAAGACATGAATAGACATTTCTCCAAAGATGACCTACAGACAGCCAACAAACATGAGAAGATGTTCAACATCATTCATCATCAGGGAAATGCAAATCAAAACCACAATGAGCTACCACCTCACATTCTGTCAGAATGGCTAAAATGAACACCACAGGAAATAATATACGTTGACAAGCATGTAGAGAAAAAGGAGCCCTCTTGCATTCTTGGTTGGAATGCAAACTGCTGTAGCATCTGTGGAAAACAGAGTGGAGGTTCCTCAAAAAATTAAAAGTTGAACTACTTATGATCTCGCAATCACATTACTGCTATTTATCCAAAGAATACAAGAATACTAACTGAAAGGGATACTTGCACCCCTATGTTTACAGCAGCATTATTTATAATAGTCAAGATATGGAAGCAGCCCAAGTGTCTGTCAATTGTTGAGTGGGTAAAATGTGGTATATGTGTACAACAGAATATTTTTCAGCCACAAAAAAGAATGAAGTCTTGCCATTTGCAATGACATGGATGGAGCTAGGGAGTATAATGCTAAGTGAAATAAGTCAAAGAAAAATACCGTATGATTTTACTTATATGTGGAATTTAAAAAACAAAGCAAACAAGCAAAGGGGAAAAAATGAGAGATAAATCAAGAAACAGACTCCTAACTCTAGAGACCAGATGGTTACCAGAGGGGATGAGGGGAATGGATTAAATAGAGGACGGGGATTAAGGAATACACTTGTTGTAATGAACACAAGGTGATACATGGAAGTTTTGAATCACTATATTATTCCCCTTAAAACTATTATTACATTGTATATTAACTAGTATTAAAAACAAAAAAGTGGGCAGCTCCGGTGGCGCAGCGGTTTAGCGCCACCTGCAGCCTGGGGTGTGATCTGGAGACCCAGGATCAAATCCCACATTGGGCTCCCTGCATGGAGCCTGCTTCTCCCTCTGCCTGTGTCTCTGCCTCTCTCTCTGAGTAAATAAAATCTTTAAAAAAAATAAATAAAAACAAAAAAAGTGATTATCAGCCTTAATTTGATATTTTGCTGATGAGTTTTTAAATACAGGCTTATTAAACTAACAGCCCCGGCCCTAGCCACAGGGAGTGCCACACCAACTTCGCGGTCACTCCAACCCCTCGGTGTCACCCAAAACGGGACAACGACTGTTTAATCTTATCATAGGGGCATTCCTGGCCCTTAATCGAACCAGCCCCGATGTAACTAAATCCTGCTGGCTCTGCCTTGCACCCCCCCCCCCCCCTTATTATAAGGGAATTGCTACTCCAGGGACCTATAATAACATCACTAGCACTCAGGGATGCACACCCGACTCCCAACCACAACTCACCCTTACAGAAGTTTCAGGACAGGGAACCTGCATAGGAACACCCCCCCCCCCCCCCCCGGGGCTACCAGGGACTCTGCAACACTACCACCCCGATTTTGGGGACTGATTCTTACCTGGAGCCCCAGCCGGGAACTTGGTGGGCATGCAACAAAGGCCTCACCCCCTGTGTGTCGGCTAAGGTTCTAAATAGCTCAAACGACTTCTGTGTCATGGTGCAGATCATACCCAGGGTGTTCTATCACCCTGCTGAAACTCTAGAAAATCAGTATGATGAACATCCCACCCGTTTTCGGCGCGAACCTGTCTCCCTAACCCTAGCTGTTATGTTGGGACTAGGGGTCGCTACTGGGGTGGGTAGCTCTGCTCTGATCCAGGGCTCACCATGTTATATAGAACTCCAGGCAGCTTAGATGAGGATCTACGGGCACTAGAGCAGTCCGTTTCTAAGTTAGAACAGTCCCTCACCTCACTTTCAGAAGTAGTACTTCAAAACAGGAGAGGCTTGGATATACTATTCCTGAAGGAGGGAGGACTGTGTGCGGCCCTGGGAGAGGAATGCTGTTTCTATGCAGGCCATTCTGGAGTCATCAGAGACTCCATGGCCAAACTCAGGGATAGGCTAAATAAAAGATAAAGGGACCGGGAGGCCCAGCAGGGGTGGTTTAAAAGCTGGTTTAATCAGTCTCCCTGGTTGACCACCCTAATATCTACCATTATGGGCCCTCTAGTTATCCTGCTCCTGCTGCTAACTTTCGGCCCCTGCATCCTCAACCGGCTGCTCCAGTTCATCCGAGAAAGATTGTCTATTACCCAAGCTCTGGTATTAACAATGTCGGGCCCTCCAAACTGAAAAAATAAATGTTCCCTAAGATTTTAAGGTTAAAATCAGCCCAAATAAAGAGGAGGGAATGAAGGAAGCCCCCCCCCCCCCCTGTAAGTAGGATCAGCCCTAATCCAGAGGCAGCCCATCCAGGTGCCTTCCTGAAGTTTTAGCAACAAAAAGCATTCTGTTTGTGATAAGACAACCATTTCCCCCCACACCCTGATTGGAATGTCCCTGAATAGGTTCATGTTGACCTTCTGAGAAATCAACCTGGATGCTATGCGACTCCCGCGGTTCTGATTGGAATGTCCCTGAATAGGTTCATGTTGACCTGAGAAATCAACCTGGATGCTATGCGACTCCCGCGGTTCTTTTGTCTTTAAGCGGGTTTTTTTTTCTTTTACCTTTAAAAGATACCTGTAATTGCTAATCGGGGCTCTCTTCCTCCTCGGAGGCGGAGAGCCCGCTTGCGCAAACGTTCAATAAACCCTCTTGCTAATTGCAAAATAAATAAATAAATAAATAAATAAATAAATAAATAAATAAATAAATAAATAAATAAATAAATAAAATAAATACAGGCTTATTTGCTCTCTTGAAAACCCTTAAATAAGAGCTTCTGGTTTCTGGTCAGCATGTAATGAGCTTGGAAGTCATCGCCCCCATCCTCTCAAGGAAAAAGCTGAACGAACTGAAAATCAACAACTCTTCCCTAGGTCTATCAGAGAGCTGAGGTCACAGGGCAAACTACTGCCCCCCAAAATCGGAGATGGACAAGTAGATGAAGCGAAGCACAACTTACTGGAACAGATACCTACAAGCAGAGATCTCCAGTGGGTAACCAGTACCAAGGTAATAAACTGAAACTGTAATTAATTCTTAGGGGCTCAGTGTAGTGGTTTCCTGGGGCTAGAAGCAGGAATTGACTACAAATGGACATAAGGTATCTTTTTTGTGGTTAACTGCAATGTTCTGAAGCTGGATTGTAGAGATGTTTGCACAACTCTGTAAATTTACTAAATATTAATGAAGTGTTTCTTAAACTGGTGATTTTTATAACATGTAAATTCTCTATCAACAAACTGTATTCTTTAAAAACTGATGTTATAAAAGACACAGAAAGGCTGTATGACTATTCTAGAGAAAAGAAACTAAAAAGACAGAAGTGAATACAATAAGTGACCCTAGACTGGAAGAAAAAACCATGCTGTAAAAAATACTATGTCAATGGAATGTGGACAGTATATTAAAGTATCTTATCAATGTTAAATTTATCAAGGTTGGTAAAGTACTGTGGTCATGTATGAGAATATCCTTAGTCATAGGAAATATACTAAAGTGTTAAAGAACCATGAGATATATACCTTATCTCAAATGGTTGCAGAAAAAACTATATATACACATCTATATACAGGGGATTGGGGGTAGAGTGGGGGAGAAAGCATGTGAACATGAGCATGCAAATGGGACAAAGTGCCAACAATAAATAAACCTGGATAATGGGTATGAGTGTTTTCTGCAGTATATTTCAGCTTTTCTAGAAGTCTGAAATTATTTCCAAAAAAGGGGAGGAGGGAGTGTAATTCCTACTGAGCACCTTTTGTACATAAGGCATTGTATAAAGCACTGGTAACACAGAAGACAAATTTGTGAGCTCCTGCCTTCAAGGAGATTAGACCTTGCATTAGTTGGCTGCCTATGTCTCCACTTCCTGGATGGGAGTTCCCTGAGGGCAGTAAATATTGAATCAATTTTTAAAAAGGGCAATAGAACAGAGTTGCTACCATAGCCTGGTTCCCATGCACTCATCTCCAATTCAGAACACAATTCATTTCTGATGACAAGTGGCTGTTAGGTGAACAAGAATCAGAAAGTATTCATTGCAGTTTATTGTAGTCAGATCAACAGAAAGATTATTCTGTGGGTTGCCTGCCAGGATGTGGACATGGCTTTATGATAGAGAATAAGTCCTTATAATGAAATGTTATAATGATATTTAAATCAGGCTCTCTCTTCCTAATAAACATTCTTCAGGTTTATTTTGTTGTGGTTGTTTTATATCTGTATTCATATCACTTTCTCATAAGTTGCATCACAGTTCTAAGCCCTTTCCAGAGACAAATCCACTTTAAATTTCCTCAGCACAGATGCAAGGAGAGAGAAGCAGTGGCAGTAGGTGCACCACAGTTCTACAACTGCTCAGGCTGAGGTGACTGACATCTTGGTGACACCAGTCTTATGCTATCTGCTCACTTGTTTAAGCCCACTTCTCCCAAGACAGTAGACCTCCCAGAGGACAAGTAAAATGTCACACACTCTGGGAACTTAAAGGGTCTCTCTGAATCTGTAACAGGCTATCAAAATGCTCAAGCACCTGAAAGGAGGTGTGAAGAGGTTGGCAGGTACTTATGACATTTATTATACTGGTGGTGTCACTCAATGCCCCCAGAGAGCAGCACTTAATTAGGTATGATGCTGAGCCAAAAGGAAGAATGGGCAAAAACGCATCAGCAGGCTTTTATAGAAAAATAAGTTTAGAAAGACATGTTACATGTAGAAGGTGCTAGCATCAATCTAAGAGAAACCTATTATTCTGGATGAGGAACAACTACCAGGTTTGTGTGTAAAAACAGGATGTAGTAAATCAACAAATTCAAGAGAAGATCTACAGGTACACAGAACAGTGAAAAAGTAGATGAAGAATGTATACATTCTCTGGAACATAAGACTGAGGTCAATTACACAGCTAGACTTTAACCAAGACTAGACAGACCATGTACCACTCCTGGCTACATGATGTGGTAAAGGCAAAGTCATAAAAGGAGGAAGCCACAATCCAAGGTGGGATATCTTGTGTTCTATTTTCACCTTAAGAGCAGGCTAGAGGGGAGTTTAGGCAATAAAGAATTAAATATGGAGGGGGAAGGGCTTGGATTATAAGTAAAAAGGATTTAACTAAATTGGACCTTTAGTTTCTTGAGAAACTAGTTGATCTAAATAAATTCTGCAGATACATGTTGCCTTAACCATTTCCTCACACCATTGCTAAAATGAAGGAAAGTCTTTAGGGAATAAGATAAATGCCCCTCTCCCTTTTTAAAGGAGAGCCAACTTGGGGCTTGAACTCATGACCCTGAGATCAAGACCTGAGCTGAGATCATGAATTGGATGCTTAACCAACTGAGACACTCAGGTGCTCCTGCCCTTATTTTATATTAGCTAGACATGTCACTTCATTTATTTAAAAAACAATTGGTTCTTCCTATATGAAGACCCAATGACAAACTAAAAGTCAACTAGTGACTTAGTAAAGTCCCATAAGAAGGTAATCCAGGACCAATGAAATCAGCTTACAATGAAGAATGGCATGATGCTCATTGTAAGGAAACTGTATTCCTAGTGAAGTCTTCTAAACTAGAGCTGTCAGCTACATGCTCACAAAGACGTGAAACATGTATCAACTCACCACTCCATTAGTGGTGACATATTTAGGGAAGAGAAGTCATTCAAGGTCTCTTACAACCTGGCAAAGGCTTTCCCTCTCAATTCACCTCTCAGCCCTCCTCTGTTCCATCCAAACAGGTCTATACCATTTTGTCCTGTTTGAAATATTTTCCCCATTCCCTGTTTTTTAACTTCTGCCCATCCTTCCAGGTCCATATTGAATGTGACAGCTGCCCAAGAAGCCTTTCCTGACTGCTCCCATCCACAGTGATCTCTTCATTTTCTGAACCTCTAATGTACGTTTTCTTTGTACACAAAATTGCAGTTAGTCTTATCAATTTTCTTATGTTTTACCACCCAGATAATCGTCAACTGGAAAGTAAGAACCTCACCTTGTATTCTCTTAGAGAACAAGTGTACCAAATGTCTATAATTTTGTGGTTCTTTGAAGATGCTTCCTGTCCCTCAATCCATTCTTCACATATCAGCAAGTTATCTTAAAATTTCAACTAGATCATGTCACTCTCTCCTCCAGCCTCCTTTCAAACCTTTCACCAGCTTTACACTGCACTTAAGCATGAATCCATACTGAGAAGGTTCTACATGATCTGGCTGTTTCTGAATCTCTACAGTCTTACCATATTCCAAACCAGCATCTGCCTTCCAGCAGTACCTGCCTTCTTACAATTCCTAAACATGCTGGGTTTTATCCTGCCTTCAAGTTCCTTGCGTGTTTCTTTTTTGCCCGAAATTTTATCCCCTTTCTTCTCCCTGTCCTGCCCCAAACATATTAGTCACATATTAGTCACATAAAGTCACAACCCTTTCCCATTCATGTCTCAACTAAATCCACCTGCTTGAGAAGCCTGACATACATTTCTCATGTTACTCTCTATCTCAACACCTTATGTTTCCTTCATAGCACTTTATTAATTTATTTACAGCCTTACTGGCCCTTACTCTCAAAAGACATAAGGCCTCTGGGAGCAAAGAACATATCTTGGCATAGACTAGGTATGCTACCAAGTAATTATATGCTGAATTAATTGAGAAAAGCACAACTGAAGACATTTGAAAGCATGTTCTAAATTCTCAATCTAAGCAGGTGATATAGCACATGAATGTTAGTAATTCAGAGAGCTAAAGCAGGCAGGACACAGTGAAGCTTTGGCTAGTGTGAAGGAAATCTTCAGGGACTAAAGAGAAGTTGTCTAGAAGGGCCTGGTAAACCAAATAAATAGGATTTCACCTCTGGTGCCAGGCTTCTTGTCTGGCAGTACCTTTATAAAGAATGCATCAATCACTTCACCTAATGGGCAAATATTACAAAGTCAAATAATACCAAGTATTATGAGGATAATAAGAGCTTCCCTTACACCAGTGGGAGCATAAAATGGTATAACCATTTTGGAAAACAATCTGGGATTACCCAATGAAGCTGAATATTCACAATCCCTATGATATTACATTTAATAATTATGTAGCCTAGAGAAAGTGTTACACATGTATCTGTATAAGGCATACACAAGGGAGACATGAACCAAGAGTTGTAAACAGGAACATTGCTAGCACTTTGAGGAAATGGATAAATACTACACAGTCACATAAGTAAAAATGAATTAACTATGGTACAAACTTCAACACAGGGAAATATCAAACAATGCTAAGCACAAGCAAAGATCACACAAAAACACATATTATGGTTTCATTTTTTTTGCTTAAAATATGTAAACAGATGTGAAAACTTAAACAGTAAGGTATAACTGCAAAGTTGGAGATACTAGTTACATCCAGTAAGAGAAAAGAAGGGGAATGCAATTGGAGACAAGCACAAGGGGACTTCAAAAGAAGTGGTAATGTTCTTTTTTTAAGCTAGGTAAAGAGTACACTGAGGTACATATTTTATTCTTCTTACCTTACATATACAGGATATCTATTCTGTGTATATTAATTCTTTTGAAAAAAATTAAACACTGATCAAACTATGTAAGGGGCAGGAGATAAACTGTTCTTATACTTAAAATATTATGTAATGAAGCAGAGATCTCTTCAAAATGGCTGCTATAAACCCAAAGCCATCTAATTGTCCTCTCAAAAGCAAGACTATCAGTTCCCATAACCTGCAATTTTCTTAGCTTCATTCAACATTTTGTTGCCCTTTTTTTCCTTCTTTCGCTCTTAAAATTTAACTTGTTATATGTTGTACATCTTGGTAAACCACTCAATCCTTTCTAAAACAAGATCTGGTAAAAAAAAAAAATGAGATACACATTACAAAAATATGGTAATACAAAACAGAATGAAGAGATCACCCCGTAACCAAGCACATAACAATACTGAATGGGCTCACACCACACAGAAACAGGAATGAAACTGGTGGCTATCCCAGTATATCATCGATTATATTTCAAGCTACAGGAAAGTCCTTACTTCACAGAAAAGTTTAATTAACGAAAATTCAGTGAGGAGTATCATGCTTGGACTGCCATAGTAGGGTAACTGGAGTTTAAGTACATGTGAAAATTATGGTCACAACAAAAACTCACAGAAACCACACTAATGAAGAAGAGTAGGTTTTCATTGCTATTATGGTTTTCAATCCTTACGCTTAACTTAGAGAATATATTTATGCACTACAAAAGAACCTCCAGAACAGTCTATTCCCTTGTTTACAGAACCAAAATTGCCATGCATTAATGACCCTACAATTACATTGAAATATTCAGATGTGTGATCCCACCCACGTTAAGCCTTGAAAGAAGCTGAACTATGTAGAAATAAGTATGTGCTGTTTTACAATTTTCATTTTAAAATTATATTTTTATTTCTAGAATGCTACGTACAAATACTCATAATCACATGAATGCCATATGGACAAAACCCTCATTTTAAAAATTTGCTCAGTTGTGAATAAAACAACTTGTTAGAATCAAGATTGAGGAGCTATCAATTAATTGTATCATAGAAGCTCTTCATTAAGGAATATGCACCCTAAGTTGGGGTCCTTTCATTTTTTTAAGAACAAATTTGTTTTTGGAGCATGAAAAAAAAAAATAAAACTTGGTTTCTTCTGTACTAACTAGACCTTAAAATGTCAAAACTAGGTCAGTGGTAGAGAGATCAGGCTTAATCCACCAGATGTCACATTTCCCATCATGAGCTCTCTCATTTTATGATTCCTAAGACATGTTTTTCTTAAACACGGTTGTTTCCTCTGTGAGGCAAAAGATTAAAAAGCTGGCAAAGTATAACTACATTTACAGTAAACTTACTGTATCCACCATAGTTGAGAAAGGCAACATTCTGGCTAATTAAAAATGTTAGCTAAGACTTAGGCTGTCTCTGCATACCCAAGTTATCTCCTATGTCACTGCACATCTGTGTGTCTTCCTATATACTTATACGTATCCTTATACACACCCAAGCACTTGGATTGCTGGCACTCAATTAGAAAATACACAGTATTAACAAAAATTACACTGACCACAATTTAATTCATTCAACAAATATACACTACACTCATTTATATTCAAGGATCATATCACTATGGCTTTGGCATCTAGGACATCTCAAAGGGTGAGATCATTTCCCCAAAGTCATTGTGCAAGACATAAAAGACCTGGTTCTACCCTCTATAAGTTTATAGCTTGGCAGGGATCTGACTTAACTTTGTTATTTCAGACTTTCAGGGTCTTGCAGGGACTGCCCTATGACCACGACTATATTGCAGATGTGATGAAGTGTCAATGCAAAGTGGGGGGGAGGGGGGAATGCCAGTAAATCACCTTTAGCTGTGTTTTTTTTTTTTTTTAAGATTTTATTTATTTATTCATGACAGACAGAGAGAGAGAGAGACAGAGAGAGAGAGACAGAGACAGGCAGAGGAAGAAGCAGGCTCCATGCAGGGAGCCTGATGTGGGACTCGATCCCAGGTCTCCAGGATCAGGCCCTGGCTGAAGACGGCGCTAAACCGCTGAGCCACCGAGGCTGCCCTAGTTGTGCTTATTGTTTACATACTGTGTGATTTGTAGGATAGATTTCTTTGTAAGAAAAGAAAGGGTACCTTTAAAACCACAATTTCATCAGTGTTATCTTCCCCTGCTTCACTCCCATCTCTGAAACTTCTAGGAAGAAAAAGGGGGAAGTTTCTTCTCTAACCAACCTTTATATTGACATTTGTTCCTTTTGTTTTGAAAATTCTGATTCATATATGAGAAGTTCCCTTACACATAAAATAGACATTTAGAAGTGAAATGTTAAAACTCTTCAAATGTTTCATGAAATGTCATTTCTGTGATATTCTTGTCAAGGTAGCAGGATTCCAGAAAGAGAAATTGTAATTAAATTTGCTCCCTTTGGCAAATCTTTTTTGGATCTCTTTATACAGTGTGTTTAGGGCTCAAGACTGTGACACAGAGCAGACAGACACTAAAGACGCTAGTATCTGTCCACAGGGACAGTAAGGACTTACCAAGAGTTCATTCTGAATTTCAAATACAGTGCTCGAAAAAAGTTAAACACAAATTAACTTCTCCAAAATAGATCATTTAAAGGTCAATTCATACATTTAGTTTCCTTCGGCCTATACTCTGGGATCCCTTCTGGATTGCCCAGAAGCTAGAACTGAAGGCCATTTAGGTTGGTAGAAGTGATTCCTAGTCTAAAATGACCAAATGCCTTCTTGTAGATAGTATCGTAAGTGAGCTGGGCCCTGTAGATGTTCTGCCCTCAGACTGGCATACACTGCAGCTTTCATCTATCCAGACAAGAAGTAAAACAGATGGATAAGTGGGAAGGAAAGGAGCAAGAAATGAAGGAGGGCTGCTCATCAAGCACAAAGTAATTAGCAGAAATATGCCACAGTCCAAGGGATGCAGTCTCTGTGGTGAATTATGTAAAGTGATTCACAAAGTTGAATAAAGCAGGAGAGCCTTCCATGACCCTCTTTTGTTCTTTATAACTCCCTGGGCAGGGCTAAGGATGAGCCCTGAGTGCTTAAAATTAAAACAGTCCCCTCCCCAGTTGGGGTTAAGTGAGAGCCCTATTCGCTCAGTGTTAAGACTACTCAATCAAGAAGAGTCTGGAGATCCAAAACCTTGAGGGCTCCCATATCCACACTGCCTGCCTCCCAGCCCACTTCCTGTGCTTATAGCCTTGGGAATATTAAGACTAATTTCATCACACCTTTTATCTCTGTTAACATCAGACACTGTGAGAAAGCCAGGTCATTTCTCATTCCTCCAAATTTCATGGCCATATAACCTCTTTCATTCATTTTCTTGACCCTATCTCTTTACCACTCCCAGTGCCTGAAGCTCCTTTCCTGTGCCTCTGGAACTCACAGGCAGCCATCAGCAAGATCCCCTATATCTTTGGCCTCCCCTCTGAATGCTCCATCTTCCTACTCTAACTGTAAACTGGCTGTTCCCTGAGGGCACTACTCTCTCTCCTCCCCCACCTTCTCAAGTGGTAACTATTTCACCCAACATTCCTTAATCACAGGGATTAGAAGTGGGGTGGGTGTCCTTATTGCTTCTCTTTACATCTAGACCATTGTCCCTTTCTTTTCACATAAATGCTGAGCTTTGAGTCACACAAAATCAGACTACCATCCACTCTTCCTCATTCAGGACAGACCTGGGTTCCTGGCTCCCCATCAATGCCCATCACTACTGTGGCCATGATTCCAGGTGAACTCAAAAGCCACACAAATCATCCAGTACTCTGGCTTCTCAGTCTTTGTCCTCCACCCTTACTCCAAGGTCAGATACCAATTTTAACTGCAATTCCTCCATATTGTTCTCTAACCACCACCATTTCCTGTGTCAGTTCTCCACCTCTGGTACCCCAACTTCACTGAGACCAACTTCAGGGATTGCAGTGAGACCTGCAAGCCATTGATCCTACCACTTTCTATTGTCCCTCTATCTCCCCACGTCTGGCCTCAACTCCTTAACCAGTTTAAATTCTAGTCATTTGTTATGACAGCTCCCTTTCTGAGTGAGGAAGGAGTATACCCTGAACCACCTCCCACTCTCATGTGGACCTGCCTACTTGGTAAAACTACAACCTGGTTAACTTCATCCCTCCACTTATGCACATATAGGCCTAGAGAGAAGAAATAAGCCCAACTCGTTGAATGCTCTCACTCTAAATCTGTGACCTCCAGTAAACCTCTACCTACTATTCCCCAGGCAACTGGCAAAAGTCCTCTAAAGTGTTGTCTCCAATCTATCTTCTCCCATTCTCTCTTGAATCCATAGAGGCTTGATAAATCTTTGTAGCAATGAACTGGCATTAAATTATATCACCAGACTTTAGATGGAAATTTAATTCTGTGAAAGTAAATTTTATATGTGATTTACTACATTTCTAAGTGGGTACATATCCTGTTAGAATAGGTTTCTGAATATTTCCCTTAGCACTTCTTGTGATAAAACTAAAAGCAGAAAATGGATGGCAGAGTACATTAAGATTTAAGTTCACTAACCAACTTCCTTTAAACCCACCCTGATTCCTTAGATCAAGAGCTCCTATCCTTCTGGCCAAAAGAATGTCCATTAGCTACAGGCAGATGTTTTTATTCTCTGAGCCTAAAAAAAAAAAATTAAGACAATTTTAAATGAGATGTTAATGGAGAATATAATTATCAAAAACTCTCAAAAAAATTTGATGCCTATGTTTTGTGCATCATCAGGTCAACAGGCTATGATTTTCCAACATCAAAAAATAATGTGACAATTCTAGAGGAAAACATCCATATCAGGAATTTAAAAAAATTGATTAAAAAATAAGTACTTATTTCATTTACGATGGGACCTTTTCTTCTAGAAAATACATTCTGACTTTCCAGTACTGCCATAGAAAAGACTCTATGTTCATTGCTACCACACTTAAATTGCAGGTGTTTAAAACACCTAATGAACTGCCAATGAAAGAAATTGCTAGCTCCTTTTAAAAGAAAGTGCCGGGATCCCTGGGTGGCGCAGCGGTTTGGCGCCTGCCTTTGGCCCAGGGCGCGATCCTGGAGATCCGGGATCGAATCCCACGTCTGGCTTCTGGTGCATGGAGCCTGCTTCTCCCTCTGCCTGTGTCTCTGCCTCTCTCTCTCTCTCTCTGTGACTATCATAAATAAATAAAAATTTAAAAAAAATAATAATAATAATAAAAGAAAGTGCCAAAACTGTTAGCAACACTCAGCTGAATGGTTCTGTAAGTCCATAAAACTGTGCCAAAATACTTCCTTCAATGTGAAGCACTGATGGATTTTCCTTTCATATTTGGGTAAACTCTCAAGGTAAATGATATATTTGAATATACATGCCATCATAAAAAGCTGCCTAGGAACCCCTCTGGCACTGTTA
Source organism: Vulpes vulpes (assembly GCF_048418805.1). NCBI lineage: Eukaryota > Metazoa > Chordata > Mammalia > Carnivora > Canidae > Vulpes > Vulpes vulpes. The sequence goes on along the minus strand of NC_132790.1, from coordinate 80,592,066 downwards.
ATGGTAATGCAAACTAGTACAGTTGCTCTGAACAACAATACGGAAGTCCCTCAAAAAAACTAAAAATAGAATTACACTACGATCCAGCAATTGCATTACTAGGTACCCAAAAAAGTACAAAAATACAGATTCAAAGGGGTACTTGTCAGAGGGCACTCTGACATTTATAGCAGTATTATCAACAACAGCCAGACTATAGAACAGTCCAAATGACCATCAACTGATGGATAAAGATGTGAGATACACACACACATGTATACATACACACAAACGGGATTTCAGTTATCAAAAAGAATGAAATCTTTGCCATTTGCAATAATGTGGATGGAGCTAGAATGTATTACGTTAAGCAAAATAAGTTAAAGAAAAGAAATACCATATGATTTCATTCATAGGTGGAATTTAAGAAACAAAACAGATGAACATATGGAAAGAAGTAAAAAAAGGAGAGAGGGAAACAAACTTTAAGAGACTATTAATGATAGAGAACAAATTGGGGGTTGATGGAGGGAGGTGGTTGGGGGATGGGCTAGATGGGTGATAGGTATTAAAAAGGGCACTTGTGATAAGCACTGGGTGTTGTATATAAGTGATGAATCACTGTATTCTATTTCTGAAACCAATATGGCACTGCACGTTAACTAAATAAAATTTAAATAAAAATTAAAAAAATAAAAAACCACCCTTGGAAGGCACTTACATATTCCACGTCACAAAACTGCACACCTTATGCTATATGTTGGTAAATTGAACTCCAATAAAAAAAATTTTTTTTTAAAAACGCACACCTACTTGAAACCCAATTGCCTTTAAATTTTTCTAGACTTTAAGCTCCTAGGAAACAAAGATACTCCTCTGTATTCCTATTACCTAGTATAGTATTGCATACAGTCTAACTTAATGGATGTTCTATAAAAACAACATCCAGTCCTTTTTACCCATTTAATATGCTGCCTTATTTAGATGATGTGGCAAACAACACTTGATCTGTAAGGCAAAGCATGTTTTAAATATGATTTTTAAGGATGAGATGCGCTTATTGCACATTCAAATTATACAGCAAGATACCAAAACAAAAACAAAAATCAACTTGGAAAAAAGACATTGCTAGGATTTTATAGAACATTCTTTGTGTGTTCATCCATACACATATATGCATTTACAATTTTGTATAAACGGGTTATCTATGTTTCCTGTGATCAGAATTGTTTTAACTTACTAATGTGTCATGGATGCCTCTCCATAAAAACAAAGAACTACCACATCATTTTTAATGGTTGTACAGTATTCCGTAGACATGTACCATTATTTTATGTTGTCTCCTACTAATGGATATTTAGGTTATTTTTAGTTTTACTTTACCAAACAAACTGCAATGGGCATCTCTATGTATCTTGTAAGAGCTGTGCAATTGTTTTCTCTAGACAAACTCTAGAAGTTGAATTGCTAGATCAAAGTGTAAGCACATTTTACATTTTTATGTTTCCAAACTGTGTCCCAGAAAGGTTACAACACCACAGACCCAACCAACCATAGTGCTCCAGAAGTCCCCATACTCACCAACACCATTATGTCCAACTTCATAATCACTGCCAGTTTGATTTCTACTTTCATGTTAGGAATATCAATAAACATGCTCTACCTATTTTGCAATTACTCATATCTTTGAATCTTGTTTATAGTGATTTTCATTGTAAGTTTTAAATTATATTGTAAAACTTAGCAATTTTTAATAGTTTGATTTTCATGACATATAAGATTCCATCAATCCAAACTTTTTAAAATTATCAGTATTTTCTGCTGATATTATTCTTAACCTTTCTATCATCAGAAACCCCTTTGAGCATCTGATAAACCAGAATCACCCACAAAAAAATGCCCTCAACTGTAAACATTTTGCAGACAATTTCACACAGTTCAAGAATTCATGAGGTAGATGTACCATCTTGCTCAAATCACACTTTCTGTATCTATTATGCTTCTCTGTAAACTAATGTAGAATAAAATATTTCTCAATCATAGAACAATCTGTACAAGTGTGATGCAGAATACCTACTACGTCCACAGGTTAAGCAGGTTCCCTTATTTATAGCTCCTATTCAGGGACTCTATCCCCACTGTCTGATTCCTCTTCCCATGTACATTACATGAATAATTTGTGAGTAAATATGTAGAGAGAAGTTCTCTTCGGTTTTTGCCCACTGGCATTTCTGGCCAGGCCTACATATGTGAAGAGGTCTGAGGAGTTAGGAAAAAATGAAAAGGGATTCCTTTGCCATTCTCTACCCTCTGTGCTCATCTCAGAGAACCCTCTTGAGTTCATTCTGAATTTTTATATTTTTTATTAAAGTTCTTACTTGCTTATCACTTATGTTTTGGCCACTTACAATTTCTATAAATCCTAAGTCGTTCATTTTTATCACTCTGTAGGACACAGTTTAAAATAAAACTCCAATGAGTTAGGGGAAATTGAAAAAAATGTAAAACTCATGAAGGCCATAAACTACATACAGTGTCAAGAGAAACTAACGGGGGGGGGGGGGGGACAATAACTATTTCAGAAGAAGATAAGGGACTAAATAAAATATAGTACACTGCTTCATAAGTTCCAAATTTCTCATTATCAAGTATCAATAGTAAATACACTATCAAAATGTAAGCTATTCATGTAATAGCTAAGCTACGGAACCCAATGAAACTCAAGATGAAGATACTTTAACAATGAATGTCTCCATAGCATTCTCAGAAAATTCAGGAGGAGGGTAGAAATCTAGGTTACAGGCCAAGCTCTGGTACACATGAGCTACACATTTCCCTTGTTCTGGGTTAAAAATTCGCAGATTAAACACTGAATCCTAATAAAAGCTTCCTTGGCCCTAAGGCAGCTCTGCATCATGGGCTTCTGTAGTTCTCAGTGTCTAAAGCTCTAACACTTTTATTTGTTTAGTGCCTATCCTCTTCATTTGATGGTAAGCTCCATGCCTATATTCAACTAAGATCTGCTGCTCCTTACACTGTGCCTGGTGCAGTAGGGAGGGAAGGGGAGATGAAGAAACTGAATCAATAAACTGACCATAAAAAATGAGGTGGCAAACCAGAAGACCTTAGGGTGTGCTTGGATGCTAATGTATTAAGGGCATTTCTTCCTCTTGAATTTTATAAATGCTTCGGTTTAATTAGGTTAATACATTTATGGATCACCTAATTTGAATAGAGTCTTATGCTTTGTCTACAGGGAAAAAAAAGCATGGCCAAGGATACATGAGAATTAGGTCTTGTCCCTGCCCTTCAAAGAAATGGGTCTGGCTAGAAAAAAATTGCATAAAACAACTAGAACGAAGGAACAGAACTTTAATAAAAATAATGACTTTACCAGAGAGATGGAGAACCAGTAACAGAGTAAGTAATCTGAGCAAGAGGAGTTGGGATGACTTTCAATTATGAGAATGCACCACAGAGAGGTGTGCTGACTCTTCTGTAGCCACATGGACCAAGTAATAAGACCTGAAAGAAAAGAACCTAGGCCTCTTCTATTTCCTGGTAGTGAAAAGTAAAAGAATTCTGATAAGTCAAAAGTAGGGCTCGCTCATGTTCCTAAGATTGCAGGGTTGCAAGAAAGCAAAAGGCAAGATTTAGCTCAACAGATAAAAATCAGGTATGGCTGAATTAGTCCTACTACAGACTGCTTTGCAAATGGTTATTGAATAGAAATATAGGAATGATACATAAGCAAAGGTAAAGGGAATGAGTAACACAGACTACATAAAGAAGCTATTAATGCACTGAAACCTCCCGCCATGTGCTTCCCACAATGCAGGCAATATAAATAATGCCAAAGAGAAATAGATGACATGACCCCTGCTTATAAAGCCTTATTATCTAATTACAGAGACAAATAATTGAGGGGAAAACTAAAGTAAGTAACAAAGTCTCCCAGTCACAAAAATATGGCCTAAAACTAGAATATCCAAAAATACCAAATCTAGGTAAACAAAAAGACTTGCAGATTTGTGAAATGGACCTTTGTCTTGGCACTTCTCTTGTTTTTGGACCCCTCAGGAGCATTCTTCCTCCATTTCTTCCACCCTGGGAAAGAGGGCTGGTAGGCACAAGAGAATAGCCACAACACTTAGCAGCCTGCCTTACAGCCAAACAAGAGGAAGGGAACCTCAAACAGACAAGATGTGGCAGCAAGCACATATCTGACTGCAGCAGTGATTCCAAGATACAAGACAAGACATAAGCCCTTTTTCCTTCCACAGGAGCAAACTCTCAGAGGGACAGTCAATTCTTCCTAGACAGAGCCTGATCCCATCAGCTCTTCTTCCTAAATTCTGAGGGAAGAGGGGAGAGCTTCCAGGAACAGCAGAAAGTTCTGATTAGCTCACAGGGCAAGAAACGGAGAGGTTTATTTAAAACTGAAGGTAGTGTAGGATATTTGACCTAACACAAATCAACAAAGCAGCCATGTATTTGAGCTGATAAACATCTCTCCTTCCATTTGCTTTTCTTATCCTGCTGCCCATAGTTTTAAAAAAATCCAACTTGCTCAGGGGTTGTATTTCTTGCTTCCTCCAACTATATTTCTGTGAGGAAGAGCACATGGCTGAGGCCCTGGTGTCTCCCTGCTTTTCAGAAGGATTAACAAGCAACTAAGTGCAAAGCAGTTACACAGTATAGTGTTCCCACTCACCCTCCCTTCTCCTCTGAAACACATGTAAATATGGGTCCTCCCTCCATCAGTGCCTATGGAGTGAAAATGTCAGGGGGCTCCTATGTCTTCAAAGAAGTTACACTAATCTTTCTGATTATGAGGAAAAAAAACTGTCTTAATCCTTCTTCATAAGAGGGACCTGGGAAGAATGTAATACATCTTTCTATACCACAAATATTTTTGTGGCTTTTTATATATTTCCTTCAAAAGTCTGAGGAAAAAAGAAACAAAACCACTGGTAAGGTTCCTTTTTAGCAATATACACTAATAACCAAAGAATGCAGAAGAATCCAAGCAGCTGCATTCCTGTCTCTAACCAAAAAACTGAAGAGTACAAAAAAGGGACAAAATTAATTCAACTCACATCTATATGAAATTACAGCCCATTTTAATAACTTAAAAAAACAATAGATCAAACTAGAAAAGCAATAAAAGCATTTAAATTACTCTTACCTTGAGTAGAAAAAAAATTAAGCCTTATTTTGTGCATGAAACAGTAAGAATAATGGTGAAAATGGAAGAGAAAAAGAGGCAGGAGGAGTTAGATTTTATGAAATCACAATTTACACACCTAACATATGGCTTAAACCATTTGAACAAAAGGTGGTAAATCATAATTTAAATAGAATGAACAAAAGGAACATTGATATGCCTGCAGCTCCAGTCAAAGAAGGGCAGGGCTGCCAGGAGAGAATTGCTATCATTTAAAAACACTGCCAGGCTTATTCATGCTAACATGTTATAATTGAGAATCAATACAAGGCAGAATCTGCTTAAATGAACTCCAACAGTTTGTCCAAACAATCCTGTTAATGTCATGTTGCATTTTATTAAATGATGTTTGGAATAAAAGCCTGTTGTTTGGGCTTTAGAAAACTTTGCTTCCAATAGGTATATTTTACTTTACAATGACAGCTATAATCATAGCATCTGGGATCTATGATAAATCTCACTACATATGAGTGGAAACAAATGTGAAGAAAATTAATCTCTTATCAAGGTCGTGTAGAGTGACCTTAAAGTTGCTGTCAATTTCTGATGTGGGCAGATAGGCTAGAACATCATGAAGGTCCATGAACATCATTTTTTACAATCCCAGGGGAGGAAGGAGATACATCTTTAGGTGCTTGCTGACAGGGCTAGGAGTACTGTGGCCTTTATCAAACAAAGATTTAGTTAGAGAAGGCATGGAAATGGCAGGTATAGCTAATCAAGAATTGTGATGCAGACCAGCTTGGCTTGCTGATAACTTAATCAGCAAGCTCATACAATGAGCCTACATGCAGAACTCTGTGCTAGAAAGGCAGAAAAGAGAGCGCAGTTGGAAAAGCACCCCAAGTACCATGCTCACAATCATAATATAGAGTGGTTATGAATCTTATCCTAAAAGATAATTGAGGCTGACAGAAATCAAATATTTTGGCACAAGTCACATTTCTAAAAGCGGATATAGACCGGATGGAAATGCAGATCCAGCTACTAGGCCAAGAGTGTATCAATACTATGAAACCAAATGCTAACTGAAGAGAAAAAAGGGCATTCTATGCAGAGGGGAGAGAATGGGATAAGACCAATTTAGGAGAAGTTTATGCATACAAAGAGTAGAAAGAAAAAGTTGGAGTCAGACTGTGGATGGCCTTTATGCCTAGTTAAGAAGCACCTTGTCCTGCAGCCAGCTGGGAACCACAGAACTTTGGAAATAAGAAAAGTCTAAGAAAGAGGGAAAAGAAACTTAATCTAAACAAGGCATTAGGAAAAGGCATTTGGAGAAACATCAGAAAGAAAAACTTAAAATCAAGCACTGTACTTTGGTCTCTCCAAGTAAAAACCTAATCTTCTAAGCTGGCTTTACTGATGCCAATAATTAAAAATTTCAGAAGTGATCCAGTAAGTCTTCTTTCCAATAGAAAAGAGACAGCTTTTGTTAGTTAAGAGAAACAGGTGCCTACCTGCCTTCTTCCTTGCACACAAAGCCTCCCCTAAGGAGGCGTGCTGATAAAGAATGGGTCACATTTAAGGACATTAATTCAGCCACAGCAACACTGCTTGGACAGGTGAAGGCCAAGATGTACTGATGGGCTCAGGAGGCAAAGGGTAGAGAATGATCAAGCACCCCTTCCTGAGGCTCACAGGAAGGACAGGGAAGTTCACCCAGGCTAGAAGTTTCTGCCCTGCCCTCAAGCATCTGCACCCAGAGTCCTTATCCCTGTAGTAGGACAAAATCTCAGGACTTGGGATCCTGGCTCTCAGCCATCTTTCAGAATCTCTTTACACCGTAGAGAGAACAGATGCCTTTACTGTTGCTATAGAATCTTTATGGAGGGGCTACAAATTCATTCATGATTCTATCAGAATTTAGTTTTATTTTTGTAAAAAAATCGCATATGCACAAATTTGAGTTACTTTAGCTTATACTATAAAATTACTACCTTTTAAAATTAAATTTTAATCTGGCAAAACGTGGTTATCTAATATAAATCTTCCTGTTTAGAAAAAAATACGGGTATATGTTAAACCTCACTGGATACAATTCTTTTTCCCTTCTCCTTTCTATTAAAAAAAAATTCAATAGAGAGGATGGAAAGGATCTTCACAGAGTTAGAAGAGGAGAAATTGCAGCAAATGATTCATCTTTAGTCTTTTTATCTCAGTAGTCAGCAGCTGGGTGAGAAACCTGATCCCGATCACCCTTTAATAATAGACTATATTCTTTCCTCAATCAGCAGTTGCAGAAGCCCTGCTGAACTCCCCTTCTGTCGCTTTCAACAAAAGTTGTCTCTAAGGAAATAGTGATTGTCCATATGTGGCACCACTGTGCTTCTAGCTACTCGAGAAGCATGAGAGCCTTAAATGAATTCCATGAACCAATGGTCTGTTTGTGCTGCCAGAGATCGCACCACTCACAGCTGTAGGGATCCATGGAGCCTGGCCCTTCATTATTACCCTGTCACAGAATTATCAGTAAGGACAGAGCCTTCTGCGATATGAGAATCCATTACCTTGTAAAGTCACAATCATTGGTTCAAATGAAATTAACTCTCCAAGATCAGGGGTAAATGAATAAAATAAACTGTAACACAAAACATTAAGTCTGCTTTGTAAGGCACAGTAATCCCCAAAATGACAACATCTATATGGAATTTATTTTTAGAGTCATAAGCCAAGTTATTTTCCTTTGTAGAACTGGAATCTTACAAACCCAGCTGTTGAACAACATTTGTCAAAGATGTCAAAACGTCTTTCAACATTTAGACAGCCACCTAGCTATTATTCCTGTGGGATACATGGGTGGCTGAGAGAATCACGTTTGACAAATGCAAAAAATAAGATATCCATATGGAAAATATAACTCTTCATTTTCCAATCATCTAGCCCAGCAATTTCCCTATTGGGATGCAGCCAATCCTCCTCAAAAAATGGATTCAGACTTTTTTCACAATTGCTACTGAACATGTAGGCTTCTCAAATAATCTTCCAATTCTTTATTATACACATAACCCTCAAATAGTATTTATACTGATTCAAATACTATTTATACTGATTTAAAAATTCAGGGTCCAAATGCTAGAGAGCTCATGTTGTTTCAATCTATACCCCACCACTACTCCTTTCTAGAGAAACTACCAGAACCATAATCATTACTGAGGCAAGCAACCCAGACCACACCTGTTTGGACCAAGAGAGGGCATGACTACCCTCTAAGATTTCTGGTAAAATAGCTTTGACTAGTAGGGATGATAGTTACTACAAAACTATCCTATTCATTTTCTTCCTGATCTGTACACAGACCACTAGATAGGTTGTGGGGACAAAAAGGAAAAGCAGCAACAGGAGTACATGAGGAGAGAAGCCAAAATGGAAATAATGTGACCTGTTAATGGTCAAAAGAATATAGATTGACCAACCACTGGTAATACAGACACATCCTGGAGCTGCAACAGATCGGGAACAATCTTCCTAGTCCTGAATTAGGTCCTCTCTGAGTTCTGACCAGACTATACATTCTTCTCATTCTTAAAGGCCCCTGGAATTCTTCCCAACTTGGTACATGTCTAACATTGTTTTATTTTCCCATGCATCCTTTTTCTCTTTATAATACATTCTTATATCTCCTGGTAGTCTACATATAACCTCACAAATTTAGAGGCTACTTTGCTAATATTTGCAATCAGTGAAAGAAAAAAAATGGCTAACAAAACCTGTCTCCCTTGGATTGCCTTTTAATTGCCCTTGTATTTTTTTCTGCTGCCACATGTAGACTACAATTTATTTTCAAGTAGAAGATTTATAGTGAGTTGAGAATGAAAACCTGGCATCCTATAGAGCTTCAGTAGTCTCTCCATCTTCTGTGGCACTGACAGATTCCCCTGTGTGACTTCTGACTTGATTCCAAGGCTCAGGGTTCAATTTTTACATTGGCAAAATCTGATTCTTCCAATCCCTATAGAATAAAATTGGCTACCAAAGCTATTCCAGCACTGGGAAAAGGTCAGGTTTTACAAAAAAATTAGTGAGCCAGCCCCCACTAAACTCTTGTACCTTCCCCAACTAATTACTCCTCCCTCCTCAAAAAGATACCACTCATCTCACTAGCAGCCAGTTATTTTCAATCATAGATATTTGGAAATGGGGGTAGAGTGGAGGGATATGTTGGTTGATTCAATGACTTGGTTAAATATGAGTATTTAGTGACCTGGATACTAAACACTGTAGGATGCACATAAATGGACAGAAAAGTTCTATACAACAAAGAATCATTCTATCAAAATGCTAATAGCACTTCCCTTGAGAAGCACAACATTTGGGGCTGACAAAAGCAGGAAAGGAAGGCACACTGAAGACCGGATGGCAATAAGAGAACAAGCAATGCATTCTATCAGAAGTGAAGCAGTCAAGTAAAGGCTAAGGATCATCTCAGCCCCTGTAGACCCCTTTGCCTCACTTCCAACAATGCCCATGATACACAGACTCCCTACTCTCACATTCTCTACCACACAAAACAATCTTGGGCTCAGTTAGATTTAAATTACATCTTTTTAAAAACTGTCTTTATTTTCACATCTTTTCATTTGTCCTAATTATGATAGTTTCTGAGCAACTAATATTGGTAATAGTAATAGATAATATCACTGAAAATTATTCCACATTGCTAAAGGGCTTTATTACTAAATTTGTGCTATGTCTGTTGAAAAATGTGCTTTAAAAACTAATTTTTTAAAAATTTAAAAATATAAAAAAATAAAAATAAAAAGGGATCCCTGGGTGGCGCAGCAGTTTGGCGCCTGCCTTTGGCCCAGGGCGCGATCTTGGAGACCCAGGATCGAATCCCACGTCAGGCTCCCGGTGCATGGAGCCTGCTTCTCCCTCTGCCTATGTCTCTGCCTCTCTCTCTCTCTGTGTGTGACTATCATAAATAAATAAAAATTTAAAAAAAAATAAAAAAATAAAATAAATAAATAAATAAATAAATAAATAATTTTTCAGAGCATAACTCCTTAGAGGTTAAGCTTATGAATTACTACCATCTTACAAAACACTTTCTTGAGCCAAGCCAGGGCTTGGCAGAAGGAAAGGTGAAAATTTTCTTGCCACCTCTCTCAGACTCTTTGTTAAGCTGTAGGCAGTATCAAAAGAGACATCCTGCACAAACAAGCTTCACCACTGAGGGTCAGGCTGTGGAGAGACCAAATGAAGAGAGACAGCTCAGAAACCTTGGATTAAAGGGCAAAGTCCAATATGCAATTCAGTTTTAAATGAGGCAAGGTCTTGAGATAACAAGAGCATACTATCACTAAAAATAAGAGTTTCCAACAAATAGGGTCCTTACTGACCAAAGCTCTATGCCCAGTAGAAATTCCTGGGACTATGAACATGTTCTGTGTCTGCACTGTCCAATAATGGTATCTACTAACTACACGTGGCTATGGAGCACCTGAAATGTGGTTAGTACAAATGAAGGACTGATTTTTAATTTAATATTAATAAAAATAGATACCTAAGGCTAGTGGATACTATATTGAACAAGGTAGGAAAAGGCTTAGACTATGACGTGGGAATGATCTAAGAGGTTATCACATGCAAAAAAAAAAAAATCTTACAATCTTCTGACCACCTGGAAAAATACTTTCTCAGTGTCCTCCCTGCCATCACAAACCACAAGAGCAGTGCTTTTCAAATTATATCATCCATCAGAATCACCTGGAAGTCTTACTGTAAATTTTGTGGGCATCTCTAACAATTGTGGGGACCAGAAATACAGCAAGACTGAATCAAACCTGCCAGGACAGTTCACATCTATTTTCTGCATTGGCCTTGTCTCAGAGTCAAAATGAGGCTTTCTATTAAAATAATGTAATTGCTTCAGGTCTAGGTGAGGGTTACCACCTCTTTCACCATTCCAACACTGAGTTCTAGAAGAGTAGCAAAAGAACACATGTTATATTAAAACCTTTTATCACTCAAAAGGCATATGTTTAAAGATAAACCCTTCCCATATTCTCGAAGAGAAACAGAAATAAAAAGGTTCTAGAATAAAAACATTTCTCCAAACATTCTGTGGTCTTTATTGTATTCCCCACAAAATCTGTTTTAGGATCAGCAGTCATTTGGGAGGGTATATTTCTTTTCAGGGTTACTTTTTAAAAAAATTTAAATTCAAGTTAGTTAACATATGGTGCAGTACTGGTTTAAGAAATAAAATATAATGATTCATCACTTACATCTAACACCCAGGGCTCATCATCCTCCTTAATGTCCATCAACCATTTATCCCATTCTCCCACTCACCTCCCCTCCAGCAACCCTCAGTTTATGCTCTATAGTTAAGAGTCTTTTACGGTTTGCCTCCCTGTTTTTATCTTATTTTTCCTTCCCTTCCCTATGTTCATCTGTTTTGTTTAAAATTCACGAGTGAAATCATAGGGTATTTGTCTTTCTCTTATTTTGCTTAGCATAATATACTCTAGTTCCATCCATGTTGTTGCAAATGGCAAAAATACTTTTTGATGGCAGAGTAATACTCCATGATGCGGGTGTATACACACCACATCTTCGTCATCCTATTCATCAGTCACTGGACATTTGGGCTCTTTCCCTAATTTGGCTGTTGTTGATAATGCTGCTATAAACATTGGGGTGCATATGTCCCTTCAAATTAGCATTTTTGTACCCTTTGGATAAATACCTAGTAGTACAATTGCTAGGTCATAGGGTAGTTGTATTTTTAACTTTTTGAGGAACCTCCATACTGTCTTCTACAGTGGCTGCACCAGTTTGCATTCCCACTAATAGTGCAAAAGTGGTCCCCTTTCTCTGCATCCTCATCAACATCTGCTGTTTCCTGAGTTGTTCATTTTAGTTATTCTGGCAGGTGTGAGGCAATATCTCATTATGGTTTTGATTTGTATTTCCTTTTAGGGTTACTCCTTTATGTTCTTTGGTCTACTTATACATGAGTCATTTTTTTTTTTAAAGATTTTATTTATTTATTCATGAGAGACAGAGAGAGAGAGAGACAGAGAGAGAGAGAGAGAGAGACGCAGAGACAGGCAGAGTTGGAGAAGCAGGCTCCATGCAGACAGTCCGATGTGGGACTTGATCCGGGAACTCTAGTATCACACCCTGAGCCAAAGGCAGACACTCAATTGCTGAGCCACCCAGGGATCCCTACATGAGTAATTTTAACATTAAGAGACCACCCCATCAAGAATAATTCCTTAGATGTGGTATACGTACACATATGCACACACACACACACAAATGGAATATCACAGCCATAAGAAAAAAATCTTGCCATTCATGACAATACCTAGTAGGTATTATGTTAATAAGCAAAATACATCAGACTGAGAACGACAAATACTCTATGATTTCACTTATGTGGGAATCTAAAAAACAAAACAAATGAATAGACAAAGTAGAATCAGACCTGTAAATACAGAGAAAAAACTGCCAGAGGGGAAGGATAGAGGAGGATGGGCTTAAATGGGTGAAGGGGAGAGGGAGATACAGGCTTCCAGTTATAGAAGGAGTAAGTCGTGGGAATAAAATACACAGCATAGGGAATATAGTCAATGCTATAATAATAGCATTGTATGGTGACAGATGGTAGCTACATTTGTGGTGAGCACAGAACATATAAAGAAGCTGAATCAATATGCTGTACACCTGAAACTAACACATTTTGTGTCAACTATACTTAAATTTAAAAAAAAAAATTTATAAAACAATTTCCTTGACTTTTCTTCTCAACCTTCTTTCTGCCCCCTTCACTCCCCCCTTTCTTAACTTTCCAAATGAAAGCCCTCATTCAGAATATATTGCTACAATGAATAAGGGCATGAAGCTTTCAAATAAAATCAGAATCAGTACTGTTCATTATTTCCCCTGCCACTAATGCTTTTCCCTTCTTCAAACTTCCAATATTTCTCAGTTAATACTTTTACAAGAGTGATCCTTGGGTCCTGGAAATTTGGGGAAACAGTGTTTCTTCACATTATAGAGCCCCCATGTAGTCATACAGTAATATGTACATCTCTTCCTTAGGGGCTGAGTTATTAATCCGGTGTTTCTTTTGCAGGTAGGGAAACTATCAAAGTTAGGCTAAATGGTTAAAATGCAGTCCCAGAAAAACTCAGACCAAGATTCAATCCCTTCAGCAGTATTACTTCAGCAGTGGTTCTCAACCAGGCAATTTCTTACTCCCAGGGCACATTTGGCTTTGTCTGGAATCGTTTTTTGACTGTGGGGAGTGCTACTGGAATCTAATGGGTAGAAGCCAAGGACCCTACCAAACATGCTACAATGCACAGGACAGCTCCCACCATGAAGAACTGCCTGGCTCAGAATGTCAACAGTGCTCAGCTCCTCTGGCAATTCTAGCATTACTTTCTTTGGCCCCCTAATGAATAAAGAATGGTTCCCTCTACAATTTGATCCTTGTACAGTATTTACACCGAAACTTGCTGTCAAGTGCCATTTCTGGCATTCTATACTTTTTAGTTACTTTAAAAATACAAGATACAGGGGGATCCCTGGGTGGCTCAGCGGTTTAGCACCTGCCTTTGGCCCAGGGCGCGATCCTGGAGTCCCGGGATCGAGTCCCGCATCGGGCTCCTGGCATGGAGCCTGCTTCTCCCTCCTCCTGTGTCTCTGCCTCTCTCTCTCTCTCTCTCTCTCTCTCTCTCTCTCTCTATCGTAAATAAATAAATAAATCTTTAAAAAAAAAAATACAAGATACATGGGAGCCATAGAGGAAAGTGAAGACAGCTAGTAAAAGCTGGTTTCTTTCCTTTAATGAGAAAACCTAGCAAAGACTGGGTTTTTGCATTAGCAACCTCCAGGCCCTGAGCTGTGGTCTATATCTGGCTGCTCACCTGGACTCTTCGGGTGTTGACGAGCTTTGCAGTTGCCTTTTCTCTGCTTTGCTTATCTCTAAGCATGTGCATCACTCCAGAGCAGTAATGATGTATGCTTATGGGAATCTCCAGAGATCTACAGCCCCTAATTGTCTATTCTGTTCAGTAAATTGTACTCATTACCGAGCCATGTGAGCCACTGAAGGATATCAGCCTTTCTTGGGTACCCTCTGTATGAGCCTGAGTAATGGGATATTATCTGCCAAGGGCTCTACAGTATTGAACGGAGATGCTTAAAACAATCCTCCATACAGTTTTTCAGGTGAGTACCTTTTTTTTAAACCTGTCTCTTTCCTAACCATCCCTTAGCTCTGCTTAGATCTGTATTAATTATAATTTTCAAGGAGTCTGCTTTTAGTTTAAGCTCTTAAAGCCAGGAATCTCAGAAAGGTTATGATGTCCTTTCAACCCATCCTTCCTAGACCTCCACTTGTACTGTGGGAAGGAATCCCAAATAGTAAATTTCTCCCTCTGGTCTCAAAAATAATCAGCACAAATGAAAATCCAAAACCAACTTTGATTATAATGCTCCCAATACCCACATCCATTATACTAGGGACTGCAAATAGAGAGACGTGAATGGACACGTAGCTTCCCATGAAACTGGCTAAAATAAAATGAAACAGACAGAACCACATGTCTGCTAGTGTTATTATCCAAAGTGGGAATCATTAATTCTCTAGTAAGTTGTTTCCTTCCTGGAAAAAAAAAATTAATGATTAATGAAGGAAGAGTCAAGCAAAGTAAGCCATGGAGGAGGAAGATGCTGGGAGAGGGGAATATATGCCAGCAGAGGTAACACTAGGATACCGCTACACAAAAAAGGCAATCAGCCTGATTCCCTTCCCTACTATGTATGTCAGGAAGGTCAACCAGCTCCTCCCATATAAATCGTATTCTGTACAAACTCACTGAAAATTCCTCTGCTGAGATACTTCCATGCACAGCTTCTATCCCATCACCTTGATGAATCTTCTCTTCATAATTGTTGATTTGTATGGTGTCTACAAGTTGAATCGATAAGTGCTTCTGGGAAACTTTTAAATACACAGCATTTCATTGCACTGACTCAAAGAGGCTAGTGAGACAAAAGCCTCTAAGACTTAGTAAAACCAGAAAAACAATGGCAGAGAATGCCTTTGACTTACCCTGGAGTAAAGGGTGTGAGAGCCTTCAAACGCACTTACATCCTCATGACCCATCAGCTCTGCTGCTTTTCACCACTCACTCACTTCTGCATGTTGGACCACCACTGACTGATCACCAACTGCCAAAGACAAAAAATAAACGAATGCATTAGGCCAGAAGATCCACAACTTCAAATCCAGAGCCACCGCTCAGGTGAATTTGTGAGTGCTTAACACATAGACTCAAATACATAGAACGACTCAAGCTCAATAAAAGTTTATTTCTGGTTCCTATATACATACTGAACAAACAGGTCAATCAGTGGAGTGGTTCTCACTGACACAGTGATCCAGGCACCCAGCTAACAAATGTTCTACCATCTTTTTCAAAACTTGATTTAAAAACAAACAAGCAAAAAAACAAAAACAAAAACAAAAACAAAAAAACACAACCTGATTTCCAAGCTTGCCTTGGGAATCTTCTCCATTCCAGCCAGCCAGGAGTGGAAAACATCATGGAAGCTCACATGGGCAGTTTCTGTGTTTTTTTCCTGGAAATGAATGTGACACTCTTGCACTTCCATTCACATTCTGGTGGCCAGAATCAGTAATACAGCCACACCTAAGGCCATGGGCTGCTGGGTAGCTAGTGGTTACTATTTATCAGATAAATTGGCTCCAGCCCAACCAAGACGACAACACTACAGATAACACTGTTTGGTACAGCATTCTGGGTAAGAGGTGAGCACAATAACCTTGACTTACTTAACAACTGAGTCTTAGTTCCCTGATTCTTTATCTGTAGAATACCTCTTTGCTCATAGAATCAATGTGAGACTTCAAATGAGACAAAGCAGCACTTCTCAGACTTTAATGTGCACATATAGCAACTAGGCATCTTGAAATGCATTCCAATTCAGTAGGTCCTAAGTGAAGCCTGAGAATCTGCATTTCTCATAGGCTACCAGGTGATACCAATGCTGTTGTTCTCTGACCACACATTAAGTGAAAAGGAGACAGAGAATATTTTTGTAAACCAGAAAGTAATTTGCAGATATAAAGAATTACCTTGGCACCAACTTTGATTATAATTCCTAAGTAGCCAGCACTTTTAGGAAATGCTTAGTGGTACCATATAAAATTTCATAGAATCACAGGATTTTAGACATGGAAAGAATTTAAGTGATCACTATCCCCTCTTATTTTCTAGACAAGGAAATAAATTCATAGATGTCAATAATGCCTCCCCCCCCCAATCTCACAATTAATTAGCAGTGTACTGGGAATAGAATGTAGAAATTTTGACTTTTTTTCTATTACATAAACTCAATTGATAGCCTTCGGAAAAAGGGTAATTTTCTTCTGCTAAAACAAGAACAGATACTACTCTGGCCCATACCCAGAAAGGTACCAGAAGGTAGTATTCACCAGCTTGGGTCACCATGGTACTAAGTGTAGGCAACGTGACACAGAAAAGACGTTAGGAAATTTTCAAGCAGATATTCTTTATAATGTAGTGATCATCACCAAAGTTACGTTTCACATGTCCAAAATAGGACTTGAACACAAATTAACTTCTGTATATGCTCTAGCAAAAACAATAATATTTTGAATTTATAAAAACTCTGAGTCACTACTATTTGGAGGACAATTAGAAAAAGAATTTGGGGTTGCAAATAGTAAAGAGAAATAAAATTATTATCAACATGCAGCAGTTTCTATGGCAAATCTTGAGGACAAAGAAAGGAACCTTAAGATTTTTTTTTATCCCTGACATGTATGCTATTTTTGCATCTCTGAGATCATAGCAAGTCCTAGGAGCTTATAGTAACAAACAGTGCAGTGAAGGACCTCAGAAGTGAAAAAGAGGAGTCAACCCCCAAGTCATAAGTCAGAAAAGCACTGACTATCTGGAAATCAAATCAGACTGGGTGAGAAAGGAGGTTCTTACAATTCATGTCATCTTCAATGAAGCAACATGAATATGAAAGTGTTTTGATGAAATCACGAGGGAGTACTTACTGGGCAAGCAATGATAAATGGAAATCAATACTTGCACATCCATTATTAATTTAAAATGAATAAAATACTATTAGCATCTTCATTTTGTGAGCCACTCTAAACATTTTAATAAAGGTAAAAGGTTCTAAGAACTTCCATAGGTTTACTTCTATACTCTACCCCCAACTTTCATCCACTATCATGTCTTTAGCTCCTCAAAAATTTTCCCATCCCGGCAATTTTCCACGACCTACCCTAGATTCTAGAATTTCTACCCTATTTTTGTGCCATAGATTCTACTCTCCTTGCCCCTTACCCAGCTTTGGCAGTTGTTAAAGCCTAAGAAACTCCTTCTCAGAATAATATGTTAAATGTTATAGGATTACAAAAGAAGTTTATTATATGGACATATTTCTTTCCGCATAGCACTCAGGTTCCATGAACTTAATATAAGAATATCTGATTGGTAAATGACTCTTCTAGGAAACAGTATGCAAAAAGTTTTAAAAACACAAAGATGCACATAAAGAATCCCATGCAGGATCAGTCAGTGAAGAATGAGCTGCAAAGAAAAGCCTGACCTTGAATTTCTACCCAAACTCAACATTATTCATGCTGTGGCTTTAAAATGCCACATTAAGGAATTACTCTGAGACTTTTCTTGGCTCTGGCCCTGTAGACACAGCATATTCTGAGTCCTGATGGCAACTGGAGAAAGGCAGCTTTGGAAAAGGAAAGATGGAGATGAGTTTGAGCTTTGGTCCTAGTTCTCTGACCAGTTCTCTACCACTGACTACTTCTGTTAGCTTGGTCAATCACTCAGTTCTGAGTTGATACTCTGCCTATAAAATGAGAAAGCTGAGTTAAACCACCTTTAGGGTTTCTTCCAACTCTGAATTATTAGGATTCTAAGACAATACACAGCCATTTTTCTGGGAAGAAATATTAGTGAGATTTTTTTTTGCCCTAGGCTCACAGTATGAAATTACCTTCTATATGAGAATTTTTCAGAGGCTTCAAAAATACCTTACGAGTCACCCTGCCACAGAATAAGACTTGGAAGAGATTTTAAGACATGCACCACCCCAGCAATCCCAGTGATCAGGTGAGAAAACGGAGGTTCAGAAAGGCAGAGATTTATTTGAGGTAACATAATGAGGCAATGTTAATGGACTGTTGTAACTACTGCCATCTAGCACCAGCAGGATTTTAGGATTCGGCATTGGTAGTAAAAACCAGCTCATCAGTTCTTTTGGAGACAGAAATAAATCTCAAATAAGCTGAGCCATAGGGAGGGAACTGCACGAGGAAGCAGATGACTGGGGTAATGACACCCAGAGGCAGCATCCTGTAGCTCAGGCAGAGTCAAAACTGAGGTTCTCATATAGATTGTAACTTCACTGACAAAAGTACTCACCTCTTTCAAATATCATGGCTACAAAACCCATCTCAAAAAACACTAACAAAGAAAGAATAGCTCTTTCATAAGAGGAGAATAGATAAATGAATTCTGGCTAACAATCTTAATGAAACCAAAATTCAAGATTTGAAAAATAACAATCTTGAAAGGACAGCATTAGCTAAGAAAAGCTTAAAATACTTGTTAGGAATTTCTAAGTTTTAGAAGAAATTGATTCAGAATAACTTTGACCTACCTGGACAGCCCCACAGTAAAGTAACAACTAGCACTGTTGTTACTAATACTCTGACCACTACCTTCAGAGCATGTAATTACTGAATATTGATCAGGTTTAAAAGTCACATGTATATTTCCATAGTCCTGTCCATACATAGACTAGTTTTATGTGCAAAGAAAACCATGAAATTGTGAATTTTGACTGAATCAGGATTTCAACCTCATGTTCAATTAACCAACGTGTATGCCAAGAGCTTTTAAAGCCTATGATAAAATGCTTAATTGTCAGTTTACCCTCTGCCTTTTCCCCTATACACAACCAGCAAAGTAACTGTACCCATTCCTCAATCCCCACAACACACATTATTCATAACTAATATAAACAGTTCTGGCTTCAAAACTTTTTATTTCCTTTTTTCTTTTCTTTTTTTTTTTTTAAGATTCTTTCTAAGATAGCCTTTCAAAATCTAAAAGCTACACATTACTGGTTTGCCAGCGCTGTTTCATCTCCTCCAGGAATTCTAGAGACAGCAGTGCCATCTACAGGTAGGGAGGGCACAATTTATTTCTGGAAGCCTATGGGCGACATGAGCCAAGGACCTGAAAGAATGGCAGGCTAGATTGTGTCTTTGTGAGCCTTTCTTTTCTAGAACATGTAAGAAACATAACTGATGCTTACAACCTGAGAAGCAATCTCGGCAGCAGTCTCCATCGTGAAGGGCAGCGCCTGTGGAAGCCACATAAAGCCTAGCCAGGCGAGCCAATAATGAGCTCTGCCTGGAAGTGTCTCCTTAAGACTCCAAAGGCAAGCAATAGAACCTCACTGAATTAAACATTTCCAGGCTCTCCTCTTCCCCCAGTGCTTCTGTATCAGATGATCTCACCCATGCTCCCACCTGTGGCAATGTTATCCCGCTTTATCTTACAGCATGCGTCTTAGCAAAGGTGCTCAGACTCATCTCAACATGAAGGCTCTTATATTTACACAATGTGACACAGATCCTGCTCAAAGGACACTATTGCTTAAGTATGCAGGTCGGGCTCTAATCTCTCTCATTTGCTCCCCATCCTCCCTGTTCCTGACCCAGGGGACAGAAATGACAGAAAGGAAATTATTTTGTTGTTGCTTCGAAAGCAACACTAGTGGGCTTTCATTGAATCAGAAAATAAAACCTTATCTTATAGGTCACTGAGATACACTGCTTCCCTCAAAATAAACTAAGCCAGCCAGTCTTTCTCTTTTCCCTTGTATAAACCGCTCTCTTCCAAACACTAAACGTAAACATACTATGACCTTTACAGAATTCATATAAAAATGACATTTTTCTAAATATAAAGGCATATCTTCTCAGTATACCACCTACTCCACCTTCAGAATTCCTTCTCCCCCATGCCATCTTAAAAAAAAAAATCAATAAATTGAATCATTCTCACTAATTTACCTTATATTCTCATCTATGGGATAACAATTCTATAGTCACTTTACTAGGGTCATTTGTTACATTCCCAAAAAGCTTTGCAGCAACTTTACTTTCATTATCTCAGAAAACCATCAAAAAGTTGATTTGCTATAGCTGATAAATGTCCCGATTCCCCTAATAAATTTAAGTGTTCCTTCTTCACTTCGTTTCAACTTGCCAAGCAAACGGATTTCTTAGTGAGTGTGGGCATCTCACAGGCATGAGGTGTGTCTTGGGTGTTTGAAAAATCAGAGTTTCCTAAAGAAACAAAACTTTGCATGTGGGCAGGTAAGAGTAATAAAAGAGCTTTGAAGGAGTCTCTAAGGAATCAGGGAGAGCGATTCTTCTCCATCTCACACCAGAATAAGTTCCAAATAGATCACGCTGAAACTCTGATATCGGGTAAAAATCTTCCTAACCACCGAAGAATCATTTCTTACCAAGTAGACTACCAGATACACCCAACAAATAAGTGGAAAGCTGAAAAGACTTTTTAACATTTCATTATAAGATATACGGTATGCCCGTGCTATTACAGGTCTGGGCAAATAGAGGAGGAGAGCAGATGCCTTGCACACAACCTCCCTTTTTAAAGTATGACTGAAAGAAGACATCCTTCCATCCCCAACACACAAATCGTTTTTGGAATCCAAATGGTCTTTCAACAAGCACTTTTCAAAGAATTAAGGAGGTCTGAATAGGTGTAATTTACACCAAGCCTTCCCTTCTCCCTATAGGCCATTAACAGGCTCAAAATAATTACTCTCTTCAGCAGCCCAGAAAGACCTCGGTTTACAGAGATCGCTCCCCGCTCCCCCCCCTCCCCCTCCCCGGAGGCCCCTCCAGCCCCTATCTTCTTGAGGAGAATCTCAGTGTGATGGTCTGGTCTGCAGTTCACTGCAGGCATTTCCCTCCTCACAATTTACCAGTCATCAGTTTCTCTGTATCTGTAATTCCTTATTGTAGCCTCTCAATTAGACCTGCTCCTCATTCAGACCAGTGCCCAACTGCTTTAAAAAAAAAAAAAAAAAAAAAAAAAAAAAAATTTTTTTTTTTTTTTTTTTCACCTCTTAACGAAAATCTGGATTCCCTTGGCAGGCAGGCTGAAAGCGTTCAGTCAGGTTCGGTGCCACTCTGGGGGGAGAGCCGGCGTGCAGGTCCGGAGAAGCCTTCTACGGGCAACACTTGGGCTCGGTCCACGGGTCGTGCCCCCCTCCCCCCCACGCCCGCCCGCACAGCTGCGCTAGGAATTCGGCGTCGCTCGCCGCCGGATTAGTTCGAGTCCCGCGGCTCGGCTAAAGTGACACATTTTTTCCCCCCTTCCTCCTCACATGCGACAGGTCCCACCGCATTAAAGCCATCTCCTCCCGGGCCCCAAGCCCAGGTCCGGAGTCCGCTGACGCCCCCGCCCCACCACGCTCACCCTTTACCTGGGGAGGGGGCCCGACCAGCATCCCTCCAGGCGGGAAACAAAGGCAGAGACGAGGCTGCCAGGGGGGCAACTCCCCTCGGGCGGGCTCGTCACCGTGGTGAGGAGAGGAAGGTGCAGGGAGAGGGCAGGGAAAGGGAAACCGAGGCACCCCACGGGGGTGGCTGAGCCCGAGTCTGCATTCTACCCGAGGCAGAGCTCCCGGGGCGGACCCCAGACTTCACCCTTCAATCCCGCCCGGCCCTGCCCACCCAGCTAGTCAGCGCTGGCGGCGGTAGGGGCAGGGGGAAGCCCCGCCGCCGCGCTTACCTCAGGAGAAGCGCTCCGGCTCCCTCCGACGGCTCCGGAGAAAGCCCCGCCGCTCGCGCACGCGCACTCGCGCTCTCGTGCCTTCGCGCCCCCGCGCGCGCCTCACAGCCGGGGCTCTGCCCCGCCCCGGCCCTGTCCGTCAGAGTCCGCGAGAGCCAATCGCGGAACAGGACAGGCCCGGCTCCGGTCACGTGGCCTGGCCAGCCAATCACCGAATTGCCCTCGGCAGCACCCGCTCCGATGTCCCTGGGGGTTCGGTTGCTACCGAGCCGAGCCGGTGCGAGGCCGGCACAAAGGGCTGAATCTGTTTTCCGGAGCTGTTTCTGCTCGATGAATGAATGAATACGTCAATTGGTCTCTGAAATTCTAAATATTAATAGCAGTCACCTGGATATCTTGTTAGAAGGAGGATTCTGATCCAGTAAATCTGGAATGGAAACCCGAGTTTCTGCCTCACTAACAAGCTCCAGATGGTGATGATGATGCTCCTGATCTAGGACCACGCTTTGGGTGGCAAGATTTTAAGGGCACCTGTCAGAAAATGGTTATAGCCCTTGTTCCATCGTATCTGAAAGTTTCACAACCTTTTCTGTTCCTTCCTTCAGTAATGGAAAGCATTCCAGGGACTCAGTAAACATGGGGTGCCCTGATGACACTTGTAATTTGGCACTGGCTGAGGGAAAGGGCGTTTAATTCCCATGTCACCTACCCCTAGTCTGTGGGGTAGCAATCTCTGCCAACTTGATGGCTGGAGCGTGGAAACTAGAAGTAGTAGAGAACACTAGGTTTACTTTCATTCTCAGGTATTCAGCATGTGTGTCTCAGTAGCACTGTGCTAGACCCTTGGTCAGAGTAGGTACATAAGTAATTTTTGCTTTCTGGAAATTTACATTCTGACATAAGACTATACAGGCAAGCTCAGGAAGAAGCATATAGGAAAACCATGCAGGGAGCTGTCGGTCTCAGCATCTTGAACAATTCAGGCACAAGCCAGAGAGTTTGTAAAATAACCTACCTTAGGGATCTTAAAAATTGCCTAGACATCCTTTGGCCAGTAATACCAGAGTCTGGAAGTCAGGGAGCCCATTGCTTCTCTGCCGCCTCTCAAAACTTGACCTAAACCTCAATGTGTTCAGCCCTGAGGACTAGAGCCTTTGTTGTTCAGCAGAGTCAAGCTCCTGTTATCCAGTAGTGTACCAAGGTGCTTCAAAGGCCTAAGTGCTAAATTCTCCAAAGCCTTCTTCCCCCAGCTCTTCAGACCAGGTGGTATGGCACTGCTTCCACCAGTTTTCTGTACTATTCAAGATGATCAAACTGCCACGTAGAGAAAACTTCACCTTTGTCAGTGTGCCTTGGCCCTTTCTGGCTTATCAACTCCAGGAGTGAAGCCCTATTAGCAATCTTTGCTTCTCACAGAGTCTGCATCAGAGATGCCTTAGCACAAAATCCAGAGTTACAGGGAATACATTGAACCTAGAGCAACAATGGTGCTGGCTATATCAAGAGTAAAGAAATATCTAATCAAGAAGAATCTCTTTAAAAGTCTCAAAGTTTCTTTTGCTATCATTAAACCACTGTATTTCAGCCTGGCTGTATAGTAAAACTTTTAAGGAAATAGATTTTTGGGTCCTGTGCCTAGATATTCTTTTTTTTTTTTAAGATTGATTGATTGATTGATTGATTGATTGATTTAAGACAGAGACATAGGCAGAGGGAGAAGCAGGCTCCCTATGGGGAGCCTGATATGGGACTCAATCCCATGACCCCAGGATCATGACCTGAGCCAAGACATTCAACCACTGAGCCACCCAGGTGTCCCCAGTCCCTAGAGATTCTGATTAGGGTAAGGACTGGAGCCTTAGCAACTGTAGGTCCTAAAAGATCTACAGGTGGTTTGTATCCAGCCTTGCTTGAGAAAACTGGTATAAGCTGCCAGGTTGATGGACTCGTTCTTTAACAAGGGAAAACCAATTCTGCAACACAAATTACTAATGACATAAAGACTCTGGAAAGAGGAAAGTTTCCACATAATTTATGAGAATAGATTTTTTTTTAAGGCCAAAAATAATTCACAGGTAATAGATACTCTAATCCTATTCAGTGGAACAAATTGAAAAGCCATGTCCACAACTAGGTTTAATTCCAGTTAATTAACTAAATATTTTTTTAAAAGAACCTATCACCTTTTAACCACACTAATCAACTCTGTTGATATCTTCACATGTTTTATGCTTTTCTTACCTAAAAGCAAATTTCTGTGTGAGTATTATTAAAAATTATTCTCTAAGGCTTTTCCCAAAGTGCAACAGAATAACCTGGAGTATTTGTTAAAATGCATATTCCCAGCAGCCCTGTCCTGAACTTCCTCTATCTAGCCTCTCATGTAACAATTCTGAAGCTGCACTAAGTTACATTTGAGCCCAATTTACACTTCCTGATACAGAACATACATATTATTGGCAAACCCTCAAGTAAAATAGAAGAGCTATTAGTTTAGTTTGCCATGGTAGCTAAATAAAACTTATTTTAAAGAATCCCAAGAGATTCTTTATTCTTTTTCCTGGGTTTTTGCCAAGTTCTGTCATTTTGTGAAATAAAGAGATTAGTGCCTGGATCTTAGAAAGCTTTTGTTGGGCAGCCTGGCTGGCTCAGCGGTTTAGCGCCGCCTTCAGCCCAGGGCCTGATCCTGGAGACCTGGGATCGAGTCCCATGTCAGGCTCCCTGCATGAAGCCTGCTTCTCCCTCTGCCTGTGTCTCTGCCTCTCTTGGTCTCTCATGAATAAATAAATAAAATTTAAAAAGCTGTTGTTGCACAGAGTTTTCCTATGGAGTGATATTTGCAGTAGTGGAGTATGACCTAGTTTTTAACTGAATTAGTGAGGTCCCTTCAGAACACTGTTCCAACAAGAACCACCTTGCTCGGAAGTGACTTTGTCACATCAGAAAAATGGAAGCCTGACGTAGGAGAATACAAACTAGCTTCCCTCCTGCTCTGACACTTTTAAAAATATGTTTCACAGTATTCCAATAGGGTAGAAACTTTTCTCACCTTGTAACTTGTAGCCTTATCTACTGAGTAAAATAGGACAGTTTTCACTGATATTTAACTAGCATGAATAATGTAAATTTTTAAGAAGAAAAAAGCATTTATTTTTCTCTTTGTGACTGTCATCATTACAAAAAAAAAAAAAAAGCAACAAGAAACAAAGAGATTCATGCTTGAGGTTAAGAATTTGAAAAAAGAACATCCAGGCTGTCATTAATTTTTCTGTTTTTCAGTGGGCCTGTTTTGCATACATAAACTGGCTATCCTATCTCAGGAAACGGATATGTGTGTATCTGATTTAAATCATGAATTAGCTTCAACCAGTCCCCTTTAACCCCTAGATATTGCTTAGAAAGAGATTTAAGTTTTCTTGAAAAGAGAAGAAATAAGATGAAAACCTCCAAGTCTCCAAGAATCTACCCATTGCTCCATTAAAGATCAGAACCCCTGTAGACTTCTTTATAATTGCTAATTATGTTTTAATCTCACTATAGATGAATAGTATCTCTAAACTTAATTGATTTCAGTCATGAGGACCCAATATTACCTAAGATTCTAGTCTTCATCTCTCATGTAAATCTGGTCAGGATAACATTTTATATCTATGTATCTGTGTTTTAATAACTATTACCTTTTTGAGGGGAATGCCTGGATGGCTCAGTGGTTGAGCATCTGCCTTAGGCTCAGGGTGTGATCCCGGGTCCAAGGATCAAGTCAACCATCGGACTCCCTGCAGGGAGCCTACTTCCCCCTCTGCCTATGTCTCTGCCTCTCTGAGTCTCTTATGAGTAAGTAAATAAAATCTTAAAAATAACTGGTACTTTTTTTTTTTCACTCAGCATAACTGTGTAAAGATTTAACCTAACATACTGGATATCTTTTAGATAAGTTCACTTTCTTTCTTTTTTTTTTTTTAACTTTCTTTATATTCTCTATAGGATTTATTCTATAATTCATTCTATAGTTTATTATACACAAAGAATATAAATAGTCTTTTTAGATTTTTTATAAAATAATCATATTTAAAATATAGTATATAACAACATACATATTGCTATGGTATGTCTCTCCATACTTCCCCCAACTTAAGAAATAAGACATTTTTAATACAAAGAGTACATGTATTGCTCCCAACAAATTGTTTTAGATGAAGATATCACAATATCACAGTAAGCTTTGCTACAGAAGACAGAATGGTTTATGGAAGGAAATACTGTACTGTATGCATATAATAGAAAACAAATGTAAATGGGTAAAATTTTTACTGAATATTTGGAAGTTCCAAAACTGATATAAAAAAAGATAACAGAGGGACGTCTGGGTGGCTCAGCAGTTGGGCATCTGCCCTTGGCCCAGGGCATGATTCTGGAGTCCTGGGATCAGGTCCCACATCGGGCTCCCTGCATGGAGCCTGCTTGTCCCTCAGCCTATGTCTCTGCCCCTCTCTCTGTCTCTCATGAATAAATAAATAAAATCTTAAAAAAAAAAAGATAACGGAGCTGGAAATTTCAACCAGTCTAATACCTGTGTATTATAATTACAAGAATGAACCTGGAAAGCAGGGAACTTTTACAAGATACTACCAATAGTTTGGAGCCAAGAGATGAGGCATCAGGTCTCATTCACTCCATGAAAACACTACATGTTCTCTTCTTTTAGCTCATTTTAACAGAAATAAGCCATCACAATTCACAATAAAAAGTGTTATGTTGCAAGTGAGTCTCATAACACTATGAGAAATCACATAGAAGGAGCACCAACTCTGATTAATGAAATCAGAGAAGGTTTCTGTAAGAAGTGATGCCTGAACTGAATTCCAAAGAACTTGTAAGAGTTAGCTGGCAAAGGGCTAGGAGCTAGGTGCTCCAGGACTAGCAATAGCCCATACAAGAGTGTAGAACACTGAGAATGAGAAAGTAGTTTAAATCTGAACAGATGTGAAAGGGGGAGAAAGATGACTGAGATCAGAATGAGAGGAGGAAAATGCATGATATGCCATTCATTCCTCCTGTAATTAATCATAGCGTTCAACTCTATTCCAATAATTATGAGTAGAATCTAATACCAAATCCCAGTTATTGGGGAACCTGGATGGCTTAGTCGGTTAAGCGTCCAGCTCTTGATTTCAGCATGGTCGTGATCCCAGGGTCATGGATCGAGCCCCATGTTGGGCTCTGCACTCAACAGGGAATCTGCTTGAGGATTCTCTCCCTCTCCCTTTGCCCCTCCCACTGCACACATACTTTATCTCTCAAATAAATAAAACTTTTTAAAAAACAACAACAAATATCAGTTCTTCCACTTACCACTTGTGCAACCCTGAACAATTTGGCCCTTGGAAGGTATCTGATAAGTGCACCGTATTCTCATCTGTAAAATGGAAATAATGGCAATAAAAGTACTTGTCTCTTACAAGTTAATGAGCCCATTAAATAATACAAAATGCATTAGCAGTGTTTAGTGTGTAGGAAGTGCTAAATAAATGTTAACTATTAGTAATAATATTCTCCTGAACCTGGATGTGGCCTCAGATTCCTTCTCAACAGCATTACTGGCCTCCAACTTCAACTACTCAGAATGGCACCCAGAGGGATGCGCCCCTCCATAGTGCCTAACATCACTCTGATTCAGAGCTCTACAGCCTAGTGCTACTCACCTATACTAATTCTTGTTCTCTATGAGAAAATGTCCCTCTCAGTCCAACACCAAGTAACACACACACACACAAATCACAAAACCCCACTGCTGACACGACTAAATATTTTCTTAAACATTTAAATAGATTATTTTTCACTGTTTTATTTTTCCTTTGTAGTTTTAAATAGAATACATCATACTCTTAAGATGTTTGGGCTTTTTGTCCTTCAGATGTATTACTTCTTACTTGCTCACACTCAAGTTTATATGACATTTTTATGGATGTACCTCCCAGATTTCTGAACTGTATTTCCACCAGCCTTCCATTCCTATACAGAAGAGCTTAGCATCCTCTATGAAGGTGCAATATTGGGGTATGTGGCTTCTGCCAAATTATTTCTAAAAATTCTCAATATTAATTCCTAGGCCTGGCATGGATTCATGCATACATTCATTCCCACTCAGAAACATCTCTGAGTTTCTCTATGGTGAGTAAGAACTGGACCAGATAACAAACACAGAGCCAAGCAAACAGGGATGGTTTTCACTTGGGGAAAGCTTACTATCCTCCGCCCATTCTTCAAGCCCTATCCTCCAGCCTGAGAAGCTCTGTTAGCCCTGGGGTGGAGACTGTTGATGCCCAAGAAGATCCCCCTGGATCCCTTTCACCAGCTCTGTGCTCTCACCCTCTAGCCCCTACACTCTTTGCTATAATCTTCAGAGGATTACCTTTGACATTGGAGCCAACTCATCTATATGGAACCAAAATTGCCTGAGAGTGGCATCACCCTGTTGGGCAGCCCAAAGCCAATGATTAGCAGGTGTACACATATACAAATTCAGCTCCATTGCTTCAAAGTATGACACACTCTGTAGTATAATTTACACTACAGAGCTCCCTAGATTAGGCTGAAGCTGTTGCTTGAAACCCCATCCTTGGGAAACCTGGGTGGCTCCATGGTTGAGTGTCTGCCTTCAGCCCAGGGTAGGATTCCATGGTCCTGGGATCGAGGAACTCATTGGGCTCCCCGCAGGGAGCCTGCTTCTCCCTTTGCCTATGTCTGCCTTTCTCTGTGTCTCTCATGAATAAATAAATAAAATCTTTTTTTTTTTTTCTTAACTGTTCCTCAAATATAACAAACACTCTTGTCTCTGGCTGCCCTCCTCCCCTCCCCTTGCATCTGCAGGGGACGTCCCTCCCTTATTGAATTCAGGTGTCTTCTCAAAGACTTCTTGTCAGAAAGGCCTTCCTTGACCAAGTAACTCCGAGCAGCACTCCCTCCTACAACTGATGGTCTCTAATCCAGCCTTTCTCAACTAGCGCTCCATGACAATATAAATCCTACAGAAAATTATTTTGGTGACAGTTTTCTCCTATTGCCCACGGATGGTACACAGCTGGTATCACTCAAATTGCATAGGAGATAAAATAATTCATTGTATATAAAGGGTGCCTTAGGGAATTAGTGTTTAATTCTCTGGTAGAACTAGTAGACAAGGGTGGCTCTGAACTATCATACTACTTTTTTTCTTCTAAGCTCTTATCAACATCTGACAAATTATATCTTGTTGTCTCCCTACCCTACCCCTCACTAGAATTTGAAATTTGATTCCAGTGCTTGCTTATTCCCAGTGTCTAGGACTGGTACATAACAGTACTGAAAAAGTATTTGTTGAACAAGCTTCATAGGATAGATTTATTTTATAACTTTTCAACTGTAAAAACAATTCATGTTAAAACTTCTATGTACAGAAAAATGTATATTATAGATCACCCAAGTGAAATGATGAGATATAAAATGTTAAATGGAATTGGGAAGGCTGAAAAAATTGTTCAAATAATAATAATAGAAGGCACTAATTATCCAAATACACAGTAACCAACTGTTCAATCAGGAGGAGCCATACATACAGGGGTGTGGCAGCGGGGGGTGGTGAGGAGCAGGTAGGGATGTGGGCTGGATGTTAATAAATTTAGTACTGCTCTCTAAATCTCACAAGGAAAATAGAAGGAACTTTAATCTTAAACAGGATAAGGAATGGACCCAAGAGATTTCTGTGGGTAAGCCACAAAGCAAAAATTAATAACATATAATTAAATTCTATATCCTTATGGGACAAAGGAAAACCAAGAAACCCATCCCTATACTCTAAATTTTTAAAAAGGGAAATATGACAAATACAAGCTCCATTTAGGAATCAACTGAAAGGAAGGATTTTGAAAAGTCAATAACCCACAAGAAAAGCGTATATACTTTGTTGTTATTGCTTGCTTTCCCTGAAAAGCATATACCAAGGAAAAGCATTTGAGGTAATTTCCCCCAAATTGGTAAGGGAGTTCATGTGAGGAAAATAAAGAATAACAACTGTAAGAAAAACACTCCGAAGAGCACCTTGCAAGTGCCTTAGAAACCAATAAAAGATTATTTTAACATGTCAAAGGAAGGAAGTCACTCAAAGAGTAAGTGGAGTCCTTTGATCTTGTTGGGATAAAAGATTTACTCAAGAATGGAAAGAGGCATACTTCACAGGCTGAATTATTTGCTGCAAACTAAGATACCGAAAGAATAATATAGAGACTTCCTTTCCTAGGATATCCACAAAGATGAACTAGTTAGAATTACTTGATTATTACCATGTACAGTTACCATGTACTCAGGATACTTTTCAAGATTGAACAAAATCAATGTGCACAAATCAAGACTGAGACATGGAGAATCTGCTGAATTATTGGGTGACTCGGGTATACAAATGTGTAGCTATTGACCATTCATGTACAGGGACTTAGAAGAGACCTGAAAAAAAATAATTCCAATAATTCCAAAGATTATTTTGTTTAAATATTCAACAATTTTTAATCTCAATTATAAGCTCCATGACTTTGCCTGATTTAAAATAACTTAATGCAATGGCTATTTGAGTAGATCTGATAAAAAATTACATGTGACCATGTTCTTTCTATTGCTTCTTATCCCCCTTCAAACTCCCACTTGTGAATTTATTGACCAATTACATTTAAAGTTACAGGTTAAAAACAAACTGAAAGCTTGGCACAGAGTGAGCATTTAATAAATGTTACCTGCTTTAAAATTATTTTCTTTTCCACAGGGGCACCTGGGTGGCTCAGTCAGTTGAGCATCAGACTTTTGATTTCAGATTGGGCCCCGCAGCAGACTCTCCACTGAGCATGGAGCCTGCTGAGATTCTCTCTCTCCTTATGTTCCTGCCTCCATTTTTTTTCTTTTTTCTGCCTCCTTTTTTATACTGAGCTCCTCCTAGAATTCCATCAGCCATCTCCTGCTACATCAGCAATAGTCCTCTCACAAAAGTTCTTACTAACAAAGGGCCCAAAACATAGCCTTCATATATTCTTATAGCTATTTATGCTCAAGAGCAATTATGGCTATAATTCCCCCTGAGAGGAACTTGAAGTATCTAAAACATACTCTTCCATTAAAGAGATTATTCAGGTCTTCTGCTTTCAAATATTAAAAAAAAAAAAAATCATGTTCTTTTGGCTACAGTCCTCCCTCACTGCTTCACCACCTGTGCTTCCAAAGGTTAGAAGTGGTTTCAAAGAGGACTCTGGACCCAACCCAGTGGTTTTGCTAAGGTTTTTGATTTCCTTAACCCAAGATATCTTCCTTCTGTCAAATATCCTCATAATGCACACATTTTCTATTAAAACCCCCAAATGAGACCAATGTTTTCCACATCAAAGAGATCATTAGAAATGAGCTTCAGATAAATACCTTACTAATTTCCTTCAGTTCACTCCTACATTATGTCTCTGCTCAAAACATTATAATGGCTATTACCAAGACATCCATCTCTCAAGTCGGTTCAGCACCTCTCTTCTGAGCCCCCATAGCTACCCTGCATGTCCTCTAACATGGCTTCTGTCACACTTTATTACAATTCATTGTTCAGTGGTTCATGATCCCCAGTAGACTAAGTTCTGTGAGGGCAAGGATCATTTCTATCTTTTTCTTCATTGGACAAAAACAATGGCCCCTAGAACAATGCCTGATGTAAAGCAGATACTCAGTCATCATTTGTTAAATGAATGGAAGCTCTCGTTCTCAAAATCCTCCCTCTACTTCTGTGGGCATCTCTGCTGATTCCACTCTGAACTGGAGAATTCCCATTACCTTAGTAGGGTCTATCATTAACATTCCTTTATGTTTCTTTTCTTTTCTAGGCTCTGTGTTTTCTCTGCTAATATGTGCATGTGTAAATTTTTAAATTCCCCTCAGGTTAAATTCTTTTCTCCAGTCTCACATTTTCTCCTTTCTCATTGCTAATTTTAGTAAGATCATCAAACCTAGATAGTGCTACTTCAAATATGAGCAACTGACACCTTATACAGTGATTGTATTAATGCCAGTGATTGTATTAATTTTAACAAGCAAAAAAGCAATATGACAAGATGCTCTCTATAGTGCATTCCTTTACATCCTAGTTTTTCTATTTCTAGGTAGAAATTCCCTTTTATACACTATGTCAGTAAGTCTGAAACTTGAATGTGTATCAGAATCACCTAGAGGGCTTGTGGAAACAAAATTATTGGACCTTACCCAGTATGTCTAATTTAGCAGGTTTTGGGTAAGGGCTGAGAATGTACATTTTAACAAGTTTCTAGATGATGCTGATGCCTTTGCCTAAGGACTACACTTTAGAAACACTGTCATGTGTCATTAAGTGACAAACTCAGAAACAATATAAGAAAAAATAATCAACAAGTTAATCCAAAATCAATGCACAAAAGGAATCACTCTCTATGATTTGTTATGACCAATTCCAGAATGTCAATCCAATGTGTCACTATAGCTCAAATGATCAGCCAGTTGTTGAATATCATTCAAAAGAAACATTTTTCTTTCCAATAAACTTTGTGTACCTCTGGCTTCTGAAATTCAAGAAAATACAATGGCCCTGGAAAAAGTACTAGGAAGAGCAGCTGTGCTACTAGAAAGCAAGAGTTCCACCAGACAGGAGATTGCCTTATAAATAAAACCAAATAAAAGAAAGTAAGAGATTTTTTCACTTGAGAATGGTAAAAGCTAAAAGTTAGACAATCAAAACCTCTAACATTAGGAACAGTACAGATAGGTTGATAACCTAATTCTGAAATCCTGGAATGCAGAAGGTCCTCTGAAACTTGAACCTTAAAGAGATTTATGAAGAAAGTACTACTTCATTCAATGGGTGTAATTTGTGGTACTTATAACCCCTGCAACAGATGTAAGGAAACTAAAGATAATCAAAATCTATTTTATCAAGTATATAAATAATAAAACCACCATGTTAGCTTTTCATGGCTCACAAAAGGGAGGACTGCTTATCTCCCTATCACATGGTCATTGCTGCCTTTGGTAAGAGTACGGTGAATACTCCTTGAGTTTTGCCTTGTGACACAGTTCTAACACTTAAGATCAGATGAGCAATCTAAACTTTAGACTTTGTGTGGTCCACTTCACCTTGAAGTATGGCTTATGATCTAAGTTCACAATCAGTAACGAAATAGAAATTTTTATTATTTTTTAAATATTTTATTTATTTATTCATGAGAGACAGAGAGAGAGAGAGAGGCGGAGACATAGACAGAGGGAGAAGCAGGTTCCATGCAGGAAACCCGATGTCAGACTCGATCCCGGGACTCCAAGATCATGCCCTGAGCCAAATGCAGATGCTCAACCACTAAGCCACCCAGATGTCCCTAAATAGAAATTTTAAAAAATAAGTTCTATAACATGAGAGACTCCTAACTCTGGGAAACGAACAAGGAGTGGTAGAAAGGGAGGTGGGCGGGGGGGGGGGGGGTGTGACTGGGTGATGGCCTTGAGGGGGGCACTTGATGGAATGAGCACTGGGTGTTATTCTATATGTTGGCAAATTGAATACCAATAAAAAATAAATTTAAAAAATAAATAAATAAAATAAGAAAAGAAAAAATAATAAGTTCTATACCCAACATGGTACTTGAACTCATAACCCCAAGATCAACAGTCACATGCTGTATCAACTGAGCTAGCCAGGTACCTACAGTATCTAAAAATATTAAAGTGAGTGAATAACAATTCCATTTATTCACACATGATCCGGCTTTTAAAAAGTGCCACGTGATCAGACAACAGAAAGAAATAAAAGGCATTCAAATTGGCAAAGAAGTCAAACTCTCCCTCTTTGCAGATGATAGGATTCTGTACATAGAAAACCCAAAAGACTCCACCCCAAAATTGCTAGAGCTCATACAGCAATTTGGCAGTGTGGCAGAATACAAAATCAATGCCCAGAAATCAGTGGCATTTCTACACACTAACAATGAGACTGAAGAAAGAGAAATTAAGGAGTCAATCCCACTTACAATTGCACCCAAAAACATAAGATACCTAGGAAGAAACCTAACCAAAGAGGTCAAGGATCTATACCCTAAAAACTACAGAACACTTCTGAAAGAAATCGAGGAAGACACAAAGAGATGGAAAAATATTCCATGCTCATGGATTGGAAGAATTAATATTGTGAAAATGTCAATGCTACAGGTCAATTTACACGTTCAATGCAATCCCTATCAAAATACCATGGACTTTTTTCAGAGTTGGAACCAATAATCTTAAAATTTGTGTGGAACCAGAATAGACCCTGAATAGCCAGGGGAATATTGAAAAAGAAGACCAATGTCGAAGGCATGACAATGCCGAAATTCAAGTTGTACTACAAAGCTGTGATCATCAAGACAGTGTGGTACTGGCATAAAAACAGACACATAAATCAATGGAACAGAACAGAGAACCCAGAAATGGGCCCTCAACTCTATGGTCAACTAATATTCAACAAAGCAGGAAAGACTATCCACTGGGAAAAGGACAGTCTCTTCAATAAGTGGTGCTGGGAAAATTGGACATCCACATGCAGAAGAATGAAACTAGACCATTCTCTTACACCATACACAAAGATAAACTCAAAATGGATAAAAGATCTAAATGTGAGACAAGATTCCATCAAAACCCTAGAGGAGAACACAGGCAACACCCTTTTTGAACTTGGCCACAGGAACTTCTTGCAAGATACATCTATGAAGGCAAGGGAAACAAAAGCAAAAATGAATTATTGGGACTCAATCAAGATAAAAAGCTTCTGCACAGCAAAAGAAACAGTCAACAAAACTAAAAGACAACCTACAGAATGGGAGAAGATATTTGCAAATGACCTATCAGATAATGGGCTAGTATCCAAGATCTATAAAGAACTTATTAAACTCAACAACAAAGAAACAAACAATCCAATCATGAAATGGGCAAAAGACATAAACAGAAATTTCACAGAGGAAGACATAGACATGGCCAACAAGCACAAGAGAAAATGCTCCGCATCACTGGCCATCAGGGAAATACAAATCAAAACCACAATGAGATACCACATGACACCAGTGAGAATGGTGAAAATTAACAAAACAGGAAACAACAAATGTTGGAGAGATGTGGAGAAAGGGGAACCCTCTTGCACTCTTGGTGGGAATGTGAACTGGTGCAGCCACACTGGAAAACTGTGTGGAGGTTCCTCAAAGAGTTAAAAATAGATCTGCCCTCCAACCCAGCAATTGCACTGCTGGAGATTTACCCCAAAGATACAGATGCAGTGAAATGCCGGGACACCTGCACCCCAATGTTTATAGCCGAATTTCAAGCCAAATAGCCAAACTGTGGAAGGAGCCTCAGTGCCCATCGAAAGATGGGTGGATAAGAAGATGTGGTCTATATATACAATGTGATATAACTCAGCCATTAGAAATGACAAATACCCATCATTTGCTTCAATGTGGATGGAACTGGAGGGTATTATGCTGATGAAGTAAGTCAATCAGAGAAGGACAAACATCATATGGTCTCATTCATTCGGGGAATATACAAAATGGTGAAAGGGATTATAGGGGAAAGGAGAGAAAATGAGTGGGAAATATCAGAGAGGCTGACAAACCATGAGAGACTCCTAACTCTGGGAAATGAACAGGGCGTAGTGGAAGGGGAGGTGGGCGGGGTGTTGGAGTGACTGGGTGATGGGCATTCAGCGGGGCACTTGACAGGATGAGCATTGGGTGTTACACTATATGTTGGCAAATCAAACTCGAATAAAAAATATACTCAATAAATAAATAAATAAATAAATAGTGCCACCTAGGCATGGTAATTCAGGCAGTTCTGATAACTGTTTGAGGATACATCTGTTATGCAGGGCTAAGGCATAGCCATAAAACAGGACATTAGACACAAAAGAAAAAGAGTGAAAGAGATAAAGGCTATGGCTTACAATAAGGTTTACAAAACAAATACTTGCAGGGTGAGGTCAGTGGATAAAGTGTAGCCAAACCAATATGAATTTGGTCCTTGGTGAGTCAGAAAGTGCACAAGGTTGAGTTGTCACACAGAGTAAAGTTTATATCTGCAGCAAATAAGGAGATCATGAGAAATATCTTCCAAAGCCATGACTCCTCAGACGCGAGTGAATAGGCTCCTTTTATTTAGGGTTAGGATGAATATCTAGGTAAGGAAGCCTGGTCCTCGGATGTAGAGGTGGGTGTAACATGGTGAATGTACATTAAGGAAACACGCCAAGACACACATTGTATGTTATGTGAATGGGCTGAGGCTCCCTCTTGGGTCGAGATTTTAGTATTATAATGAGGTATACTAAAGGTATACTAAAGGTAGTCATGGTCTTTCTAGAGGTCCCTCCATGGTCTATCTGTCAGGCATTAAGCTCAAACCGGTTTGAGTGGTCTCAGCTCACTGGAGGTCTTGTCAGGGCAGTGGCTATTTTTTCAGGGGTGGTTTCACTTTCTATTTGCCCAAGTTAAGAGATAAACTAGAAAGAAAAGCTCAAGGAAAAATGTGGGACAAAGGTTGGTGAATACAAGCAGATGGGCAGTAAAGGTCAGGTCTTGGGGTCTAGCTGGTGACAGAGTACAGCAGGCAGGAAGACAATAGGAAGAAGTAGACATGTTGTTATTAAGTTGTAGCCTACTACTGTAACATTGGAATGCAAGATGGATCACATTTTATAATTCTAAAAAAAGAATCTAGAAATTTGAATTTTTATGAGAATCTTTTCAATTCAATTTAAAAGGAAATCTCTATGGGCCAAGCAAAGCACAATGATAAGGGCCTAGATATATCATTTGGCTAAAAAGGTCCATTCCTTATTCTAAACCTTCCCAAAATCCTTCTCAGAACTGTCATGTGATCACTGCTGGGTACAAGGGAAGCTGGGAAATATAGTTGTTGTTGTTGTTGTTGTTATTGTGATTGTTTTTAGTAGGATACATTGTCCTATTGTTGCCCTGACTAAAATCAGAATTCTATTATTAAGCAAGAAAAGAGACCACAGATCCTAATAAGGAAAATGCCCCATGCCTTGGAATGCTAGGTCTAAGAGAATTCCAAAGACATTCACTCTTTCAGCAACATCCTTTCTCCCTGCTCTTGAATGATCCTTGAAAGGCTCTGGACCAAGTCTGAGTTTAATGTGACTTGTACTATTTTATTATAGAACTACATTACATTAAAGGACCGCAATCATTGAGCCAAATGTGGTCATTTTCAATATAGTACAGGTCTGCGTAAAGCAGACAAATGGGAAAGGAAAGATATGCTAGAAGTTCCAGGTACACAAATTAAAACTTGAATTCCTGCTTTCACTAGGACTTTCATGAAATGATAGATGTACTTCTCCTGTCATTGCCCCAGTCTCATGACAAGCAAATGTCTGAGAAGTCATTAGATTTAAATTACTTTGGGAAATATCTTTACAGTCAAAAGTCCAAATGTGGACCAAGTACACATTTCTCATTTTCATGTCAATGACTGTCTTATTTGAAGAGTCAATTTTATTAATTTTAAAAACCAGGAAAAGAAGACAATAATCTACAAGAAACGATGCAGTGACCATGGGCAAGGATTGAGCAAGCCCTTAGCACTGCCCTCTTATTTTTCTGATTTTAGATATTCTGGCTTCACTTTAAACAACATAAGTATAATACATCTAAGTGAGACACTAGGAAGAATTCTAATTTTAGGTTTTCTACAGTTTCAAGAGATCTCAATTCACTGTTGGTTTCACCTAGAATTCATTTTCTTTAAATGTTATGATGATTGAGGGTATATTTAACCTCATATTCTGTTTACTGGGGGGGGGGGGGGGGGAAGGAAATCATTTGGCATCATTTTTACTTTATATTCATTTCCAGGTATTTTTTGTTGCTTTTTAGTTTTGTGTTCTGTTTTGCTTCTGATGCCTATGATAAAGTCGGTTGTTTTTTTTTTTTCAAAGATTTTATTTATTCATGAGAGACAGAGAGAGAGAGGCAGAAGCAGGCTCCATGCAGGGAGCCTGATGTGGGACTCGATCCCAGGACTTCAGGAACACACCCTGGGCCAAAGGCAGGCACTAAACCACTGAGCCACCCAGATGTCCCAAGTCTTCCTGATTTAACTCTCTAGTTATCAAGATTTTCTGGAGTTAATGATATCTGAGGAGTTTGTTGAGAGCAAAACAAATCCATGCTTGAACATTGAATCTTTAATGGTGGAATTGTTTATTCTGGGCCATGCTGACCAACTCTTTCTGTGCCTTCATCTAGTTTTGACGAAGAGGGCTATATGCCTTTATAGAGCTAGTGTTTGTGTTTCAATCTAGCCAAGTCTCTTTGGAGTTCACTCTTCATTACTCTTCCAGTGAGAAATATCAAGGCCCTGCCTTTTCCTACAGCTTTAGGGAATGGCTTTTTCTCATCCTCATTCAAAGCAGGAATCAGATGAGAATTATTTTTTTTCTCCTCAATCCTGAAGTTTCACTTATATTACATTTGCCTTCAGTAACCCAAACTAAGTCCTCTGAATCAGTTCTTCATTCAGACTCTGAAGCCCAGTTCAAGATATAAAATACCCTTCCATTTTTTTGACAGATACTGCTTTGGAGAGGATATATTTGAACTACAGTTGCTGGGGCTTATCCAATATTTTAAACAATCTCATTATCAAGAAGAACAGAGATAGGCTGGCATAGCAGCTGTGCAAGATCATTGTTGCACATCAGCTTCTTCTAGAAAGTGAATTTTGCCATAGAGGCTGAATGGAGAAAGCTTATTGAGGAGTGTGCTTGGTATTAATACCTTTTGGGTGAGAAAAGCCACAGAAATCAGTAAGAGGAAGCTGGATTGTGATGTAGTTACAAAAAAGTCTCAGCTGATCACATGAGAAACTCTGAAGTGGGCCCTTCAGAGCTTTTCCAAATTCAGGCCAGGGAATAGGTTTTTATACTCTCTTACCAACTGGTCATTGGATGCAGGCTGCCCACCTGCAAGAAAGGGGCATGACCAGGGGTGAGGTGTTTATCTTCAGCTGAAGGCAATTCCCAGCAAAGATGACACCTGAGGGGCATCAGTTATCAACAGTCTCAGCAGCTGGGATCAAAGACTTCAGTTCTAAACAGAATGCAGACAGGTATTGCACAATACCTACCACAGGTGTCGATGTCCCAGATGCCTTTTTCCTATCTGATCTGCCATTCTAAGAACATGGCTTTCATGTTAATGGTTGCTTCATGGTCTCAAGATGACTGTTTCATCTGCCAGCCTTATTTCTGCTCTCTGGGCAGGAAAAAGAAGGAAGCAACAAGGAGGAAGAGGTAGCACCTGTATCAGAAAAGCAGCTATTTCCCAGATATGCCCAATAATCTTCCATTATGTTTCATTGGCCAGAGCTTGTCATATGGTTATGCTAGCTGCAAAAGATGCTAGAAGATGTGTGTGTTAGCCAGACATATTGCTTCCTTGGCCAAAACCAGAGATCAAGGTTTTTAAAGAAAAAGAAGAGAATGGATATTGGCATTAGCAACTAGCAGCTCTCCTAAACCATCTGATTTTCAAGAAGAGTTAACTCCCATTGACAGTAGTGAGTGACTATCAACCTCAAGGATTTTTTCCTATTTTGTTATAAGAAGTCACTTCCCTATCTTAATGCATTCTAGTTATATTACTACTGCTCTGCAGTCACTGGTGGTTAGACTTCATTTTCTAAGCATGTTTATTTTAAAATAGCAATTTAAAAAATATTTTATTTTTCAGTGATCTCTATACCAAATGTGGGGCTTGAACTCACAACCCCGAGATCAAGAGCCTTATGTTCTACTGACTGAGCCAGCCAAGTGCCCCAAGAATCTATTTTTTTGGTTTGCCTCTCTTTCTCTTTTTCTTTTTTTTCAAAATAGTAATTCTTAAATCACTCCTCTCTGTATATCTTTTTCTTCCTCCTGCATGTGCACACACAGACATACAATAGTAGTATTCTTCTGTGGAGAGAGAGTGATGATAAAAACAATCATCATTAGGTTCTTATCAGTGCTTGATCAAACTAAGATACATCTACAAGAAATAAGGGAGAAGAAAGGCCATTGTCAGAAAAAACAGAGAATGGAAGAAAAACAAGTTCAAAATGGAGAAGCCTGCCGAAGTAGAAATGACTAGGAGTAGGGCTGCCAGATTTAGCAAATCAAAATCGAGGACATACAGTTACATTTGAACATCATATAAAAAGTGAATAGTTTTTAGCATAAATCTATCAGCAATGAACTGAATGTTTGAATCTCCCTGAAATGTACATGTTAAATCCTAAAGACCTGTGTGATGGTGTTTAAAGGTGGGGCCTTTGGAGATGATTAGGTAATGAGGGTAGAGTCCTCATGAAAGGATGAATGCTCTTATAAAAGGGACCTCAGGGTAGCCGGGGTGGCTCAGCGGTTTAGCGCCACCTTCAGCTCAGGGCCTGATCCTGGAGACCCGGAATCGAGTCCCATGTCAGGCTCCCTGCCTGGAGCCTGCTTCTCCCTCTGCCTGTGTCTCTACCTCTGTCTCTTGGTATTAATACCTTTTGGGTGAGAAAAGCCACAGACATCTGTCTCTGTGTCTCTCCTGAGTGAAAAAAAAAAAAGGACCCCAGAGAGCTCCCTCAGCCCTTCCACTATGTGAGGACACAGTGGGTAGATGTTTATCTGTGAAGCAGAAAGTGGGCCTTCACCAGTCACTTAATCTGTGAGTGACTTGATCTTGGACTTCCCAGCTTCCAGAACTGTGAAAAATAAATGTCTGCTGTTTAAGCCATCTAATCTACTATATTCTGTTACAGCAGCCTGAAAGGACTAAGACAATATCCTAAATAATGCATGGAACATACTGATCCTAAGCATTTGTTGTTTATCTAAAATTCAAATTTAACTGGTTATCCTGTGTTTTATCAGGCCACCTTACTTAGGAGGAATAATGCCACAGAGTTAGATACTACCTTCTGCCCATTTCTATAGCTACAGACTTCACTCCTCCCTTGGAACCT
Organism: Vulpes vulpes; assembly: GCF_048418805.1. Classification (NCBI taxonomy): domain Eukaryota; kingdom Metazoa; phylum Chordata; class Mammalia; order Carnivora; family Canidae; genus Vulpes; species Vulpes vulpes. Next base: position 80,550,906 of record NC_132790.1, on the reverse strand, counting down.
TTCTGCAAACCTCTAGCCTAAGAACCACTGTCCAATATTTCTGGGGACTCATCAATCAATGCAGGTAAACCAAAGCTATTTTTGCAACAAATTACATTTTTAATATTTTCTAGGGCACATATCCCTTAGGGTACATGGATAGCTGCAGTTGGGTCTCTGAATCCACTAAAATTGTGTGGAAAATTTTGTTGGTGTGGGCTTATGTGAATTCTTTTCAGGAGGAGGACTATAGTTTTTGTCTCATTCTAAAAGAAGTTATAGACTTGAAATAGTTCATTCCCAGGCAGAGGGCACTGAGAAAGCATCAGGCAGCCTGTTAATCTTTCTTGGTTATTTTATATGGGGATGGAGGTAGAAATACCAGCCGTGTAACAAATGCTTTAGCACCCTTCTTTTAGGGAAATTTGGAGCAAATAGGATAAATTTCCCATTCCTTACCAGTCCAAAATCAATTATAGAGGTAGACATGTGTTAGAAAGGGTTTTTAGCAAATTCTCTTACTCTCAGAAATCATCCACATTGTTTTCTCAGTACCTCCACAGGTGAGGTTTCTCTCCTTTAACTGTTGAGCTATTTCAAAGAGTAGGGTAGACATAAAAGGCCACCACCATCCTTCCTTGACACTTGTCTTTGGAGGGGCAAATTAAAGGGTGAGTCTATGTGGTTAAGTGCTGTAGACATGATCTTATTATTACTTCTTTTTCTTAAATGTCTTGTCCATTCATGGTGCTTGACTGAAGAATTCCTATTATAGTTTTTGCTTCTCATTTGGACTTCTGTTCTCTTATAGGAAATGCTACAAAGTAGCAAGCTTAGAAACAGTCTTGGGATTCAGTATAAGAAAGCAGAATATCCCATGCTTCATGTTCCCTTTAGTTCCCAGGGCAATGGCATGGTCTAACCCTTGAAGCATTATGCTGTCCTAATGAAATTGTTCTGAATTCATGTGCCCATAGATGACATACTCACTGTACCATGGCAAATGAGCTATCAGGAAAGCCCCCAGACACATCTGCAAGATTCCAAGGGCAGAAACCTGTGTTCTGAGTAGAGAAACTATATGTGTGCTGTGGTCCAAGGATGAGAATCATTTGGGACAGATCAGACAGGGTTTATAAAACAGATTAAGAAGTATCTGTTATAGCAGCCTTAGGCATGGGCAAATTCGTTCAACACTCCGACCTCTATCCTCATCTGCTCTCCCCCCAGCTTGAGCTCATACCTCAGGGGTTCTGTGCTTTGGAGGGCTTTCTTCAGAATTTTCTAAGTCCTGCTCTGGTGTTTCAGACCAGAAGGATAGAAGAGGGCTTTTTTTGGGCGGGGGGCATGCAGAGCCCAGACTGCGACCTGCACAGATTCTCTTTCTGTATTTTGTAGTGTTCTTAATCTTCTATCCCATGTATAAGGTTGACCATATGCCACAGGATCCATACTATAAGATTACTTGCAGCTCCAAGGCCAGACCCTGGTTTCAGAGTGGCAGCCTGGTAAGCAGATTTCTCCTGCTGGCAGGTGTGGTATTTCTTGTCTGGGATCACATGAGATTAGGTTGCCAAGATGGTTCCAATAAGCTGATTTTCAGTGATTCAAACTGTTTATATAGATAAGAGCCCTTCAAGAGACATTTGCCCAAGGCCTGAACACCCCATAGATGGCTTTGTTAAGGAATCTGGACCAAGAGAAAGGAAAAGATCAATCTGCAATACCCAAAATATCATTTTGTCTAAATCTGTTTTTCAATTGAAAAGTATTTTTATTGCAATAAAATATACGCATAACATAAAATTGACCATTTAAACCATTTTAAATGTATAGTTCAGTAGTATTAACGTTGTTGTGCAAGCATTAAGCCTCTCATTTGATATAATAAGAAAGTAAAGCCCAAGATGCCAATTTGTCTGACGTCACCCACGTGACTGTTGGAAGAGCTCTACATTGTGCAGTCAGTGCTTTTTCTATTTATTCATTTTATAGATAAGGAAATTGAGTCCAGAAAGGCAAAGTGACCTTGACCACATAAGAAGGAGGACTAGCAACATCTATAGACCTCATCGGCCAATGCTCTTTTCTCCACCTCCGTACTTCAGACTTGTCCCAACCTCCCTCACCACTTTCCTTCCCCAGTTCTTTCTACAGAAATTCCAGGCCTCTGTGCACCAAAATGTGAGTTTCACACAGCCAATTATCACCTAAAAATGATTTTCTAAATTGGTGCTTGGCGGGTGTCAAATCCATTGGCTGCAATATGTCTTCACACCAGACTTCAGTAGTTTGTCAGTTATGGATTAAAGACACTACTTGCCACCATTTCCCACCACTGCTAAGATTTTTCATGCATTGTTTTTGGATGCAAATCAAGTTTAAGGAATTGGGAGAGTAATTTAGATGACTTGTAATACATTATATACATTGGGACTGGTTTGTTTAAATATACAGCCATTTAAGAGTATCCAGCACATAGTAGGTGATCAGTAAGTATTGGTTGAAAAAGTGAATGCAGACATATTCATTATTTTCTCCCATTTAAAAAAATTAAGGTATAGTGTATATGCTAAGATTCACCCTTTTAGGTAGGCAGTTCTGTGAGATTTAACAAGTGTTTACAGTCATGTAACCACTACAACAATCAAGATACAGAACCCTTCAGTCATCACCACAATTTCTCCATATCCCTTTATAGTCAGGCCCTTCTATCCTCCTCAGTCCACTCACAGCCACCCACCTGATTTCCATCCTCCTAGGTTTGCTTTTTAAGAATGTCACAAATGGAATCACACACTAGGCAGCCTTTTCAGTCTGGCTTGTTTCATTTAGCTTAATGTTTTTGAAGTTCTTCTATATTAATGCATATGTAAGTAGCTCATTTTTATATAACATTGTATATTGTACCATACTTTGCTTATCCATTCCCCACTTGAAAGGTATTTCGTCTATTTACAAATTTCATTACATGTTGAATTTTAATTTGTTTTTATTTGTTTAAAAGCCTATCGGCATCTGGGACTATAGGAAGAAGGTATGTTCAAACCTTTAGCTCATATTTGCTTACACATTTGTATGATCTGTGTTGCAACTGATAAACATATTTCAGTTAAGACAAAGTGTAAGTAGAGTTTCTGGATAACAAAGCAAGAAGTATAATGCAAAGTGTAATCCTAGATACTGAATGCTGTTTGACCATCATCATGGATCTACTTTGGAATCTTGGTGGGCATGTGTCCTTTTTCTGACCAGCTTGCATCTTATGAATATCATATCCTCATATTGGGGAAAACCTACCATATTGTAAGATGGGTCCCATTTTTCTAAGTTTCTGCAGCTATAGCACAGTCAGATGACCTCAGCTTCATCAATCGAATGCCATGTAGAAGACTTTGGTTTAAAAGAGAACAAAGGGGATCTGTTTTCTGGGAAAGGTGGCAGTGAAGGTGTCTGGCTTCTGCGGACAGTAAGGTGGTAGTCTGGCACTACAGCTCAGCATTGCCAATGTAATTTATGGTGCCTGTGATCAGCAGCAACTTTCGCTGAAGAGGTCATTTGTTGCAGCTAAGAACACTACTGTCTTATCAGAAAGAGCCGCAACTGAGCTCCTGTTATTGCTTTGTTTTTCATAAAATAGATCCAAATTTCCAAACTTTTCATGAATAACTATTGAGGGTATCTCTGTAATCCCACATAGTATTCTTTTCTTAAAGATCCACCCAAAAATTTGCCCTAAAGTTTCATGAATTGCTGGAATTTTCCCATGATACATTATTATCTTATAGCCATTATGAGTCATATAACTGATTTGATGGTGTTTCCTTTATTTTATAGGCTATTAGAAAGATCAGAGCCAAATGTGTGGTCACATGTCAGCAGTTGTAGAGACCTTAATGCATGTATTTTATATTTAAAATTACTCATATTTTTATCTTATTTTTCTAGCCTTTATTCCTGGTTTTCTCATTTTACAAAGTGAGAAAGTATAATAAAGAAAAAAAATAGAACATTATCTCACCACCTAGGTAACTCCAGTGATATGTAATATAACTAAATCACTATATTATATATATGTATTATAAACATGGGGTTATTACTCTAATATATGTAATTGGTTAGAAAATTCAAATTGTTCAGAGAGGTATAAAATTTCCCCACTTTTCCTAAAGTCCATTTTCCTGAAGATAATCATATTATCTTCAAAGAAAAACTATGCATCTGTGAGTATTTATTTAAAATTACATTTGCTTATATGAAACCTGAAACCATGTAAATCTTAGAACACAGACAGTAACTTCTTTGATATTGGCCATAGCAACTTCTTTCTACATATGTCTTTTGAGGCAAGGGAAACAAAAACAAAAATAAACTACTAAGACTACATCAAAACAAAAAGCTTCTGCACAGTGATGTAAATAATCAACAAAACTAAAAGGCAACCTAATGAATGGGAGAAGATATTTGCAAATGACATTTGTGATAAAAGGTTAGTGCCCAAGATATACAAAGAACTTACAAAACTCAACACCCCAAAAAACAAATAATCCAATTAAAAAATGGGCAGAAGACATGAACAGACATTTCTCCAAAGAAGACATCCAGATGGCCAATAGACACATGAAAAGTTGCTCAACATCACTCATCATCAGGGAAATGCAAATCAAAACTACTTTGAGATTCATCTCAATGCCTGTCAGAATGGCTACAATCAAAAACGGAAGAAACAACAGGTGTTGGCAAGGATGTGGAGAAAAAATAACCCTTATGCACTATTGGTGGGAATACAAACTGGTACAGCCACTGTGGAAAACAGTATTTAGGTTCCTATTCCTCAAAAAGTTAAACTAGAACCACCTTACAATCCAATAATCAAACTTTTGAATATTTACCCAAAGGATACAAGAACACTAATTCAAAGGAATACATGCACCCTTATGTTTATAGCATCATATGTGATAGGAATTAAGAAGTGCATTTATGATGAGCACTGAGTGATGTATGGAACTATTGAATAACTATATTGTACACCTGAAACTAATATAACACTGTATGTTAACTAATTGGAATTAAAATAAAAACTTAAAAAAATAAAATAATTTAAAAATTTTAAGTTATATTTATTTAAATTTACACAAAGAGAGATCATAGTCTACATAATTTTCTGTATCTTTTTGTCACCTAATATCCATATCAAATAACTAATATTATAATAATATATCTAATATTTTACCTAGTAATATATCGTGGACATCTTCTGGTATCAGCATATATAGAGGGAGTACTTCTTCATAAATCCATAGTATTCCATATTATTAATGTATCAGAATTTGCTTAACCAGTTCTCTGAATGATGGACACCTTGGTTTTCTCTAGTTTTTCACTAATGAAAAATTTTTATGGTGACTATTCCTAAATCCAGATCTTGGTGAAATTTTGACTTTAAAATTTTGATAGATGTTGCTAAATTGCCCTCCAGGAAACTGGCACCAATTCTCACTCCTCTGTGTGTTGTATCAGCATTACCATTTCCATGCATTCTCATCACCATTGGATATTATCAATCTTTTAAATTTTTGCCAATAGGAAAAAAAATGGTACCTTGCTCTAATTTTAATTTCCATTTATTTAATTATAATTGTCAGAATTTAAAAAAAAAAGCCTTTGGATGAATATAGTTTTGGAATCCATTTCAAAGCCTTTTTGAATTAATGGAGACTATAAGAACTTCCATATATTGCATTTATTTAGAGGACTTAAAAAGCACTGTCCTGATTCTAAATCAGTAATGCTCTAGCTTGGCTGCATATTTGAAACACCTGAAGTGCTTTTTGAAAATATCCTTGCCTGGGCCTCATCCCAGACCAATTTAGTCAGAATCTCTGGGGGGTGGGGCTCAGCCTTAATATTTTTAAAAATCTCCTCAGGTGATTCACAAGTGCAGCCAAGGCTGAGAACCACTGCTCTAAATGCATTATAATGGATGTACCAATAGTATGTTTAAAAGGTACAAGGCTGTGCTCAATTCGGCAGCACATATACTAAAAGGTACAAGGCTTAGGTCCTGGATGATACCAGCTGAATGTATGAAAGTGAAACATTTTCCAAGTGTAGTGTTTTTCAAACAAGGGTCTGATGTCTTGATAGTACTGAAGTGACAGTCCCTTAGTTAGCCACCCTCCTCCTTTGCTCCACCATGTGCCAATCTGTGCAGCCAGCTTTTCAGTAAGAAATAACAGACTCAGGATGCCTGGGTGGCTCAGTGATTGAGTGTCTGCCTTTGGCTCAGGGCGTGATCCCAGGGTCCTCGGATTGAGTCCCACTTCAGGCTCCTTGTGGGAAGCCTGTTTCTCCCTCTGTCTATGTCTCTGCCTCTTTCTCTGTGTCGCTCATGAATAAATAAATAAAATCTTAAAAAGAAAAAAGAAATAACAGACTCACACTTTACAAATTAATAATTGATATGACCAAACCACAGAGAAACACTAGTAGAGTGGTTATTAATATCTTTATGATCAAACATGTCACACCCCCTTCTTATTGAGCTATGGCTGTAATTGGCTCATTCTCCAGCACAGAAAAAGAAATAATTATCATGAATAAAGAAAGCCACTTCCACCCCATATGAAGGAGGCCCTTTAAAGTTTGCCTGTCCTTGTTCAGTTTGCCTGGTTCCTATGACAAGTGTGTCACAAGCTGTCATTTCATTCGCTGGAGCTACACCATGACTGATTTTTCTGCAGACTCAGCAAGTAGCTAATAAGAGAAAAACTGGGAAATGATACAGTTTATTGATTCCGTTTGACTTTCTATGATATCAGGAAACCTATCAGATGAAGTAATAACAATAAATTCTTAATGAGACTTCTGAATATGTTTGCACTTGAAAATACAAAATCAGATAATGTGAATGGGAAAATAATTTTTTCGTTTTTTTAAAAAGATTTTATTTATTCATTCATCACACACACACACACACACACACACACACACACACACACACAGAGGCAGAGACACAGGCAGAGGGAGAAGAGAAGCAGGCTCCATGCAGGGAGCCTGAAGTGGGTGGGACTCCATCCAGGTCTCCAGAATCATGCCCTGGGCTGAAGGTGGCACTAAACTGCTGAGCCACCAGGGCTGCCCCAATGTTTTAGTTCTTATAATTCAATTGCTTTTGCTTTCTGATTCATACTAATATCTATTTTTTTCTGTTCTCCAAAGTAATTAGATTATTTTTAAGCAAAATTTATTAATAGGCAAGAACTTGAAATCTTAATCTTTATTAATAGGCAAGAACATTGAAATCTTTTAAAAACATATTGAAGGATTAAAAACTAAAAAGTCACCACTAATTAATAACTCCGACAATATAATTATTTACTTATTTATTTTAGAGAGATACAGAGAGAACATGTGCAAGTGAGGGAAGGGCAGAGAGAGAGAGTGAGAGAGAATCCTCAAGCAAACTCCCCACTAAACATGGAGCCCAACTCAGGGCTTGATCCCAGGACCCTGAAATAATGACCTCAGCTGAAATTAAGAGCCAGCCATTTAATCAACCAAGCCATCCAGGCATCCCTATAGTTTTTTTAGATTTATTTGAGAGATAAAGAGAAAGTGTGGGGGCATGGGGAAGGACACACAGAGAGAAATCTAAGCAGACTCCAGGCTGAGCATGGAGCCTTACACAGGGCTCAAACTCTCCACCCCAAGTTCACAACATGAGCCAAAACCAAGAGTCAGATGCTCAACCAACTATGCCACCCAGACATCCCAACAATATAACTTTTTAAAGAACATATTTGGAATTTTGGCCTCTCTCTTTAATTGACTTTATTGTGTTATAATTTAACTATACATCTTTAAAGTATATAATTCAATGAATTTTTAATATACACTCCTGAAACCACCACAATTATGATAAAGATTTTTTCCATCACTGTGAAAAATTTTCTTTTGCACCTTCCTTCTAACTCTGGCCTCTAGGTCACTTCTTACCTGCTTTCTGTCTCTATAGATTAGTATGCATTTTCTTTTTTATATGAATGAAATTACATACACAGTGTGTTCTCTTTTGCATGGCTTCTTTCGCTCAACATATCATCTGTGAAATATATCCAGGTAGTTGGGTATATGAGTCATTCATTCCTTTTTTGTTGCAGGGTATTGTTCCATTGCACGGATGTAGTCCAGTTATTCATTCACCTGATGATGGGTTTTTGCATTGTTTCCAGTCTTACGCTGTTGTTGAGTAATGCTTCTATGAACATTCTTATATAAGCATTTGTATGGAAGTCAAACAATATATTTTAAAGATGTTAATGTTAGTGTATATGTAAGTTCTAATGTGCATATTTGGTTTTGTTGATTTGTGGGGACATTTTATAAAATTCTGATACATAATTCTCATGGCAGATGAGATGGCTTTTTACTCTCCAAGTCTCCTCTGTCCTCAAACAAAACATCTTTCCGGTTGTACGTGCACAGCTCTACTGGGTGTCATTTATATCATGATGCACCATCTGCTCAACCACATGTGGCAGTATAAGTCTTTAACTAGTTTTCTTTCAATGAGGCCAGAATATTTTCCCTTGTCTGCCCATCCTCTGATATTAATTGTTATGGGTTCATCTTTCTAGAAGTCACTCCCATCGTTAATCTGTCGGGTATAGAATACTAAGTGGCACCTCCTTGCCTCTTCTCTACCTGGCATGTAAACTCCCTATCGATGGGTCCCCACATCTAGGTAGTCAGCATCATTTCTCCCAAACATGATCAAGCCATATCATTCCAGCCCCTCTCTGCCTTTTTCAAATGCCACTATCACATTTCATGGGTGCTTTTTCCTACCTATCCAACCTCCTTCAAACCATCTTCTGGTCCTCACTTTAGTCTCTACTTTGTGGAGTTAGTCCTTGTTTGAATCCCAAAGTCCTGTTATACTGTGCTATACATCCAGCACTTGTTCTTTAATTATCCCCATATATATGTATAATCTCCTGAGAGATTTCAATCCTCTTATGTCTCATTAACATAAAATGACAAACTTGCAAAATATATTGGTGTGGGTATCCTCCCAAACCCTTAATACTATACAATAGTCACTGTCTAGACCATCTTTGCCTTCTTTTTGAGTATGCAAATGATTTACTTCATTTAATGTGAGATCTCTTTGTTGTGCTTTCTTCCTATATCCCCTGGAATTTGGAGTCAGTGCTAGGTAAACTGGACTAAAACTTAGCCACAATCCAGACACTGACTCCTAACTTTAAATTATTAGAACATTTCTTTGGACAATAGAATAAGATAATGGTCCCCATAAAACTTTTGCAGAAGCAGAGGCCAGCAATGGCAAATCTTTGGAGAACTTGGCTGGCCTGGATCAAACACAGGTGCACCCCATATCCAGGGAGAGGCCAGCAAGGGGAAAGGAAAAAGAGGAAGATGCTGATATCAACAATTCCTTTTAGCAGAGTGTATTGAGCCTGAATAGACTGAGGAGGCTATTTTTAAAAGCCCTTTACTTTGCGCCTGATTTATAGGCAGACACTAAAAATATTAATAAGTAAAAATGGTGCTGATCCATGAACATGATGAGTTCTCAATTTCTGGAGCCACAAGGTGACAGACTGCTGTGAAGATGCTTGCATCTTCATAATATCCTGGAGGGATCCAACTTTAAAGAAGAAAACATTGGTATTTGAAATCCCAGTTTGGCATTTAACAGTGTTAAGTCATTCTGTTACATTGGCATCACTTAAATAGTCTTAAAAAAAGAATTAAAAAAAAAACAGATTGTACTACACATCACAGAAGCTTTAATATAGATGCTTTAGGCCCAAGGGAAATTATTCCTATGCAAATTATTTCCCTGATATTGGCTTTCTTCTCGGTCTCCTAATCCCAACTTGCATATAGCTATATTGATACAGGTCAAAGGTTGTTAAAAAATAACTGTATTATCTCTTGCAAAGGCAAGAGAAATAATGTCTGAAGTAGTGTATCACTGAGGGAAATTTAATCAAGAAAAACAAGAGTTGGCAGAAAGAATGGTTTCCAAACCAATTTACCAACCTATTCTTGCCAGGAAAACCAGGTGCAGTCCTTAACCATGTGACTTGGGTACACCATTATAATAATTAAAAATAGAAAAGTCTAAGCATGGTATAACTACTTTGGAAAAGGTTTGGCAATGTTTAATAAAGGTAAAGATGCACATACCTTAGTGACCCAGCATTTCCATTCTTAGGTATATGCCCTACAGAAATGCATGCTTATGTGCCCCAAAAGACTTTGTAAGAATGCTCATGGCAGCATTCCTTATAATAGCCTTTGTGGAAATAACCCAGCAATTTACAGCAAAAGGGATAAACAAACTGCAGCATAGTCTCACAATGGAATAGCTCACAATTGTGATGTTTTAGGCACATTTCAGTATGTTTGTTACATTTCAAAGTTTTTAAAAAGAAGGGGAAATGGGAATAACATATTTTAGATTTCTTCACAAAATTATTTTTGCCCTACACATTGTCAAAGGAATATAATAAGTCCTTGTATTTCTATCTGTGTGTTTTTTAAGTTGAACCCCTACCCAGGTTTAATCCTTGGAAACATCTATTCTCTCCTGCTTTCTAAACAAAGAGATTAGATTTTCAAGTAAGAGTTAATAAGGCAAGAATTAGAACATGGAAATCTTTTCTTATTTTTTATTTAAATTCAAGTAGTTAACATGTAGTGTATTATTAGTTTCAGGGAAATGGAAATCTTTTTAAAAAGTAAAACTATCATTGTCCTTGATCCAAAAGGAGAGAAATAAAAGTAATGTTTGGAAGCTATCACTTGAAATTTTTACAAGGATTTACATTTTCGACTATTTAACAGGGACCAACTTGTGAGACCAAGAGCTCTTGTGTGCCTTTCTCCTTTTATTGACCATTCATCTCAAATCTCTTACTTCCTTACTATCTGACCTTCCTCTGACACTAAGCATGAAAAGTGCATGGGTCATTGATCTAACCACACGCTTGAGAGAGGGAAACTGAGTCCCAGATCCTGCCAAGCTGCCATCTTATTGAGTATCCACAGGCAATACTGATTCCATGTTTCACTTTTCTCTTCATTAAATTGAGGTCATAACCTTCTTAGTCTGCTTTGCTATCTCAGCATATGAAATCATTATTGAAAAGCCAAAAAAATAATTTTAATTAAAAATGTCTACTTTTATGGGCAGATTTTAACACATTCATAAGAGAGGGTTTTGTTTTTCAGCTTTCGTGTTTTTGACATTTTCAAGGATTTTTATTCTAGTATTCATTTTAAAAAACTGTACTGGCTCTCCTTTTTCCTTATGGGTAGATTTCAACACTATCACAAGATAGTTTTATTTTTTAGCTTGCGCTGGGTTTTTGGCATTTTCAAGGATTTTCATCCTTTTATCCATTATCAAAGTGACTTCACCAGCTCTCCCCTTTTCTTCTATATCCCCTGGAATTTGGAGTCATATTTGTGGGTGAGAGAGCGCAAGCAAGCGAGTATATACCTGAGCAAGAGGGAAGGAGACAAAACAGGTACGGAGATGTAGATTGTTTTATAGATGGATGTACTTTCAACTTGAAAGCCTTGGCATGAGACATTATGAGGCCAGAGAAAGATGTCACCTTACAACTTAAGATGATATTTTGACTCTGTACATTTTTTTTGGTGTATTTATTTATGCATTAAACAGAGACATTTTCCCATTCTTTTAAGATGAAAGCAGTAATGTCAAACTGGGAGAGATCCAAGGAAAATAAAGTTATATTGAATGGATACAGAGAAATTATAAGAAATCCTAATACTTTAACATAGAGAGTCAAGATATTTGATCTATATGAAGAACTCATGGTTCAAAAGCAAACAAGCCTAGATTTTCCTTTCTAATTATAACCACTTTGGAGTTACAGATAACTTTGAGGGTCTAAAGAAATTTATGAATGGTACCTCACCCCAGAAAAATATACACAGGCAAAAATTTTTACTGATATGCTATCAGAGGATTCGCAAAGATGCTGAAGCCCTCCACCTATTGCAATCCATAGGCTAAAAATCTGAAGCTCTAGAAAAATGCCCAAAGTACTTCCAGCTAATAGATATCCAGAGATATTTCTTTTCCCTTCTCGGCAATTGGGATATGTTTATTACTTTTATTGTATTATATATTGTCATTGTTATTAAGGCAGCAGTGAGAAGGGAAAACAGTCACCATTTTTTCAGCTGCATTTTCAGGCAGCATGAGCTGGGCTATTCTCATGATAAGTAACAGTCATACTGGTTATTGTTCCAGAGCAGTTCATTGTGAAATACCTGAGGAAATTAGCAAAACAAGAATCTCAACTCTCTGGCCAGCGAACTCAGGGTAAACCACCCAGCTAAGCCTCATGGTGACATGGCAATGGAGACTCCTGGTTTGGGGTCATGGAGGTCATTTAGGCCTCAAAGAATCTCCAAAAGTGGGTTCCTGAGTCTGTTACATTAGCATGACCCTACTTGTGTGACTCTGCTACTCTGTCTACCTCCATTTGGCTCCATGGATCCACTTGTATCAGCAACTTGCTGACTCCAAATCCAGTACCTGCACTGCAGATAGATGATCACTATCCTTTGTAAATGGGCTCTCTTAGGGTCATATTCTCTCCCCTGAGCTAATGGGCTTTAATCACCATAGACTTGGAAGAAGTGTCTTAGAGGTAGGGTTGGGACAGCCAGCCTTCTGAAGCTTGTTCTGGCTACCATTTTGCCTAAAAATCTCATGATACTATATAAAAATAACTCCAAGTATATAGCTATGAGAAATAAGAAAGTTTGATTTCAACTCCTAATTATTTTGTCCAGCATTTCCCAGAATGTGTGGTAGAATGAGATTCTTAGAGGAGAAAAGGATTTTGTAGTTCAACAAGTTGGGAAGTCCTTATCCTGAGGATTTAAAACACCCACCAACATATTAAAGATGCGTGGAAACCCTGAGATGAAGTAGCCTGTTTAACTGTGTTTGACCCAGCATTTCTCAGTTCCCAAATGTGGTGCCCATAACCTTCTTCCCATTTTTTTTCCAGCTGCATAATAACTACTCATGGAAATAGTGTTCTATGTAAGAAACCTAGAAGTACTGATATAGGCTAAAATGCATGTAACCCATCATTGGAAAACTGCTACCGTTAGTGAAAAAAAAACTTCTATTTTGAAGGATGATGTACATAATGGATTCCTTTTTTTTAAATTAAATGTGCATTAAAAACTGTGAAGATAAAGGACACGTACAAGCTGCTGTTATCTCTAGGTGGTGGGTTAAAGGTGCTTTTCTTTACTTTCTCTTTTTTTTCTCTGTCTCTTTGAAAGTCTTTGCTATGAACATTTGTTGCTTTTGTGATAAGAAAATGCATTTTAAAAAGGACAAATGCTTACTGAAATTTTGGAGAGAATACAGTTTAACCTGTTTGAATACAAGTGGAAGGGAGTTCAGGAGAAGTGAGGGGGGGTAAAATGTTTTTCTGCCTTTTCCATCCTCAACTCCATTCAGCCTGTACTTTGGCAAATGAGGTATAAGTGGGAAAATTATAAGAGAGTAAACATTGGTTCAAGTTTTTGAGTTTTTGCAACCATTACTTTGGAAGGAATGGAAAGCATAGCTAACAAAGGACTCACTTCATTTCAAACATTGTCTTGAGGTAACTGAGTAATAACCCCAGGATCTTTAAGAAAGTGCCAAAAATACAGTTGCCTACTGTTAGGAAAGGGACTTGACAGGAGAAATTAGGGTTTACCAAGGAGCAAGAGGGCAAAAAGGGTTAACACAATTTCTTCAGACAAGAGAGCCATTGAGCCATCAATTGTTTGGATCATTGCTTTTGACAAAGAGTTACAGGGTGAATTTACCCCAAATGTTATCACTACAGGTAAATGGCCCAGGCTAAATAACAAACTGAGATGAACTGAAGTTCTCACAAAGTTATACTTTACAACAGCGCCAAGCCCCAGGCAGAATTCTGAGGTGTTAACACCAATCTTCACCCCTGTCCTCTCATTCTTTCCCAAACCACAGATGTCTCCAGCTTCATGCCTGTCTCTAAATGCATCCTCCTGTCCTGGAGCCAGTCTGAGCCAGCTCAGAAGTCTGAGCACAGCGCTTGCTAGCACCAGAGAAGCATAGTGGTTACCATTTGAGGTATCCATTTGCCTCATATGAGCTTTCTGACTCTGGACAAGTACCTTTATTAATTTCAAGTTTCATATTAGTAAAATGGACAGAATAACCCTTACCTCTGGTCGGCAGGAATAAATGAAGTAATATATAGAATGTATTTTTTTTTTAAAGATTTATTTATTTATTTTTATTTATGATAGACACAGCGAGAGAGAGAAAGAGGCAGAGACACAGGCAGAGGGAGAAGCAGGCTCCATGCCGGGAGCCCGATGTGGGACTCGATCCCGGGACTCCAGGATCACGCCCTGGGCCAAAGGCAGGCGCCCAACCGCTGCGCCACCCAGGGATCCCTGTATTTTTTTTAAAAGGGGGGGCCAAATTATATTATTATTTAAAAATTTGAGTACAACCAATTTTGTTGGCATTAAAATTAGAGGTATCTTAAATTTGAATGGATAAACCAAAAACCAGAAATTAAGTTTGGTAAAAATGGGAATAGTTTTCCAGTAATTACAGATTAGAACGCAGAAATCAATTTAGAGAAACATAGACAAACCCCATGTTTACAATGATTGTGCCACAGATTTAAACTTCAGTAGTGCATTAGTAAACTGTTCACATTTAGATCTTCACCTTGAGATAACTGTTTCTTTAAAAAAAATCTGAGTACCTTGTGCAAATAAATCGGTCTTCCATGTGCCTTAGCACACTTAAAATTTCTCCATTGTATATATACAAAACACCTACCATTTGGCAGGGCAAAATACATACTTTCATAACAAAACTATAATGTACCTCTCAAGTATGCCCTATGTTCAGAATCCAGCTCCCTGACTGTTTTGGACAGTCCAAGAGCTAAGAATGGATTTTACACTTTCAAACAGTTGGAAACAATCCAAAGAAGAATAATATATCATAACATGTGAATATTATATGAATTCAAATTTCAGAATCCCTAAGGGAGCACAGCCATGCCAATTTGTTTGCCTATTGTCAATGGCTACTTTCTTGCTACAATGGTAGAGTTCAGCAGTTGTGCCAGAGACTACCTGCCAATCCTTATATATTTACTATCAGGCCCAAACAGAAGAAGTTTGTCAACCCTGGTTTAGACACTGTTTCCCTAAATTGACTTCGTAGAACCTTGCCAAACTCTGAGATGTACTTCATGACAGAGTCCCAGGTAGGAGATTCCTTATACTACATGTTCCACTTAGAGCTAATGCACATTAGCTTATTAAATCTCTGAACAGCACTATGGCTTAAAATATAAGCAGAACCTGATATTTCCCAGCCTCTTTGAAGATGGATCCACTTTCTCCAAATAACACCCATAAATATACCTATAAATATCTCAAGAACACATCTTAGGAAATACTGCTCTAGATCAATTCTTCTCCTTTCCCTATTGAAATGTACCTGTCCTGTGTTCTGTTCCTTCAGGTTCACACCTGAAAGCTATCACCTTGGAAATAAGAAGGATCTTATCTTACAAACTGAAAACTGTATTTCTCAATTTACACATTTTTATATGACCTTTATCTGTGAGCCTTTCTCAGATATAAAATGGAGATAATGACAGTCCTCTCGCAAATCACATGGCAGGATTTTGGGGGACATGATGTGTTTTTAATTATCAGAACGTACTACATGGAAATAAACATTATCATTATCACCTCGAATCAGGAGATCAGCAACAATCTGTTAGAATCCCTTCAACTCCATTTTTCCTCATTCAATTATTTCTGCACATTACTGACAAATTAATTTCCTAAAACTACACTTTAACAAATGTCATTCCTCTACTCGATTACTCACAATTGCTCCTTATTTCTGAATGCAGTGTTTTAAAGTTGAGTTCACATAGAATTCCATGTGGCTGACTTGGGTCTCTTAAGGATAGGAAGGGTAGACCTAGACCACGGACCTCCCATTTACTCTTTAACTGTCTTGTATATTGGAATTTCCAAATAACATTTCATTTGAAAAAGGATTCAGCTGCTAAAAATATGTTAGAAAACTAGTATGCCCAAGTTTATCTCTCCTGTGTGATTTTTAAAATTCCAGACCTCACTAAATTTCCTATATCTTTGCAATAGTTATTTCCTTTCCAGCTGGATATTGATAGGATTGGCTCTCTGCAAGGGTTGATCAGTGCTACATCTGTGCACTCTTCTGGGAACACTGAGCAAGGAAAAGTCAATGGGGAGTAGAGGAATTATGCAGGACACACACACTTGCAGAAGCAGTGCTCCCAGAAGGGGTCAGCCAGCACACCTACAGACCAAACAGATACATTGCTCCAATCTTCATTCAAATAGATCTCAGGTTGCAAGGAGAAGCTGATGGGGAGGAGAGGTAGTCTGTGTGTGTGTATGTGTGTGTGTGCGCGCGCGCACGTGCGATGAGGGAAGAGGAACAAGACAGGAATGTATGGATTTTGAGACATATGGGTAAGAGCAGACCTTAAATTTTGGTGCAATCCAGGCCTTCCACTAACACCATGTTAAATGAGTTAGCACACAAAAATCACTTACAAGTCACTGGGACGTAGTGTTATATATGTGAAGTATTGTTATTATTTAGTAGTACCACTGCTGTTTTTATTCAGAAAAGGGCACAAACAAAATAAAGATGTAGTCCCACAGACAAAGTTAGCTGGGACTAGACAAGATGCTGGTCCTGTTTAAATTGATGCTTTCCCTGCTTAATCTTATCCCTCAAAACCCTGCTTAGTTCTTTTAAAGCACCTACCACAATTTGTAATTATGTATGATTTGGATTTTTTGTCTGTTTCTGGATTACTGTCTGCTTCCTCCTTTAGATACTTAGAGTTTATGAAGCCAAAGACTAGGTCTGTTTTATTCACCATCTTATATCCAGTATCTGGCACAATGCTTGGCACAATGGGCATTCCATGCATAATGATGACAGACTAAGTCAATGCCAACCAGGTAAAGAGTGGGATTCCCCCACAGCCTCAGGGGATGAAGTTGGAAAAATCTTTGATGCCCAAATGTTCCAAGTGAAAGGGACCTAGAAAGTCAAGTTTAATTCCCTGGGTACTTCAATCCTAGACTGTGAAGCAGGGGAATTTATAGCCGGAAGACAGGTAGAGCTAGGACTCTGCACATACAGCTCAGACAGTCTATGGGGCTCCTGAGAAAGAGTGGCAGCAGCCTGCAGGTATCTGGGGTCTTCTTGCCAATCAATAGGGTGGGGCTAAGAGAAGGGCTCAAACTGACCAATTTGCTCGAGGTCTCTAGATAAAACCTGCAAACCTCTTCCTAACATGTCCTCTGCCTCTTTGACTCCAGCTCAAGAAGTATCATCTTTGCCTTGTAGCCAATTCCAAACTATTACCTTTAAATGAGTGAGTAATTTTGAGCCATAGATCAAAGTTTAAGGATATATATTTTAGAAGTTTAAGGATACTAATTATATCCTTTATGTGGTCTGGATTCTCAATCAATTGATAAATAATAACAAGGAGCCAAATAAAGGATTGAACAACATCTGCTCATTATTTATAAAGTTGGATTAAAAAACATGATAAACCTTCCCTCCTCTTCTCCCTTCTAATCTAGGGATCCACAGGACCCTAATTTACCCATCAAGATATAGAGAATTTGGAAGATAGAACCTGCCAATCTAGGCTCCACTCAGTTTTCTTTTCACCTGAAGACAAAAAGCATAAGCCCAACTATCTATTGTATGTATTTTGCCCCAGGGTTTCTTTTAAAGGAGAAAAATCTCAGCTTTGTCTGAGTTTCAGTGCAGTGGCCCTGGAAATACTTTGTTCCTTGGGGAGAAGAGGATGGGAGTGTGTGCAGTGAGAATCAGAAGTAGTCCTTTAATACTTCTTCTTTCTGATGACTGACACTGAAATTTTCTCCTGAATATATCTGGAAAGGGAATTAAAGATTCTTCTCCACATATACATTTCATACATACCTGTACACACATATTTGTTTCCTGAGCATATTGTCCACTCCCCTGAGTTAGCAACTGTTTCAACATATGTGGCACATTATATTTTCCAAGATGGCTACAACAATATCTCCCATCTTGCGTTCTCTTTTAGGATCCTGAAATTTCTTCATTGAGAATGGGGTCTATGTCTCCTCCTCTTGAATCTGAGTGGGTCTTTTGACTACCTCAACCAACAGAGTATGGCAGAAGGGACATTCTAACTTTCAACATTAGATCATATATCCTTCTCTCTTGTCCTTTTGGGACAAGAAGAATTCCCACCAGACATCCAACATCGACTTGCCTGTCTTGTGAGTGGGCCATCTTGAAAGAGCATACAGCTTCTAGTCAAGTTGCCCTAGCTGGTGGGCCATCTCTGCCAATCTCTGCCCAAATTTCAGAATCCTAAGCAAAATGAATGGTTGTTTTGGGGTTGTTACACAGCAACAGACAACTGACATAATATCTAACCAATATAAACCTTAAAGACAGCAGCACCAAAGATGAACCATGAGAAGTAGGATGAGGCATCTTACTAGATAACATGAATGAGTTTGAGTATGAAAGAACAGATCTCTCCCTAAAGCAGACCAACTAGTGTTGGATTATCAATATAATCAGCACACTCTACTGTTTCAAGTTTCATAATAAAAAAAGATGAGGAGGAACTGCTACAATAAGCATCTGTAACTGGGAACTTTGTAAAAGGGATTTCTCTCTGCTAGGGATAATAGATGAGGTGTAGGATGTCAGGCATGAGCTTAAAATGTCTATTTTTTTCCAGAGTGCTTCACAGTGGGAAATCAAACCACCTTCTTCAAATACCTCTCTCTTAGTTACCAAATCCTGCCTGGACAATATGTTCAAAAGACTAGCTGTACTTTTTGACTTGTGAGACTTCTGAAGGGCATCCAACCTATCTCCTGGGCCATTTGTACATCTTCCTCTCTTGCTTTTAAAATGGCCTTTTAGAGTCCTAAAAGCTTTTGCTAGATCAAAAACGTCACAGAAATAGACTGTGTGAAAGCACCTCTAAGAGTACATTGGAAACGATGCTATGAATGATTAGAACAAGAATGGGTCCAAGAGTTTATTGGGAATTCCAGAAGCATCCCAGGTTCATCCCTTTGCATAGACCAGAGAGTTCAGAGAGGCCTAGGATCATTGAGAATAGAAGAATTCATATTTAAGAGCTCCCTTGTATCAAATTTCAACCACTTTGAGGTTCACCATCATATTTTTTTCTCAGGAATGAAGTTAAGAACTCCTCCTGCCAATTCCTCCCAGTTAAATAATCTTTTTTAATCTTTTGTTTTTATCCAGGTCATTAGAGAAATTGTCCAAATTCTCCTTAGTGATTATCTATAGAAAAAAACATATCTATCTATCTACCTACCAACTGCTCTGGGTTGGAATTTTTCAGTGAAATTTTATTTTATTTTATTTTATTTGTTTTTTTTGTTTTTTTTTGTTTTTTTTTATTTATTTATGATAGTCACAGAGAGAGAGAGAGAGAGAGAGAGGCAGAGACACAGGCAGAGGGAGAAGCAGGCTCCATGCACCGGGAGCCCGACGCGGGATTCGATCCCGGGTCTCCAGGATCGCGCCCTGGGCCAAAGGCAGGCGCCAAACCGCTGCGCCACCCAGGGATCCCTCAGTGAAATTTTAGATTGAAGTATGACATAGAGAGAGAAAAATATACAAATCATAAATGAGAAATGGACAGAATTTAACAAAACACATCAGTATAACCACAACTTAGATCAACAAGTAGCATTCTCATATCCTAGAAACTTCCTAATATCCCTTCCCAGGTATTACTCAATCCCCACCCATAAAGGGTGAGCAATATTCTAATTCCATCAAATGTCAGAATTTCATGTACAATATTGTTCTCTTCATGAAACATTCCAGGGCAGTATATATTTTATTTTGCTCAGGTTTATACTGATCTCTTGGCTTACTTGCTCTCTCTTCCTGATTCATCCTTTTTATTCCTGGGTCAGAGATGTTGCCCTTAGATTTCCCCTGGAATTCAGTGAAGAATGATCTGGTGAGCAAAATAAAGAATTCACTGTCAAGGCTGGAGGGATCTTAGAGATAGATAATCTGGTTCAAATAAAATTTCTTTCAGTTTATAGAAAAGAAAGCTAGGATGATTAGATGGGTTATCTTTGATCACACGACTAGTTAACAAAAGCTCAGATCTATGCCTCTTTCTACTACACAGCTACATATATCTAAGGAAGAGGAGAAAACCCAACTAACATGATAAGCTAGGACATTGTCCCTATGAAAGGAAAGCAGGCCACCCAAACTTTCTCAATGGAGTTAAACCCTTTTCCTTTATGGGTCTCTTTGAAACATTTTATCATGTCAGAACAGTTTTTGAGCACGAGTTGACAAAATTCTTTTCTTATTCATTCATTCTCTGCTTAATTCCCTTGCTGACTTAACAAATATGTATCAACTATTCATTATGTGTTAAGTATTGTTCTATGTTCTAGAGATGCAACAGTGGATAAAAAAGACAAAATCCCCATTCTTATGCAGCTTACATTCTAATGGGGGAGGCATCAAGAAATAAGACAAATAAGAAAAGACACTGTGTGTTAGGTGATGATTGGTATTGTGGAAAAAGCAGTAGGGAAGTGAATATTGGAGGATAAGATGAAGTGTTCTTTGGAAAAGCTAACAAAGACTTCACTGAGGTGATATATAAATTGATTCCTAAAGAAAGTGAAGGACTAAACCATTTAGATATTTGGGGGAAAGAATCATAGGCAGAGGAAATGGCTAGTACAAAGGTCCTGAGATGGGATTGTGCTTAGTGTGTTCAAGGAACAGCAAACAGCTAGTGTGGAGCAGAAGGATCAAGTGGGATAGTAGTAAGAGAGGAAGGCAGAGAGGTAATAGGACCCCTATATGCCACCAGAAGAACTTATTCTCCTCTGAAAACAATGAGGAGCCATTCAGGGTTTGAGCCAAGGAATGCTATGATATGACTAATGATTAAAAGGATCACTCAAGTAACTGTTGAAAATAGTCTTTAGGGAGATGAGATAGAGGAAAGGATTCTTAATGGGCTATGTAATAGTCTTGAGGGAAAAATCCGGAACTAGTGTGATGACAATGGAGGTGGTAAGAAGAGGTCAGATTCAGGATATGTTTTAAAGTTAGGGCCACTAGAAATTGGTTACCACAGAAAAAGTGAGTCTGACTGTGGTAGTTTAAAAAGAACAGCTAAAAGTTAATACTTCAACCATCTTGAGGATCTATGTTCCTTTCTTTGAATCCAGTTGGGCTCATGACTATTTTGATCCTTAGAGTAGTGGAAGTGATATTTGGTGACCTCTGAGGCTCAGTCATAAAGGCCATTCATTTTCTTCCTGGGCTTTTGGAATGCCTCCTCCTTTTTGGAACCTAGCTGTCAGACTGTAAGAAGTCCAAGCAACATGGAGAGGCTAAGTAGCAGGTGCCTCAGCTGATGGTACCAGCTGAGCCTAGTCTTTAAATGATCCCAGCCCAGGCACCAGGGAGAGTGATGAAGCTTCCGGATGATTCCCTTGAGTCACTTGCGTCTTCTCAACTGAGGCCTCTGATATCATGGAGAAGAGACAAGCATTTCCTCTGTGCCCTTCTGAATTCTGGACCCACATAATCTATGAGCACAACCAATTGTTTCTTGTTTAAGTCACTAAGTTTAGCAAATTTGTTACATAGCAGGAGATAACTAAAACACAGACTCCAAGTAGGAACACTTTCAGTGCAGAACATCAAGAACAATCTTCTCACCCAGATTCCAGTTGATTACATTGTTACACAAAACCTACTGGGCAGGTGCCCAAGTTCTAGGGACAGTAACTGTGCCATCAGTATCCATGTGTAAGTATATTAGAAATGGGTAATGGCCCTGAATTCACTATCTCCCACTTACCAACGATGAGACTCCTGCCAAATACTCAAGAAGCCAGATTGAACAGATGCACTCAGCAATCTGTTTCTTCCCTTTATTAGCCTTAATTACAATCATTTTGCTTTTACTGGCCTTATTTTTATTAATATCTCTTCAAACAAGCCAAAAAAAGAAAAGAACAAATGCCTTCATATATGCACAGGTTTCCACAAGCTCAATGAAACAAATGAAGCGTATCTAAAGGAAGACACAATTTACTCTCTACGTATCCAGCACTGTGTCAGAATTTGGGAGGGACCTCAGATTCACACTTATTGAGGAGCACTTCATGTGTGGACTCAAGATTGTCTACCAGACTATGTTCCAGTTTGGGATCTTGATTCTTGGCTCATTCCCCATTACTGAGCCATGGAAGCAAGCTACTCACCAACTTTATATCTCGTACTGAAAGAAAGATCTACTGAGTGATGGCAATCAGCACTGTCTTGTGATCTCAGGGCCCAAAGGAAGACATAAGGCAATAGTACTGCTATAAATAAAATACACTGATTCTAGTTTTCTTGCGGCTCAGTAATTATGGAAAGCTGCATTTCTATTTATCCATCTTTCTATTCATCTAACAAATACTTAAGAAAGTTCTCTATGGTAGGCCCTTTGCTAAAGGCAATAAACACAGAGATGAACAGACTCATCAGAGTCTCACAGAACAGACTCATTTTTCAAGGCTCAGTCCAAATATCATTCCCTCTGTAAAGCTGTGGTAGCAACAATTTACTCAACTCATTTTCCTCCTATGCTCTCTAACTTCCCTGCTTCCCTTATGGCTACATCTGAGTTACTGAGTTCTGGTCCATGGACAATCTGGTAGATGTGATATTTGCATGATCACCTTAGCTATAGTAGTTCTGCACAAACCTTTTTTCCTTCTGTGGTGACCTTAAGGATCATGTGTTGAAGATGGTGAGCTCACATGATGGAAGAGGAAGCCTGAGTCCCTGAATGCCCCATGGAGTAGAGCCACACTGAACTGTGATAGAATCAAACAATGAACTTTTATTGTATGAAGCCACTGGGATCTAAGTTGTTTGTTCCTTTACTTATGCACTCGCTCCCTGCACCTACCCCATGACTAGTACAAAGTTTCTCTAATTGTCACATGATTCAGGAGTGGATACCTGTACCTCCTCTACTTAGGAGGTAGAAATCATACCAGTTTTTTTAAATTGTGATAAAAAACACATAACATAAAATCTACCATCTTAACCATTTTTAAGTGTACAGTTTGGTAGTAAGAGTATTCAGATTGCTGTACAATCTCCAGAAATATTTCATCTTGCAAAACTGAAATTTATACCCATTACACAACAACTCCCATTTTTCTCTCCCCATACCCTTGGAAACCACCATACTACTTTCTGTTTTGTCACATGAGTGTGATGATTCTAGTTACTTCAGATGAATAGAATCATGCAATATTTGTCTTTTTGTGACAACTTTCTCATAGCATAAGTTCCTCAAGTTTCATCCATACTGTAGAATCTGTGAGAATTTCCTTCCTTTTTAAGGCTGAGTAATATTCCATTGTGTGTATATACCACATTTTAAGAATTTGATATAAAGAATAATTAACTAGGTAACTGAAAGGATAAAAAAGAAATACTAAGCCTTTAAGAAGATGACTGGTGCAGGAGGCAGCTAACATCCCTGGGGTTGAGGGAATGAAGGGAAGAAGCAGGGATTATTAAAATTTAGAGACTTAGAAGAGGTCCTGTGGGGCTGGGATTTAAACCTTTGAGGAGTGGACACGAGCTGGCTAGTACTGGTGCCTCTGAGAGGTGACAGTGAGGCTGACTTTCTACTGTTAGAGAGACTGCAAATTGGATTTAGCTGCTACCACAGGAATGAATGCCATTGTCAAAGTGCTGCTGCTAGGGTGAAGCGGCGTTGCTGGAGTGATGCTCACGGGAACAGAAAGCAAGCAGGTGAAGCAAATCCTTTTTCCCTTCTTAGCCTTGCAGCCTTTTCCTAGTGCCCCCTATTGGCAGAGCCTAATACAGAGCAGCTGAAAAAGCAGAAAGGTAGTTGGCGAGTCCCAGGTTTAGCAGCAGAAAACAGAGTACAGTTAACATAATAAGCTCCAGTTCCATCGTTCCATCCACATCATTGCAAATGGAAAGATTTCATTCTTTTTGATGTCTTAATAATATTCCATTGTGTATATATATATATATATATATATATATATATATATATATATACCACATCTTCTTTATCTATTCATCCATTGAAGGACGTCTGGGCTCATGCTAAGTGAAATAAATCAGAGAAAGGCAAATACCATATGATTTCATTCATGTGTGGAATTTAAGAAACAAAAAAGATGAATATAGGGGAAGGGAAGGAAAAATAAAAGAAGCGGAAAACAGAGAGGGAGGCAAACCATAAGAGACTCTTAATTACAGGGAACAAACTGAGGGTTGCTGGAGGGAAGGTGGGCAGGGAATGGGGTAATTGGGTGATCGGCATTAAGGAGGGCATATGATGTAATGAGCACTAGGTGTTACATGCAATTGATGAATCACTACCCCTGAAACTAATAATATACTATATGCTAACGAAATTGTATTTAAATAAAAAGAAAAGAAAACAGAATACAGAAGGGCAGGTTAAAGCTGTGAGGCAATAATTTAATAACTGGCCCATCATACTAGGGAGTGACTTCTCTCTGCACAGCATTCAGCACTTGGTCTGCTTTCTTGTATGCACATATTACCTTCTACCTGCAATGGGAGTTCTTGGATATGCCTCAACAATCGGACTCAAATATAAATTCCTTTAAGAGCAAGATCAGTAGGTGATTCAACTCTATATACCATCTTGATGACCCCCAAAGCTTCACACAATAGTTATACATAGCTGATATGTAGTAATTTTGCCAAATGAATGAATTTGATCTCAGATGAGTAAAATGTCAGTAGCTGGAAGGAAACCAGAAGTGAGCAAAAGGGGTGCCCAGACATAATGAAAGTCACTGAAGATTTGTGGATTGAACAGAAGCTGAATATAATACAAGCTGAAATACTTGTAAATTCTTGTGAAATGCATGGTCACATGAACTTTGTGGAGATGCTATTAAATTAATTGGAAGTGTCCTGAAAACACGCAGTTATTTTGGTATTGGTTCCCCAACTCTGGCAAGAAGAGGGAGAAAGAGCAGAATATTCTTTACAGGCAGACCTGGTCCTCCCAGAGTCTTCATGCTTTGCTCAGAATACTCCAGACTAGTTCTCAGACTCTGAGCTATAAAACTTGGCAGACTTTGGAGAGTTAGTGGTTATTATTTCTGCTTAACGAATTATCCCCAGATTTAGTGGCATTAAACAACAATGATTTTATTATGTTCATGGGTTCTGTGGGTCAGAAATTTAGAAAGAACACAGCGGAAATGGCTTTTCCCTGCTTGAGGATGTCTAGAGTCTCACCTGGGAAGACTGTGAGTGCAGGAGATGTTATGTGTGAGAACTAGAATAATCTGAGCACATCCTCACTTATATGTCTGATGATTGATGCTGACTGCCAGCTGGGATCTCAGCTGGGGTTGGTGACCGGGGTACCAGCTTGTATCCTACTGCCTTGGCCTGGGCTTCCTCTCAGCAGGGCAGCCTCAGAAGAGTCAGGCTTCTTACATGGTGGCTCAGAAGCCATGCAGTGCTGCTTCTGCATCCTTCTATTGGATACAGCTAACTCACAAGCTCACCTGTATTTAAGGGGAGAGGACTTAGTTCCAATGAATGTCAGTATGATCAATTGTAGAAGTGCACATAGGATGAGAAGCATTTTTGTGGACATCTTGAAAATATAATCTGCCACAACTATTAAATCCATCCTCCACGTTTTCTAGATGAGGTCACTGAGGACTACAGAGCTTGGGAAGCAGTTTGCAATAGCAGTTTGGGCTGCTACAACGAAGTTCCACAAACTGAGTAGTTTTAAACAACAGAAGTCAATTCTCTCACACTTCTGGAGGCTGAAAGTGTGAAATCCAGGCTTCGGCAGAGCCAGACTCTCTGACAGCTCTCAGGGAGAATTCTTCCTTTCTTCTTCCTAGCCTCTGGTGGTTCTCAGCAATCCTCAGAGTTCCTTGGCTTGAAAATACCTTACCCCAATTTCTGCCTCATCATTACCTCCCAGCTTCTCTGTGCATCTCCACATCATCTCCCCATTGTGTATGTCTATGTGTCCAAATTTTCCCTTTTCTAAAGGACACCAATTATATTGGATTAGGACCCATTCTAATGGGCTCATTTTAACTTTCTTACCTCTGTAAGGTTCTATTTCCAAATAAGGTCACATTTTGAGGAGTTAGAACTTCATCATATATTTTGGGGTGGGGGGTGGGGACACAATTCAACCCATAACCCCATCCTTTATGAAACCCATGGGATGGAGAGAACTTAGAGATTTATCCTAAGGCTGAGAATCACCACCAGCAGCCATGCTGAAGGAATTTCTATGCCAATGAGCTTGGGCCAAGACTCTGAAGGTATTTCAAAGAGAAAGGGGTCTGGGATTATTTGAATATGCTGTCTGAAATGTTATTAAAATGCTGATGAAAAAAATGAATGGTGGGCAGCAAGTGCCATCAGAGAGGATCCCAGTGATTCCAGTAAGAGATCAGATGCAGAAGCCAGTTCCCCCTCTCCCACATCTAAAGGGTAATGATCAGACTGCAGAAGCAGCTTGGCTCCAGTCATGCCAGCTTGCTGACCTACACTCCACCAACAAGCAGAGGGGACTGGTGGAGGAGATGAAGAAAGGAAAAGCTATTCTTTCACCCCTGGCTTGGAATTATGAAAAATGGCTTTCCCTTTCATCAAAACAGTGATGTGAAGCAGATGATACAGGGATAATGGGGCCCGTGGGACTTTAACAAAGCTAGGACGAGCCCTGGATGAGGGAAACTGTATTTTACTTTGTCTACCAGTGGCCTCTCTTCCAGAATTTAGGGGAATACAAAATATTGTGCACTATTCACCAATAACAACATAATTTTAAAAAAACGAAATGTTGCTATTTATTAAGGGCCTAATAAGGACCGCATACCCGTGTTGTGTGGTTTATCTATGCCACCTGCAGCTTCTCATACACCTTCCAGTCCCTTTTTTGTTTTCTTGCCCATCAGCTTCTGGTGTGGCTTTTACTAAGTAAAACTGCATCCTTTTGTTGGAGGGCTGCCTTCAGGCTGCCAGGGCTCACTTTTCCAGCCACAGGGGGAGCTGGAAGTGCTTGGGAATTTAGCCCTGGGGTAGCCTTTACCTAATGACTCATAGGTGTGGGAATATAAACCTGTAGGAGTATAAATTCATCAGCTCCCTCACTCCTCCTCTGTGTTGTTACCTATCCTCTCCTCTATATAAACTCTGTGGGATTGACTTAAAACTACTCTCTGTAAGATGTGACTTGGCCTCCTTCTCCTACCTGTTTCAATGTCATACTTCTCTACTAGTTTTGACTGAAAACAGTCCCTAATAAAGAATTTTCATGTACACTCTAATGTCAAGGTTTGTTTCAGTGTCTGATTCTAAGATACCATCTTATGGGACCTCCACGATCACTCCCACAGGGTAGATGGGATCATCCCTATTCTGAAAACATGGAAACTCTGGCTGTAAGTGGACCTGCCCCCAATCACATCATAAGTTAGTAAATGTCTTGACTTTTAAACCTGCTAATTACCTTATAAGTTATTTTAGCTGCTATGGAGCCCCGACACTTTGGGCTTAATGAGATAGCATGTCCTTATTGAAGGGAAAATCACTGTTAAAACATGTGGCAGTATTTTTAACCTTGCCACTTTGCCACCTTGGGTAAGTCGCAACCTCTCTGAGTTTCACTGCTTCATTTTCTTGCCTCTAAAATGAGATGGTTGCCTTGTGGAGCATTTTCTGGCCTTCCTAAGAGAATGATTTGTTTCTATGGTGAGGTTTCTGTGCACTTCATACATACTTGCATTATAAATCATATTTCATATATCATACAAGTTTAATTCACATGATACAAAGCTAGTTCACTGTGTAGATTGTGAGCTTCAGAATCAGACTTTGGTTTGCTGTTTAGTAGCCATGTGAACTTGACAAAATATTCACCTCTCAAACACGAGTTTTACTTACATGCAAAACAAAGATGGTCATATCTACCTCATATAGTTATATTGAGAATCAAGGTAAATAACTAAAATGAAACGATGAGCAGATAAGTAAGCATTCAAAAAATGCTTCTATCCTTATCATGAAAGCTTTCAATTTATAAACAATTCATGATACTATTTACTTCTATTTCTATTTTAATTGGTCTGAAGCAAAAATTATGACTCTAATAACAGCTTAAAGAATGCTATAAATTTCAGATTCCAGAGTAAAAGGGCATGGTCGCTTTTTTCTATGAGTTCACTCAAAGTAAATATTTGCCATGTCACAGGCAAAAGCACGTGCCACACGCATACCTCCCCCCACCCAGGCTCAGCTTGCCAAAGAAGACAAACATATTTCATGTAGACCCAGCAGGTCTTCCATCTTTAGCCTGAGGTCATCCTATCTGCCCTCAAAAGCTTTTGAAAAGAGAAGTGCAAAAGAGAAGGAAGTCCCAGCCATTTCCACAGTCCAGTCAATAAGCCAGGACTGAATTAAGCTGCTTTCATCTTAGGAAACTTATGTGTGTCAGTCAGCAAAATGGTGGTCCTATGTCATCACCAGCAGACAGAGGGTCCTGGAGCCCCGGGCTTGCTCTGACCAGCATGGTTGGCCTCAGGACTTCAGTCCTATTTTGGCTTTGAAATCTGCTCCACACTTAAACTTTTGAGCTTGGCTTCCTGCATTACCGAGAGGCATCTGTCCCTCACCCTCCCCACGGTAGGGCTGGGGGTGGGTTATCCGAGTCCAGGCTTTGCCCAAGCTGGTGCTGAATTCCCATATCTCAGTACAACACTAAGAAAACACTCATCAATGTGTATTGACTGAATGAGTGATTAAATGAATTGATGTGTAAATTATAAGAGCTGAATTTTGTTTGCACCACCACTTACATTGACCTCTACCTCTGACATTGTCATTCAGCACTTCTTAAATTTGGGCTGGAGAGCAGGGAGAAAATATAATTTATGAAGCCCCTACCACCTACAGATTGCACTTTCTGTCACTTCATTCTGTCAGCAATTTTATTTTATGATGACAAAGGGAAGTTATGAAAAATTAAGTAATTCTCCTGAGCCCCCACAGATAATGGGTGGCAATTTTAAGATTCAAACTCCAATTTTCTGACTTACAAGTTCACGATCTCTCCACTATTCCATGACAGTCCTCAAAATTAGAAGAAGGTGCTGGTTGGTAGAGAAGAAGAAGAAGAAGAAAAAAAAAAAGACTATGGTGTCTGACCCTTGAGTTAAACTGTCTTTCTGTTGAATGGCATCCAAACCACTTTTGACAGATAGGGCCTCAATTCATGTTACAGATATTCTGGAATGGACACAACCATTCAGTCCACAAAACTTGACAGAGCAGCCTCTACATTCCTGGCACCATCTAAGATAGATAAATTAGTCCCCAAATCAGCTCTCAAGGAACTGCCCAGCAAATTCCCTTGACCTCACTCTCAAGGGAATTATTAAAAATGAATCTGCATAACTTTTTTTGTAGCAGTAGCACCAGATGAGCAGTAAGTACTAAAGAAAATGGATTTCATTTTAGCCCTTTAATTCACATCTGAGGAATATGCATAGACCTAGAGATGGCTATCACATGTACAGTAAAAAGGCTGAAATTCCTAAAAATAGTGTCAGATGCTGATGACGCATGCCTCTGTAAAGCCCCAGATTGCTGACCCACATGTGCCTTTGTGTCGCTTTTCCTCTGCATCCTCCTCAGGCAGGTCAAAGCTTTTACAGACCACAGCCCAGCAGACTGCTGGGTGGAAAGAGTTTTAAGTCTCCTTGGTAGAAAGACACTAAATGTAAGTTTCTGCAAGGAATAGCACTTGAGTGTCAGCAAGGGTTACTGGCCCCAAATCATTTCCCTTTTCCCTTAAGAAGGATAAAACTGTCTCAAGAAATATATGCTGGAGTGAGGAGCAGAGTGGGATCTCTCATTTTGAGTACATTTCCCCCCAGCCGGCTTTACTTCTCTGAAAAGGAGACATAAAGGCATGGAGCTTCTGGCCTTATGGAAAATAACTGCAGAGTGTAAAATGTAAAAGGACTCAGAAATTCAACTTTTACCTGGCTTTGGACATGTCACTGCCTCTCTGCTTACATTCTTCCTGCCTGAGTCCTTATCTTTACCCATCTAACACATGGGGTGAGATTTAAGTTTTCTGTAGTGCTACTTGAGACCTCAGAGAGAATATATACATGGACAGTGTATTTCTTACCTCTCAATGTGTTGCTCCTTTTTCAAATGACTAGACAGGAACTTCTCATAATTTTTAAGAGTCATGAGGGTGAATATATCACACAAACCTAATATCCCAGTCTTATACATCCCTACTAGTTCGAGACTATTCATGGTTATGCACAAACACTGTTCCATAGGGGATGCTATGTTCTCAGTTGGAATATTGTTCATGTAATTCCTGAGTAGAATACACTTCTGTACCCACTTCCCCAAGCCATACATAGAAGAATGGTGACAAGATGGGGGAATAAGAGGATTTAAGTACCTGATATTCACTGAAGGATAATGTGATAATGAGACCTTTCCTTGCATTTTTAGTTTAAAGACTTGCCAATTTTACATGTTCAGCTGGCCAGCGACTTCATCTCTACAACACAGTCAAAGAAGTGGGATAAAGGAATTTTGCATGTGTTTACTCACCTCTTTCCTAGAATCAGGAATCGCTCAGAGAGAGGAAGGAGAAGAATAGGCCCCACTTCCTAGTCTCAGTATCTACGATCAAATGCAGTATTTCTCAAGTGTTCGGAAAAGGAGTCGAGACAGGTAGAGACAAGTTTCCTATTCAGGATCTGTGTTGATGGTGGAGGAAAGCACAGTACACTTAAAAAATAGGGGAGATTGGAATTGTGGTCCTAGCTTTTTCCAGAACTTGCCATATAATCTAGGGTAAACGACTTAAGTGCTTGGCTTTCCCAAAGGTCAAATAAGGGACAGGAGAAAATGAACACAATGCTATCTCTGGCAGTGAGATTAGAAAACTAGGCCAGAGTCAGATTACGAAGAAAATTTTGCTGAGAATTCTGGATTCTCTAGAGTGACAAGGGTGACGTTATCTTGCTCATGTGGCTTATGCAAACCCCCATCCTGGCTGTCATGGCTGTGATTCAACAAGGACAACCACCTTTTACTTCAGATATTGTATATTCACTGTATAGCCTGCAAACCACATGGTTAGATTTCACCTGCCCCATTGCTGCCTCTGTTAATGGAATGATACCATAACCAAAGACCAGTTTGGGGATCTTGTAATCCAAAAACAATGATGAAGTGACAGAGGCTGCAAGTAGCTTTCTCCAGAACTAGCCACAGTGGACATGATAACATTAAAGTCACAAGAGTTATTGTAACAAGAACAGTGTGGTAATGAACAAAAAACAGACAAACTGACCACTAGAAGAGCAGAGAGAGATTTTATATATGTGGGAACACAATACATGTTGGCATCTCATTTTTTAACTGAAATTTTGGAATTATAATTTATTTATATTATTTAGATAGATGATGCTGGAAAAACTGAGTTCACCACATAGAAGTGAAAGTGGAGTCATATTTCCCACACTATGAACAAGAAAACAATAGAAAAATACTAAACAATTGAAGGCCTAAAAGGAAAGGTAACATGGAGCAGCTAGAGCAAATTGAAGATGAAAGTAATGAAGGCAGTGGGGGATGATTTATTGAATATGACCCCAACCTTTCAAACAACAAGGATCTCTATTTCTCATCTTACAACAAAACTGTGGCACAGATTTCTCTGTGTTCCTCAAAGCCTGCTTTCTTTCCCCCATTACCACATCGAAATTCCCAGATTCCCTTGTAGTTTGCTATGTCCAAGGACACCAGTGGAATGTGGGCAGAAGTGATGTATGCTATTTCTAGGATTGGTCCATATACACTTGGCATAGTTCTGGAGTATTTGGTTTGTTTGAGATTTAAGTTAATCTAGAACAAATCCTCTTTATTTTCAGGATATGAAGGTGGTGGCAGTGGAGAATCTGGAGGAGGAAGGAGAGAAATAGGAGAAAGACGTCCTCTTTGCAGAAATTGCCCCCTGCCCCAGACTCACTGGCAATAATGAATTCAGACCAGAGGAAGAGATGAGTGAACATAGTCTGGTAGCCGAGGTGAGACCTGAGTGAAGGGCAGAGGAAGGTCTGTTTTCAAAATAAAGGAGCCTCGGTGTCCATCAAAAGATGAATGGATAAAGAAGATGTGGTTTATGTATACAATGGAATATTACTCAGCCATTAGAAATGACAAATACCCACCATTTACTTCGAGGTGGATAGAACTGGAGGGTATTATGCTGAGTGAAATAAGTCAATCGGAGAAGGACAAACATTATATGGTCTCATTCATTTGGGGGAATATAAATAATAGTGAAAGGGAATAGAGGGGAAGGGAGAAGAAATGGGTAAGAAATATCAGAAAGGGAAACAGAACATGGAAGACTGCTAACTGGGAAACGAACTAGGGGTGGTGGAAGGGGAGGTGGGCGGGGGTGGGGGTGACTGGGTGGTGGGCATTGAGGGGGGCACTTGACGGGATGAGCACTGGGTGTTATTCTGTATGTTGGCAAATTGAACACCAATTAAAAAATAAATTTATTATTAAAAAAATAACAAAAAAATCAAAATAAAGGTCCACCTGTTGGTGAGGGCCCATGTGGGGGATTGGCTCTTGGCCTCATACTTTGTGGGAAAAGCTGCTTGTGATGTGATGACTTTTAATTCATCTTCTAGTGAATGGATCATTCCTATAATTTCAGCTGCCAACTCCTCTTGTTCTGTGCATTTAGAGCTTTCTTCATTCAAGTCCTATTCTCAGGAAGTTAATTTCTCCTTAAACTTTTCACAGTTTCCTCAGGCTCCAGATTTCTGATGACTCTTTCTCTAGGCTAGAATTCTTCAAAGGTGACTCCAGTTTTTCATATTCCTTTTGAACAGAGCTAAGCCTGTCAAAGAGTTTGCATTTTTTTCTGAATCAATGTTGGCATGCTCTGGGGCAAGGTTTTTTTTTTTTTCCTTTTAATAAAAAGTGGCTTTTATTTGACCTAAATATTCTGAACAAAATAGGAGACCTGTGAAAAATGTGACTCTCACTCCCACAAGAAGCTGTAGATGTCAAAGTCTGAGCCAGGTCATCAGGTGGAACAGCCACCGTCTTAACACAGCTTTCCAAGGATTAGCAGGAGGTAAGGCTTCCCGAAGGTTCACAGACCCTCCATGGTACCAACACCCTCCCCACCCCCCTGCATCCCCAAATCCTCCTTCAGAAGCAATGGCTCTACCAGGATGATGACTGCATTGTGTACTCCATAGTATTACACAGGGAACCAAACCCTCACCTGGCCACTGGGATAGACCATCCGTGGAGCTGATAGGGAGGAGGGCAGTTATGGCAAAGACCTTATATGCTCCACCACTGACTGTTCAGTGTTCCTTCTTACCCTCTTGTAATCTTTTAATTGGGAAAATTTTCAAATAGAGAAAAGTAGAAAACTAGTACAATGAACATCTATTTACCCACTACCTAGATTCAACATTATTAGCTATTTATACCATTTACCCTACCCACCTCTTTCTTATTCTTTAATTTTTTAAGATAAGCCACCAGAATATAAACCCTAGACATCCTGATACTTTAGCATGCATTTCCAAAAATAAGGACATCCTGCTATGTAACTGTGTAGCCTTGTGGTACTCATGTTACTCACCTTACAGATGGGGAAACTAACTGATGCCTCAAAAACCCTTTGAGGAAGGCAGGGAAATAACATTTTAGCATGTTCAGCTGTTTAGGTATGTAGGGTGAGGTGGTGAATGGCCTGAAGACATAGGTAAGGATCTCCTCAAATAGCTTTAGGAAACTCGCTGAGCTGGGTGGGGCATACATACAATTTTTAAATTATTGTAAAGGGAAAGATATATACCATAAAAAAAGGAAAAGACAAGGGACAAACTGTGACAAATATACATGGTTTGTATAGTACAGATCAAAATGTAATATTCTTTTTTTAAAAAATATTTTATTTATTTATTTGACAGAAAAAGGTGGGGTGGGCATGGTGGGCGGGGGAGTAGCAGAGGGAGAAGGAGAAGCAGGCTCCCCACTGAGTAGAGAGCCCTGGTTGGATAGATGTGGGGCTCTATCCCAGGATCCTGGGATCATGTCCAGAACTGAAGGCAGATGCTTAACTGACTGAACCACCAAGGCACCCAAAAGCTAATATTCCTAATATATAAAGAGCTCTTCCAAATCAATAAAAAGCTGAACATTTTTTTTCTTTTCTTTTTTTTTTTAAGCTGAACATTTCATTTTTAAATGGAAAGAGCATTTTAAAAGTGATCATTTTGTTTTGTTTTGCTTCTCCTTTGTATAACTTTGCTTTGGGAAAACACCCATTACTACTTGAGGAAAATGTATTTATTACATAGCACCACTTTCCCTACCCTAATAATTGGCATGTGACAAACCAACTAGACCACAGCATCCCTCAGACACACTGATTTATCAGGGATTAGCACGTTTCCAATGAGTCAAACTTTTGCAGATGCTATAAGCTGCTATATACGCTATAAAATAAAAGGAACCCCCTCAATTTTTTTTCTGAAATCACTATCTTGAGGACAATGTAAGCCCAGATCCATCTTTGGGGCTACATGGGGAAGAGCCTGGCTAAGAAGATAGATCTTTGGGTTAAGATGGCAGGGGGAGAGAGACAGAGATAGGAAAGAAGGAATTATTTCATGATTATTTGAGATCCTGGATCTAGGCTTTCTTAAAAGCAGTTGTAACCCTAGACTTCCCAGTTATAAAATCCAATATATCTTCAAGTTTGTTGGGTTGTTGTCATATACTATGAAAGGATATGGCCTGATATATCTATTACCAAAAAATCCACCAATGAAAAAATTTAAAATGGTCAATTACCATTGGTAATTGGTCAATTGCCAATATAGGAACAACAATCTCATGAGAAAACAAAACAAAACATTAAAATCAAACAGTGTGTTTTTATGTATCTTATTTTCAAAGATTAAAAAGGTTGATAAATACTGAAAAGGTATCAAATTAAATACTGCTCAGACTATAGGTGCACAGGAAGGAAGGGGTAGGGGAGTGCAGGAGCCTAACTCTCCTGTCAGTCTAACCCGTTTTGCCTTCCCTGGGATAGATTCTGCTTCCAAATCCTTCTCTCATGTCATTCAAACTTCCTGTTCAATGACTGGATGCTATGATCCACCACTTTCCAAAAGCCCCTGAGCTCCATTGCTGTGGTCCATGGTCCAGGGGCTTGATCCCAACTCACTGACTTTTCCCTAGAAGGAGTTCTCAGCATGCTCTGTGACCAGAGACTCTGAGATCAGAGTCTGCTTTGCAGAAATGCTAACAAACTAGAAGCTTCAGTTTCTTCCCTATTAGCCTACCTTTTCACACCATAGTTAAGGTACACACATACACATGTACACACACAAACCAGGATTGGTATGGCAAAGTGACTTTTTTTTTTTTTTTTTGCAAAGTGACTCTGAATGGGGACTGTGGAGTCTGAATACCGGGGTTTGAATCTTGACTCTGAATCTTCCTAAATACATGACCCTGGAGAGTATACTTAACTCCCCCAGTCTCTTCATCTGGAAAATGGGGACAATAAAAACATCTACCTCATTGTCTTGAGAGTAAATGAATACATATACAAAGTCTCCAGCACAGCACTTGGCACATAGGTCACCATCAATACATGCAATTATCAGTCCTTTATGGGCATACACACTTGTTTCCAGAATGGGAAAGCTCATATATCTTTATGAAAATTTATTCACAAATGACAGAAACCAATGCCAAAATAGCTTGTGCAAAGAGGACAATTTATCAGCTCATTTAACTGGGGAGTCCAGAGGTTGAGTTCGCCTTGAGCCTGGTTATATCCAAAGTTCAAATGATGTCAATGGGTGCTAGTTCCCTAAAAATTATAATTGAGTCTTATAATTGTGGTTTTGAATATATGAGAGAGTTAAAGAGTCAAGATTCAAATCCCAGTTTTACCACTTATCAAAGTGTGAATTTGGGGAAATCAGTCCCTGTCTTTGAGAATGTGGGGGAAATCCCCTGCAGGGGGCCTGAGATCCACGCCATCCTGTGATCATTTCTCCACCCTCATTCAGATAAATTAACAGGCTGTGATTGCCATCAAGGATGCAATGGATATAGATAAAGATATGGATATATTTTTCCTTATATATCTCTCTATATAACTAATTTATTATATAGATATATAGATATAACTCCTAATTTATTTCTTAAGATCGTATCTTCCATAGGCTCTCAGTTTCCACAATAGAATGATGTGGAGTGGCTTTGTGTGAATTCAACTACTAAATTTTATTCTAAAACAATGATTCCACCAGGTGGTATGTAATTCAGACAAGGGACATGGAGCCCAGCAGAGAAGTCCAACAATATTCATCCATAAAGGATGCCAAGAATTAACTTGGAAGGTCGCGTGAGAAATCATAGAGGGAAAAAGGACACTGTGTGTTTGCACACATTAGGAGTGTCATCACTGTCTGATCTGTGCCACAAAGCTGATCCTGCACATCTCCTTTTTTTTTTTTTTTTTTTTTTTTTTTGCTGAGTAACAGAACGCATTATTTCCTAGCAACAGCCATCCCATTGTCTTCCCCTGACTGGGCCATACAGGGTCAATCCTTCTGAGCATGTAGGTCAGAGGCAGCAAATGCGCCTCACATTATTAGGTCTCTACATCTGTGAAGCTTATATATACATGTGGCTTCTTACAAGGAGAAAATCATTGACACCTTTAGTAATGCATGCATCCAGGTCAAAACTAACAGTGGAACTAAAAAGGCACTTTCTAATTATCAACAAAATGAACCTTTTTGCACATTTGGGAGACTTTAGTTTTGAAATGGAAGAAGTGCAGGAGATCTCAAAGGTCATCTTGTCCAACTCCTTCATTTAACTGCAGGAGGTCCAGAAAGGAAACCCCATGTACCCAAAGTCACACAGGTAATGACAGCTTTTACCAGAACCAGAGGCTTCTGTCCCCTGAGTCAGTGACCTGTTTGCTTCAGAGCAGCCTATTTAATACCAGCTAGATGATTATACCCCCTTTCTTAGCTTTTGCCTTGCAGAGTTTCCCTAGTGGGTTTTAATGTCCTGCATTGTTACCATCTCCCTGGGGCCCTCGTGACTGTAGGCCCACCCTCCATGCTGAAATGTGTTCAGATAAGTGAGCTCCTTTTAACAAACATTTAAGCAAACATAAGCACTGTAGTGATTTCAAAGCTGATTTGGCTAATTTATGCCATTGTTTCACTTCATCAAAGTGAATCACCGGGAATGAATGCTTGTGCACATTCATTGCAATGGAATCCACAGAGATCTCTGACCCTTGAAACTGGAGAGGACTTTAATTGTGGCCCAGTTACTCTCAGAGTTTTGTGCATTTTCCCTATTCAACACTCAACCAGAATTCATTATTGGTTTGTGTCTTCTCTGATTGTTTTAAAGCTTATCTTTAGGGTCATCCTCTTGACGGGTTTTTGCCACAGCTAGTGTGTCCAGTAAATGAAGGGAATTGGTTGTGAGGAAAGAGTAGAGGGGTCTTTGGAGAGAAACAGCACTGTTTACAGGATTGAATCTCAGATACAAGGCTCAATTTATAGTCTGTTTTGATTATCTACCTAAAGACCTATGTTGTGAATGTAAGATGCACTGTATATATTCATTACTTCTTGAGTCAACAAATGAAAAAACAAATGAATCAATAAAACAAGAGCCCATCTCAATTTCACCTCCACTCTGCAGATTCATTGTTTGCCACTTGAAACTAAATCCAATCTTCCTATCTCAGTCTTCACCCTACTTGACTCATAAGCAGCATTTGACAAGTTGATTGTCCTCTCCTCTTTGACACATGCCCTTCTTCTCTTGGCTTTGAGGATACCATACTCTGTTGATTTTCCTCTATCTTACCATTTGCCCCTTTTCATTTGCTGGCTGATCCTGCCTCATGCTCCCAACCTCCAAATTTTTGAGTGACCCAGGGCTCAGTTCTTAATCCTTTTCCCTTTTTTTATACAGACTCATTCCCTTGTTGATTTCATCCAGGTCCATGACTGATGACTGCTCAAGTCATATCTATAGCTTGGACCTGTTCTCCAAACTCCCAATCTGTTTATCCAACTACCTACTTACATTTCTACTTGAATGTACAAACTTGATATGAGTAACAGTGAGCTCATCTCTGCCCCCTAAGTCTGCTCCTTCTGCCATCTTCCCATTTCAGTTAATGGCAACTCCATTCTCTCAGCTGTTCAGGTCAAATCCCTGAAGTCATTCTTGTCCTTATCACTCAGATAAAGACAATACTCTAGGGCATGGTGGACCCACAGGATAAAAGAAGCCTGTATTCTGAAATGAACTACAGCTGCTTTACAGTAAAGCTAGACTGCCTTCTTCCAGAAAGTTACATGACAAGAAAGAAGTTCTAAATTATATAAGCCACTGTATTTTTGGATCTCTTTGTCACAGGGGCTTAACCTGTGCTCTAAGTAACATAGGAGGTGAGTAACTAGAAGTTGTAAATGTAGAAACTATTCTGTTGAGAAGTCTGAGTATGTGGGAAGGAGAGAACTGAATAAGGCCATTGCTGGAATGTTTTATTGAAAAAATTGCGAGAAGACTTGGCTCTGTGGGAAGCTTGGTACAATGTGATCAGTTCACTGAGACACTAGCCTGTTCTCTGATACAGTAAGTTCTCTGGATGTCCCCCAGAAAATCCAACTCACTCAGGTCTTTGGGCACAAAGTGGACCTGGAAGGGCGTAAATGTCTGAGTCCTGTTTACAACACCATTCCTTCTTCTTGAGGTAATATACACTGTAAATTTTAAAATAATGGCATTGATGATCCAATAGTGGGAAGCACAGACTGAGTGAGCTTTTTAGTCCTTAAATGGATGAGATTTTGCATGGAACCATTCACGCTCATAATTCCCCTCTTGTACCAAAAAGTATATATAAATAAAAATACTGACAACTCTCAATTATTAAGCACTTAAATTTATTCTAGCCAATGCAGGTGCTGCTTGCAAAAATCTGCAAGTCAGGTGTTATCACCTACAACAATTAACCATAATATTCATACTGTTAGTTGTTACCTAAATTTTTCCCTGGTGGCCTGGATCACTTTGTGACTTGTTCTAACATAGGTCTGAGTTTGCTGGCTTTCATTTTACTGGCCATCTCTTCCTTTTTAAAAAAGATTTAAAGCAATTTTTTTAAGTAATCTCTATACCCAGAGTGAGGCTAGAACTCACAACCTTGAGATTAAGAGTTGCATGTTTGGGATCCCTGGGTGGCGCAGCGGTTTGGCGCCTGCCTTTGGCCCAGGGCGCGATCCTGGAGACCCGGGATCGAGTCCCACGTCGGGCTCCCAGTGCATGGAGCCTGCTTCTCCCTCTGCCTGTGTCTCTGCCCCTCTCTCTCTCTCTGTGTGACTATCATAAATTTAAAAAAAAAAAAAAAAAAAAAAAAAAAAAAAAGAGTTGCATGTTCCACCAACTGAGCTAGCCAGGAACCCCTGGCCATTTCTTCTATTGAGACACATTAACAAAAATTAAAGTTGGCAGGGATTTTTGAATATAGTTGCAGAAGGCTGTATGCTTAAAAGTGGGCTTTCATTTATGGCAGGCACCAATCTATTCTTAATATATATCTCAGAATTCAATGGTTTAGATCCAAAAGATTTAATACTAGGGGAGCTTGAACAGTAAAGTTCTGAAAATTGGTAAGTCTAATATTCAAAGTAAAACCTCTGTTAGATTTTGTAGCATATAAAATATTCTAAATATTCACTGTATGGAGCCAACAAAGAATCCCTATGCTTCCTGAAATTGGCAGATAGAAGTCATCTTCAGGGACTGAATACCACTAGGGACTTTGCAGTAGACTCCATTGGACCTGGGATGGGTAATCAGTGGACCTAGGTCAGGAATTGTATCTATGATTCTTGGCAAGTATTTATTTTTAGCTTGGTTATGAAGACAAGAAAGAATGAAGGAGTAAAATAAAAGGTGTAGGACTGGTAGTTGAAGAGACAGCACAAACTAGCTATAAGATAGTGGAAATTCTCTCATGATGATGATATGTCAGATATTCATGAATGTTTGGGGCTTTTTTCACCAAATTTAACCACACTAGCCATCAGCATACATGAAAGAACATTACTTGAAGTCATTACCTTTTTTTCTTTCTTTCTTTCTTTCTTTCTTTCTTTCTTTCTTTCTTTCTTTCTTTCTTTTTTTTAAGATTATTTATTTATTTATTCATGAGAGACACACAGAGAGAGGCAGAACATAGGCAGAGAGGGAAAAAGGCTTCTTGAGGGGAGCCCGATGCAGCACTTGATCCCTGGACCCAGGATCATGTCCTGATCTGGAGGCTGACATTCAACCACTGAGCCACCCAGGTGTTCCGAAGTCATTTTCTTTCAATGAAGCTATAACATGGTCCAGGTTAGAGACCGATGGAGAGCAGATGACTCTCCCAAGACCAGAAGATACCACACTCATAGCCCATAGCCATATTTACAGAAATAAAAGATGATACATGTGGGTCCATTCATCTTTACAGGAGGGTTGACTATTTCTCCAATTACTCTATTTACTCACATGTGGGAGAGGACTCCATCTTGTTCCTAAGTCACCAAAATCATAGGTGAGTATTTCACTGGAGGATATAGAGGACTTCATTCATGAGCCCAAAGACTCACCTTAGCCCCCATGCAGCAGTAAATTCTATAAGGAGGGGACGTTTACTCAGATACTTCAGATACCTTCCTAGGACCAAGAAAAGACCCACATATTGTCCCAACTTGACTTCTAGATGCAGTTGTTACAAATCAGTAATTTTCAAATGATTTTCCCACTACCTACGATAAGAAATACATTTAACTTTGCATCCTTGTACAGATACTCATACCTTTGTATATAATTTAACTGAATCAAGCTTTTTGTGCAATAATACTTTCTTATTATGTGTAATGCACCTAATATTTTCCATTCAATTCTATTATATTATAAAATTGCTGGTTGGACTTAGTATTGATTTCACAAAGTAGTAATGGCATGGTAACATGAAGTTTCAGAAAACAATGTTTTTGGTTAATAGAATAGAGAGATTCCTATAAATTGGTCCACTAACAATTTGGATTTTTTTCTTATTGGTTTATAGACTTGGCTTTCTCTTCCTTAAATTTTATAAAGCAACAACCCTTTTCTGTGACATCTCCAAAGTATATATCTTGTCTGTAACTAAGCAGCTTTCAGCAGCCTAGTGTGTAGCTGGCTTGGGCCCAGACCTGCCTGTGCAGCTCTGTAATTGGAGCACCCAGGAGATCGGAGATGAGAAAGGAGAAGTGGGTGTCAAGAAGATAGAAGTCTATCCTTATTACAGAAGCCTTCCCTTTATAAACAATTCTATCACTGGTATTGTGAGGTAGGGAGAGAAATAAAATGGGAAACTTCGAGTAAGAATGAAGGAAACAATGAATTTCAGGTAGGCAACCAACAACATCTGCAAAAACAATATAAGTGATAATGGCTACTACTAAGTATTGCCCACCTGCAGTATGCCAGGGACTGTGCTTAGTGTATTACATACATTATCTCACTTCACTCATAAAATTCCCCTGAGGTAGATAATATTATTTTTCATTATCTTTATTCCACTTTAAATTTTGCCATCTTTTTAAAATTGAAGTATAATTACCATACCATATCATATTAGTTTCATGGGGACAAAATAGTGATTTTCACATTTGTATACATTGTGAACCATCATCATAGAAGCCACACAAACTTGACTTATTAAATAAAAATTACAAGGTTAATTGAAGACACAGATCCCTGTTGATTGACCTTCTCAGTTATATGCTGTTTGTGATATAAATTGGACTCAAATCATTGGTAGCTTCAGACATTGAGACATTTGTCAAATCCCATCGGTGAGGCTCATGTAAAGTGGGCTGTGACAGTATCATGGGCTTAGGAAATGGGCAGAGGACTCCCGAATGTTAGGTCAAGTTGGGAAAGGGTCCACTGTTGCATTGATATGATAGAGAAAAGCCAAGTAGAAATTAGAGGTGAAGGGAGAGAGACAAAAATATACATAACACTTTAGGGCAAGATAAAGGTGTAACAGGGAAGAAAAGTAGAAATGTTGTGGCAGGTAAGCTGGAAGACAAGGCAAGAGGCACAAGAGTCAGTTTGTGGGTCAGGTAAAGGGTCCAGTAATGATTCAGTGGCTGGGGGTATGGACTAGGGTATCACACCTCAGCATGCACTGTAAGGCAGGATGTGGGAATTTAGAAAGCCATGCCAGATTGTGAGGAGACTTTAGGAAAGAGGTTAGGGTTAGGGGGCTAACCTAGTTATCATTGGTAGCTAACCCTATACATATCATATTAGTTTAACCCATATACATAACCCTAAAGTGTTATGTATATTTTTGTCTCTCTCCTTTCACCTCTAATTTCTACTTGGCTTTTCTCTATCATATCAATGCAACAGTGGACCCTTTCCCAACTTGACCTAACATTCGGGAGTCCTCTGCCCATTTCCTAAGCCCATGATACTGTCACAGCCCACTTTACATGAGCCTCACCGATGGGATTTGACAAATGTCTCAATGATAACTCTAGGGCTCATTAGAGTGACAGAGGAGAAAGCAACCAGTAAGGTCAAAGGATATAGAAAAAGCCCTAGAAGACAGGTTATTAATTTGAGTGG
Source organism: Vulpes vulpes (assembly GCF_048418805.1). Classification (NCBI taxonomy): domain Eukaryota; kingdom Metazoa; phylum Chordata; class Mammalia; order Carnivora; family Canidae; genus Vulpes; species Vulpes vulpes. The sequence continues at coordinate 80,507,819 of NC_132790.1, read as the reverse complement.
TAACATCCCTCATGCTTCTTACTAATTTCCCAAAAATTATAAGACAGATAGGGCAGCCCTGGTGGCTCAGTGGTTTGTGCCGCCTTTGGCCCAGGGCCTGATCCTGGAGACCTGGGGTCAAGTCCTGCATCGGGCTCCCTGTATGGAGCCTGTTTCTCCCTCTGCCTCTCTCTCTCTCTCTCATGAATAAATTTTAAAAATCTTAAAAAAAATTATAAGACAGATACCCTTTAGAAGCTACATTCTCTCCTTTTGCCATAACTCTGTTAAAATGTGTGAATTTGTGATTGAATAATCAAGTATTGCAAGTCCCCTACATCTCTTGGATGAATCTAGATTCTTAGATTCAAAAAATGAGCTGGAAAAATACTTATAATCGTATATTTCAATTGTTTCCTCAAGTAACCTCAAGTCATAGAACACTTTCTCTCTTTCTTCTTCCTCCTCCTCTTCCTTCTTTTTTCTGTTTCTCCTTTTTTTTAAAGATTTTATTTATTTATTCATGTGTTTCTCCTAATTTAAATCTTAAATGGAATCTTAAAACATAAAACAAATGAAAGCTGAGCTGCTCAGGTGGACAGTAGAGTAGTATGACCTTCCTGTGACCTCCCAGGGTGGCCCTTGAGTGAAAACCACTGATGTGGTTTGAGTCTCTCATTTTATAATAGAGTTTGAGGCTCAGAGAAGAAAGTGATGTGTCCCCAAGTCACACTGCGGTTTTATAAATAGATCAGGAAGCAAGAGGCTGTTAGAACATTATAGTAACATAATATCTAAATTACTCAAAAACTAAAACCATTTTGTGCCTTGGTTAAAGTTATACTTTCTAAAACAATTGATTTTCAAATATTCAAATCCTACCAACCACCCAAAGAAACTCTCCTGGAGATACCAAGTACTCCCAACAGGGGGCAGAACAGCTTCCTGCAGAGCCTGGGGAGCTATGGCTGCTGAAGTATAAGGGAAGTGTGAGAGTTTATAAAAAGACATCTGTGGAGATTCTGGAGGGCTGCACCTCACAGGCATAACTGTGTGGGGTTTCAACTGCAATAGTCTTGCATTTCAACACTTTACCACAGGGAGCTGAGAATACAAGGAGTGCATGTTTTTGCTTTCCTAAGGTTTGATCAACAGTCACCTGAAGGAAATAACAATGAACAGAAAAGAAGAGAAAACTACAGGAGTGACAATAAAGTGGCAAATATCTGACAGGTGGATCAAGGAGCAAAAGCCATCAGACTGTGGAGAACTAACCCTCTCCCCACTCCCCACCCTCACAGATATGCAAACACAGCTTCCTAAGAGTTTAGGCCACAGGAGTAGCTCTGCCTTGCTTCTGTGCATTGGCACTCTCGTTACACATACCCAAAGGCATATTATGTTCACATCCTAAACACTGATGAGCACCACTCTCTAATTTTTATCTACCCACCCCTCTAAAACCTCTCAACTGAGAGTTTGAAGGAGGAGAGGAAGATGAAAATGACAATAGTTAAACAAGATACAACCTTCATCTTTCTTTGGAGTAAATAAAATTGTGCCAACATCCAGGGTTATTTGTGTCATTTTGATTCATTTGCCAACACAGTTACGTAGTGGAATTAAGATTACCATTCTTTCCACATTAAATTGAAATCTTCTCTGTAGCTCTTATACAATTTGGCATTGATATGAAAGATTTCATTCTGGGTGCCTGGGTGGCTCAGTTCGTCAAGCATTTGCCCTCGGCTCAGGTCATGATCCCAGGATCCTAGGATTGAGTCCTGCATCGGGCTCTCTGCTCTGCAGGGAGCCTGCTTCTCCCTCTACCCTTCCCCCCTACTTGTGGTCTGTCTTTCTCAAATAGAACAATAAAATCTTTTTAAAAAAAGAAAAAGAAAGACTTCAGTCAAATAGTGTGTTGCTGGGTAAGATACATAATCAAATGCTACAATCATTATTATTACTAGCATAATGCCAATTATCCATCACAAGATTACAGAAGTGAAAAACATGAAGATTTCATCCTGAATCAAGTGTCTGTCTCTTCAACTAGACAAAGTAGGGACCAGTTCACCTAGAGCTCATGGTCCATAGCTCAGGACTATGCTGATGGTAACAAAGATATTAAGATGATAGGGTACCAGAATGGCTCTAAACAGAACACGGGATACGCAAAACATCTTTTTTTCAACAGTATGACAGTCTGTGTTAAAGATATTACCATGTGTTGAGATAAAAATTTTTAAAAAGAAAAAAACTGAAATCCAGTAATCCTTTGCCAGCTTCTGGAGCATCATGATTGGAAAAACTTCAGTTGGCAAGCACACATATAGAAAGTAGGGGTTAGGAGAAAAACTATAAAAATGTATTAATATGCATTTTAAGCCCAAAATAAACAGAAGTTCTAGCAAGCAGCCATGTTCCTACTCAAACAGAGTTTGTAGCATAATCAGTTCTTTATTATTCAGAGAACACCGCCATGGCTCTGTGACCTGAATAAGAGGGAGTGCCCACAGATTTTAAGTTATGTGTATTCAACATCCTTGCAAAGTTATAATATCACCCCTCTGGCTTGAAACTTCATGCCTTTGATACCTGCATTCTTTTTAGTTTTAGTTTTGCAGGTCTCAGCAAAATATACTTGTAATCCCCAGGCAAATTGACAAATTATGGTACTGCCCAAGGACATATTTTCAGGCTAACTCTTCTATCCATAATTTGAGAGTTGGGATTCAAAGAGACCTCACTTTATAGACTGTCTCATGTAGTTTATAGGATGGGGTGGTAGTATCTGTTGTCTTCCCTGGGGACTGTATTAGGGTTCTCCAAAGAAATAGAACCAATAAGATCTATATCTATATCTTTATATCTATATGTAATCTGTATCTAAATCTATACTGTTAAGATAAATTCATGTGGTTCTAGAAGCCTATAGAAAGCTGGAAAACTAGGAAGGCTGGTGGTATAATTCAATTTGAGTCCAAACCCCTGAGAATTGAGGGAGTGCTGGTGTAAGTCTCAATCTATTCTGAGAACCAGGAGCACTGATGTTCAATGTCAGGAGAAGATGGATGTCTCAGCTCAAGCAGAGAGAGCAAATTCACCCTTCCTCAGTCTTTTTTTCTATTCAGACTTTAGGTGGATTGGATGATGTCTGCCTGCATTGATCAGAGTCAGCCTTTTTATTCAGTCTACATATTCAAATACTAATACCCTCATAGACATACCTAGAAATAATATTTTACCAGCTATGTGGATATCCCAATCAAGTTGACACAAAAAATTAATCTTTAAAGGGATTGGGGTAAAATGCCTTAAACGGTGCCTGCCCCCTTATATCATTAAAGTCATGTGGTTACAACTGAGAATTTCTATATTTGAGGCCAGCTATCATTTTTTATTATACCTAAGATGGTAAAAACATTTCATTTCAAACGCCAAATGTGATTGATTGGCAAGGACTGCTTGGACTCTGTTAAGAAGGTGAATGGGGATTTACCAGAAAAGAGTGCTGTGATTGATTGGTGATGTCTGCTATGGTTGAATGTTAGAGGCGTGGCACTAGGAAGGGGGCATATTTGCTGAACCTAAACAACACTCTTTTCTTTACAAAAGTTATCTTTTCAATAAAGCCTCCCTAAAAAACAAGTAAACTATACTATTATTTACAAAGCTTTCCACAAAATCATGTAGTTAACTGTTACTTCTCCAGTGGATTCCATTCAAACATGACTTCTTCAGGGAAGTTTGCTCTGACCATTTTTAGGACATTTTCTGTTATACAGTGTTGTTGTATCAGCTTTTATCCCTTCGTCTCCTCTAACTCAGTTGAAATATCTATTCATTGGTTTAATTATTGGATTAATAGCTGTGTATTCCAACCTTCTAGCCAGTGAGCTCATGACAGCAAAGCCATGTTCTATTTGACTCTCCATTCCAACCCCAGTATCTGTCATAGTAGATACTCACTAAACATTTATTAAATGAATTGAAAACCAAGCATTTATTTTTCTCTTAAATTTTTCTGAGACTCAGGTCAGATTTGTTACCTTTCATCGCTTATTCTTTCCAGAGACTGAGGCATATGCATAATACCTACCAGATCAAGGTTACAAATTTGGAAGACATTGGAATTTGAAATCCTAGGCTTATGAGTCTCTAGATTTGTTCTCAATCACGCTTTCTTCCATGTCTATGATATATACAGTACCTGCATTGCCATATGAAGATGTTCATTTTAGGTTATAATAAATGCTGGCAGATCCAGGAACAGAAACAAAAATCTTTGTATTTGAATGGAGGCAGTATGGTTTAGTGTAGGGAGGACTAGAACAGGAGTCCTAGTCCTGCCATTTATTAGCTTAGTAACCTTGGAATATTAAATTCATTTCTCTTATCAGCATAATAAAAAAAGTAGAGTCAGTAGTTTTAAAAATTATTTTTTATAGTGGGACTATTTTTAACATTAAATTTCAGAAATCCCATGTAGAAGTACAACATTGAAGAGATGAAGTGGAGCTGCTCTAAGTAAAGGTGAGCAGTAGAGGCTACATCTGGAATTTTGCTTCTACTGCCTCTCCAGTATTGCAAGGAACCTCATGAATCTCACATAGGCATGCCATTAAAACAAAAAAACAAACAACAACAGCAAAAATGTATAGAGAATATAATTAATGGTATTATAATAATGTGGTATTGTGACAGCAGTTACACTTGTGGTGAGCATAAGCAAAGTGTAGAGAGCTGGCAAATCACTGAATTATATACATAAAACTAATGTGTGTCAATTATACTTCAATTTAAAAAAAAAGAGGGAGAAAATTCTGATACAGGCTACAGCATAGGTGAATTCTGAAGACATTTTGCTCAGTGAAATAAGCCTCATACAAAAGGACAAATAGTGGTATGATTCTATTTATATGAGATCCCTACAGTAGTCAAACTCATAGAGACTGAAAACAGAGTGGTGGTTACCAGGAGCTGGAAGGAAGGGAAATGGAGAGCTGTTGTTTAAAGGGGTACTGAGGGCACCTGGGTAGCTCAGGGGTTGAGAGTGCCTTTGGCTCAGGTTGTGATCCTGGGGTCCTGGGATTGAGTACCATATCAGGCTCCCCACAGGGAGCCTGCTTCTCCCTCTGTCTATGTCTCTGCCTCTTTCTCTGTCTCTCATGAATAAGTACATAAAAGCTTTAAAAAATAAAATAAAAAAATAAAGGGGTACTGAATAGAAAAAACAAAACCTTTAAATTTTAAAATAATTATAAATTTACAGGAAGTTGCAAAGGTAATAGACAGGTACTATACACCTTCACCTACTTCCCCCAATGGACCATTAAAAAAAACCATAGATATAAATATATACTTAATGCCACTGAACTGTATACTTAAAAATGGTTAGAATGGTAAATTTTACATTATATACATTTTACTTCAATAAAAAAATGTAAATTAAAAAAAAAAAACAACTTTGAGGGCACCTGGCTGGCTCAGTTGGTAGAACATGAGACTATTGACTTCAGGGTTGTGAATTTGAGCCCCATATTGGCTGTAGAGATTACTTAAAAATAACATCTTAAGGGCAGCCCGGGTGGCTCAGCGGTTTAGCACCGCCTTCGGCCTGGGGCTTGATTCTGGAGACCCTGATGGGATAGAGTTCCACGTCAGGCTCCCTGCATGGAGCCTGCTTCTCCCTCTGCCTGTGTTTCTGCCTCTCTCTCTCTGTGTGTCTCTCATGAATAAATAAATAAATCTTAAAAAAATCTTAAAACACAACAAACAACAAAAACTAGACAATTTTCCAAGGCCTACCCAGCTCCAAAATTCCATGATTGTATGAATCCTGTATGTTAGCCCATCCTCATTGCATTTTATAGTTATGGACTTCTAGAGCATGAGTATACCTTAGAAATCAGCCAGTGTAAGATGTAGTTCAAGTCTCCTGCTTCTCTTCAGGTCTTCTATCTGCCATGGGGTTTAACTAGAGTCTTGAATTAGGCCTCTAACAAATGTGCTTCACAGTGGTGGTTTTTACTATTTTCTATTTTCATATTTTTCTGCTAGTAATTCCCTGTTGACTTTTTTTAACGGTCTGCAGGAGCTGTTTCTTTGGGCTTACTTAACTCATTTTGATTTATCTGGTGGTGGAAGTGCATCCCTCTTCATCCCCCCTCATAATGGGTTTAGCAGTCCTGCCTTATATTATTTTCCATTTCCAATGTCGTATTACTGTGTTCTTTATGGCCGCACCAAGACATGAAGGCTGCACTGAAATGGCCATGAGCTCAGTAAATCTCACTTCCCTTATTCTGTTTGTTATTTTTTCTTTTTAAATATTTATACATATAAGAAGTTACATATAGTTTTACATAAATTCAATATGTGTGATCATATAATGCCTACTGTTTTTTAAATGCATTTTTTATTTGGGTTTAGCTTTTCTCTCCCCGTATACTCCTCTCTCAATCTGCACTAGCTCCTCATAGACACAGTCATCCATGTTAACAAACTACTGCATATGCTTTCATGTTACTCTTTATGCTCATGTGCTCATAAATAAATGACTACACATAATGTACATACATATTCATATTGTGTACATACACATATACACAGAGAGCCTTTGTCACTGTTTTGCAAAAATTACAACATACACATATTTTCAGACCTCTTTGTAATGGCTGTATAACATTTTATACTGCAGTGTGTCATGATTTATTCAACCATTCCCCTATTGATGGACAGTCATTTGTTTCTACTTTTTTCTCTGTTATGCCTCTAAAATAATGCTGTAATAAACATCCTTGCATAGACAAGCTATATACCTGTGTTTTCCCTTCTATGGAACTGATGCCCATAAGAAGCATTTGTGGGTCAAAGTGTACATGCATTTTAAATTTTAACAGAGCATGGGTTGCATTTCAACAATAGCTAAGGCAATCCACCTTCTCACTGGCCATGTATGGTAACACCCTTGCCCCATATTCCTATCAGCAATAGAGGTTGTCAATCTTTTCAACCTTTGCCACTTTGAAGTGGTAACACTATGTAATAGTTTGACAATATTTTCATATATTCTTTGGATATAGAAACCCTCCTATTTTCCCCTGAGTTTTGTGTCCCCTCCTTGTTACTTTTTTGGAACTCTTTTGCATTAGAAATATTAACTTTTGGGGATCCCTGGGTGGCTACTGATACATACCACCAATTTGCCCTCCAGATACATGTTACCAAGAAGTGATCCACTTAAAATTATATTTGGATGTCAGTATGTTTAGTGTTCTGGAAATTCATTTTAAAACCAACCTGTGAGTGCCTGGGTGGCTCACTCATTGAGCGTCTGCCTTCGGCTCAGGGCGTGACCTTGGGGTCCTGGGATTAAGTCCCCGCATCTGGCTCCTTACAGGGAGGTTGCTTCTCCCTCTGCCTGTGTCTCTGCCTCTCTCTGTGTGTCTCTCATGAATAAATAAATAAAATATTTTTAAAAAATAAATTAGAAAAATAAAACCAACCTGTGACTATTTAAATCTAGAAAAAAAACAAGTCCCTCCCTCCTCTTGAATCTCAACTCAACTCCCCATATCCACTTCAAGGTACAAATAATCCTCCTTTTTTTCAATTAGTTGCTCTCACTTTGGAGTCCAAAGATGTGCTCTGAGGAGTCTATGAACCCCTGGGTATTATATGCAAATTTAGTGTGAGTCTGCAAATGTATGGAGATTTTCACCTAGAGGAGAGTCTTATCTTTCATTAAATTCTCAAAGGGGTTCATGACTTAGAAAACATAAACACCTTTATCTTTATGGATATAAAGGGATGTAAACAACTGAGCCCTAATCTCACATAATTATTGCAGGAGGTGGGAAGATAAAACAATGTCTGCCTTTGAACTGCAGACTATGTGAAAACTGAAATAGACATGAGATAGTAATAAAACACGTGATCAAACAGTGTGGGCACTAATTGGTGTTATCTGCTCACAGAGAAATTAAAACTTGGACAGTAGATTAGTGAAGTGGCCATTTTTCATGACATTGTGGTCTTTACTAAACACAGTACTGTTGAGTGTTCTACTTTTGTAGAAAGCATCCTTCTCAACCCAGTACTTCGATGCTACAGGTCTTTTTCTCATTTTACCTCTAACTCAGACTAATTACAAAGGAATGAATATTTTATCATCTTTCTTATGATAACCTAAGGCTATTGAATTTTGGAGTCAAAGCCATTATTTAATTCTGTCATTAAAATATACTATTAAAAATGACTTTCTTCATCCATAAAAATTCACATGAGCATTTGATAAAATTTCATGATATTTAAACTAGGAAATATAATTTTCTTCTAGAGAACCTGCCACGTTGGGACACAATTAAAAAGGGTGAATCCCTTATATTTGCATTGATTAGGATTCCATCCTGTCTCCTTTACTTTTTAATTAGTTTGTACCCAAGCCTAAACTTGGCCTGAAATTCTCTTCTCTTCCTTTGTCTGAGAAAAAAACTACTCAGCTTCATCTCTCTGTAGCACAATAGTATCCCTAAAGGTGTTCTACAGAACCACAAACGTCCTTGAACCACATGCCAGGGCAAGGCATTGTGGCGAAACATCTTTCTTCTAGCATGGATGGGAAAGAACCCTCTGAGGGTTAGATTGGTGTATCTCACATGGAGAGATCTGCTCCTCTTTATGCCTTTGGTAAGCAATCAGCTGCTTGGGTAAACAAAGACAGCATTCTACAAAAAATAAATAAATAAAATAAAATAAAATAAAAATAAAAATAATAATAATAAGAAGAAGAAAAATAAAAAGAAAAAAGAGGAAAAAAAAACATATAAGCATGTGGACAATTTTCCCTGTTGAGCTTAGCAAATCAAATAGCTCAGAGGCATTCATCTTTCATGAAGTGTGGTTCCCAGTCTCATCCGTCATGTGACAGCAGAAGCACTTGTGTGGGCGATGACAACTGCACATCCCTATCCATTTGGGTTTCATTTCATCAACTGTATTTGATACCAGTTGGAAACAGCTCCTTTAGCTCTTTACCTCCTCTGCTCTGAGCACTCTCCCTACCCCACTCCCCACAAAGTTTCTTCAGAGACATGTTTTTAAATGATAATGAAGGCTGAGGTAAAGTTCTGTGACCTGATGCTATCTGAGGGATATAAGGATTCCTTTAAAGTACATATTAGTGGAGGATTCGGCTAATGTTTCTGATTCATGACCCAACAAAAGATATCTCTCTAATCTTACTTGGAAAAATGTTTACATTAATGTGTTTTTGTTTTAGTAGTTGGAATTTATTTCTATACTTTGCTCCCCTACAGAGCTAAGTGCTTAATGTAACTTGAGTCCCTTCAAATCTTACAACAACCATGAGAGGTAGATATTATTGTGTCTGTTATACAAATCAGAGAATGAAGTCTCAGGGAGGTTAAAGAGAGGCCCAAGTATGGCCAGGAAGTAGCTGATCTTGGGTTTAAACCTGGATCCCTTGACATTTCCATCCGTCCTCTTAGCTACAAAACTATTTGATAATGCTTTAAACATGACCCCACCTCTGGAACTGACCTCCTATGCAGGCAATAAACTGGTAATTTGCCCTTAAGTAAAATCGTCCAGTAAAGTGAGTCCCATGAAAAGGTCCTAGGTACAATGTTAGAAATGTGTCAGTCAGGGTCAATCAGGGACGCAGACTCACCATTAATGATGTAGAATAAGGGATTCATTACAGAAATTTGGATTTGATGCCAATTGGTGGATCTAGTAAGTCTATAAAGGCTTGTTGCCTTTGCATCTGATGTTGGGCCTGAGGTCTCTGCAGGTCAGCAGGGCTAATAGGAAAAAAACTGACTGGGAAGCAGAAGAGAAGGACGAACTGAAATCCACATCTGTCTCTCACCACCTCCAACTCTGATGACACAGGGATTTGCAGAAAATGCTGCTGTCCTTTGCTACATTGCTGCACATGCACCTGGCCCCGTGCTGGGAAGAACTGAAGGAGGAGAGCTGATGCAGAGCTGGCTGTGGCCCCAGCCAAAAAAGCAAGGCAGCAGAGTGGTGAGGGTGTGTGCAGGCTGCAGGGGCACATGGTGACCTACACTAACCTTGCTGTTTCATTTCCACCTTCTAGATCTTAAAAATCCCTAACCCAAATCTAAATAGAGAAGGCAATTTGGAAAAATAAAACTCTAGTTTAGTTAAATTGACACAGTATAAAACTACCACAAGGAACTTGTGAAAGGACTATGTACTTTTAGCTGTTGTTTTCGAACACCTGGGAACACATATCTATTTTTTTTTTTAAGATTTTATTTATTTATTCATGAGAGACGCAGAGAGAGAGAGAGAGGTAGAGACACAGGCAGAGGGAGAAGCAGGCTCCATGCAGGGAGCCCAACGCGGGACTTGATCCCGGGCCCTCCAGAATCATGCCCTGGACTGAATGTGGTGCTAAACTGCTGAGCCACCCAGGCTACCCCACATACTCATTTTATAGATGTTTTTCCTGAGAAGTTGCACATAGTAAAAAATAAATAATAAAATCCATTTCCCCTCATTGTCATCACTTAGTAACATTTTATCTTAATTTCTCACTCATCTTCAGTTGACCCTTAAAGTTTCTCTACTGCCTTCCTCTCTAAACTTAATCAATCATGAAAGCATGAGGGATTTTTCAATTACAGGAAATTTTTTCTGTAAATTGAGAGGTACTTTTAAAGTTTCTTAATTTATTTAATTTATTTATTTATTTATTTATGGTCTTTTTAAAATTTAAATTCAATTAGCCAACATGTAGTACATCATTAGTTTCAGATGTAGTGTTCAATAATATATTTAAAGTTTTAAAAGAAATATTCTTAAATGAAAACATCAAATCTCACATTTAAAAACCTGTAAGTGGAATAGCGTTGAGTAGTAACATATTTACTTTAAATGTAAATGTTTGGGACTGTGGGGTAGCTCAGCAGTTGCGCATCTGCCTTTAGCTCAGGGTGTGATCCTGGGTCTAGGGATCGAGTCCCACATCGGGCTCTCATAGGGAGCCCTCTGTGTATCTCTCATGTGTATCTCTGTGTATCTCTCATAAATAGATAAAATATATTTTTTTAAATAAATAAATGTAAATATTTATCTTCCACAGAGGTTGCTCATAAAGTAATTTTACAGGACTTCTAGGATACATTTAGGCAATACAAAATAATTATTGCAAGAATGTAACACTTTTCTACATAAATTCTTTGTAAAGTGTGATGGTTAATTTTATATGTCAACTTGAGTAGTCCACGGGTGCCCACATTAGACATTGTTTCTAGTGTATCCAACAGGGTGTTTCTGAATGAAATTTGCACTTGAACTGGTAGGTTAGGTAAAGCAGATTGCCCTCCCCAATGTGGTTGGGTGTTATCCCATCCAATGAGGGCCTGAATAGAACAAAAGGCAGAAGAAGGAAGAATTTGTCCCTTTTTCCTGCCTCACTGATAAAGCTGGGACATCTCATCTCATCTCCTCCTGGTCCTGGACTGGGATATACACCATTGTCTCCCCTGATTCTCAGGCTGCTACACTCAGACTGGCACCAGCTCCCCTGGGTTTCCAGCCTGCAGAAAGCAGATCATAGAAGACTTCAACCTCCACAGTCCCATGAGTCAATTTCTCATGATAAATCTCTATTTCTGTATAGATAGGTATAGATACATAGATATATCTTATTGGTCCTGTTTCTCTTGAGAACCCTAATAGAGTAAAATATTTTTTGTGATGTAATAGTATTGACTATGAGAAAATTATGATATAATCAATGAAACCTCTCAGGATCTGACCTGGCCTCTAGTTCAGTCCCGTTTCTGTATGCAGGTTGATCTGTATAATCTATGTTCTCACATACTTCCCCTAGGTCATGCTCTCTCCATTCCAGATTCCAACTGAGTCTGGGGAAAGAGGACTGTATTGCCAAGTAAGCTTGGGAAATATGTGTACCATCGCTGTCCCTTATCATTTCATAATCAAATGTGAGCAAATTAAAAACTTTAAGAAATCCCTGACTTAATATTACCTGACCCACAAGTTTTACAAATTTATCTTTACCGCATCCCTTTAAAAAAAAAAAACCCTACCCTACCCCACAGAGTTAGAAACTCACGGTACTTATTTTGAAGAGATGTGATGAAGATAGTGTGTCCTTCATGGTTTTATGAAATCTCTGGTAGCCATAATCCCTATTCCATTATGCGGGAGATAGCAGTGAGCAAGGACCCTGGCTCTTAGGAACTCCTTATCTTTTAGCCCTTCCAGTTTTCCCTGCACATCCCCACACTCCTAATTCTGAGAAGAAATTCTACATTATGTCAGCCAGGTGAGCATATTTTTTTTCAGGCAGTGAGAATAGAGATGAGGGAGTGATTCTCCAGACATACTACAGGAAGGATTGGTAAATATAGTAGCAAATTGGATATGGGGGTTGCTGTAAACTGGATGTCTGTGTCCTCACCAAACTCATATATTGAAACCTAATCCCCAATGTGATGGTATTTGGAGTGAGACCTTTGGGCAGTGATTAGGTCACAAAGGTTACACACTTATGAATGAGATTAGTGTTCTTATAAGAGACCCCAGAGAGTTGCCCTGCCCTTTCCACCACCAGTAAAAATATGGCTGTCTATCAAACCAGGAAGAAGGCTATCACCAGATACTATATCTTCCAGTACCTTAATCTTGAATTTCTCAGTCTCCAGACTATGAGAAATAAATTTCTGTTACTTAAAAACCACCCAGTCTATGATATTTTGTTATAGCAACTCAGACAGACTAAGACAGGTATGAAGTAGAAGATGAAGTCAAAGATGACTCTGGTGGTAATTCCATTAAGAAAGAAAGAAGGAAAAAGTGATAGGATAAATTATGTTGCCCATATGCCAGACACTGTTTTAAGCTTTGGGAATATAGCAGTGAACAGAGATAATTTTCATTTGTTTATTTTCACCTGATAGGACAACAGTACTATGGAATATCTAGCTGGAGCCACTTGAAAATTCATAAATGGCCTTCAGGCAGACAGAAGTACATGAGCAAATACACTGAAAATTATTCTTATAAATTTGCTTCCTGAACAATACTTATAGCTTAATAGTCTGTCCTTATTAAAGCACTCTCCCTTAATCCATTGTTAAAAAGACATGTGCTCTCTGCCCTGAGGAGCCCTGCAAAGTACTGCAAGTTTAAAGAACATGCACTGGACAGAGGGAGTGTGCTTAGGTCTTTACAGGCACAACAGCACAAAAGAAAATTCCCCTGCTGCCTGAGTTGCATTTGAATGCTCTGTGCATACTAACAGCACTCAGTATGCACCAACTACCTACTACTAGGTGCAGGACTCTGTGCCTAGTGCTTTCATGTATGCCATCTCATCCTTCCCAAATAATAGCAGTTTCAACCCTGTAAATAATTGAAAACATGCCATAGAGGTAGCTCTATTCTATCAGGGGGAAAAAATGTGTGTTTTACAAATAAACCAGTAACAGACACATTTCAGAGTATGAAATTCAATGTAATTTCAAAATCAACTTTTTAAAATGAATACAGATAAAATTTCAACAAGAGGTTTACTAATTTTTTTTCTATGATCAATTATCTTTAAGATATAGAGAAACAAGCCACCTGGGCAGCTCAATTTGTTAAGCATCTGACTCTTGATTTTGGCTCAGGTCATTCAAGCCTCCTGCTGGGCTCTGCACTGGGTGTGGAACCTACTTAAGATTCTCTCCGCCCCCCTTCACCCTGCTTCCTTCCCTCTCTCTAAGGAAAAAAAAAACAAAATAGAAAAACAAAATCATAAACTAGAAACTAGTTACAAACTATCAGGAGGTCTTAGCTTTCTTAAGATAAGTATATTAACGAGCATATTTATTCTTTTATATAACATGAGTTCATTCTTGGCTTGAATATTTAGAAATCTATTTGTTACACTCAAACCAGAGGGAGAAAGCTAATGTGCAGTACCTTCTGTAATGGAATGATGAGTCAAAGGGTCCTTTCTCCTGACATTAAGAAAGGAGGTCAACAAAGGGACATATTTCATTTTCTTCTTTTGCTCTTCTGTTTTACAATTTTTCTATGATAAAAATGCACTACCTTTGTAGTGAGGGAGGAGAAAGCAAGAAAAGGACAGGACTATGGAATTATTTTGGTAGTCTATTAAAACCTCAAATACAAAGACTTGCAAAAACCAGTTACAAAAAATTAATATTGATTTTTAATGTGATAAAACAACCCAGCTATATCACGTCTGTTCTCCTTTTGTCCATTTAAGGTGAATGTACACTTCAGAGAGAGTTTGAGGTATTAGTCTTCCTTACTGTCAGCCTTCCCATCTCTTCTCAAATGGTGTTAATGAAGGTCAATTTATATGTTCAAGTACATTCGTCCAGGACCTGGTCTTGACGTGAAGACTTTTGTAATTACAGTTTTTTATAATAGCCACAAGCCTCAACAAGACTATTTCTCCCAGAAGCAAATTATCTATCCAATGCCTTCCCCAAAGACCCAGAACTCTGAACAGCTGATTCACTATCTTCATGACTAATGGATGGCAAGAAAGAGCCAGGATATATAAAAACATTGAAAAAAAATTCTGTGAAAGATCAGTGGTATAAGTAAAATTCGAATTCAGATGCCTCAAAGGGGAAATATAAAGAGGATTGGAGAAATAAGATAGACTTTGGAGTCAAACAGGCCTGAATTTGAATCCCAGCTTTGTCACTTACAATTAAGTAACCATCCAAGGATTTCTAAGCTCTTTGAACCTCAGTGTCTTCATTAGTGAAATGAAGCATACGACAAAGTGGCTCTAAGGATTAAGTGAGAGGGCATATATAGCACAGACACTTAGCAGTTGTAAATGGAAACCTCGCCCTTATCTTGGAGAATGATTTGGGAGATTATTTGAAATAACACATGTAAGACACATCACAGAGCCTGGCACACAGTGAGTACTCAAAATATGTTATAATGATTATTACTCCCACTGAATTCTTATGTCTTCACTCAACTGGAAGCAGGTAGGCTGAGCTATTGCCCAAGAGAAATGCAAAAGGCCAATTTCAAAACCCAGAGTAACTGACAAGTGAAGCTAATCCAAGTCTGGCTAAAACATAGCAAAAACCCTAGCCAGACAAAGAGGAGATACAATGTCTTCATATTTCTCACATTTCTATTTCTGTGGGCCCTGAACCAAGGGGAGTATGTAAACAAATGCCCAAGATCACTAACATGAGATCCAAAGTTGAAAGTCATTTGTAGGTACCTACATCCTATAAACTCTGCCATTTACAACTGATGGTTATACCAGAGCATTATGAGGTCTAAACACTAAGAAGTCCTACATTAGGACTAAATAGAACTGAACTATAGGTATCATCCACTCTTTCACAGTAGAGAAGGAATAGAGATGTTGATGAGAATTTCTTCATTTCTTCATTCATTCAAATTTACAACTCTGTCAGAATGTCAGAACAAAGAAGGTTAGGCCTTCTAATACAGGGAGGTGACTTACATCCTCCTCTGAGGGCCCTTTAATATAAATGAATGGGTAATAATATGTATGACATGGTTATTGCTGTTTATATATTGGGAAATTAAAGCTGAAGCAGAGCTGCAGCAGGAACATTGGTGTCCAAAGTCCCAGGCCAAATCTCCTTTTACTACATTACACTAACATTGGGAGGTTTAAAAAAGGAAGGGGGAATATGAAGGGTGATTTTTCCATAATTAAGTCAACTTCAAAAGCCAGACATATGTGGAGAATCAGAGATTACTATCATTGTTAGAAAGAAGGGGTTTCAAAGCTGGTTAAATCTGAATAATAAAAAATATAGATATGAACAATACTGTAAAAAAAAGTTGGCATTCATGATTACTGGGCTGGCATGCTGGGGGTGGGCTGCATGGGCTGCCAGCTTTCTTGGGTTTGGAGATGGATGGTGGTAATGGTTGCACAATAGTGTAAATGTACTTAATACTACTGAACTGTACACTTAAAAATGGTTAAGATGGCAAATTTTATATTATGTGTTTTTTATCACAACTTTAAAAACTAATGTTCATTTTTTCCTTTTTTAACTTCATGTATTGCCCTTGACATCCACATAGAAAAAAATTAATACCAAAGCAGTAGCCCACTATCACAACAATACAAAACAAATTTTACAAGGCAAAATGCAGTCATTTCTCAATTACATTGAGCATGAAAAGGAATAGGCATTAGAAAAATATGTAAAATACTTTTTCCTCCCACGGAAATGATATCAGTAAATTTAGGCTTTACAAAGTCAAGTCAGCCTTGTCCAGCATAATCGAGGCTAAAATGACTCCAAGCTATAGACAGAACATTGTAATTGGTGCTCAACTACACATCAAACCATACTTTTCCATATTTTGATTTATTCTTATTATCAAACTATAATTTTGAAAGAATGGATTCATATTTATAAAAGGTAATTTGGGATTTCCATTTTGAATCACCCAACACAAGCAGTGATCCTAGTGGTAGCTCTTGGAAGTGCTAGAACATAGTTTCTACTTGTAGAGTAATTTCAAAACTGCCACCACTACAGAAAAGAGAATGCAAGAAGGTTCAGAATCTATCAGTGGAACAGTACATGGAAAGCACACAATAAGGAGACAAACACTTCTCTAATGACTACTTGCTTGGAACCACCCAAATAAGTCTTAGAACTTTTCCTTTAACTATTGTACTTCCCGGTGACTTTGCTTCCAATGTCCTGAGCCAGGGCCACATCCTCTGCTCCTGGCTTAGAGAAATTAGGCCAGGTTTTAAAGGGAATATGTAGATGAGAGACTGGAAGTCATTTTTAGGTTATTCCCTAGAAAGTTGTCTTTTCCCTTCCAATAGTATGTAGATTTGAAAGCTCCATGTTCATCTGGTTTAACTTCTAGATATATCAAAGTGTATAAGCTATATTGCATTTTATGTAAGAAGCTTTTCCTAAGAATTATAGGAAAACAGCAATCCACTGTACATGATTAATGGGCTTCTACAAGGCAAAGATGGTCTTTACAGGATGTAGTTATTATCAGAACCCCCAAGCATGGCTAGGTCATTCCTTAGACACAGAGTCCCTTCTGCAGAATCCACCCACCACCATTCATTAGGAAGCTCTCTAAATCAGGCTCTAACTCTGCCCTTTGGCATCTATTCAGGACAAATGGTCCTTCTTTTCTGTTCCATTTGATTCTATTCAGAAAGTCATTGAAATCATTAATATTGGAAATGGGAGAATATTTTGTTAGCATTTGGACGACAAAGGAAGAACAAAATCAGTCAAAGTTTCCAGGAGCTGGATTTACTCTTTTTATGCATTTTGCAATTGTTCCCAGATATCTTGTCCTTAGAGCCAAGGCAATTATGAGATAGCTCCTTTAGTATTTAGTAGCATGGATCTTGAACCAGACTTTCTGGGTTCACATCCTGGCTCCTACCACCTAATAACTGTGTGATGTTGAGCAAATTACCTAGTATCTTTGTACCTAGATTTCCCCATCTGTAAAGTTGGGCTAATAATAATACCTATTTCACAAGGCTGCTAAGATTAAGTGCATTAATGCCTATACAGTAACGAATACTTATGTGACACACAATAGCATTACATAAAATAAATCCTCCCTCTATTCTCACTCAATCTGTCATATTCTATCAGTTGCCAGGACTCATTAATTGATTTTGCTTTCTAAATACTACCAAATCTCTCCCACACTTCTGACTCCCAGGGTAATGCCTTGGTCTAGGACATCATCATTTCTTGCCTGAATGGCAGCAATCCTCTTCTAACTGGTCTTTTAGGCCTATTAGATACCCTTCCACCCTCCTTACTGACCATCAGGGACATCTTCCTACAATCTAATGATGTTACTCTCATGCCTCTAATGGCTCCCCACGAATGTGAGGTGAAGTTCAAGCCTATGGCATGGCATTCCAT
Organism: Vulpes vulpes; assembly: GCF_048418805.1. Taxonomy (NCBI): domain Eukaryota; kingdom Metazoa; phylum Chordata; class Mammalia; order Carnivora; family Canidae; genus Vulpes; species Vulpes vulpes. Next base: position 80,489,850 of record NC_132790.1, on the reverse strand, counting down.
ACCCTTTACACTCTGATCTCAGTATACTTATCCATCTCCTAACTCAGCTCCTCCTATCATTTCCCCATCATATCAACCACTCCCACACACCATGTTCTATTTTATAGCCATGCTTTCACATATGATGTTTTATTTGTCTTCAATGTCAGCACACAACATCCCTATGTTCTAAACTCCTACTTATCTTACAAGCACCCATCTAAAAGATCCTCTTATCAGTAATACTTTCTCTGATTCCGCTAGAGCAGAATTACTTTCTCCATCTTCTGTATTTTATGCTTTTTCAGTATTCAGCTAATAAGCAACTTATTATGTTGTACTGTGGTTCTATGTTATTATATGTGCTGCTGAAGTGAGCACTTGTGATTCTATGTTAACCAGGCTATTAGCTCTTTGAGAGCAAGGGGTATTTTTCTTATCATTCATTTATCTATTTCATCATAGTAGGTCTAGGAACAAAATTATAAACAAGGCAAAATTGATCTTTGTGGCACTTATAATCAAGTAGTAGAGCCACGAAATAAATAAACAAACAAAAAAATTAAATAATTACAAAATGCAGTGAGTACCAAGAAGGAACAAGCATGCTTCTGTAATAGAGAAAAATAGGCAGTGATGCTTCTGTATTCTCAGTGCTGATCATGGTATCTGGCTCATAAGCCCTCACCAATGCAGTCAGATCAGAAGAGACCATTGTGATTATTCATCTTGATTATCAAGTGATGGACTCTATTTTCAACTCTAATTCCAAGTCCTGTACAAATATATCCCTATAATAAGACAGAATCACTATGGCAACCATTTACTTGCTGTTGTGAAACATTCATACAGCCTGGCCATTCATCAACCTAGATCAGCCAAACTGCTGATATAGAAGTAGAGGGAAAATCCAGTCTCCTTTAGAAACGTGAATCTACATCAGAATCAGACAGCAATTTGTGGATTCTAAATCCTGGCCCCAGATTAGCATGAGGTCTAAAGGACATCTGCAGTGAGCAGTGGTTCTCAAAGTGTGGTCCCTGGAGCAGCAGCAGCATCACCTGGCAAACTGTGAGAAATGTTAATTGTCAGGGCCTGTCTCAGACCTACTAAATCAGAAACTCAAATGGGGTCTGGAAATCTGTTTTCTTAAAAAGGCTCCAGATTTGGGCACCTGTCTGGCTCAGTTGGTAGACCATGAGACTCTTGATCTCAGGGTCATGAGTTTGGGCCCCACATTGGCTGTGGAGCCTACTTCATTCAAGGGAAAAAAACAGGCTCCAGGTGATGCTGATGCATATTCAGATTTCAGAACTACAAACCTAGAGAATAAATCTAAATCTTGTATAATCTGTCACATTGATTGACTCGAAGTTTACTCCTTCTCTGATAGGATTACAGTGAAAAAGGGCATTCTAAGTACGTCATCCCAATGTTCTGGCCTCATGTCCCCAAGCTCTTTGTCAACATAATACCATGAAAGTACTTGCCATTTCCTCATTATGTTGGGTGTGCCTGTGCTCTGAGTCATTGCCTTTGCCTGAAAAATTAATAAGTCCTATTTACCCTTTAAGACCAAATTCAAATGCCACCAATTCTGAGATGGTTTGCTGACTTCTCCAGCAGAATTAATCACTCTGCTTTTGCCATTTGATAGTATGTCGTATACTATACATTTCCCCCATAGTCTTCATAATATTGTATAGTTATTATTGGTGAAATATGTAAGTTTCATGGTTCCTTCCTTGACCCCAGTTCCTAAATGAGCATGTCTCTATACTCTATGTCCTAGACCCACATCCTATCACTAAGAGTGCATACTTTATCCCAAAGTAGCCAATTTTGTCTTCATCTATAGCTTGAATGGCTTAGTTCAAATAAATAAGCTGGACTAATCAGATTCTCCCATTCAAGAATTTGAGCTAAAAGACTATCAATTGGCAGTGGGACATAAAGCTAGAAAGTGATGATGTATCTAGGGGCCAAAGTAGGGAAGTTGTGGGGTCATATACAGATTGATGAGTATACCAAACAATTCTGTCTGCCATGAGAGGGGAATGGAACAGGCATGCAAATGGAATAGGAGATGTCCCTAAGAAATGACAAGTGAGACTTCAGTTTCTAATGTTTTTTTACTGTCCTTCAAGTTCATGAGAAGATCCTTATTATAAACTTCATATTATTTGAGTAATCTTGTGGGTGCTTCTGTTCCTTACAGTTAAAAGAGCATTGAATGAGCAATAAGCTTCTATATAGTGGCATGAAACATCAACCATGTTGTTATATTAATAGAATCTGTGGGTGAGGAATTCAGATTGACTTCAGCAGGAATGACTTATCTCTTTTCCATGCTCCATGAAGTCTTGGGCCTCAGTTGGGAATATTCAAATGACTGGAGGGTAGAATCATCTGGCAGCTTCTTTACTCACAAAAATGGTTCCTTGATGGGACTGTTGATTGGAATGCTTATACACTACCTCTCCCTATGGCTTGGGTTTCCTCACAGCATAGCAGCCTCAGAATAGATGGACATTTTACATGGAAGCTCGGGGCTTCAAGAGCAGAATATGCTTGCCCTTTTATGATTAGCTTGGAAATCACATAGCATTATTTCCACCATACTCTGTTCATCAAAGCACTTACAAGGCAGCACAGACTCAAGTGTAGGAGAGAAAGACCCCATCTCCTAATGGGAGGAATGTCAAAGAATTTGATGTCATGGTTTAAAACCACCACATTGTGCTAACAACAGGCTTCTTTTAAAAGGCAGGTTATGTTTACTAATTCCAGCTATGAGGAATAAGACCTCAACAGAAAAGATAGGGTGTTTGCAGGTATCTTAAACTTCAATTTTACTGAACCTACTCATCAACATAGAAATTATATGATGTGGCCTCAATATTTTTGAGGTGTATAGAGATTAGGGTACTGTACACTGACTTTATAAAATATATTGAGACAGAGATTTAGGACTACATAATTTACATTGGTTTAGAGTATACAAAGAATTCCTATACCTCAATAATAAGACAACCTAACAAAAATGGGTAAATGATTTGAGCAGACATTTTATCAAAGAAGATATACTGATGGCAGTTTAATAGATGAAAAGGGGGACAAGGGGGACGTCTGGGTGGTTCAGTGGTTGAGCTTCTGCCTTTGGCCTAGGTTGTGATCCCAGAGTCCTGGGATCAAGTCCCATATCAGGCTTCCAGCATGGAGTCTGCTTCTCTCTCTGAGTCCCTCATGAATAAATAAAATCTTAAACAAAAAAAAAAAAAAAAAAAAAGAAAAGAAAAGGTGCTCAACATCATAAGTCATTAGGAAAATGCAAATTTATTTATTTATTTTTAGATTTTATTTATTTGACAGAGAGAGAGCACAAGCAGGGGGAGTGGGAGGCAGAGAGAGAGGGAGAAGCAGGCTCCCTGCTAAGCAGAGCACCCCCCCCCCCAGGCTCCCTGCCCCCAACCATGCCCAGATATGGGGCTTAATCCCAGGACCCTAGGATCATGACCAGAGCTGAAGGCAGATACTTAGCCTATCGAGCCACCCTGGTGCCCCAGGAAAATGCAAATTTAAACCACAGACCACTTCATACCCTCTAGAATGGCTATAATAAGAAAAGAAAATATCAAATGTTGGTAAAGATGTGGGGAAACTGAAACTTCATAAAGCTGGTGGAAATATGGTGCAGCCACTTTAACAAAGTTTGGCAGTTTCTTAAAAATTAACTATAAGTTTATCATATGATCCAGCAATTCCACTCTTCAGCATCTTCTCAAGAGAAATAAAAACATATACCCACATAAAGACTTACTTGTACATGAATATTCTTAGCTAAATAAAAATAAAAATAATAATAATTATTATTATTATAGCAAGACCATGAGCAGGGAAAGGCAGAGAGAGAGGGAGAGAGAGAAATCCAAGCAGGCTTCACACTCAGCACAGATCCTGACACAGGGCTCCAACCCATCCCTGAGATCATGACTTGAGCTGAAATCAAGAATTGGATGCTTAACTGACTGAACCACCCAAGCACCCTGCAAAATTATTAATAATAGCTGAATATCATAAACAACTTTTGTATTTCAGTGCTTAGTATAGCACCTGGTTTAATGGACACTCAATAAGTGTTAGTTGAAAAAACAAGTTTTAAAAAGCTCCATATAGCTCTTGCTACACTAAGTCTTAATATTTAAATCAAAGCTAAATCCAGCTTTGCTCTTGTTTCTGGATGCTATTCAATTTTTTTTTCTTTTTTTAACTGACTAGCTTAAACTCAGTTATTTCTAGCACTGCAAGATTTTAGATAAGTATGCTCTTGGGACTTTCCAACTTCTCTCTTAGGTATTGGCTATGAATACCCTACGTTATCTCTTCTACAGTTTTGAAAATAAGGGTCTAGTCTTTTCTTCTCAACCAGTGGTCACTGATCTTACTGCTATCTCCCCAGTATCAACTAGTGAAAGAAAGAAAAGCCAGGAACAAAATACAGTATCTCCCCACCCCTGTTCACAGCTCTTATCTTGCCTGACCTTCTCTCCAAGCAGCAGGAAGGAAGGAGTGAGCGGCAAACTACCGCTCCACCTCAATAAGAAGGCTGCTTTCAACAATCTGATGGGAGTCATTTTCCACTCAATTTAAAGAATAAAGTCGTTCTTTTCCTTCTGAAAGATGTCTCCTGCTGCTGACTGCTCTTCCAGATATTGCTTGAAATTAAATTCAATGGTGGTGTTTTTATTGCTGAGGCTGCCCGTGCAACTTGCAACTCTTATAGTTTAGACATAGAAAAAGGCATTAAAGGGAACTTTTTTTTAAAAAAAGATTTTATGTATTTATGCATGAGAGACAGACAGAGAGAGAGAGAGAGAGAGAGAGGCAGAGACACTGGCAGAGGGAGAAGCAGGCTCCATGCAGGAAGGCCAATGTGAGACTTAATCCCGGGACTCCAGGATCACACCCTGGGCGGAAAGAAGGCAGGTGCTAAACCACTGAGCCACCCAGGGATCCCCTAAAGGGAACTTTAGAGAAATTTTAATCCAATTATATTGAGTAAGGAATTTGCTTCTGATACAACTATTTTAGTAAGAGTTCCTTCAAACTAATGTTTTAAAGATTTTGTATCCATGCACATGTGTCCATATAGATATGCAGAAAAACATTCGGGAACAGAAATAGTTCAGGTCTAAATAGAGTGTTTCATAAACACAGTGGTTCTCAAACTTCTGTGGGCCTCAGAGCCACTTGGAGAGTTTGTGAAACAGACCATTGTTCCTTCCTCTCCCCACCTCCTGCTCCCACCTCAGCCCCAGTTTCTGATTCAGCAGATCGAGAATGAGGACAGAGAATTCACATTTCTAATAAGTTCCCTAGTGATGTTGCTGCTGCTGGTCCAGGGACCACACTTTGAGAACCATCATTCCAAAAACACAACTACTCTACATGCTGACCCAAATTCTTATAGTAAGTGTTATTAACTGTAATAGTTGAGTAAATGATGTTTCAGTGTGAATCTCCTGAATGAAGAATAACTCTAAAACCTTAACTACTCTAAGTGCTATCCTTTTTTTCCTTTTTAAACACAGACTTTTGTTGCCTAGGGAACAGACTGAGCTACAAGAGATTTCTTAACCAGAGTGTTGCTCAGTTCAAGACTTTATTTCTTACAATTCAATAAATATCTTCTAGATCACTTCTCTTTTCCATGTCACCCTTACCCAATCTCAATATAGGATTTTATACACATATACACATACACAATGGCATAATTCTTTTAAAATGATGAAAAGTAAAATAATTAGATCACTGTTTTCTATAAGAATTTGAAACAAGGTAAGGACTAACACATGTTACTAATTCTCACATTTGTGTGGACATTATAAAATTGCATGACATTTTACCTTCTTCCTCTGTGCTTGTGGGGAGTACACAGTGAGAAAAGTATCGTCGTGTAACTAACAATATATTGTGGCCTGAAAATTCATAGTAAAGGTTTGACTTTATAAAAGAGAGATACTTCTAAAAAAATGAGTACAAATGAACCTAGATGTCAAATCCAGTTCTCTTATTGGCTTTCATTATGAAATTAAAGATAGACTCCTTTGAGGGAGAAAATGGCTTTAACACACAATAATATCACACCTAAGAATATAATAAACTCTTTAGATAGAAAAATGGTAATTTTCTGATAAAAATAATAATAGCCCACGTGTGCCACAAATTATGAATACCAAGTAGCTAGGGTCATTCTCATGTTTGATACATTTGCTTACATGTTAGAGGGAAAAAAACTTGTCAGGCTAGCCAAAAGAAGAATATTCTGGATGGCAACACCAATAAGAAAGCCAGAAATGATAAACTACAGCAATAAAAAAATGCTTGGGACAGCATGTCCACTAAAGATGTAGGCCAGGAGACCTGAAGTTGCTTTAAAACTAGTCAATCTAGCACGGCATATCAAGTTCTTCAGAATTAGAATTTAGTAGAGAATTTCTTTAAGCAACAATGCAGCAGAGTTTAAGACCACAATCTCATAACCAGACAGCTTAGGTTCTATTCTTAACTTTGCAGCATTGATGCCACATGACCAGGATCCTGCTATCACAAACCAGCAGCACTGGCATCACCTGGGAGCTTGTGAGAAATGCAGACTCTCAGCCCCAGCCCAGACCCACTGAATCAGAAGCTTCCTCTTAAGATCCTTGAATGATTCATAAGTACATATGTAGTAGTTACTGGATGTGTTTCCCTGTACCCCCTTTAGGTCTGAAAAATTATTTTCCTAGTAAAATAATGCTGCTCTTCTCTGGAAAATGCCCTTGGCTGGAGAGAGCCGCTTCACCACGGTCATGCCCCCTTTTCCAAGGGCAGCCTTAATTGATGACTGGTCAGTGTGGAAGTCATGGTCCCTTTATCCTACTTGAAACCACTTTGAAGGGCCACCCCAGACAAAGGCTATTGCTAAGACTGCATTTTTCCAAGTTCTCTTTCTGCTCAGTGCTACTTTCTTCTTTCCCCTTCTACAGGTTTTTGTCCTGAGAGTACTTATAAACTTTCTATATACCAAACTCCACTCTGAATCTGCTTTCTGAAGGACCCAGCCTGCAATAACGTTGACATTTGTAGTGCTTGTTCTTTGGCCATGCAAGTTAATCTCTGGCTCTTCAGGTTTCTAATTTGTAAAATGGGGATAATAATATCTTTCTCATGGTGTGCTATGAGGATTAAATTGCCTACTATTTGTAAAGTACTTAGAGCAGTGACTGGCTAATGCAAAGTTAGATAGTGTTAGTCATCACTATAGAGTGGACCTGTGAATAAAGAGTTAATATCTGTCATGTTCAAATTCCAATTTATTCAAAACAATTCACTACCACTAACATGTAAAAAATTAGGTTCTATTGAGGAATAATCTGTTTACTTATGTATTAGTCACTTTGCAAGGGATGATGGGAAGGAAGTATTGAAACATATACTAACATGTTATCTGATTAGAATCAAGACTATCAAACTGATAAGAGTGTTATACTGCCTTCAGAACATAGACAAATTCTTATTTCCCCTTAGGCAGAGAAGAGTATAAAACAGAGAAGAGCTCTATGACATGAATCAAAAAGACAGTGATACATGGAAGCATTAGAATCAAATAATTTCAGAGGAGAAAGGGATCTTATCTATCTAGTCCAACTATTCATGTAGGAGTAGATAAATTTCCTTGCCAAATGTAATAGATATGTGTAAACTTTACCTTGTTTCTTTTGTCTGCAGTTTTGAGAGAGGATATTGACTATTCTTTAACACATGTACACACACGTATGTATGCACATAGACACATGCTTGCATGCACACATGTGTTCAGACACACATGTTCTTAGAATTAATGTTCTTGGCCTAGGTGTTTTCCTCCAGATTTTGGTCCCACTTATGTCTCATTTTGAGTCAGCACTACCTTCCAGGTGGTACTTCTTTTCCTGAGTCTTCACTGGGCTGTGAGGTCATATTTTTAAGCACAAATCACTATGCCTCAAGTCCCCAAACCATGTTATGGTATAATCTAACCTTTGCCAGATTCTTCTCCATAGGTACTTTTGGGAATCTTCAGGGATTTACATCGATCATCATCTGGATGTGAAATACTGCTGTGCTCTTTACACATACCTCTGTACACTCCTTTGTGAGTCACATTCCTGCTTTTAGAGTTGTCCTGCCAGCTGCTCTCCCCTACTACCTACCTGTAAATGGAGGGAGGGGGGCAATACCCTTCTCTCAATTCTTGCCAGTGATAATAGCATCTTGATGGTAACTTTTAACTAGACCTTACAGAAGGCTTGGAGATGATAGAGGTAATTCAGTTATCTATTGCTATATAACAACATAAGCTAAAAAACAAACAAACAAACAAACAAACCCAAAAAACCCACCACAACTTTTCTTTCTTTTTTATTTTAAAGATTTTATTCATCCACTCATGACAGACTGAGAGAGAGAGAGGCAGAGACACAGGCAGAGGGAGAAGCAGGCTCCATGCAGGGAGCCCGACGCGGGACTCGATCCCGGGTCTCCAGGATCACACCCCATGCTGACGGCGGCGCTAAACCGCTGAACCACCGGGCCGCCCCACCACAACTTTTCTATGGATCCTTTTGTATCATGCACTGTTAGCTGAGGCTCGATGGAGCCGGAATGTCCAATTATATAAAACCATTTTCAATACAAAGCAACCCTTGAAATAAAGCTAGTCCCACAAGAAACAGAGGTATGAGAGCCAAATGTAGGTCCCAGTGTCCAAAAGCTGGATTTTAGCACCCAACTGTGACAAGATGAGGTGGAGAGATACAACTGCATATAGACCGCCAAGCAAGAGGATCTATATATACTCCTCCTGAGCCCAGGAAAATTTGCTGTCTGCCTGAATTTCTAGGTAAAATTGTTGGTTTGCTTGAGCAGTCAAAACCACAAGTCTATGCTAAATAATGCCTAGGAAACCTAAACGCATACTGATCGTGGAGTAAGTATAAGAATCCCGAGTGGAGAAGTTAATGTAAAGTATCTTCTAGAATGAGTGAAGCATTTGTTTTTCTTCAGCTGAAATAAATGCAAAAAAATTTTTTTGACATCTAGGATATTAGGGAATGCCATAGAGGATGGGAGCATGAAATGTACACCAATTAATGATTACTAATTATAAGAGGTAATGATCTGCCATGATCTCTATCCTAATAGATTCACCTTATTTCTATCATAGCAGAAACCACAAACAAAATTAGCAACCTAAGCATTCAAACAGTAGACCTAGAAGAGACTGAAAAAACTATGCTTGAAATATTGAACATTGGGAACAGTGGAAAATATGCTTGAAATGAGAATTCTCTCATTTAATTATTTCTTTTTTAAAAAATATTTTATTTATTTTTTCATGAGAGACAGAGAGAGAGAGAGAGAGAGAGAGGCAGAGACACAGGCAGAGGGAAAAGCAGGCTCCATGCAGGGAGCCTGATGTGGGACTCCATCCCAGGACTCCAGGATCACACCCTGGGCTGAAAGCGGCGCTAAACTGCTGAGCCACCCAGGGATCCCCGAGAGATAGCATTTTAAAATGTAATAACATGGCATAAAAATAAGAGGTTAATTTGAAAGCAAATAAAACTGAATTTCTATAAATAAAAAGTAAAATCATTGTTATAAAATAATATTAATGAAAGATACTGAAGATGATACAAATAAAAAGAAATGATGCTCATGAATTGGAAGAACAAATATTCTTAAAATGTCCATACCATCCAAATCAATCTACAGATTTAATGCAATCCCGATCAAAATACCAACAGCATTTTTCACAGAACTAGAACAAATAATACCAAAATTTGTACAGAACCATAAAAGACCCCAAATACCCAAAGCAATCTTGAGAAAGAAAACCAAAGCTGGAAATATCACAATTCCAGATTTCAAGATATACTTCCAAAGCTATAATAATCAAAACAGTATGATACTGGCACAGAAATGACACATAGATCAACAAAACAGAATAGAGAGCCCAGAAATAAACCCGTGATTATATGGTCAATTAATCTTCAACAAAGGACACAAGGTTAAATGATGGGATAAAGACAGTCTCTTCAATAAATGGTGTTGGCAAAATTGGACACCTACATGCAAAAGAATGAAACTGACCACTTTCTTACACCATACACAAAAATAAATTCAAAATGGATTAAAGATCTAAGTGTGAGACCTCAAATCATCGAAATCTTGGAAAAGAGCACAGGCACTAATGTCTCTGACATTGGCTATAACAACATTTTTCTAGATATGTCTCTTGAGGCAAGGAAAATAAAAGCAAAAGTAAACTATTGGGACTACATCAAAATAAAAAATCTGCACAGCAAAGGAAACAATCAACAAAACTAAAAGGCAACCTGCTGAATGGGAGAAGATATTTGTAAATGACACAACTGATAAAGGGTTAGTACCCAAAGTCTATAAAGAACTTATAAAACTCAAGACCCAAAAACCAAGTAATCCAGTTAAAAATGGCCAGAAGACATGAACAGACATTTCTCCAAAGAAGACATTGATAGCCAGGGCACTTGGGTGGCTCAGCCATTTAAGCATACTACTCTTGATCTCAGCTCAGGTCTTGATCTAAGGGTTGTGAGTTCAAGCCCTGCACTGGACTCCACACCCAGTATGGAGCCTACCTAAAAAAATTAATAAATAAAAAAAATAAATAAATAAAAAGAGGAGACATACAGATAGCCAACAGACACATGAATCAATGGTCAACATCATTCATCATTAGGGAAATGCAAATCAAAACCACAATGAGATATCACTTCATACTGGTCAGAATGGCTAAAATAAAAAACACAAGAAACAACAGGCATTACAGAGGATGTAGAGAAAAAGGAACCTTTGTGCACTGTTGGCGGGAATGAAAACTGCTGCAACCACTCTGGAAAATAGTATGGAGGTTCTTCAAAAAATTAAAAATAGAACTACCATATGATCTAGTAACTCCACTACTAGATATTTACCTAAGAATATGAAAACACTATTCAAATATTCAATAAGATATATGCACCCTTATGTTCATTGTAGCATTATTTACAACAGTCAAATTATGGAAGCAGCCAAAATGTCCATCAATAAATGAGTGGATAAAGTTGTGAGACATGCACAGACACACACACACACACACACACACACACACACACACACACTGAAATATTATTCAGTCATAAATGGCATGAAATCTTGCCATTTGCAACAACATGAATGGAGCTACAGGGTATAAAGTTAAGCAAAATAAGTCAGTCAGAGAAAGACAAATACCATATGAGTTAACTCATATGTGGAATTTAAGAAACAAATGTCAAAAGAAAAATAGAGTAGCCATATTAATATCAGACAAACTAGACTTTAAAACAAAGACTATAACAAGAAATGAAGGAGGGCATTATATCATAATTAAGGGGCCTATCTACCAAGAAGATCTAATAATTATAAATATTTATGCCCCTAGCTTGGAAGCACTGAAATATATAAATCAATTAATAATAAACATAAAGAAACTCATAGAGAATAATACAATAATAGTAGGGGACTTTAATACCCTGCTTACACCAGTGGACAGATCATCTAACCAGAAAATCAACAAGAAACAATGGCTTGAATGACACACTGGACCAGATGGCCTTAACAGATATATTCAGAACATTCCATCCTAAAGCAGCAGAATATACATTATTTTCAAGTGCACACAGAACATTCTCCAGAATAGATCACATATTGGGTCACAAATCAGGCCTCAACAAGAACAAAAACACTGAGATAATACCTGATATTTTCAGACCATAATGCTATGAAACTTGAAGTCAACCACAAGAGAAAACTTGGAAAGGCCACAAATACATGGAGGTTAAAGAACGTACTACTAAAGAATGAATAGGTTAACCAGGAAATTAAAAAAGAAATTAAAACAGACATGGAAGCAAATGAAAATGAAAATATGACAGTCCAAAACTTTTGGGATGCAGCAAAGGCAGTACTATGAGGGAATTGTATTGCAATACAGGCCTACCTCTAGAAGCAAGAAAGGTTTCAAATATGCAACCTAAACTTACATCTAAAGAAACTAGTAAAGGAAGAGCAAATAAAGCCTAACATCTGTAGAAGAAGGGAAAAAATAAAGATTAGAGCAGGAATAAATGGTACAGAAACAAACAAAAAACACTAGAACAAATCAATGAAACTAAGAGCTGGTTCTTCTAAAGAATTAATAAAATTGATAACCCCCTAGACAGACTTTTCAAAAATAAAAGAGAAAGAACCCAAATAGATAAAACATGAATGAAAGAGGAGAGAACATTACCAACACCATAGAAATATAATTGTAAGAAAATACTATGAAAAATCATATGCCAGTAAACTGGGCAATCTGGAAGAAATGGACAAATCCTTAGAAACTTATAAATTACCAAAACCAAAACAGGAAAAAATAGAAAATTTGAACAGATCCATAACCAGCAAAGAAATTGAATAAGTACTCAAAAATCTTCCAACAGAAGTCCTGGACCAGACGGCTTCCCAGGGGAGTTCCACCAGACATTTAGGGAAAAGCTAATTCCTATTCTTCTCAAGCTATTCCAAAAAAATAGAAATGGAAGGGAAATTTCCATTCATTCTACATAACCAGCATAAGCAGACAAAGACCCCACAATTCTCCAAAAAGGAGAATTATGGCCAATATCCCTGATTAACATGGGGGCAAAAATTCTCATTAAAATATTATCAAATCAAATTCAACAGTACATTAAAAGTATTATTCACCATGATCAAGTGGGATTTATTTCTGGGCAGCAGGGGTGATTCAATATTCACAAATCAATCAACATGATACACTACATTAATAAAAGAAATGATAAGAATCATATGATCTTCTCAATAGATGCAGAAAAAGCATTTGACAAATTCAACATCCATTCTTGATAAAAACCCTCAACAAAGTAGGGATAGATGGAACATACTGCAACATCACAAAGGCCATATATGAAAGACCCCCAGCTAATAGCATCCTCAGTGGGGAAAAACGGAGAGCCTTCCCTCTACAGTCAGAAACAAGACAAGGATGTCTACTCTCACCATTACTGTTGAACACAGTACTGGAAGCCTTAGCCTCAACAATTCAGACAAATAAAAGGCATCCAGATCAGCAAGGAAGAAATCAAACTTTCACTATTTACAGACCACATGATACACTATGTAGAAAGCCCAAAAGACTCCACCAAAAAATTAATAGAATTAATACATGAATTCAGCAAAGTTGCAGGATATAAAATCAATATGCAGAAATCTGTTGCATTCCTAGTCACCAATAATGAAGAAAAAGAAATCAAAGAATCGACCCCACTTGCAATTGCATCAAAAACATAAGATACCTAGAAACAAACCTAACTAAAGAGGTAAAATATCTGTACTCTGAAAACTATAGAACACTTATGAAAAAAATTGAGGAGGACACAAAGAAATGGGAAATCATTCCATGCTCATGGATTGGAAGAACAAATATTATTAAAATGTCTATAGTACCCAAAGCAATCTGCACACTCACTGCAATCCTTAAAAAATACCAGCAGTATTTTCCAGAAAGCCAGAACAAACAATCCTAAAATGTATGTGAAACCACAAAAGACCCCCAAAAGCCAAAGCAATCCTGAAAAAGAAAAACAAAACTGCAGGCATCATGATTCTAGACTTCAAGCTATATTACAAAGCTGTAGTCATCAAAACAGGATGGTACTGGCACAAAAACAGACACATAGATCAATGGAATAGAATAGAGAACCCAGAGTTGAACCTATAACTATACTGTCAACTAATCTTCAACAAAGTAGGAAAGAATATCCAGTCAAAAAAAAAAACAAAAAAAGACAGTCTAATCAACAAATGGTATTGGGAAAACTGGACAGCAACATGCAGAAAAATTAAACTGGGCCACTTTCTTACACCATTAACAAAAATAAATGCAAAAAGAATGAAAGACCTAACTGTGAGACAGGAAACCATCAAAATCCTAGAGGAGAACATAGGTAGAAACCTCTTTGACATCAGCCATAGCAACTTCATACTAGATATGTTTCCTGAGGCAAGGGAAATAAAGACAAAAATAAACTATTGGGACTACATCAAAATTAAAAGCTTCTGCACAGTAAGGGAAATAATCAGCAGAATTAAAACGCAGCCTATGGAATGGGAGAAGATATTTACAAATGACATATCTGATAAAGGGTTAGTATCCAAAATATATAAAGAACTTATTAAATTCAGAACCCCAAAAATAAATAATCCAGTTAAGAAATAGGCAGAAGACATGTCTTCTCCAAAGAAAACATCCAGATGGCTAACAGACACATGAAAAGATGCTCCACATCACTCATCATCAGAGAAATACAAACCAAAACCATGATGAGTTACCACCTCACACCTATCAGAATGGCAAAGACTAACAACACAAGAAACAACAGATATGGGGGAGGATGTGGAGAAAGGAGAACTCTCCCTACACTGTTTGTGATCATGCAAACTGGTGTAGCCACTCTGGAAAATAGTATGGAGGTTCCTCAAATAGTTAAAAGTAGAACTACCTTATGATTCACAAATTTCATTCTTAGATATTTACCCAAGGATATGAAAGCACGGATTTGAAGGGGTACATGCACCCTGATGTTTATAGCATCATTTTCAACAATAGCCAAACTATGAATAGATCCTAAAAGCCCACTGACTTATGACTGAATAAGGAAGATGTGAGATACACACACACACACACACACACACATGCATGTGTGCACACACGCGCACGTGCACACACACACACAGAGGAATATTACTCAGCCATCAAAAAGAATAAAATATTGCTATTTGCAATTACTTCGATGGAGCCTGAACATATAATGCTAAGTGAAATAAGTCAGTCAGAGAAAGACAAATACTATATAATCTCACTCATGTGTAATTTAAGAAATAAAACAGATGAATATATGGGAAAGGGGGGGAAAAGAGAAGGAGAGAGGGGAAAAAGCCTTAAGAAACTCTTAACAATAGATAACAAACTGAGGGTGGAATGAGAGAGGTGGGTGGGGGATGGGCTAGTAGGTTATGAATATTTAGGAGGGCACTTGTTATGAGGAGCACTGGGTGTTGTATGAAAATGATGAATCACTGAATTCTACTCCAGAAGACAATATTGCAGTATATGTTAAACAACTAAAATTTTTTAAAAGAAATGAAAAAAATGGACAAGTTAAAAAGACACAAATTGAAAAACAGACTTCTAACTATAAGAACAAACTGATGGTTATTAGAGGGGAGGTGGGTTGGGGTGAAATAGGTGATTGGGATTAAGAGGTCACTTATTACAAGCACTGAGTATTGAATAGAATTGTTGAATCACTAGATTGTACACCTGAAAGTAATATAACTGTATGTTAACTATATTAGAATTAAAATTTTTAAAATTAAACAGGGGATTTACATAAAAGAAAAGAAAAGAAGTAATGTGTTAAGGGTTCTTGTGGAAAAAGTAGACAACATGCAAGAACAGATGGATAATATAAGCAGAGAGATGGAAACTCTAAGAAAGAATCAAAAGGATATGCTAGGAATAAGAAACACTGTAACAGAAACGAGGAGTCTAAGATTTTTCAGACACACAATCTTTTCTAACTTTTATTTGCAGTGTAAGTATCTCCACAACCTTTAGGAAAGACCCTAATCCTAAACATTTTAAAGTGCATCTTTATTCGCTCCCTTTTCCCTAATCTTATGTCTGGAAACCAGAAGGAGTATAAATCTCTGAAACTTGAACTAAATTCTTCTCAGACTTTCTTCTGCCAAATCTGGAAATTAGGTGTGTGTGGTGGTCACTGACTGTTGGAATGTTTCAGGTACACTCAACTAAATTGCCACCATTTTGGCTGGGTTGGTCATTAGGTAATTTTTATTATTGTGTCCAAGCTAAATCTTATCACTTCTCATAAATGACCAGGAACAAATCATGTTTATTTAGTTCTCAGTGGAGTATGGGTACTGTGTCATAGTACCCTTAAATTATTTACACTTTAAGAGACATCTTTGAATCAAAGAAAGTTGGCATTTGAACACAGTTCCCTTTAGGAAACATTTTAAATCTTTGTGTTGTTAGATTATTTATTCTAATTGTTTTCTCCATAAATCCAAAATTGCTTTTCTTTCAAAAGTATCTGTTTTCCTTTGTAGTTTTCCATAAGAGAGAATGAAATTGAAAATCTATAGCTTTAACAATTTAAAAAAATATGTAGTTATTATACTGACATACCAGAGAAACAATATCATAAGCAACTTGTTTTGCAAAACCTGCTAAAATTTTTTTCCCATAAAAGGTATACTTATTCAGTTGGATATTTATAAAAATAAGTAAACACACAGCCTATAGTGAGACAGCCCCTTTTCATGAAAATACAAAGGAAACATGCATTAGAAGTAAAACCACAATGAGAATAGGAACCAATTAATTTCATTTTCTGGAGGGATTTGTGTAGAGTAATTGGCATTTTTAAAAGCATAGTATTAGCAAATTGAATGTTTATTCAATAACTTTCCAGCTTTAATTATTCTTTCCTTACAAAATACAGTAAACAAATGCTCTCCTTGAGGTTTTGACAATTGGCTCTTCAATCTCCATTTTCTAGAACTCTGTTAACTAGGTTTTCTATCTTATCCACATGGCACATGTATGTTCAGTTTGGAATTATTAAGATAATAGGATTAAATTCACTTTTTTTGGGATGGTTTATGAAATGTCTTGAATGGATGTGATTTCAAATTAGCCCCTGTTAATGCCAATTCCCTGGAGTTAAGTAAATTTATATTGGGTATTTAGATCTGCTTTATAATAAACAGTGCCAGGCCCAGTGCTTGGTTCATATAATTATCTTTCCAACAAGGTGCACAATATGTGGTAGATATTATCATCTAAGGAATATAGGCTCCCTGCTCTTAAAGGTCCCCAAATGGCTATATAGACCTTCCTCAATTTATAATGGGGTTACATCCTGGTAATGGTAAATTGAAAGTATCATAGATTGAAAATGCATTTAATGCATCTAAACTACCAAATATTGTAGCTTAGTCTAGCCTGTGTTAAATGTCCCTGCACTTGCCTACAGTTGGGCAAAATCAATGTCACAATGTTTTTTTTTTTATAATAAAGTGCTGAATATCATATATAATTTATTGAATACTGTATTGAAAGTAAAAAACAGAATGGTTGTAAGTGTATCTGTTGTCCACCCTTGTGATCTCATGGCTCCCTGGGAGCTGTGGCTCACTGCCACTGCCCAGCATTGCGAGAGAAGATTGCGTGGCACTCAGGCTGACCTGATGTGTGGCACTCAGGCTGACCTGGTAGACTTCATTCTGGAGACTTCCAGGGCAGGCCTTGGTTAATGAGACGTGCTGGTGAGGGTCTGGAAAGTAGGAGGAAGGAAGAAGTTAGAGTGTTTCCTCCCTTCCTTTCTGTCTTCAGCAGCTTCTCCTACTGCACCTGGGTCTCCTTCATTGCTATAGTTCATGCTAGACAGGTCTACTGTGGTTCCAGTTTCTTCCAGGTAACCCTGGGTCCCTTGGCTCTGCGACAATACCACCTTCTCCCTTGGCCCCTCCAGCCTAAATGTGAGAGTAGCCATCTACCCCATGGGCTGGTAGCTCTCTGCAGTGGAGGCAGACCCTGAAGGAGCTGCATGGCACATCTTCATGTTTACCAAACTCTCTGGGGGCATAATCTTGTTTTGGAAGAAGCACAACTCAGAGCAAGTTAGCCAAGAACTCCTCTCCTCTTTTGAACAAAACCTTTGTTATCTGCCAGGCTCTACTTCTTGGGTGGTGTTTCCATGTACTCTGACAATGTTTTCCTTTTACTCTCCTTTTTAAAAAGTTTTCTGTTCACTCTATCTCTCTTTAAAAGATAGTATACAGTGGAAGTAATTTCTGCTCCAAAATATCCAGTTTCCTTATATTTTTATCACCTTGCAATGACTGCTAGATAACTATGATTGATATTTGGGGTGTTTCCTAACTTTCTAGACACACAGGGACAATCTCTTGTTTTTCTCTCATTCATGGCAACCCATCCAGTAGAGGTGAATATCACTACATTGACTCTGAGAACAACTTTTTTCGCATTGACCAAATATAATAGGTGTTTGTTAAATATCAGTTTCTTCCTCCCCTCTTTTTCTATTTTTTTTTCAATTCTATGTGTGTGTGTGTGTGTGTGTGTGTATTTGACAGATCATTCAAGAATGAACTGGAGTCTGTGATAAATCCTACTTTGGCCTGGTGTCCAGTGGCCCTAGACTGAGATCATATTCAGGCTGATGCCTGAAAATGTGTGTGTGTGTGTGTGTGTGTGTGTGTGTGTGTGTGTGATACATCACACCCTCTGGGTTTACCTGAACCAGAATAATGATAAAGATGAATAATCTTTTTAATATCAAGACACAAGAATCATAAACAAAATGCACATATGTTAAGATGGTAGCAGCGTTTCCATTTCAAGAAACACAGACTATGATAATTCTAGTCAGTCAGTTTAATAAATATAGTTTTTTTTCTTCTCCATAAAATCTGCCATAAAACTCAAGTTAAAATTGACAAGTCATTACTTTTGTGAAGTTACTCTAAGAGCCCCTAGGCATGATTCACAGCCCATGTTATTCAAGGATTACAAAGGAAAAGGGAGGTTTGGGAGGTTGTATCTCAATGACTTTCAGAAATCAAATTATAAGCTGTAATACACACACATATATATATGGCCTAGAAGAAAAATATAGACTACTTGAAGTTGAATATTAAATTAATATATATTCTGTCTCAATTCATTCTTTTACAAGGTCATATCCAAGAAATATTTCTTATGTTATTACTTACCTATGCCTACCATCACCCACACACATTTATCCACCACCATTCACTCTGCCTCTTAGATGCATTCTTTTTCTGCCTTCCTAACCCTCAAGGCCTATTGTCTTCTTGTTTTCTACAATTATATGTCTCATGATAATCCCTCCATATCTAGAAGCAAACATTCTCTAGATTGAAAATGCCTCTCACCAGTTGGCAAGCCAAAATCTAAGCATATAGAGCAGAAAAACAGAAGGACAACATCATGCCTCAATAAGCAAAGCCTTGATTATTTAATCAAGTTTCAGGCCCATATAATAAAAACACATGCATATTTATTTTTTATTCACATACCACCTCATAAAAAAACTCCATAAAAGTCTATAGAATGTCTATTTAAATAAAAGAGTAGGAGTATGGGTTTGTGTGTATATATAGACACCAAGTTTGTATTTTCTTGGGTATATTCAATTCTGGAAATTTGAAGAGAACTGATGTAAAACATGTTGACCCACGTTTTTATACTTCCTGGGCAGCCAGAGTTCTCAGGTTCAGCTGTGTAAAATTTGGAGCTTATTCAGTTGGCTTCCACTGTAGAATAATAGAAAAAAATTGGTCTGAGCATTTGTGGCTGACTTTTGCCACCTGACATTTCATACAATCAAGTGTTGAAGCTGCTGCTCCAAATG
Organism: Vulpes vulpes; assembly: GCF_048418805.1. NCBI lineage: Eukaryota > Metazoa > Chordata > Mammalia > Carnivora > Canidae > Vulpes > Vulpes vulpes. The sequence continues at coordinate 80,470,234 of NC_132790.1, read as the reverse complement.
CATTCCCTATATTGGTTTATTTTTCTTGTATTGTAGAGTTATGATCTTTCTCTAGTTTCTTTTTTTTCATTTGGACTGTGTGATATCTTCTTTTCAAACACCCAATCTCTGCACTTGTGACCATTTGAACTGATCAAGAAGATAAATCTGTAACAGCCGGGTTGAAGCAAACAGCTCACCCATGACAAACCTCCTTTGTGATAAGGTATCCACACCTGCCTCAGGCTATGGCACATAGATTGTGTGTGTGTATGTGTATATGTGTGTGTGTTCTGTCCATATAACTGTCTCTTTATGCTATTTTGTTCAGATGTAACAATCAGAAGTATATTTATTCAGCAGTCCCAATTCTGATCTGAGTGAAAGAGAAATATTTCAGAAACTCTAAACCATTAGATAGCCAGAATATTAAAAATACACAATGGCCCTAAGATAGATAGATAGATAGATAGATAGATAGATAGATAGATAGATAGATAGATAGATTTTAGAGAGAGAGCATGAATGGCAGAGTGGGGGTGGGGGCAGAGGAAGAGAGAGAGAATCTTAAGCAGGCTCCACACCTAGCATGGAGCCCATAATGGGGCTTGATCTCACAACTCAGATCATGACCTAAGCCAAAATCAAGAGTCAAATGCTTAACCTGAGCCACCCAGGCACCGCGGCCATAAATTCTAAAAATTTGCTTGATTAAGTTTTCATAAATTTCCTCTAACCATTCATAGACACACTTCTGCATGCCAGAGCTCAATAGTTTGGTCATCTTCTTTTTCCTTAAGATCTCAGATCAAGTCCTTTCCATACCATGCTGAGGATTCTTGCATTAATCTGAATTGGTCTTTCTCAAATAATAGATCTCTGTCCTGTCAACTCTATCTCACGTGAGAGAAATTTGAGGGTGGGGTGGGGAAGCTCTTCCATATTTTGACTATGTTGATTGCCCAATTCTATGCATTTATCAAAACTCACAGATCTGTGCATTTGATGGATGGATTTTACTTGTATATTAAATTGCACATCATGAAATGTAACTTAAATAAAATAATTGACTCTGAAAGTTTAGTTTGATTCTATTTACATGAAATCTAACCCAGAAAAAAAAATAAAAAAAAAAAAAGAAATCTAACCCAGAAAAAAACAAATCTATAGCAAGTTTCTCAACCTTGGTCCTATGGACATTTTGAATTGGATCATTCATTGTTATGGACAGGGCCAGCTTCGTGTGCATGCAGCCTATACTGTCGCAGAGGGTGCAGCTCTTTGAAATAGCCCCATGCTTGGCTTAATGCTCTCCTGTTGCCATTTGATTTTTGAACTTGTGTTTTATAGGTAAAATCTGATAAGATAATGGAACGTGTACATGGGCAGAGGAGATATATCACGTATCTTGGTATGTAGGCATGAGCTCAAGCCCACAAGCATAGCTAGCAGTGAAAGCATGGATCATTCATTGGCCTGGCTGCCTAGCACCTTGAACATGCCCACAGTAGTCTTGGCTGTCGTGGGACCCCAAAGAAAAGCCATAGCAAAGAGATCTGGGCAGGCCCATAATGTTAGCAGAAGTAGTAGCAGTGGGTGACTCCAGGAAAGAGGAGGGTTCTCACGTGGCATAGCACCAGGACTACAATGGAAGATCAGCTTGCCTGTCCATCTCCAGAGCCCATTCTTACATCATCTGTACACATGTTAATTCTCCAGCTTACACATTGGGACAGAAACTACAACATGTGGGCAGTAAAATTTGTCAGTAAATTATTACAAAATAAAAGCACATAAAATGGGCATTGCATATGACATATCAGGGAGTGGTTTGGCTTCAAAGAAGTTAGATTCTCTGGTTTTGAGAACTGCTACAGTATTAGGAACAAATATCCATAGGCATAGAAGTGGAAATTATATTTTAAAAATTGTTGCATTCAATGGAAAAGAAAGCAGGTTTTTTTTTTAAATTTATTTACTTTTAGAAAGACAGGAAGCATGCAAGCGAGAGAGAGGAAGAGAAATCCTCAAGCAGACTCCCTGCTGAGTGGGGAGCCCAATGTGGGGCTTGATCCCAGGACCCCAAGATTATGACCCTAGCCGAAATCAAGAGTTGGAGCTCAACCAGCTGAGACACCTAGGCACCAGGAAAACTGTTTTTATACAAAGCTTCAAATGAGCTAATTGTTAATGAAGAAACATTTTATTTTTTCTTTATAAATAAATATAAAGCAATAGTATGCATAAAAAAGTATTTTGAATCATATACAAATCATGAAACCATTTTCAGTTTCTGCAAGTTACAGAAAATGTCAGAGGAAACATTAAAATGCCATTGTATATATTTATACTTAAAATTAAATTCAGACTTAGATGAAGCTGATTTTTAGAGTTAAATCTTTTTAGAAAAAATTGTTCACCAACAAAAAGATCTTCCTTAAAAATGAAAAATTACAAAGTAATTTGCAATTTTGCATTTGCCAAAAGCTACTGATGTCACTCTGAATTATATTGATTGTAAATTAAGTTGCTAAAAGTATACATTTTGATGACCTAACAAGTGAATTTGCAGCAGAAAAGTGAGCCAGAAAAATTATATGCCCAACCAAGATACCACATTAATAAAATAATATATTAGTTATTTGCTATATAAAATTAAAACACCAAAAGCATATTTTTGCAATTTGTTACTGATGTATTGTTATTACCCCTATTATATTTGATAAATCATAAAGGCTATCTTCCTTAGTGATAAAATGAAGACTTAGATAATTTCTAAGATATCTTTTAGCTCTTAGATTCCATGGTTCACCCATTAATAAAGAGCTATCAAAACTCAACCCAAAACCAGCATCTTCAAGTGGTGTCTGTCTTTCTGTAAATCTGAGCCTACTAATATTTGTCAATATTCAGTTCACACAAATTGCAGCTAATGATTTGGCTGTTTGCTCTGACAAGTGGACCATATACAACTAAACTATTTTTTTAAATAACTATTTGGAACAGGCTCATGAGAAGAACTACTTTCCATCTCAAGTATGCATTAGTCATGTTGGTGTTCCATCACACACATCCAGAGGAGAGCAATGCCTGTGACTGGCAACTGTGACCCTATGGGTGCAGACTTTGTCAATAGCAAACCAGGCTTATAAAACGAGAGGGCAGAAGTCATTATCTGTGCACTACCAGTGGCACATTCCCAATTCCAAATGAGGCCTCTTCTGTGGCTGACAAAAGTACAACTTATAACAATACCTGGTTCTTCCACCTTTGGTGGGAAGATGAGCCATATCATCAGCAGGTCAACCATGATGGACCTTTCCCTGCACCACTAGACAGATTTAAAGAGGGTTTTAGTTGAATTTGATAATTTCTCTGATCGTTTGAAGTTGCCTTCCTAGAAACGGGGCTAACCAGAAACTACAATGATGAAAATCTGCATAATTCAGTAGGCTAGATCCCCAATTTATAAGCCAACAGATTAGGAAACACACTTTATAGCATAAAACAGGTGAGAGAGAACCAAAATATGCGTATTAAACTGTCATTTTGTGATTCACCCAAAAGCAATGGTAGAACTAAAATATCTAATTGGCACTTTCTCTTTACTTTCATTTTTTGTAGAAAAAAATGACATTAGCTTTATTGTTTCAAAAACAATAACATATATAAACTGTGGGAGAAGTGACAAAAAATATGCAAACTGTAAAAAAAAATCAGTCAATACCAAAAGATTTATAGAAGAAAATAAAAAACATTGGAAATATTTTCTCCAAGAAATAATTACTGTTGGTGTTTTTCCATGCATATATATTTTTATAACTCTGGGGAAATAAATTATTACATTTTAACTAGGTTTTCATTTAATATATTGTAGTTATTTTTCATGTCAATAGCTATAAATCACTATCATTATTTTTAGTGATGCATAACATTCCATTGTATGGTTATGTGTTATAGTAAATAAAATATATAATGAATATCAGTATACATATTACATATTGTAAGATATTTCATTTGCTTTCTCTTTTTACTAATAAAAACAATGCTTCAATAAACATCTCTATACATATATCTGTATGCTCTTATTCAATTAATTCCTTAGATATGATTTTTTAGAATTAGTGACGGAAGGTCAAAGTAAACACATATTTTAATTCTGACACATTTTTTTCTTAATTGCTCTCCAAATGGTAGTATCCTTTATAGTCCTACTAATAAGAGTCCCCCAAATCCCCATGAACATGGAGCATTATCATCTTTTAAACCTTTTATAGTCTGATAAAGGAGAATTTATTTCCTGGTTGTTTCCATTTCTATTACTATTTATTTCATTGTTAGTAAATTGAAACACTTGTTGATAATTTATTGAATATTTGTGTGATTCTTACTGTGGTTTTTTTTTTTGCTTCTTTATTCAATTTATGATGGTATTTATTTATTTATTCAGACTCAACAGTAATTTTCAAAAAAGGATAGGTTTTATTCATGGGTAATTTCACGAGTCCCTGTATTCTTTCACTCTTCTGCCCTAACTCTCAGAGCAGATAATGGAAACTCCATCCATCTGCTAGGCTTCTTCCTACCAACTAGCCTACATCTGTGCCCATCTTTTCTTCTCATATCTGGTCCCAATTGAATGGTCCTTCCAAAGATCAATTCCTCACCAGTGTTCCTCCCATCCCACCCCACCTGCCCCAAGATGTCACTCCTCAACTTTGTTCCCCATCTCTTTCTAGCAGCATTTCAATACATATAGTCATTACCATCCTTAAAAAAGAAAACCTGTTCCCAACTTTTCATCTTTACTTATTACCCTCTGAATCCTCCCCTCTGCAACCAACAAATTATTTTTAAAAAAGAGTTATCTATGTTCATTCTTTCCATTTCCTTTGTAATCCAATTACTCTGCCAATTACTACAAAATCTGTATCCCAACATTTCTAAGAGTGCTCAGCCTTTTGGAAGAGCTGAAAAACTGAATGACTGAATGAATCTGGCTGTCAAAGCTGGAAATGTGGAAACATGTTCCTTCTACTTACCCTGTCATTCAGTTGGTCACCAAGTCTTTTAGATGATACTTCCTGAAGAGTACTCATATCTGTCACCTTCTCTCCACTCTCACTGCCATTACTTTAGTTTTAGTTCAAGCTACCAGTATCCTTTATCTTGATTACTATTACAGCTCCTTAACAACTCCAGGTGTGTATCTCAGAGCACAGCAACTAGAGTAGCCTTTCACAGTACTATTTCCATGATTAAAAGTGCTATTTCATGGATTCCCATAGATCCCAGGATTCCATTCAACCTCCTTATTATGATATTTCTTTACTTTGCACTGCTTCCTGATCAGAATCTAAACTCAAAACATACTGAATTGTAATTTCCAAAAATGGGTCATTGTTTCTCTTGCCTCTAGAAATTTGCACATGCCCCTCCTTTTGGCCAGCTGCACTTCCCCTTCAATCTTTCACTCTTTTTACTGGGCAAACTCTTACTTGCTGTGTGAACTCACTGATTCCAGGAATTATTCACTGCTCTCCTGAGATTCAACCTAGTTACCCCCATGTTTTGACAGGCCACATGCATCTTTACAACAAAGGTTATACAGTTCCCTTATAATTATCCGTTTACTTGTTTGACTGATCCGTTCAACAAGTTAAATTTGTCTTTGTTTTCTTCCACCAAGGCTTTCAAACACTGCAGATCTCCCCTTCCTTTTTCCTGGTGGCATCTAGGGTACACCTCATCACTTCTAATATTTTCAAGTGTTAAAGGACAGTCTTGTTTAGAGATATTAAGAAATGCAGTCCAATTCAATATTGGCATTTCCATCTTTCATCCAGTTCTGATTCTACTTATGGTCAGAGAGAGGGATGAGAAGAAAAGGGACAAAAATCTATTTAACTGATGCTGTTTGTAGCTCTCATTTGGCTGTTAAATGCTCTTATCCAAATGCTGACCCTTTCATGATACATACTGGTAGATTCTTGAGTGATTTTCATGGATATGATGTCACTAATTAGATATTCTTGGTTATAAACCTCCTCACTCCTCAGATCTACCCTCTAGCAGAATACCCTCAGGGTCAAGGAAACCTGAGGGTCATCCCTCTCACAAATCTTTTCAGGGTGACTCCAATTTGGCAGCCCTTCTACATAGTCTGCTGAGCTCACCAATAAACTTCTGTACCCTTGTCCCAACAAACTCTGGAAGTATGGGCCATTCCTATTACAACAGTCTCTCTTTTTTAAATGTCATTGCTGTTTCCTCCACCAGCTTCCAACTAAGATGTAGATCAGTCTCTATGCCTATTAAAGTCCAAGGGACATATTTCTTCTACTCCTGGTGCATCACAGCTCCAACCTATCTTAAAGGGAGGCAGTAGGTTATCTCCTTTTTCTCTCTATAGGGAATTGAGGGGAATTACCTGAAAGTTCTCAACTATAAATTACTTTCAAATAAATTCTTTAAAAAAAATATATCTGGGCCTCTCTTTCATAGGTTGAATTTAAATGAGGAGCTAGGAATCAGTCACAGTATTGAATTTGCTATCTTTTAGCAATTCCTGTGGAGATGCCCCATGCCCTCTCTAGAATATGCAAGCATAATATTAAGGCAATAGGGAAAGTCCTATTTGACATGTTATGTTTGTCTTCCCTTGATGACTGGGTATGTACCCTCTTCAACCTCATACTCCCAATATCTGGCACAGAGTAGAGCTGCAATAAATTGTAGGGAATAAGTAATTGCTATGCATTATGAAACATTTATGATAGAGTGATAGAAATATACTTTGCTACACAAGTAAGGAACAGCCAAGTCTACTTGAGAATGTTAAGAATGTGAAATTTTCCTTAAAAGTATGGGTTCTCCTTGCTCAACAGGGAAACTTCATTATTATAACCTCATTGCTACTTATACTATAGCGTCCATCCACAGTTGCTATTCAGTTTATTTATTTATAAGTGTACTTTTTTAAAAAAAGATTTTATTTATTTATTCATAGAGATACAGAGAGAGAGAGAGAGGCAGAGACACAGGCAGAGGGAGAAGCAGGCTCCATGCAGAGAGCCTGACGTGGGACTCAATCCAGGGTCTCCAGGATCATGCCCTGGGCTGCAGGCGGCGCTAAACCGCTGCACCACCGGGGCTGCCCTGCTATTCAATTTAAATATCAGAAAACATAAATAACAACACAACATCTCTAAGTATAAATTAACCTTAAAATTGGATTTTAAACTCAACAAATTCCAAATTTACTGGGCTTCTTTTCTGATCATAACTTGTTGGAAAGCTCAGCAGGAGTCTAGTCAGAAATTATATTTGACCCAGAAAAAGCTAAACCATTTATTCTTTTTCATTCGAGGATATATATATATTACAAACATGTGGCCATTTGGAAATGATCCTAATCTCTTTGAAATTAAATTAGGTTCTAGGACTTTTAAACACTATTGAACAGGCTTCTTCATGTATTACTATGTTAATTTACGTACATGCTTTTATTTTACTTCCATCAGACTGTTTATTAACATTCTTCATGTTTTTGTCCAGTTCTCCCTCCTCCCCTGCTGTACAGATATTCACAGAGCACAGAATTCTAGTCTGTACTAGGGAAGTAATGGATCTCTGGGTCTTATAAATGCTGGGAGTGAGGAGAGTCCCTAGAAGAGGGGAAAACTGGAGGAAAATTAAAGAATACCATGAGTAGTTGAAGGAAGCATAGAGTTTCTCCATTCCCAACAGAGTTCATTCCAATAATTATAATTTATTATCAGGCAAATATGGTAAGTGCAGGATAATCTTAGAAGGTATGAGATGTTGAGTGACTTTTACAGAAAGATATAACAGGCGTACACAATTCTAACAATAACCTCATTTATACCTACAATGTCATAAATAATATTTAAGTTTAATCAAGTAGATATGTATTTATTTACTTCCATTGGTGCCATCAACAAGATGTAATTTTATTTTATTTTAAAGATTTTATTTATTTATTCATGAGAGACAGAGACAGAGAGAGAGAGAGAGGAGAGAGAGAGAGAGAGAGGCAGAGATACAGGCAGAGGGAGAAGCAGGCTTCATGCAGGGAGCCTGATGTGGGACTCGATCCCGGGACTGCAGGATCACGCCCTGGGCCAAAGGCAGGTGCTAAACCGCTGAGTCACCCAGAGATCCCCAACAAGATGTAATTTTAGATTGGGACATATTTAACGGTTATACTGACAACATATAGAATACCCATAATTTGCTAAGTGTATAATTGAATGCCCAACACATACCTCCCCATCAGGGTCTTCATGTTTATGAGAAATGTCTGCATCATTCAGGACTAAAATAAATATAGCCTTGAAGCTCAACACTAATCCTCTTAATCATTTGGTGAACATACTTATTTGGAAAGCAACTGTATATCCAGTCATTTTGACTGAATCTTTGCTTTCAAGTCAGAGGGTATCTCTCATTATGGTGAATTTAAAGGAATGGAGCCTAGCAAGGATATTATTTGGATTATATTATTTGGATACCATGCAGTAACCTGATTTTACCTTTGTTGTCTCCCTCTCTTTCTCAGTATTCCCAAATAAGCAGCCTGAAGCTGATTGGAAAATGTTCCAAAATTTTTTTTTTAAATTTTAGGTGAGTTAAGTTGACCTATTTACATTTATGGGGCATCTGTCATTCTGAAAATCCTGGATAAGAAAGAATGAATCAGACCATGGGAGTCCAGCCAAGATTGAACTAATTTGCTATTGCTTTTGGGGAGCCAAGAAGATAAAATTTGTCCCTCGTAAGAGAGGTAATGATTTTCCCTAAAGAGAATAGTTGTTTCTCCTTAATTCCTCCTGGAATAAAGGAAAGCTCAAGGGAGGAAATTGGACAGTTCTTACAATTGAAAGGAGAGGGAACTCCTCATCTTTCTGATCTTGACCCAGAGCCTTGAAGAATCTTAAAGCAGTTACAGTAGAAGGAGTGAGGCCAGGCACTAGAGAACTCTGCTATTGCCTGTGGCAACCCAGCAACTATGCCAATACCATGACCACAGAACAGAGAAGGGGCACAATGGGAATGCCACAAAGAAACTTGGTGGTGAACAAATTTCTAGCAAGTAGAGCAGTGAGTATATATGTAAAGCTGAAGTTAATTAGGATATATTCAAATATACATGATTGCTTGCTATCTTTAGCAAAGACTATTTGCCTTGATATGTGAAGATTCTTTTATCTTTATAAATAAATGTTATTTATAACATTGATTTTCATTGATTCTTTATTCCAGAAATAATAGATATCACAATCCAAAATTTCCCTAGGCTTTTCCCCACTCTAGGTAACACCTTTGGTGAGAGATCATTTTGATTCAAGGTTACATTCTGTACTTATTCCAAGTGCCTCCTGCTCCTAAGAAGCTTATAATCTTTGAAATTATATAAAAAATATATTTATATATGTACATAGACTAGAAGAGAACCTTAAGAATGAAAAACTGATGTAGGGAAATTTCCTTTTAATATTTTTATTCATTAGCTATGATGTGGCCATTAAAATTATGGTTTCAAAGAATATAAAAGAGAAAAAAAAGCAGGTTACAATTTTACATGTATAATGTGGTTCCAATTTCCAAATGAATATTATATATTCACAGGGGAAAAAAAGCCCTGGAAAGAAACACAATCAATTAGTACTGGTTCTTGCTCAGTTATGCAATTAAGATAATTTTTTCTTTATATTTTTTTTCAATTGAAATTTTTTAACAATAATGTTTTACTCTCCTAGTACACAAAATGTTATTCTAAAAATGTAGCTTTAAAGATTCTAAGATATGTATTAAATGGAAAAAATGGGGAAAATAAACACTCAAGAACAGATCTAGAAGAAGGTATACTACAGAAATTCAATTAAGATGGTGAGATTATGGATGACTTCTTAATTTCTCAGCTTCCTTTAATGTCATTATACTACTTTTGTGATGTAAAGGCTTAAATAACTGTTAATGTATTAGCATTCTAAAAAAGCACTGAATTAAAAATTAAAACAATAAAAAGTTGAATCTAGTTGGTAAACAGCAAGCTCTAAGAAAAAAATATAGAATTCTTTCTTTATAATAGAAATGCATAGATAATATAACCAGAACCACACTACCCAGGCACAAAATCATGTGAATGAGAGGACATTGGTAGATACTAAAAGATACTTGGAGGCAGAGTGGGGAGGATGGGCTCACACAAGCTTTGGGGCCAGCCTACCTGGGCTTCAATTGTGAACCCATTGCTTAGGAGTTGAGACACCTTAGTAATTCACTGGATTTTCTGAGTGCTTGTTTTCTCACCTAGAAATTGCCTATGGTAGCAACTGCTACTCTCAGGGTTGTTATGAGAAGCTTATCTTAGCAAATATACCTGAAAGAGATTCTAACCTAAAAGCACATTTTAAAAATGTAATGGTCTGCTAACTCTGATATTGTCACACAACCGATACCTGCTTTATGCAGAAAAGTTCTCTATCTTCCTACATTTGGGTCCCAAACTATCTACTATATCAATTCTGAGTATCAATTATATAAAGATCAATTTCAAACTCTATGGAGACTTAAAAATCCTAATTTCACCTGATCCATTATTTAATAAACTTTCAGAAATTGAAGTACACATACATAAAAGTGCCTAAATAATACATGTAACACTGAAAAAATTCCACAAGTTGAGCACATGGATGTGACCACCATGCATAGCAAAAAATAGATCACTATCAGCACACCAGGAGCCGCCATCATGCTCCTTCCATCACTCCTCCCACACCTCTGCAAAAGCAACTACTATTCTGACCTTAACACCAGAAATTAGTTTCTCTTTTATTTTACTTTTTTAAGATTTATTTATTTATTTATGATACAGAGAGAGAGAGAGAGAGAGGCAGAGACACAGGAGGAGGGAGAAGCAGGCTCCATGCCGGAAGCCCGACGCGGGACTTGATCCTGGGACTCCAGGATTGCGCCCTGGGCCAAAGGCAGGCGCTAAACTGCTGAGCCACCCAGGGATCCCCTCTTTTTTTTTTATTGGAATCACTTTTGCTCAACTTCATGTTCATGAGATTCATTCATGTTGTGTGTAGCTGTATTTTGTTCATTTTCATTGCTGTATAGTATTTTACCATAGGACTATGCCGTAATTTATTTACCCATCTTCCTACAGGTGGACATGTGAATGTTTATGGCTACATGCAAAGTGCTGCTATATATATATTCTTAGACCTGTCTATTGGTGGACAAATGTACTCAGTTACCTTGGGCATATACCAATGAGTGTGATTGCTGGGTTCTGGAACATACTTACATTCTTTAGTTGATACTGTCAGGTAGCTTTCCAAGGTGGTTCTCATTTCATTTTTTAAAAAAAGTCCCTCCCCCTGGTCCTTGGCAACTAGCATTCTACTTTCTGTCTCTAAGAATTTGACTACTCTACGTACTTCATATAAATGTAATCATAAACAGTATTTGTCCTTTTGTGACTGGCTCATTTCACTTAGTAAAATGTCCTCAAGATTAATGCATATGGTAACATATGCCATAATTTCCTTCCTTTTTAATGTTGAGTAATATTCCATTGCATGGATTTACCACATTTTCTTATTCATTCATCAGTCAATGAACACTTAAACTGCTTCCATCTTTTGGCTATTATAAGTAATGCTGCTCTGAACTTACGTGTACAAATATTTGAGTATCTTCTTTTAATTCTTGTGGGTATGTATGCAGAAGGGGAACTAATGGCTCATAAAGTAATTCTATGTTTAATATTTTGAGGAACCATCCTATTCTTTTCCCCTGCAGCTGTACCATCCCGTTTCATTTTCATAGTTCCATCCCAAACCAAACTCAGATCTCTCTCATCTTAACATTCCGTCCATCTTTTGATGACAATCCAGGCTTTATGTGTTCCAAACTGGTTATCTGTGTAATGTGACTGAGGCAAGGAACCAGGGTTGAACACAGAGGAAACCTTGTTTCTATTTCTAGTTCCACTACTAACTCACACAACTACTAAATAAAAAAAAGGACTTTCACAGGCATCCTTAAGTTTAAGTAGAAAACACAGTAAATCAGCATAAGACAAGCAAAACTTTTTTAACACATTAGACTTTACACATCTCATGCATGTTTCTACCCTCAAAGGGATCACTCCAGCTAGACAGAGTCAGATCACAGTTATTGCATAAAATATATTTTACACCTTTTCTTTTGTAATCATCTCCAGAATATAAATTTAATTATTATACATTACTGTGTAAGGACATAGACACAAAGAATCGGGGACTGAAAGTCAAAGAAAAGGCAGTATTCTTTCCCTCGCAGAGAACAATAGTGTAGCACTACTGCTGTCATCCTACTTCTGTTCAGGACCTCTCCCTCCATTGCCACCATTACCTCTCTAACAGGGTATGGTAACCTGGAGGTGCACAGTGCAGACCTGCTTCTGAAGAAACTGTTGGGGAGGCGGGGCCTACGTGACTGACAGCCTCCAGCTACTGCAGGCTGGGATCCACTGTGCTGTTGGTAACCAGACAGTACTTCTCTCCGACTACTCCCAACCCTTACTGAACATGATGTTGGTCTAGAGCTTGGGCATTTCTGCCTGATGTAGTATTTTTCCAATAGGCAGTCTTTTCTTAGAAACTGCCTATTAACTTGGTGGGGGCCTCCTTGGAAGTGTGCTGAGGTCTGACGCTCTTCCTACTACTTAGTCTTTCCTTCCCTTTTTCCTTTAATGGGCATCAGGTTTATATCACGGTCTGAAGGCTCTTCCAGCCTACTCCTATGCCCCTTCAATTTATCCTTTACTGGCATTTCCTTCAAAGACTCTCTTGGAAATCTAATCCTGTCTTGGCTGACTGCTTTTAAGAGGAGAAACTGATGCATGGGGGCAAGTGCAAGACTGGGGAAACTAATTATCATTGTTCACATCAATGGTCTCAGTGATTGGTCAAAGGGGTACACCTATGGTGTCCATAGGACCAATAATGCCTCTCTGGGGATAAGTCAACTTCAAACAGACGGAGGCAGGGGATTCTGAGGCAGTAAAAAAATAAACTCTCACTTATCTGAGACCATGTTTCTTGGCAGATAAATCTTGCCTAGAGTTTCGAAGAATCAGACCAGTGTTAGAAAGGTTTAGAAGAGGATGATAGGGCCCAAGGAGATCTGGATTCTGAAATATAGAGACCAGCATCACCCCCTCCTTTTTGATAATGTGGATCAGTAAGTTTTCTGTTCATACTGGGTTTTGATCCCTTATAGGAGTCCTAATTATTTTACTACCAAGGGAGTACAATGGAATATTACTCAGCCATAAAAAGAAATGAAATCTAAAAAAAAAAAAAAAAAAGAAATGAAATCTTCTCATTTGCAATGATGCAGATAGAGCTAGAATGTATTATGCTAAGTGAAATAAGTCAGTTGGAGAAAGACAAATACTGTGTTATTTCACTCATGTGGGGAGAACGAGATGGGCAAACCATAAAACAAACTCTTAACTATAGAGAACACGCTGAAGATTGCAGGAGGGGAGGTGGGCTCAGGGGATGAATTAAAGGGTGACAGGTATTAAAAAGGGCATTTGTTGTAATAAGCACTGGGTATTGCATGTAAGTGATAAATCACTAAGTCCTAAACCAGAAACTAATATGTTAACTAAGTATAATTTAAATAAAAACTTGGAAGAAAAAAATCTTTCCTTGGATTCCATTGATTCTAGGATAAACACCAAACTCCTTATATTCTAATATTTTGAAAAATTTACAAATCTACTGAAAACTTGCAAGAATAGCAAAATTAAAGCCCATTGCATCTAAATTCATCAATTATTAACATCCTGCTACATTGGTCATATCTCTTTCTCTTTCTGTATATACATACAAAGTTTTTGATGAGTCATTTGAGAATTGAATTAATAACAGACATCTAAACACCCTAAGAACAAAGATATTCTCCTATATAATCACAATATGGTGTTCACATTCAGAAAATTTAACCTTGATACAATATTATTAGCTAATATTCAGTGTGTATTCAAATCTCAATTGTCCCAGTAATGTCCTTTATGATTGTTGTTGGGTTATTTATTTATTTTCAATCCAGGATCCAATCAAGGATTACGTAATGCTTTTAGTTGCTGTGTCTCTTCAGTATCCTTTAATTCAGGACATTTCCCTAGCCTTTTTCTGTCTTTCAATATCTTGACATTTTTTGAGTCCAGGCAGGTTATTTGGCAGAATGTATCTTAAATTAGATTTTTCTGGTTGTCTCCTCATGATTACACTTCGGTTAAACATTTCCAGGAGTAATCAGAGGTAATGCGATGCCCTCAATGCATTTGCAAGCTTTTTGGCACTGCCCATATCTCTGGCTTCATAACTTGCTGCTCTCCCCATGATCTTTCAAGTCCCAGCCAACAAACCTTTTGTAGTTCCTTCTTTCACCTGGGTTACTGGCATATATATTTCTGATCTAAACTTAAATAGCTATGAGTCCTTCCTTAACCCCTTGGAGTCGACCAGCTCACCCATGTACTTGTGTAATTATCTTTCCTTCTAGATCATTGGCTTTCAAAGTGTAGTTCTCAGACTCCTGGGATCCTGAGATCATTTTATGGGGTTAACAAGATCAAAGCTATTTTCATGATAATACTCTAAGATATTATTTACCTTTTTTACTGTACTGACATTGTTACCAATGGGACAAAAGCTATGGTGGGAAGCTGCTTGTGCAAACAGGGGCATTGGTCATTGTATTCTTTACTCATCCACTCACAGGGAAAAAAATGTGAGTTTTACTTGAGAATGTGCTTAAGCAGCAAAATGATTAATTTTATTAAATCATGATCCATGAGCATGTTTATTTAATATTCTACATGAAAAAATGGGAAGTATGCATAAAGCACTTCTGCTACACAATGCAGTAGGATGGTTATCTCATGAAAAAGCATTTTTGTGACTGGACTGTGAGCTGAGCTGAACACTGTTTTCATGGAGCATCATTTTTACTTGAGAGAACAACAGGTAGTTAAACTATGGTTACTTAGAACTGGGTATTGGAAGACATTTTCTCAATAAATGAACAAAGTGAGACTGTCACTTCAAGAAAACTCACAGTGTGTGCTGTCAATGGTAAAATTCGAACACTCCAAAAAATATCAGAATTTTAGAAAAATTGTATTTGTCACACCAGTTTGGCTGCCTTCCAATACTTAGACTTTTCTGATGTGATCAGTGCTGATATTAATGAATGTGGTTTTTATAGATTGTATAGTGAAATGTGTCAACATTTGAAAGAGTGGTATAACTCAGTGAATCAATGTTTTCCAAGTGAACGATGCATGTTATTACAAGATCATATGTAAGATTCACTGAAAGTACAAGATAGACTAATTAATATTAGTATATGAAACATTAATTTCATTTATTTACCATTGATATGGTTTCATATTACACACTGTAGCTGACCTTTACAAGTTAACACTTGCTGATTTTTGGTATAGTAGCAAAGAATAATTTTCACAATTATCTGAAAAAACTTTTAAGATACTTCTCTCTTTTCCAATTGCATATCTGTGTGAGACCGATTTCCCATATATATTTCAACCAAATCAGCATATTGCAACAGACAGAAGCAGATATGACAGTCCAGCTGCCTTTTATAAAGACATTAAAGACAGTAGCAAAATTATAAAATGATGCCATTCATTAATATTTTTGTTTTGGAAAAGATAGTATTCTTTTTATTGTCTATGTTTAGACATTGCATTACATCTCATTACACTACATCTCATACATTATCTATGTTTACATATAACAGGTTCATTACATTATTTTTATTTTAATTTTTTATCATGATAAGTGTACTTGTTAATCCCTATCACTTATTTCACCCATTGCCCCATACATCTTGCCTCTGGTAACCATGAGTTTAATCTCTATAATTAAGAGCCTGTTTCCTGTATGTCTCTATTCTTTTTTCCCTTGCTCATTTGTTTTGTTTCTTCATTTCCACATATGAGTGAGATCATATGATATTTGTCTTTCTCTGATTTTATTAGCATCATGCTCTCTAGGTCTATTCATTTTTTAAAAAGTTTTTATTTATTTATACATGAGAAACACAGAGAGAGAAAGAGAGAGAGGCAGAGACACAGGAGGAGGGAGAAGCAGGCTCCATGCCGGAAGCCCGACGCGGGACTTGATCCCGGGACTCCAGGATCACGCCTGGGGCCAAAGGCAGGCACTAAACCACTGAGCCACCCAGGGATCCCCTCTAGGTCCATTCATGTTGTTGCAAATGGCAAGATTTCATTCTTTTTATCATGAATGGGTATTGTACTTTGTCAAATCTTTTTCAGCATCTATTGAAATGATCATATGGCTTTTCCTTTTCATTTATTGATATGAGGTATCACATTGATTGCTTCGCGAATATTGAACCACTCTTGGAGCCCAGGAACAAATCTTGCTTGACTGTGGTATACGATTTCCTTTTATGTATTGTTGGATTTTGCTTGCTAATATTTTGTTGAAGGTTTTGCATCTCTATAAATAAGAGATAGTGGCCTATAGTTCTCTTTTTTGTGGTGTCTTTTTTAAAAAAGATTTTATTTATTTTTTAGAGAGAGAGAGAGAGAGAGAGAGAGTGGGGATAGGGGTAGAAGGAGAGGGAGAGGGACAAGTAGGCCTCATGCTTAGTATGGAGCCTGATGCAGGCTCATGACCAAAGATCATGACCTGAGCCAAAACCAAGAGTTGCTCACTTAACTGACTGAGCCACCCACGTGCCTCTTCTTAAAAAAAAAAAAAAAAAAAAAAAAAAAAAATTATATGAAACAGAGGAAGCATGCATATAAATGGAGGGAGGGGGGTAGCCCTGGTGGCTTAGCCATTTAGCGCCGCCTTCAGCCCAGGGCATGATCCTGGAGACCCAGGATGGAGTCCCGCGTCGGGCTCCCTGCATGGAGTCTGCTTCTCCCTCTGCCTGTCTGTCCGTCTCTCTCTCTCTCTCTCTCTCTCTCTGTGTCTCTAATAAGTGAATAAAATCTTAAAATAAATAAATAAATAAATAAATAAATAAATAAATGGGGGGAGGGAAGAAGGAGAGGGAGAAGGAGAGAAGCAGACTCCCTGCTAAATGGGGAGCCCAACATGGGGCTTGATCTCACGAACCTGGGATCATGACTGAGCCAAAACCAAGAGTCAGATACTCAACTAATTGAGTCACCCAGGTGCCCTTTTTATGGTGTCTTTATCTGGTCTTGGTATCAGGGTGATACTGGCCTCATAGAATGAACTTGGGAGTTTTCTTTCCTCTTGTATTTTTTGGAATAGCTTGTGAAGAATAGGTATTAACTATTCTTAAATATTTAGTAGAATTTGCCTATAAAGCTATCTGGTTCTAGACTTTTGTTTGTTGAGAGTTTTTTGATTACTGATTCAATTGCATTACTGGTGATTGGTCTATTCTAAGAAATTTTCTATTTCTTCCTGCTTCAATTTTGGTAAGCTATGTTTCTAGGAATTTATCTACTTCTTCTTAGTTGTTCAATTTGTGGCATATAGGTCTTCATAATATTCTGTTACAAATGTTTGTATTTCTGTGGTGTTGGCTGTTATTTCTCCTCTTTCATTAGTGATTTCGTTTATTTGGGTCTTCTCTCTCCTGATTAATCTTGCTAGAGGTTTATCAATTTTGTTGATCTTTTGGAAGAACCAGGTCCTTGTGTCTGTTCTATAGATTTTTTTTAGTTTCTGTAGTATTTATTTCTGCTCTAATCTTCATTATACTCTTCTTTTTCTGGATTTGGGTTTTATTCTCCTTTAGGTGTAAAGTTAGGTTGTTCCAGATATTTTCTTGTGGTTCATTTTTAGTTTTGTAGCATTGTGGTCAGAAAAGATGCATGGGGGGAGCTAAGATGGCAGGAGAGCAGGAGGACTCTAGGCTCATCTCTTCTCTTGAACACAACTAGATAACTATAAAATCATTCTAAATACCCCAGAAATCAACCTGAAGATTGAGAGAACAAACCCCACAACTAAAAGGAGAGAAGAAGTCACATCAAAGAATGTGGGAAGTATGGAGAAATGGTTTGAGGGGGAAACAAGATGGCAATTGCTGTAAAAGGAGGGAGCTCTGGTCACAGAGAAAGGTGAGAGAGAGGGCGGGGAACACACAGGGGACACATTTACTGAAAGCCATTGGCTGGAAAAATGAGAGAGGTTGATTTTTGTGAGTTCTTGTAGCCAGCAGGGCTTAAAGACTGGCATTTTAAAAGTTAGCAGAGTCCGGAGGGCACTGCTCTACTCCTGGAGAGAGGCAGGCAAAGAACCAAGGGGAGGGGGGCAGATGGTGTGGAATCAGTGATCTGAAGAATGCCTGGGGCACACAGCAGGGAGATTATTCACTCTTCTTGGAGGCAGTCCCTGGGAGGCAGCATTCAGGGAGAGGCCTTTCCAAGGACAAAGGAGTTGGCGGGTACCATTTCCCTCCCCTTCCCCACACCATAACCACATAGCCACCTATGGAAAGCAGCTTAGCCACGACAATGGCTGCCCAACCTGCTTAAACCAAGTCCCATACCCCTGTGCTCTGCTGGGACTACCTCTCTTGGTCAAGCCTGCCTCAGTCTCAGCATAGTGGGCCCCTTCCCCAGAAGACCAGAAAAAAACCCTGCCCACACCATGTCTCCTGACCAGAGACTTGTGCAGGGCTTTAGTTCTAGTGGTAGTAGTATCAGGTCTCATTTAACAAGCAGACCAGAACATACCTAGTTAAAACTTACAACATTCTGGCCAAAGACCAAACATTGTCCACTGCAGGCAAAGAGAGCCTATGCGGACCACTGGCCTCAAAGACAGAGCAGCCAAAACACAACAGCAGAACATATGAAACAGCACACACTAGACACTCCCTGAAGCACCAGGCTGTGGACACTATATAACCTCTTCTTCATAAAGCCATTATTCTCAGGAGCAAGAAACATAATGGGCTTTTCTAACACAGGGAAGATAGAGACCTAGACAAAAATGACAAGATGAAGGAATTCACCCCAAATGAAAGAACAAAATAAGGTCATGGCCAGAGATCTAAGCAAAACAGATATAAGTAACAAGCCTACTGGAGAATTTAAAGCAACAATCAAAAGGATACTAGACTTGAGAAAAGAATGGATGACTTTAGGATATAAAAGAGTTAAAAAAGAATCAATCAGAAAAATTCTCAACAAGATACTAGCCAATAATAGGATCCAACAGTACATTAAGATTATTCACCATGACCAAGTGGGATTTATCCCCAGGATGCAAGGTTGGTTCAACACTCATAAAGCAATCAATGTGATTGATCACAGCAACAAGAGAAAAAACAAGAACTATATGATCCTCTCAATAGTTGCAGAGAAAGCATTTGACAAAATACAGCATCCATTCCTGATCAAAACTCTTCAGAGTGTAGGGATAGGGGGAACATTCCTTAGCATCTTAAAAGCCATCTACGAAAAGCCCACAGAAAATATCATTCTCAATGGGGAAACACGGGAAGCCTTTCCCCTGAGATCAGGAAGGAACACAACAGGGATGTCCACTCTCACCACTGCTATTCAACATAGTATTAGAAGTCCTAGCCTCAGCAATCAGACAGCAAAAAGAAATAAAAGGCATTCAAATTGGCAAAGAAGAGCTCAAACTCTCCCTCTTCACAGATGACATGATACTCTACATAGAAAACCCAAAAGACTCCACCCCAAGATTGCTAGAACTCCTACAGCAATTCGGCAGTGTGGCAGGATACAAAATCAATGCCCAGAAATCAGTGGCATTTCTATACACTAACAATGAGACTGAAGAAAGAGAAATTAAGGAGTCAATCCCATTTATACTTGCACCCAAAAGCATAAGATACCTAGGATTAAACCTAACCAAAGAGGTAAAGGATCTATACCCTAAAAACTATAGAACACTTCTGAAAGAAATTGAGGAGGACGCAAAGAGATGGAAAAATATTCCATGCTCATGGATTGGCAGAATTAATATTGTGAAAATGTCAATGTTACGCAGGGCAATTTACACGTTTAATGAAATCCCTATCAAAATACCATGGACTTTCTTCAGAAAGTTAGAACAAATTATTTTAAGATTTGTGTGGAATCAGAAAAGACCCCGAATAGCCAGGGGAATTTTAAAAAAGAAAACCATAGCTGGGGGCATAACAATGCCAGATTTCAGGTTGTACTACAAAGCTGTGGTCATCAAGACAGTGTGGTACTGGCACAAAAACAGACACATAGATCAATGGAACAGAATAGAGAACCCAGAAGTGGACCCTGAACTTTATGGTCAACTAATATTCGATAAAGGAGGAAAGACTATCCATTGGAAGAAAGACAGTCTCTTCAATAAATGGTGCTGGGAAAATTGGACATCCACGTGCAGAAGAATGAAACTACACCACTCTCTTTCACCATACACAAAGATAAACTCAAAATGGATGAGAGATCTAAATGTGAGACAAGATTCCATCAAAATCCTAGAGGAGAACACAGGCAACAACACCCTTTTTAAACTTGGCCACAGTAACTTCTTGCAAGATACATCCACAAAGGCAAAAGAAACAAAAGCAAAAATGAACTATTGGGACATCATCAAGATAAGAAGCTTTTGCACAGCAAAGGATACAGTCAACAAAACTCAAAGACAACCCACAGAATGGGAGAAGATATTTGCAAATGACATATCAGATAAAGGGCTAGTTTCCAAAATCTATAAAGAACTTATTAAACTCAACACCAAAGAAACAAACAATCCAATCATGAAATGGGCAAAAGACATGAAGAGAAATCTCACAGAGGAAGACATGGACATGGCCAACATGCACATGAGAAGAAGCTCTGCATCACTTGCCATCAGGGAAATACAAATCAAAACCACAATGAGATACCACCTCACACCAGTGAGAATGGGGAAAATTAACAAGGCAGGAAACAACAAATGTTGGAGAGGATGCAGAGAAAAGGGAACCCTCTTACACTGTTGGTGGGAATGTGAACTGGTGCAGCCACTCTGGAAACTGTGTGGAGGTTCCTCAAAGAGTTAAAAATAGACCTGCCCTACGACCCAGCAATTGCTCTGTTGGGGACTTGCCCCAAAGATTCAGATGCAATGAAATGCCGGGACACCTGCACCCCGATGTTTCTAGCAGCATTGTCCACAACAGCCAAACTGTGGAAGGAGCCTCGGTGTCCATCGAAAGATGAATGGATAAAGAAGATGTGGTTTATGCATACAATGGAATATTACTCAGCCATTAGAAATGACAAATACCCACCATTTGCTTCAACGTGGATGGAACTGGAGGGTATTATGCTGGGTGAAGTAAGTCAATCGGAGAAGGACAAACAGTGTATGTTCTCATTCATTTGGGGAATATAAATAATAGTGAAAGGGAATATAAGAGACGGGAGAAGAAATGTGTGGGAAATATCAGGAAGGGAGACAGAACATAAAGACTCCTAACTCTGATAAATGAAGTAGGGGTGGTGGAAGGGAGGAGGGCGGGGGGGTGGGCATGAATGGGTGACGGGCACTGAGGGGGACACTTGACGGGATGAGCACTGGGTGTTATTCTGTATGTTGGTAAATTGAACACCAATAAAAATTAATTTATTAAAAAAATTAAAAAAATAAATTCATTCTGAAAAAAAAAAAAAAACAGACACATAGATCAATGGAGCAGAATAGAGAATCCAGAAGTGGGCCCTCAACTCTATGGTCAACTAATATTCAACAAAGCAGGAAAGACCATCCACTGGAAAAGACAGTCTCTTCAATAAATGGTGCTGGGAAAATTGGACAGTCACGTGCAGAAGAATGAAACTAGACCATTCTCTTACACCATACACAAAGATAAACTCAAAATGGATGAAAGATCTAAATGTGAGACAAGATTCCATCAAAATCCTAGAGGAGAACACAGGCAACAACACCCTTTTTAAACTTGGCCACAGCAACTTCTTGCAAGATACATCTATGAAGGCAAGAGAAACAAAAGCAAAAATGAATTATTGGGACTTCATCAAGATAAAAAGCTTCTGCACAGCAAAAGTAACAGTCAACAAAACTAAAAGACAACCTACAGAATGGGAGAAGATATTTGCAAATGACCTATCAGATAAAGGGCTAGTATCCAAGATCTATAAAGAACTTATTAAACTCAACAACAAAGAAACAAACAATCCAATCATGAAATGGGCAAAAGACATGAACAGAAATCTCACAAAGGAAGACATAGACATGGCCAACAAGCACAAGAGAAAATGCTCTGCATCACTGGCCATCAGGGAAATACAAATCAAAACCACAATGAGATACCACCTCACACCAGTGAGAATGGTGAAAATTAACAAGACAGGAAACAACAAATGTTGGAGAGGATGTGGAGAAAGGGGAACCCTCTTGCACTGTTGGTGGGAATGTGAACTGGTGCAGCCACTCTGGAAACTGTGTGGAGGTTCCTCAAAGAGTTAAAAATAGAGCTATCCTAAGACCCAGCAATTGTACTGCTGGGATTTACCCCAAAGATACAGATGCAGTGAAATGCCGGGACACCTGCACCCCAATGTTTATAGCAGCAATGTCCACAATAGCCAAACTGTGGCAGGAGCCTCGGTGTCCATCGAAGGGTGAATGGATAAAGAAGATGTGCTATATGTACACAATGGAATATTACTCAGCCATTAGAAATGACAAATACCCATCAGTTGCTTCGATGTGGATGGAACTCGAGAGTATTATGCTGAGTGAAATAAGTCAATCAGAGAAGGACAAACATTAATGGTCTCATTCATTTGGGAATATACAAAATAGTGAAAAGGAATAAAGGGGAAAGGATAGAAAATAAGTGAAAATACCAGTGATGGTGACAGAACATGAGAGACACCTAACTCTGGGAAACGAACAAGGGGTAGTGGAAAGGGAGGTGGGCAGGTGGTTGGAGTGACTGGGTGATGGGCACTGAGGGGGGCACTTGATGGGATGAGCACTGGGTGTTATGCTATATGTTGGCAATGAACTCCAAAAAAATTAAAAAAAAAGAATCAGAAATTAAAAATGCAATAACTGAGATTGGAAACAGGCTTGATGCAATGAACACAAGACTGGAAGAAGGAGAGGAATGAATTAGTGACCTAGAAGATAAAATAATGGAAAACAATGAAGTTAAACAAAAGAGAGAAACAAGTATGATGGAACATAAGAATAGGCTTAGGGAACTCAATGACTCCATCAAACATAGTAACATTCGTGATATAGGAGTCCCAGAAGAATAAGAGAGAGAAAAGAGGGCAGAAAGTTAATTTTAGGAAATAATAGCTAAAAATTTCCCTAATGTGGGGAAGGAAACAGACATGCAGATCCAGGAGGCACAGAGAATTCCCATCAAAATCAACAAAAGCAGGCCAACACGAAGACATACTATAATTAAATTTGCAAAATGTAGTGATAAAGAAAAAAAAAACTTAAAAGCAGCAAGATAAAAGAAGTCCTTAAATTACAAGGGAAGACCCATAAGGCTAGCTGCACATTGCTCAACAGAAACTTGGCAAGACAGAAGGAAGTGGGCATGATACATTCAAAGTGCTGAAAGGGATAAATTTGCAGCCAAGAATATCACAAGGCTGTCATTCAGAATAGGAGAGATAAAGAGTTCCCCAGACAAAAAAACCCAAAACAAACAAACAAACAAAACTAAAGGAGTTCATGACAACTAATCCAGTCCTAAAAGAAATATTAAGGAGGACTCTGAGTGGATAGGAAAGACCAAAAGTGACAAAGACAAGAAAGGATCAGAGAAAATCTCCAGAAACAACAACAAAACAAGTAATGAAATGTCACTAAATGCATTTCTATCAATAATTACCCTGAATTAAAATGGACTAAATACTCCAATCAAAAGACACGGGGAATCAGAATGGATGAAAAAACAAGACCCATCTATATGTTCCCTATAAGGGACCCATTTCATACCTAAAAACATCTGCAGTTTGAAAGTGAGGGGATACTCCATGGCTGTGGCCCTTCTGGACTACGTAGCCCCCGACTACCATTTCCTGACCATACACAGGGGCCAAGTTGTGTATGTCTTCTCCAAGCTGAAGGGCCGAGGGCGGCTCTTCTGGGGAGGCAGTGTTCAGGGAGATTACTATGGAGATCTAGCTGCTCGCCTGGGCTATTTCCCCAGTAGTGTTGTACGTGAGGACCAGACCCTGAAACCTGGCAAAATCGATGTGAAGACGGATAAATGGGATTTCTACTGCCAGTGAGCTCAGCCTACCACTGTCCCTGCTGTGTGTGTGTGTGTGTGGTGGTTTTTTTTTTCCTTCTGGCTTTATGCAAATATATCAGCCAAGTGCAAAAAAAAAAAAAAAAAAAAAAAAAAAGTGAGGGGATAAACATTTATCATGCAAATGGACATCAAAAGAAAGCCGGAGTTGCAATCAATACTTGTATCAGACAAACTAGACTTTATACCAAAGACTGTAACAGAAGATGAAGAAGGTACTATATCATAATAAAGGGGATGATCCAAAATGATCTAACAATTGTAAATATTTGTGCACCCAACATAGGAGCACTGAAATACATAAAACAATTAATAACCAATATAAAGGAACCCATTGATAATAATACAATAATAGTAGGAGACTTTAACACTATGCTATATCAATGGACAGATAATCTAAACAGAAAATCAACAAGGAAACAGTGCCTCTGAATGACACACTGGACCAGATGGGCTTAACAGATATATTCAGAACATCATCCTAAAGCAGCAGAATACACATTCGTTTCAAGGGCACATAGGACATTCTATAGAATAGATCACATACTGGGTCACAAATCAGGCCTCAACAAGTACAAAAAAATTGAGAACATACTAGGCATATTTTTAGACCACAATGCTATGAAAGTTTAAGTTAGCCATAGGAAGAATTTGGAAAGGCTACAAATACATGCAAGTTAAAGAACATCCTACTAAAGAATGAATGGGTTAACCAGGAAATTAAAGAAAAAATGAAAAAAATACTTGGAAACAAATGAAAATGAAAACACAGCAGTCCAAAACCTATGGGTTTTGGATACAGCAAAAGCAGAACAAAGAGGGAAGTTTATAGCAATACAGGCTTACCACAAGTAAAAGGAAAAATCTCAAGTAAACAACATAACCTAAAGGAGCTCGGTAAAGAAGAAGAAATGAAGCCTAAAGCAAACAGAAGGAAGGAAATAAAGATTAGAGCAGAAATAAATGATATAAAAACTAATAGAACAAATCAATGAAACTAGGAGCTTGTTCTTTGAAAAAAAAAATAAAAAAATAATAAAATTGATAAACTCCTAACCAGATTTATTAAAAATAAAAGACAAAGGACTCAAATAATAAAATGACAAAAAGACAGAGGAGAAATAACAACGAACACCACATAAATACAAAGAATTATAAGAGAATATCATGAAAAACTATATGCCCACAAATTGGACAACCTGGAAGAAATGGATAAATTCCTAGAAACATATAAACTACCAAAATTGAAACAGGAAGAAGAAACCTTGAACAGACCAATAAGTAGCAAAAAAATTCAACCAGTAATTAAAAATCTCCCAACAAACAAAAGTCCAGGGCCAGACGTCTTCATAGGCAAATTTTACCAAACATTTAAAGAAGCGTTAATAACTATTCCAAACTATTCCAAAAAACAGAAAATGAAGAAATATTTCCAAATTCATTCTACAAGACCATGTTATTTACCCTGATAACAATACTAGATAAAGACTCCACCAAAAAAGTAAACTACAGGCCAATATCCTTGATGAATATGGATGTAAAAATTCTCAATAAAATACTAGCTGACTGGGGATCCCTGGGTGGCGCAGCAGTTTGGCGCCTGCCTTTGGCCCAGGGCGCGATCCTGGAGACCCGGGATCGAATCCCACGTCGGGCTCCCGGTGCATGGAGCCTGCTTCTCCCTCTGCCTGTGTCTCTGCCTCTCTCTCTCTCTCTCTCTGTGACTATCATAAATAAATAAAAATTAAAAAAAAATATTTAAAAAAAACATAAATTATAAAAAAAAAAAAATACTAGCTGACTGAATACAGCAACACACTAAAAGAATCATTCACTATGATCAAGTGGGATTTATACCTGGGCTGCAAGGGTGATGCAGTATTTACAGATCAATCAACATGATACGCCACATTAATAAAAGGATAAGAACCATATGATCCTCTCAATAGATGCAGGAAAAGCATTTGACAAAGTTAAACATCAGATTCATGATAAAAACCCTCAACAGAGTAGGGTTAGAAGGAAATTACCTCAACATCATAAAGGCCGCATATGAAAGGCCCACAGCTAATATCCAAATTGGGGAAAAACTAAGACCTTTTCCTCTATAGTCTGGGAGAAGACAGGGATGTCTACTGTCACCACTGTTCAGTGAATGACTGGACAGCTACATGCAAAAGAATAAAGCTGAATCACTTTCTTACACCATACACAAAAATAAATTCAAAATGGATTAAAGAACTAAATATAAGATAGGAAACCATCAAAATCCTAGAGGAGAACACAGGCAGTAGCCTCATTTACCTGGGCCATAGCAACTTCTTTCTAGATGTTTCCTGAGGCAAGGGAAACAAAAGCAAAAATAAACTAGTGAGATGTCATCAAAATAAAAAGCTTCTGCACAGTGAAGGAAACAATCAACAAAACTAAAAGTCAATTAACAGCATGAGAGAAGATATTTACAAATGACATAACTGATAAAGGGTTAGTATCCAAAATATATAAAGAACTTATAAAACTCAACAACCCAAAAATAAATAATCCAATTAAAAATGAGCAGAAGACAGGTGCCTGGGTGGCTCATTTGGTTAAGCATCTGACTCTTATTTCAGCTCAGGTCATGAGATCAAGCCCTGTGTGGAGGTCCGTGCTGGATGTGGAGTCTGCTTCAGATTCTCTCTCTCCCTCTCTCTACCCTCCTGAACTCTTGCTGTCTCAAAAAAAAAAAAAAAAAAAAAAAAAAAAAAAAAGCAGAAGACAGGAATAGATATTTTTCCAAAGAAGATATATAGATGGCCAACAGACACATGAAAAGATGCTCAATATCACTTATCATCAGGGAAATGTGAATCAAAAGTACAATGAAATATCAGTTCAAACCTGTCATAATGGCTGGAATTAACACAAGAACAACAGGTATTGGTGAGGATGTGTAGAAATGGGAATCCTCTTGCACTGTTGGTGGGAATGCAAACTGGAGCAGCCACTCTGGAAAACAGCATGGAGCTTCCTCAAAAAGTTAAAAATAGAACTACCTTGTGATCCAGCAATTGTACTACTAGGTATTTACCCAAACAATACAAAAATACTAATTCAAAGGAATAAATGCACCCCAGTGTTTATAGCGGCATCAACAATAGTTAAATTATGGAAAAAGCCCAAATGTCCATTGATAAATAGATAAAGATGTAGTATCTATGGGTTAAGTAGGGGTTGGGGATTAACAAGTACACTTGTTGTGATAATCCCTGAGTTTTGTATGTAAATATTTTATCACTAAATTGTACACCTGAAACTAATATTACGCTATGTATTAACTAACTGGAATTGAAATAGAAACTTTAAAAAAAGAAAAAGAAAAGATGCATGGTATGACTTTGATTTTTTTGAAATTATGGACTTGTTTTGTGGCCTAATATGTGATCTATCCCAGAGAATGTTTTGTGTGCACTTGAGAAGAATGTGTATTCTGCTGTTTTTAGGATGGAATGTTCTGAATATGTCTGTCAAATCCATCTGGTCCAGTATATTATTCAAAGACACTGGTTTCTTGTTGGTTTTCTGTTTGCATGATCTGTCCATTGATGTAAATTGGGTGTTAAAGTCCCCTACTATTATTGTAATATTATCAGTTATTTCCATTCTGTTTGTTATTAACTGCTTCATGTATTTGGGAGCTCCCATATTGGGTGCACAAATATTTACGATTCTTATATCGTGCTGTTGCATTGTCCCCTTTATTAGTATATAATATCCTTCTTTGTGTCTTGTGTTTTTTTAAGATTTATTTATTTATTTGAGAGAGAGAAATGTCTGTGAGTGGGGGTAAGGACAGAGGGAGCAAGAGAGGGAGAATCCCCAAGCAGACTTCCTACTGAACACAGAGCTCAATGTGGGGCTCAATCCCAGGACCCTGAGACCATGACCTGAGTGGAAATCAAGAGTCAGATGCTTAAGAGACTGAACCTCCCAGGTTCCCCTTTGTCTTTGATTATAGTCTTTGTTTTAAAAGTCTATTTTGTCTGATATAAGTATTGCTACCTTAGTTTTCTTCTGACATCCATTTGTGTGATAAATGTTTCTCCATTCCTTCACTTTCAATCTGCATGTGTTTTTTGGTCTAAAATAAGTCTCTTATAGGCAGCATATAGAGGAGTCTTCTTTTTTTATCCACTTCTTCATTCTATGTCTTTTTATTAGAGCATTTAGTCCATTTACATTTAGAGTAATTATTGATAGATATGTAGTTAGTGCCATTTTATTACTTATTTTGTGTTATTTCTGTATATTTTCTCTTATCCTTTTTCTCTCTCATAATTTGTTGGCTTTTATTAGTGATATAGTTGGATACTTTTCTGTTTATTCTTTGCATATCTATTAGTGGTTTTTGATTTTGTAGTTACCATTTAGGTTTGTATATAACATCTTCTGCATATAGCATTCTATCTTAAATTGATGATCACTTAAGTTTAAACCCTTCTCTCCTCCCCACATTTTAGGTATATAATGTGATGTTTTATATTTATTTATGTTATGACTGCTTTGACTGCTTTTTATGGAAAATTATATTTTTACTATTTTTTTAATTTTTTTTTTTTTTTTACTTTTTATTCTTTCATTCATGGTCTCTCCTTTCCACTCAAAAAGTTCCCTTTAATATTTCTTGAAGGGTTGGGTTAATAGTAATGAACTCTTTGTTTTTGTTTGGGAAATTATCTTTCCTTCTATTTTGAATGATAACCTTGCAGAATAGAGTATTCTCGGCTGCAGATGTGTCCCTTTTAGTATTATGAATAGATTATGCCACTTTCTTCTGGCCTGCAAAGTTTCTGCTGAAGATCCAAGGCTATTCTACTGATAGCCTTATAGGGGTTCCTTTGTATGTAACTGTCTTTTCTCTTGTAATTTTTTTCTTTATAGCTACTTTTTGCCATTTAGTTACTATGTTTCTTGATGTGAACCTCCTTGAGTTGAATTTGGAGGGGATTCCTGAATCTAGATATTTGTTTCCTTCTGCACATAGGGAAGTTTCCAGCTGTTATTTCATCAAATAAATTTTCTGCCACCTTTTCTCTTTCTTCTCCTTCTCCGTCTTCTTCTTCTTCTATCCCCATAATGCAAATGTTATTACACTTGATAGAGTCACTGAGTTCTCTAAGACTATTCCCAATTTGCATAATTTTCTTTTCTCTCCTTTACTCAGCTTGGTTACTTTCCATCACTCTGCCTTCCAGGTCATTAATTCATTCCTCTGCTTCATCTAATTTACTATTTTTTCCAACAAGTGTATTTTTAATTTCATTTATTATATTCTTGATTTCTATTTTTTAAATCTCTGATGTTCTCTACTCTTTTCTCACATCCCATGATGTGATGATGTGATGATACATCCCATGATGTATCTTTATGATCATTACTTTAAATTCTCTATCAGGCATATTACTTATTTCCATTTGGCTTTGTTCTCTTGCTATAGTCATGTTCTTTCATTCAGGAGATATTTCTCTGTCTCCTGATGTTGTCTGACATTCTTTGTCGGTTTCTCTGTGTTATTAAAGTCAGCTACTTCTCTTGCTCTTAAAAATAATAGCCTTATGAAGAAGAGGTCCTATAGTGCCCTTCAGTGCAATGTTACCTGTTCCCAAGGGCCTGGCATTTCAGGAAGTATCTCCTATGTGTGTTGCATGTGCTCTGTTGTTGAGTCTTGGGCAATCCTTCAGTCCATTTGTCTGCAGAGACTCTCTTTGCCTATTATGGGTAGCGTTTGGTCCCTAGCAGGAGATGAGCATGTTTTAACAAGGTGTTCAGTGGTTTACTTGCAAAAGGAGATCTACAGCCAGAAATGAGGTTCTCCAAAGCACACAGGTCAAGAAATGTGGCGTTGGCAGGGTTTGCACTTGTCTTCTTGGGGGACGTGCCTATAGTGCTGGAGTAAGGTATGGGGGTGGGAGGGGGAGGGAGGGCATGGTGTAAGCAAGTTAGGTAATGTATGACATACTGGTTCACCCAGGTGGCCGTTGTTTATGCTAGGAGACATGGGAGGGAAATGGCATCTGCCAGCTCCTTTGTTCCTGGAGTTCCCATGATCCCTATCTCTTTGGGGATGTTCTGAGATGAGCAAATCACTCTCCCTTGCATCTGCACCCGACCCCCTCCATTTTTCAAACTCCTGGTTCTAAGCTGTATCTGCACAGGCTGTTTGTTGTGCTGTTTTTTTAAGGGTGGGGGCTCTGCTTCCTAATGCCCTCCATGCTCTCCCAGAATGGAGCCCAGCCATTTTTAAAATTCCAGGCTTTAAGTCCCACTGGATGTAAGAACTCATGCAATTTGGCCTCTCTTGCTTTCAAGGCAAATGTTTTAGGGATTCATCCTCCCCAGTTGTGGGCTCCCCAGTGTAAAAATCTGTTTTCCACCCTTCTCCACACCACTGGCTCCTTCCCCACCATAGACAGCTACAGTCTGTTTTGCTCCCAGACTTCCTCTTCACCCTTCCTACTTTTTTTGATGTGGCCTCCTCTCTACGTCTAGTTGTGGAGTTTATCTGCCAGTCTTTGGATGCTTCCTGGGTTATTTATACTGATGTGAATATTATCTAGTTGTATGTGTGAGTCAGGGTGAGCTTAGTGTCCTCCTACATCTTTTTAGCAGACCTCCCATTACGTTATTTTTAAATGGATTAATAAATATGTTTAAAGTTTCCTTGTTTTAATCTCTAATACAATAATCATTGACAGCAATAACTCATATAATCAGAAGCCCTTTGTGGTCCTGAAATTTTAGAGTGCTACAAGGTCCTGAGATCAAAGTTTGTAACATGTTATTCTCAACCATAAGCCCTTTGGGGGCAGGGGCTACATCTTTCTTGATCGCTGCTATACCCTACATGGGAGATATTTTAAAAAATGACTGTTAGGATGCCTCAGTGGTTTAATTGGTTAAGCATCTGACTTTAGCTCAGTCATGATCCCAGGGTCCTGGGATCAAGTCCCACATTGGACTCCCTGTTCAGTGGCAGTCTGCTTATCCCTCTGCCCCTTTCCTTGTTTGTGCTCTCTCACATGCATTGTTTCTCTCAAATAATTAAAGTCTTAAAAAAAATGGCTGTTAATATTTACTGAAAATGTGATCACATGCCTGTCCAAAGGAATGGACAAGACTCAAAATGGGCCTTGCAAAGCATTCCAGACAGAGAGAACATCTAATAAAAAGGACCAGAAATAAGAAAGTAAGCATTAAAAGAGAATAGTGAGAAATTAAGTGTATGAACCTAATACAGTGGATAAAAACTTAGGCTTTGGACATAAATAATCCTGAGTTCAAATCCTGACTCCAAGATATTAGCTAAGTTGCATTGGGCAAATCAACCATTCTCATAATAATAGCATCTACTTCCTACATTTGTGCTGACAACAGTAAAGTGCTCAGAGTTGTACTTCCCAACATAGCAGTCCCTTAACACATATGACCATCAAGTACTTGGTATGTGACTAGTGCCCTGGAAAACAAATTTTTTATTTTAT
Organism: Vulpes vulpes; assembly: GCF_048418805.1. NCBI lineage: Eukaryota > Metazoa > Chordata > Mammalia > Carnivora > Canidae > Vulpes > Vulpes vulpes. The sequence continues at coordinate 80,438,360 of NC_132790.1, read as the reverse complement.
TTAATTTTAATTGATTGAAATTGAAATTAAAAGTTTTCAATTGAAGCAGTTTTATCAATATGGATAAGAGTAGAAAAGGAAATGATTTTTGATATTTGATATTTGATATTCAGGTACTAGAAATCTTTAAAGTATGTTTGGAATAACTAGAAATCTTTAAAGTATGTTTGGAATAACTTGGGTATGTGAAATTAATTTTTCCACTGTACTTTTTATGAAATCTAAATAGAGGTCAATTATTTTCTTATTTTTTTTTTATTATTTATTTATGATAGTCATATATATAGAGAGAGGCAGAGACAAGGCAGAGACAAGGCAGAGATAAAGGCAGAGGGAGAAGCAGGCTCCATGCACCGGGAGCCTGACGTGGGATTCGATCCCGGGTCTCCAGGATCGTGCCCTGGGCCAAAGGCAGGCGCCAAACCGCTGCGCCACCCAGGGATCCCATGGGGTCAATTATTTTCAATAAAAATTTAGAGTTCAAATTGTGACATGATGTAGGTGTAAAATACATAGTGGATTTGAAAGAGTTAATACTTTGCCAAGAAGAAGAAGAAAAAATATATCAATCGGTCTCTATTTATTACAAGCCCACTGATAAAACATTTTATTGAAACAAATTTCACTTGTTTCTTTTTACTTTTTAATAGTCAGAAAATTTTAAATCATATAAATGGCTCACATTATATTTCCATTGGACAGTGGCTTAACACATTGTAAGCACTGTACAAAGTGCTAGTGATCACTGTTTTATTATCTGTACTATAGAGATTAACATTTACCTTACAAAATCATATAAAGAGAAAATGAGATATGATATAAAGCTCTTAGCACAGTGTGAAGCACATCATAAGAGCTCAGTAAATGTACCTGTCATCTGTAAGTGGCAAGGGCATCATGTGTTCCAGGAAGATAGACCTAGAAAATGAGGTGGGGGTTGGGTATTATATAAAGTTTTGCAAATCTGGCTGAGAAGCTGGGGCTTAATTCTCTGTGCAACCAAGAGCCACTGAAGCACATGATCCATGATGTGTTTTAGAAAGATAACTCTGACATGTATCCTCAGAGGGGGGATGTGAGTTTTGGAAACAATTCTAAGCCATTCAAAGCAAAGTCTGCAGAGTAGGTTGGGTGATCAAGCTGGGAAACGCTGTCTGGGGTCACAAACCAAGTCTCAGTTTGAGTGATAACTCTGGCTTCACAGGAAGCTCATAATCCAGCTTTGTGGGCAATTTTGAAAGAGAGGTTTCACAGGCATTTTTGAAAAGTGACAGACAGCATTATTGTTTTAAGCAGATCTTCCACTATGACTATTCCAAAATATGTACATTTTTGTATGTTTACACAACTAAGCACATAAATGGTCTCATTACATTTTAGTTTGTTTGTGCACTCCAGACAAAAGGCTCTTTTGTTATTGCTTTGTAAAACAATTTTCTGACCTCAAACCCCTTAGAGTCCTCCAAGTTCCTAATTTATATAAATAGGCTGATCCTTCCCTATGAAATACTTAGGTACCAAAAAAAAAATCCTTTCATCAGTAGCATCCTTAGATCCAGGCAATAGAAACTCCCGTCCTGGGCCCCACACCTCGGAAGGTTTTGGGATGGCCTCTTTTCTGCTGCACTCTTCTCCTTCAAGAGTTATCTAATGCTGCATAGAAAATCACCATAAAACTCAATGGGTTAACAGAATTATCATTTTTATCTTTCTTGGTTTCTGTAAATTTTGAGTTTGGGAGTAGCTTATCAGGGTGGTTCTGGTTCAAGGTATCTCATGAGGTTGTAGTCCAATGTCAGCTAGGACTGTAGTCATCTGAAGGCTTGGCTCGGACTATGGGATATGCCTCCAAGTAGTTCACTCACAGAGTTGGCAAGTTGGTTTTGGCTGCTGTGAGACCTTAAGGTCGTCTCCACATGGGAAGCTCCCTGACAAGATGGTGGCTAGATTCTGAGAGATTAAATATACAAATGGACAATGGCTAGATCATATATGAAAATAGAACTCTGACCCACAGCTTGTAGCAACCAGCCCAGGAAGTCAACCACAACCTCTGTAGCAATTAGCCCTGAATGGCCAGGGCTTGAAGGAGAGTTCCCACTCTCCATATGCCACAGAGGAAAGGCCATGCGTGTATGTTGCAAGAAGGCAGCCATCTGCAAGGCATGAGCCAAGTTAGCTGGCACCTTATCTGGGACTTCCAACCTCCAGAACTATAAGAAAATAAATTTCTGTTATTTAATCCCAGGCTGTGGTATTTTGTTATGGCAACCCAAGTAGACTAATATACAAGGTCCCTCACAGAACAGACTAGACTAGGCATGCAAGAGGTGGGGAGGTGGGTCATAGGTTGGGTGTGTGTGGGGGGGTCTACTCTCCACTGGCCACCTCATTCCAGCATGACACTTCAAGAAATCTGAAAATTATAAACTCAAATTTGCTCTTCCAGGATGTTATGAATGCATATACATGAATGTAGAGAGATACAACTTATTTAACAGTTTGTTAGCATGATTTATACCCTTAAAATACTTTGATATGTGATATGTAGGCCTCCATTGGTGCTCTTGCATTGGACCCCACAAATGTTAAAGGTACACAAGATTTTAGTTTACATAGTTTTTACTCTGAGGAAGAGCACAATATATATGTGTGGTAGGTTGCATCATTATTATTATAGTCAAAAAACACAATTCCACAAAGAAGGGTGCTATCTATCAGGTTCAAGTTAATAGCACAAACTGGGTAGAGGACCTTGCTCTGCCTCAATGCATATTTCATAGAGCATTTTTCAAGACTAAGAAACTAATGTAGATATCAGCTACACACCATTTTAAGGGGACTGATGAATTTCCTAAAAAGAAAAGCCTACATGAAATAGGCTTTGAAATGAATATTGTAGTAGTCACTGTTGGTGCCCACATAGATGCCTTATTACTGAGGGTGACTTTTGTTTCAAGTGACACCTGGAACAGCCAACTTTTATCCACTGAAATGTTCCTTGAAACATTTTATTTTCGACCTGGTATATCTTTAAACAAAAATGCTTGTCAGCAGCTGGCACATTAAGAAAGTCACTACCAGTTTTCCATAAGTTTAAAATATTTTGAGCTGTCCTGTGGAAAGTCTCTTTTTCCAGCTCAGCGAGTTCCCTAGCTGATGAATGTTCCCAAACACATATGGTTGCTGATGGGGGAACCCAGATTCCTGACTACACAGAAAGTAGCCCTTCTGCCTCTGTGACTTTGGGTTGAAGAGCAAGTCATGCCCTTGGCCAGGGCAGCTGAGAGCCTTTCTATATCTTATAAAAGGCGCTTTGGGCACTCCTTGTTTAATTACTTGTGGCTGTTTTTCCCTAACCTTCAGGGCCTTTGTGGAGTATTACAGTGTGAGCCAACATTGTAAATGCTGTAGTATTACCCAGCTGTCTAGAAAAAAGTGGCAGACTTAGCAGTCGTTAACAAATCCTACTCCCAGTTCTTTTCCAAATATACAGAAAGGATATGTGAAAGACAACAGTAAGAAACAAAGATGACCAAATGTCTGAAACAAAGCTGGATTTGTTGTTTACCTGGGAGAGCCACGTAGCCTCGTTCAGGTGTGAGTTCAGCATGTCTCTCCATTAGAAATCAAAAGACCTTGGCCCTAGGCAGAATGTAAATTCTTTCTTTTCCTGTCTCTGATTTAGGGAAGTCTGGATTTAAGCAAGTCCAGGATTAGTTGCCTAAATTTCTAGTAGCCCTGGGGCCATTCAGTGAGGGCCTGAACTGAGCATTCTTAACAAGATTTCACTTTAATATGCATGCAAACAAGAAAGAGGAATTCCCAGAAACCAGAAGCAAAGAAGACTTCAGATAGTGTAGTAGGTAGGAGTTAAAACTATGAAGCCCTCAGTATGTGAGTCTTAGATACACCTGAAGAGATCTTTTAATGCCTGGGCAGGAAGCAAAGTCATGGGCAGGAAACCAGAACAGTTCTCTACCCACTCTGTGGTCTGGGATTAGAAAGTTGCATCTGGAAGCAAGCTTCCTGCCCCAGCCCTGGGTGAGAGTATCACTAGTGAAAAATAGAAACTTAGGACTGAACAAGGTTGTCCAGAATCTACCTGGTGAATGCCTTGGGCCTGGCAGAAATAGCCATGAATCTGCCCCTTAGGTCTCCAAACCCAAGGCACTCCCAGGATTCTCAAGGAAGACAATCATAGTCTCCTATAGTCTATCAAGTGGTAGTGAGGTACTGTGTGTAGTGGCTTTCACGGGATAGGCAGTAGAGAGGGAGGACTTCAAATATGCAGTGTGAGAGGCCCTCCAGAGCTCATATTTTATTAATTCATTATATATTGGTTCATTTATTAATCACACTGTATGCCAGGCTCTTTACCATTTGTCATCCGAGATCTTCCCAACAACCACATTCCATAGCGTATTTTAATCTGGGCAGAACAGCTTTCCTAGCTGGTACTGTTTTTCAGAAAGTTGGATAAAGTCCCAGGCTTCTTACATGCCTAAAATTCTACTACCTCAGATTCATTCCTTGGAGTCTTGGCAGCTTTTCCATCTCCATGTGCACATACACCTCCAGGCTAGATTACAAACACTAGACAATATAGTACAATAGAAAGAGCATGAACATGGCAGCCCTGTGACCTGGGTTCTGGTCTGGATATCACTGCCCTGACTATGAGATTTCAGTCAGGCTATCCACCTAGGATGGTTTGCAGCATATAGTAGATGTTAAATGAATGACAGTGTATAATTTTCATTATTATTATGCATTCCTGACCAAGGACTCAACATCTCCTTATAGCATGGCTCTTACTAGGATGTCATAAAAACAACTAGAACCCTGCTGCATTGTATAGTGAGGTGTGTAGATACAATCCTTCCCAAAATGAGCCCAGTCTTATTTAAGGTGAATCTGTAACATGCTCAGAGGATAGAGACTGTCAGGTGCTTTTATAGTTTCTCTTTTGCACTGAGGTCTGCTTACATGAAGTTTTGCCTCTCCTCCCTTCTTCCTTTTCCACTGTCCTTGGCCAGGGCACCTACTTTGGTCTTCATGGTTGCCATGCTGACAGATCTTTCCCACAGCTTTAAATTCTTCAGAGTAGAGACAGACAGCATTGGCTCCCTCTTGCCAATATTGACTTCTCACAGCCTACCTTTAATATTATTTTATGTTTAAAGTTCCCTTCTCCACCAAAAGAAATGATGAAATAAAATATCAAAGGTCCAAAGACAGGGAAATATTCATGCAAATATTCTACCATAAATCTATAATCATTTTGAAAAGAAACATTCCATGTTGATTTCTATAATTTGGACACCACTCTACTGTATACATTGGTAGTATAAGGGGCTCCCAATAACTATAAGTTTTATATAAAATGAAGCCTTGACAATAACATCTAATAATTTGCCTTCTTAGAATTTAGGATGGAGTGTGATTTGAAAGGCCCAAGCATAATTATTCCAAAACAATTCCTTACTATTACTTCAAAAGTCCTCCTAGTGGATGCTAACACCTATTTGACTTGGATTCTGATAATACTGCTTCTCTCACTGAAAAGAAATTTTGGAAGGTAATGATGGGCATACCTGGACCACTGCCTTCCTTCTTGCCCTTTACCACCCACTATCCATTGTCCCTGCTGCTGCCACAATCTTTCTGAAGCATCAATCACTTCTCTGTTCAAAACCATTCACTGGCTCTGTTCACATTCTTTCCTGGAGTTCTTTGTCCCACGTGCCATGTCATCCCTCTCTTAGGCCCTCATCAGACTAACTTCTGCTCATCCTTTAAGACTAAGGAAGCAATTCTTTCCTGCCTGCTTTGCTGCAAGGCTCCACCAAGTAGCCCCACCATCCCACTACCCTTTGTGTATCTGTTCTGTTGTACTCACTGCCTTGAGTTATAACCATGCCTCCTTCTCTAACCAGACTGTGGACTCCCTGAGAACAGAGGCATGTTCCATTCTGTCACCTAACAGAACTCCTAGACCCTACCAGCTTTAATTAATTAATTAAAAGCTTTAATTCATTCATGTTTTCTCTGGATTCAGAAATGTCATTGATCAAAAACAGAACAAAGCCATGACCCAGACAACTAAGTCCATTCAGTGAAGCCAAACAGGTGGGCTGAGATGCAAGCCCAGTGTTTCAGATACATGCCAGGGTCTTTGTTCAATGCTGGTATCTGCATGTGGCAGACTCTGAGCTGGGTCAAGTTGATGCTAACAAACTATTTGAGGCAGAGCCATTCTAACAGTCATTTCTGTTTCCAAGTGAACATTGTATATGGCAGATGCTACATTAAGGTAATTATTTTATACAAAATGTAATCAATTTCCCTGTATGCTTTCTCTCTAGCAAATGATTCTGCATAAAGCAAAGTTTAATGTTTTGGCCGGGCTACGAGGCTTTTTCTGGGATGGAAAAAAAGTGCTCCAGAAACTTTGCCAGCAATTTCCAAATATCACTGAGTCTTCAAATATTACACTATGCAGATCAATTTTGATTGACTTCCACCTACACAGTTGACTCAATTTCTTTGCAAATCACTCTCTTCTTTAAACTTCATTTTCTCCATCTGCTAAATAAGAGGGATGGATTATTTTGAAGATCTCTTTTCAGTTCTTAAATTAGATGATTCCAACCAAAATTCTTATTTATTATTTCACTTTCCATAAGATTTCTCATTTTAAGTTAACTGGTGGCATAGAAATTTAGAAAACAATACAAATAGTACGGTATTATTCTTTGTATAAAACCAGTTTGTTGTTGTATAGGATTTACCTTTAAGTAACAAATTTCCCTCAATCACTTAAAATAAGTCTTGATTACAAATACTTGACTTGCATATCACCTGTATTACACAAAGCAACTTTTTTTTGGAAAGATTTTATTTATTCCTGAGAGACACACAGAGAGAGAGGCAAAGACACAGGCAGAGGGAGAAGCAGCTCCATGCAAGGAGCCCAACGTGGGACCCAATCCTAGGCCTCCAGGTCACACCCTGGGCTAATGGCAGCGCTAAACCACTGAGCCACTCAAGCTGCCCACAAAGCAACATTTATTTGCAGGACTAGCTACATAATTTGTAGGAACCAACACAACCTGAAAATGCTAGGTGCTTTATTTAAAAATTAGTAAGGATTTCAAGATGGAAACAACAGAGCATTAAATCAAGGCTAGAGTTCTTCTGAGCTTGAGATCTTGTGTGACTGCCAGCCCTGCTCATCTGTGCTTTTCTTTATATACCTCAGGTAAGCAACAAAGATATCTGTTAGTAATAAACATGCCTAAACAATTCCCCCAATCCTGATTCACAAGCAAATCCAACAAAAAGAAATAAAGATGCACAGAAGGAAATATCACTAGATTCTGGTCACAATCTAAGTTCCTGTATACCCACTCAATGAGAGTGCCCTGGGCTAGAATCAGATGTAGGTGCAATGTCTGATGTGACATGATCTTCAATGATTCAATGGTTTCAGAGCACTCAATCTTCCCCTCTTTGAAATGAGGGGTTTTGAGTTGCCTGGGTGGCTCAGTTGGTTAAGCCTCTGCCTTCAGCTCAGGTCATGATCCCAAGGTACTGGGATGGAGCCCCACCCCGCTCAGGAGGGAGCCTGCTTCTCCCTCTCCCTCTGCTTGCTGCTCTTCCTGCTTGTGTTCTCTTTGGTTCAAATCAATCAAAAATAAAATAAAACGAGAGACTTTATTTTTGCCACTAGGATTCTGTGAATCTTTGCTTGCTTTCTGATTCAGGCCTGTTTCCATGCCATATAACTATTTTTGAACTTTTCAATGAATTATAATATAGAGAGAGATGTGCTCATATTATAAGTGTATAGCTTGTTGAATTTTTGCACACTAAACACATCCATGTAACCAGGTTCCAGGACAAAAAGTAGAATATGACCAGAATCTCAAATGCCTATCTCATGCTCCCTTCTGGTCACAGCCTTCTAGTCTCACAACAGGTAACTTCTGTCCTGACTTTTAAAAACATATATTTGGTTTGCTTCTTTTTGAACCTTAAACAAATATAGCATGCTTGTATCTGACCTCTTTAACTCAATACTACATTTTGAAATTCCTCATGGCTGTATATCATTTACTTTCATTAAACTAATGTTCTGTACATATGCCACAGGTGAACTACTCTTCTATTGGTGATAGGCATTGTAAGTTTATAATTTATTTCATTTTTTATTATTTTTAAAGATTTTATTTATTTATTCATGAGAGACACACACACAGAGAGACACACACAGGCAGAGGGAGATGCAGGCTCCATGCAGGGAGCCCAACATGGGACTCAATCCCTGGTCTCCAGGATCACACCCTGCTGAAGGTGGCGCTAAACCACTAAGCCACCAGGGCTGCCCAAGTTTATAATTTATAAAACATTTCCATCATTCCTAATTCTCAGTAATTTCAGTAAAATTGAAAATAAGCTTACTTTCTTTGATTTTATAAACAGTGAATCTGAAATGTTCTTGTATAGGGATTTCAAAAAGCCTGGGATCCTTTCTTTAATCTTAGAAAAGAACAATGAGTAGAGGATAATTTTCTTATTCTTCTACTAGCTCAGCTTCTACTTGACATTACACGATCACAAGTAAAGCTTCCTAGCCTGCAGAAGAAGCAATTTTTGTCATTCTACCGTAGCATCTCACCAAACTCTGTCTGATGAGGACAGAAATGACTTCTGAGTATATCAAGAGGAACACTCTCCAAGGTTAGACCATACCAGATCAGGGGGTGGGGGTGGAACTGGGTAATGAATACAGGTCACAACTGCCAGTTCTGGACAAGATATAAGAGATATGATGATAGCTGGGGTGGGGTGGGGGTGCAAGGTGTGCTTCAAGGAAGCAGATAAAATAGTCCCCAAGATATGAGAATGGAACAAAAAAAAATAGACAAAATTTAGCAATCTAGGCAGGTGGTCCATAGCCAGACAGTTCAGCAGAAGGTAATACATAGACCCTTTCCAGTAGGAACTCATCAACAGAAGATATGAAAGCAGGCCATCCTTTCACAATCTGGACAGAAGTTGGTCTCAGGGAGAGCTAGGAGCCACTACCGACCATGGGCATAACTCCAAGCACAAAAGAATTGGCAAGAGCAAGAAAAGGCTCAGTGGACAAGTGACTGCCCCTGCAGGCAGGTTAGCCAGGCAAGGGCTCAGAACCATTAGAACCAGGACAGAGTAGACTTAGCAGTAAGATTGAGTAGTTCTTTCACTAATTCAATAAACTAGTATTGAACTCCTAGCCATTTGCCAAGCACTGCACTAGTTGGTGGTGAACAAAACATACACAGTAATTACATCAGTTAGGATACTTTTATCTGCAAGCGATGCAATATCCAACTAAAAGTGGCTTATAAGCAATACAAGTAATTAGTAATTTCACATCCAAAGTCTGGAAGTAGGCTGTCTTAAGGTTGTTTCCATCACTTGCCAAAGTCAGAACTGTGGCTAAATATCTTTTCAGTTTCCTTCATGACTGCAAAGGATATAGAAGCCCCACAAACCACGCCTTCACATAATGGTGTTGAAAGAACGAAGGAATAAAATTTGCAAGTCTTTTTTTTTTTTTTAATATGAGAAAAATCTTGACCAAAGTTTCTCAGCTTAATCCCTCTAATATTACCTTGGCCAGAACCAGAACATGTGAACACAAGTAAACGAGTCACTGCAAAGAGGAGTGGGTTGATGACAATTGTCTAGACACATCATGATGCAACCTCTGGAACTTGATATAGGGTGCCTTGACACCTGAACACATTCAAGGTCATGTCAGCAAGGAAAAAGAGGCGATAGCTGCAGGGTAGACAACCAAAAATAGTACCACCATCACCCAAACTCCTAAAACAAGGCTCTTTTCACTATCTTGGGGCAATTATGGGTCCCAGAGTTTGGAGAACTCTTTTGCTTAACAAAATATTTGGAAGCACCCTCTCTGGGCAGGCAGTGTGGGGTTTCCAGCTATGAGCTCGGGAAGGCTTCAGCTGTCAAAGCACTAACTTCTTCAAGCACTATCTAAATAGGTTTCCTGTGAGGCCCCACCATTCTTTAACTGAGCTGGCTCTCTGTAATGGTGGTGCCAAGGAAAGTGCTATGGAAATGGCAGGTGCTTTCTGTGCCTCAGAAATTCAGCATGCACTGATTTTATGTCCTACCATTCAGAGTTCTGTTTCATCTCTCCTTGATTCTATTTACATTTTTGGCTTATATAACCTCCTGGGATAGTGAGTTCCGTGTGCTTCATACTTGCCAGGTAAGGCAACATTATTTTTAATACATCTTAATACTCCCTCCTTTTAAAAATTTTTTTATTTATTCATGAGAGACACACACAGAGAGAGGCAGAGAAACAGGCAGAGGGAGAAGCAGGCTCCATGCAGGGAGCCCGATGCAGGACTCGATCCCCAGTCCCTAGGATCAGGCCCTGGGCTGAAGGCAGCGCTAAACCACTGAGCCACCCGGGCTGCCCCTTAATACTTCCTCCTTTAAGCTTCCAAAGGTTACCACATCTATTCATTTGTGTTTCATTTATTAAAGCCTAGCCTGCAAACCTATCACAGATTGCTTGTCTTTTGAGATATCCTCAAAGAGTAAACAGCAAGAATACTAATAGTTGGCATTTATGGAGCAATTACTATGTGCTAGCCACCATCCTAAGTGTATTTATATGCATTAACTAATTTAATACTCAAGAAACCCTATAAGGGAGGAATTTTATGTATTTTTTTCAGAAGAAGTAAAAAGATCTTAATTAACTTGCCCCAGATCACATAGCTAGTGAGTGGAGGAGCAGAGATTCAAACTCAAGGTGTCCAAATCCAGAGCTGACATATGAAACCACTTACCATAACCTCTCAAAAGGTAAAAGATAATTCTCTTCTTTGCAGGGCTCCTGACACATTTTCACCCTATGGCTTGTAGGCACTTCAGAGGACTTGCTGGGATGAAAGAAAACCACATATTTAATAGATGAAACCAAGCCAAGCCAAGAATCATGCATAGATCCTTTCCACTTTGTCAGCTGTTGGTCGTCCTCTCAGAATGCGGGAGTGCCTGTCCTATTGCTCAGTGAAAAATATACACTTCAGGGAGATCCCTGGGTGGTGCAGCAGTTTGGTGCCTGCCTTTGGCCCAGGGCACGATCCTGGAGACCCGGGATCAAATCCCACGTCAGGCTCCCGCTGCATGGAGCCTGCTTCTGTCTCTGCCTCTCTCTCTCTCTCTCTCTCTGTGACTATCATAAATAAATAAAAATTAAAAAAATAAATACACTTCAAATTCTCAGAGGCAGATTGTCTTCAGATCATAAAGAGGTCATCTGGGCAAAGTGGCAATTTGAGAACAGCTGTAGAAACTCCATTCCCTTTTTGAGGTGATTTTCAAATAGCTGTTCTACAAGTCCAGGGAAGACCTAGCTGTCTCTCCCACAACTTTTTACCATTTCATCATACACTGAAGTGTACGGATTTTTGATGGTCTTGGATGCATGTCTTGTTGCCTCAACAAAATTCTTTGAGAATCGAGACTTTGAGAATTGAGACTGTGGGTCCAACAGTGCCTTCACCTGGAAGAAAAACTTTCATGGTGAAAGATGCTGCTTTGTATATGAGACCCATTTCTCCAATAAAACTGGCAGTTCTCTGAGAGCTTCTGTGGCATTTTCTTTGGCATATCATTCAATTCTGGACACTGCCAGAACCTGGAGACCATGAGAAGGTAACTCATCAGAGATTAGAGAAAAATCTAACTGGTGGCTTGTGTCTATTTGGTTTTGCTTTGCCTTCTTATAGGCTCATCAGGGGAGAACAAAACAACCATTTTCCCCTGTCCCACTCCACCAAACCATTGTATTTTCAAATTTTTCTTTCCACAGGACCACCACCTGCACTCTGACACTGATGGGAAGCAAATGGTTCTTACTGAGAAAAAGCTAGTATATCCCAGAGGGGAATGGGTGGAAGCTGGTGCTGTGAATTAAATGAAATGGGCGGAAGGGTGATACAATCATCAGAAGGAGATTCCCTGAGAGTAGAAACAAACGGGCTAGGAGATTTCTGCAAATGGAAAACAAACCCAAATATCCTGGACAGAGGATGGCTGAAGTATATCCTTGCATCCAGAACACTTGGATAACAGATCCTTCAATCTGTGAGAAAATTCCTGTGTTAGGACATCCCACAGAATAACAGAAGTGGCCAAGATGGCTTCACTCGTATTTCTAGTGCCTTGTTGGGTGAGTCTAATGGGGATTGTCAACAGCAGCATCGACATTTCTTCATCTTGACACTGTCAGTGTAGTTGGGCTTCTCACATGGCAGCTCAGGGCTCTGAGAGAGAGAGTGTGTGTTTCAAGACTCAGGCAGAAGCTGCAAGGTTTTTTATGACCTAGTCCCAGGAGTCCCTAAAGATCATTTCTGTTGCATTTTATTGGTCAAGCAAGACACTAAAGTCAGGCAATATTAATAGGAAGTGAGAATTAGACCCCACCTTTTAATGAAAGGGATAGCAAGGAATATCCAGCATATTTAATCTATTATGGTGTCTACAGCCACTATGGAAGAGACTATGGTCTCCATGATCTCAATGCAATAATTTGTAGCATAGAAGGAGATGAACACAGACAACTTGGTTGTTTTCCAGCAGGTATACAACAAGTTTTGCTCAGATGTGTGCTTCTACGTGGTCATGTTTTTTTGTTTTTGTTTTGTTTTGTTTTCGTGGTCATGTTTTAAGTGACCATGTACCCTCAAGGATAAATAAAGTGCTTTGGAGTCAGGCAAGTCTGGATTCAAATGCCAGTTTTTTAAGTGATTGGTTGAGTCACCTTCAGCACTTTGTTAGCAAGCCACCCTCTCCCCAAGAGGGTCCAACATCCCTTGAACTTTAGCATACAGATGAGAGATATCAGTCAGGTTTAGTGGCATCTTGGGAGATTCTATTGATATTATGAGGTGTATTACCTCTTCATGAGAGAAGAGTTATAAAGTTCCCTGGGCTACCTCCAATGGATACAATTTAACCAAAGCTTGTAGTATATTACCACAACTTTATACACTCATCTTTCTCATCTTTCAACCTCTCCGCACCTTCCATCTCAAAACACACATTCCATCAGAAATAGTAGAGAAACCATCAGATGAAATGTCTGTTTGTGAGCTCTTGGCATGTGACAATACCTAACAGCTATTCATAGTCAGAGCTCCCCAGAGGAATTTGAGTTTATTGACAGCTTATCACATTAAATGGATATATGGATAACAAGATTGCCTTGGCCCATAAGGAAAAGGTAAAGGCAAATGCTTTAAAAAGAAATATGTTATGACTAATCAGTGTTTTTTAATATGTGAGGAAATTCAAAATGATAGTATTGATAAAATGAGAAATATTTCCACTGAAAATGTCAGAAAATTCAGCTCACTATGCAGTAAGCAATAGGAGGGAATATATTGGCCCCAGTTACTGGATGGTTCAGGGAGAGATCTAACTAGTTTCAGATAACATTTAACTGAAAGCTCAAAATGATAATACCAAGGTGTGTTTTTTTTTTTCCTCACCTCCTCTGCTCTGCACCCTTGGTGTTGGTGACACTTCTGGGAACCCTCTCCTCTGTGGTCCCAAGATAGCTACAGCAGCTCCTAGGACTAAAAAGTTTCCAGCCTTAAATATAGAAGAGGAAGAACTAGTGCAATAAGGGTGGAAAAATTAAGAAATAAAAGGCATAGAAATTAGAAAGGAAGAAGTAAAACTCTCCCTATTTTCAGACATGATTGCCTATATAGAAAATCTCAAGAAATCCATAAAAAGCTTCTAAAACTAATAGGTATATTAAGCAAGGTTGCAGTATATAAAGTCAGCACATGCAAAAAATCAATTGCATTTCTATATACTAACAAGGTAAAATAAAAACTGAAATTTAAACGACAACACCATTTACAATAATTCAAGGAATAGAAATGAAACAAGACAGGGTCTGTATACTGGAAACTAAAAAAAAAAAAATGCTGATAAAAAAACTTAAGATCAAAATAAATGGAGATGGTAAAGATGTCAATTTCCCCAAAGTGATGTACAGATTTAACTAATAACAGACAAAATCCAAGCAGGACTTTTTGTTGATGTATACATACATATTTTAAATTTTATATGGAAAGGCAAAGGAAGTAGGTAGAAAATATATTGATAAGAAGAGTAACTGGAGGAATCACACTACAATTTCAAGACTTACTGGAAATCAACAGTGTAGTAATGACAAAGGAATAGACACATAGGTCAATGGAACAGAACAGAATAGTCAGAAATAGACTCACACAAATAGTTCCATATGCAGTAAAGGACTTCTACATAGAAAACAGAATTCTCAAAACTCAATAATAAAATAACCCAATTTTTAAATGGACAAAAGATTTAGGCACTTCACTAAAAAAGGATATAAAGTTACCAGACAGGCACATAAACAGATGTTTAACATCATTGGCTATTAGGGAAATGCAAATTAAAACTACCACCCAGGGATGCCTGGGTGGCTCAACGGTTGAGAATCTGCCTTTGACTCAGGTCGTGATCCTCGGGTCCAGGATCAAGTCTCATAATCATGCTCTTTGTGGGGAGCCTGTTTCTCCCTCTGCCTATGTCTCTGCCTCTCTCTGTCTCTCGTGAATAAACAAAATCTATAAATAAATAACAAATAAATAAAACTACCCAACTATGGAATGGCTAAAATAATGCTACCTGATGAGGATACAAAACAACTAGAACTCTCATATGTAACTAGTAGGAATGTAAAGTGGTACAGATACTCTAGAAAACAGGTTAGCAGTTTTTTAATAAAGTTAAACATGCATTTACATGACCTAGCAATCCTACTCCTGAGTATTTTCCCTGAATAAATCTTATGTTCACACAAAAACCTGTACATAAATGTTTATAGCAGCTCTATCCATAATTGCCCCAAACTGGAAATAATTTAATGTTGTCCTTCAATGATGTACTAGTTTTATAGTACTGTAAAAAATTACCACAAACTTAGTGGCTTAAAATAACACCCACATGAAATCTTGGAGTTCTGGAAATGAGAAATCTGAAATGGGTCTCACTGGACTAAAATCAAATTTTTGACAGGCTGCATTCTATCTGAAGGCTGTAGGGAATTTTTCTTGCCTTTTTCAGTTTCTAGAGGCTGTCTACACTATTTGGCTCATGGTCCCTTCCATTTTTGAAGTCATCAGTGGCCAGTTCAGATGATTAGCAGTCTTAATTCCTCTTGCCATGAAAGATAACACATCATAACATGCCACAACACAGGTTCTGGAGATTAGGATGTGGAGGTCTTTCAGAGAATCATCTATCCATCCACCACAAATGGACAAATGAATAAACAAACTGTGGTATTCTATACAATGGAATCCCATTTATCAATAAAAAGGAATGAACTTTGATATACACAACTTGGATAAATCTTAAAGGCATTATACAGACTAAATAAAGCCAATCTTGGGCAGCCCGGGTGGCTCAGTGGTTTAGGACTGCCTTTCAGCCCAGGGCTTGATCCTGGAGACCCAGAATCAAGTCTCACATCAGGTTCCCTGCATGGAGGCTGCTTCTCCCTCTGCCTATGTCCCTGCCTCTGTGTGTGTGTGTCTCATAAATAAATAAATAAAATTTAAAAAACAACAAAAACAAAGCCAATCTCAAAAGTTTAGGTACTATTGAGTCTATTTATAGGGCATTATCAAAAGATAAAATTATATTGATAGAGAAAAGACCAGTGGTTGCCAGGAGGTAGAGATGAGGAGAGGGTAGGACTACAAGATAACAGCACAAGGGAGCTCCTTTGGGTCATGAAACTGTTCTTTTACAGTTTATGGTGGTTCTATTATATATATGTTAAAATTCATAAAACTGTATAGGCAATTACAAAAACTGTATGATTTCATTTTTATGTGGAATCTAAAAAACAAAACAAATGAACAAAAAACGGAAACAGACTCCTAAATACTGGTGGTTATCAGAGGAAAGGGGAGTAGGAGGATGGGCAAAATAGGTGAAGGAAACTAAGAAGTACAAACTCCCAGTCATAAAATAAATTAGTCATGAAGATGAAAAGTACAGCTAGGGAATATAGTCAATGATCTTATAATAATATTATGTGGTGACACATGGTGACTACACTTATTGTGGCAAGAACTGAGTAATGTATAGAATTGTCTAATCTATATGTTATATACTTAAAACTAAGTAACATCACACATCAAGTACACTTCATTTAAAAAAGAATGACAATGCAAATTAATAGCAAACACAGACACACAAAATTCATAGAACTGTATACCAAAAGAAAAAAGGAATTTTATTGCATAACAATCTTTAAAATTAAAAATTAAAAATTATACAACTTTGGGGCACCTGGGTGGCTCAGTTGGTTAAGCAGTTGACTCCAGATTTCAGCTCAGGTCATGATCCAGAGGTCCTGGCACCAAGCCCCATGTTGTGGGGCTCCAGGCTCAGCAGGGAGCCTGCTTGGGGATTCTCTCTCTACTTCTCCCCCCTCAAATAAATAAATCTTTAAGAAAAATATACAACTTCACACTTAGCATATACACATGCATGTACACATTCACACACACACACACACACACACACACAGATGCTCACACAGTACTTAATGATACTAAGGGAAAGAAAAACTGACCAAAGATGTTAGACTAAACTCTAGTGCTTTGGTGGTGAATTCACTAGTGCTTCTGTAGTTCCCATCAAAGCTTCTTTGAACATTTCATACACTTGAGCTTCTATTTTCTCACCTCAAAATAAGAATGATATTAACTTTATTGAATTATTAAAAAATTAAATGAAAATGAGTATATAAATATCCTGACACAGAAAAGGATTCTCAGGGATCCCTGGGTGGCGCAGCGGTTTGGCGCGTGCCTTTGGCCAGGGCGCGATCCTGGAGACCCGGGATCGAATCCCACATCAGGCTCCCAGTGCATGGAGCCTGCTTCTCCCTCCGCCTGTGTCTCTGCCTCTCTCTCTCTCTCTGTGACTATCATTAAAAAAAAAAAAAAAAAAAATTATAAAAAAAGAAAAGGATTCTCAGTTGTGTCAACTGCTTTGTTTTGCCAACCTGGTGGTGTATCTGAGCTCTGTTCTTTCTCCCAAAGACTGAGAACTTCCAGAATTTGGAACAACCTGGCTAACAGACATGTGAGATGTTCATCATCACTTACCATCAGGGATATGCAAATCAAAACATTATAATGCGATGTTACCTCACACCTGTCAGAATGGCTAAAATGAACAACACAAGAAACAACAGGTGTCGGCGAGGTTGCAGAAACAAGAGGAAACTTTGTGCACTGTTGGTGGGAGTGAAAACTGGTTCAGCCCCTGTGGAAAACGGTTTGAGGTGCTTCAAATGGTTAAAAATGGAAATATCCAGCAATTGCACTCCTGGGTATTTACCCAATGAATACAAGAACACTAATTCACTCCTGTGTTTATAACAGCATTATTTACAATAGCCAAGCTATGGAAGCAGCCCAAGTGTTCATCAATAGACGAATGAATAAAGAATATGTGGTACACCTATATACAATGGAATTTTATTCAACCCGACAAAAAGAATGAAATCTTGCCATTTGCAACAGCATGGATGGATCTAGAGTATTATGCTAAGCAAAATAAGTCAGAAAAAGACAAATACCATATGATTCCATGCATATGTGGAATTTAAGAGACAAAATAAAGAGCAAAGGGAAAAAAAGAGCAAGAGATTAAATCAATAAACAGGCTCTTAATTATAGAGGACAAACTGATAGTTACAAACTGATAGGGGAGTGGGTGAGGGGTTTGTGTTAAATAGCTTATCACCCCTGCGTCTCCTCCATTGACCTCAAAAATGTCTAATGAAGTGGACTAGAATGGAGCGGTCACTCATGCATTTCTTCTTCTTTTTTCTTTCAAACAGCACTTATTGAGTATCTCCAGTTGTCAACCATTGATGCAACCATTTGTACCCCCAGGGATACAAATGTGGATCAGCCTCTATCCCTGCCCTTCCAGTGTTCCCAATCTAATTGTTGAAAACATGGGATTGGTAGTGGAGGCAGGAGGTGATAGATTCTATTGCTTTGGCTGGTAAAACACAAGAGTGTTCCTTTTAAACTTGCTTGGAGAGCTAGAGAAAGCACTTTCAATCAGAGATTCAAAAGAATTAGGTGGGAAAGGGCATTCAGCAAAGCAACTATCAAAGAGTAACATAAAAATATATCTGAGAAGAACAAATAGCACTAAAAATATTAAATAAAATAGCATTTCCCTTTTCTAGACTCATTGAAATGCAATTTGCACTTGTCTTGCTCTTGGAGTGTGAGAATTGTTGTTTATTTGGCAAGTGAAAATTTATAAAATAATTTGGTTTTCTTATGGGGAAAAAATGGTGTTATACATGAGCCTAAATGAGAATAATTATCAAGTGGCTACAACTGATGAGTTATATTATTAATCACACTGGCATCTAATACTTGCATAGAATTAGAAATGACCTCAGAAAAATTCAGATGTGCCACACTTTGTCCATTTGCTCCCAGGGAAAATGACTGTGCATAACCAAATATTTGAAGGCTGTCCTATAACCCTGTCCCTCTCAGCTCACTGAGTTTGGATGACTGTATTAAACAAATAGGCCTCCAAATAATACACCCTTCTACACAAGGAGAATCATGGGAAAAGTGGTGAATATTTGTTTTCCTATATCTGCTACATAAATGAGAGTTTGACATTGTTGAAGACTAATCATAGCCTATTTTGAAATATAAAGGATATGATTTAAAAAAACAAACAAACCTTCTTGGACAACATTTGAAGGTTTGTTTTTACTTATAAGGTGTTATCCATTTATACCCCATTGTTCCACCCATTGTGTTACATATTGAAAATAGGAACAGCAGGGGTGCATGGATGGCTCAGCTGGTTAAATGTCCGCCTTCAGCTCAGGTCCTGATCCCAGGGTTCTGAGATTGAGCCCCATATCAAGATCCATGCTCAGCAGGGAATCTGCTTCTCCCACTCCTTCTGCCCCTCTCCCCACTTCCCACTTGTGTTCTCTCTTGCTCTCTCAAATAAATGCATAAAAATCTTAAAAAAAAAAAAAAGAAAAGAACAGTATTTGTGAATAGGACTCAGAAAAAGTAACAGCATTTTGAAACTTGTTTTATTTTTATTTTTTTTAAAATCAGGAGAAATGCTTTCTCTGCCCAGTTCTTACTGATTTGTGGTTGAGTCTTCATATACTCAAGTAAAACTTAGTAGAGTTCAAAGATTATGAACAAACCTGGGGCTGGCAGTTCAGTTCATCTATTCTTAAGATGCATGTTCCTGCTAACTGCCCCAATCCATACTGTGTCACTTGGCCCTCTCATCTCACTCTCAGTCTGGCTTAATCAAACATGCTCTTAGAGGCTGCTCGTTAGTCTTAACTGCCATAAACACTTTCTGAACAAGTTCTTACGTCTTGCAAACCCTGACAGCAGCCATGCATCCACAGCACATCATTTAGCATTTTATTGTGCAAAGATACATCTATTAACATGCCAGATGTGATCCAACAAGGCACTTCAGCTCATTGGGAGGAGAAAGTATCAGAGGGGCATGGGCATGTGTTTCAGAGTCATAATGGTTGGGAATGTGGGGATGATGGTATTTCAAAGCAAAAATGTAATTATATACTTAACAAAAATAACATAACCCTTTACAGTCATATGTTTTAAAAGGTTAATTTATGCTGACTAAAACAAGGCAGTGCTGTGTGTTGCTATGGCAGCATTCACTGAGGTCCTGTTCATGGGCACCAGGGCTACAGATGAGAGTAAAAATCCAGTTCTTCCCCAGTTGAAATATCAAATTCCCAGCTATCAGGACTTGCAATCCATGAAATGCATAAATACATAAAATTAATTAAGAAATATTTGAAGGTATTACTTAATAATATCTGAAGATATTACTTAATAATATCTATCAAATACCATTGCTAACAGCAACTCATTCCAAATATTTATTGAATGCCTTTGTGGCAAAGCCCTGTGGTGGGATCAGAAGGTTTGATTCACAGTTCTTCCCCTTAAGCATTTTGCAGGCCCAGAGAGGAAAATGAGGGATGCCTGGGTGGCTCAGCTGTTGAGCATCTGCCTTTGGCTCAGGACATGATCCTGGAGTCCCAGAATCAAGTCCCACATCGGGCTCCCTGCATGGAGCCTGCTTCTCCTTCTGCCTGTGTGCCTGTCTCTGTGTCTCTCATAAATAAATAAAATCTTTTAAAAAAGAAAAGAAAATGAGAGAGCTAGAGCAGGGCATAGCTTTCAAACAGTGGAGGAAGGCCTGGCCACTTCTGCCTAGTAACATAAAAAATGATGTCATGGGGCACCTGGGTGGCTCAGTCAGTTAAGCGTCTGCCTTCGGCTCAGGTCATGATCTCAGGGTTCCAGGATTGGGCCCCATGTTGGGCTCCCTGCTTAGCAGGGAGTCTGCTTCTCCCTTTCCCTCTGTGCTTTCTCTCTCAGATAAATAAAGAACTTAAAAAAAAAAAATGTCACAAAGGAAGTGGGTGTGGAGATGTCAATGAAAGATAAGAAGAGATGCACATGTGGAAAGGTTTGAGAACAAGTTTGGCTCCAATTCACGGAAGTTAGGGAAGGAATGGGTTTATTTATTTATTTCTTTTTTTAGAAAGATTTATTTATTTGAGAGAGAGAGAGAGATTGAGCATACAAGCAGGGAGACGGGCAAAGGGAGAGAGAGAATCCCAAGCAGACTTTATGATGAGTGCAGACCCTGAGATTACAACGTGAGCCAAAAATCAAAAGTCAGACACTTAACTGGCTGAGCCACCCAAGCACCATGGGAAGGAATGGGTTTAAATCAAAAAGAGACATGACACTCTCATAGCAAGTGAAGAATGAGGATACTAAGCAATGGCCACTGGATTTAGACTCTAATGACCAGTTTAATGGAAGGTCCAGTTTCAGTAGAGAGGTAGAAATAAACATCAGTTGTAAACTAATCTTAGAATCATGAAGATACGTTTCATAGTGGAAATGAGTCAGTTCTATTTGTAGGCAGGAGGAAAGGACTGGGAGTAAGAGAGAGAAATGATAGTAATTAAGTCAGGGAAGCAAACCAGGCTGGAATCAAAATGTGCAGAGGGAGGAGAGCTCTGGAAAGAAACAGATCACCTCTTCCTCCGTTTCTCTTTCTCTCTTTGGACCTGATTAATTTCCTTGTGGCTTCTGTTGCCATTTATAATTATCCTGTCTCACATATTCATATACAGTATATATTTGCTTGCTTAAATGTTTTTCTTAAAATCAGGTTTTCAGGAATGCACTCTGAGAGCAGGATTATAGGCTGCACACTGCCTGGCACATAAAAGGTTCTCAGTAAATCCTTTGTAAATGGAATGGAAAATGAGGAAAGAAGGAATATGTAAAAATGCAGAAAGATGAGGATGAGAGAAGGAAGCCAAGAGAGTGTACTGAGACAGTGTACTGCTCCTTCGCTTCCCAAGAGGAGCTGCAGGGTCAGAGCCGAGAGTGAAAGAGGTCAGAGCAGTTGGTGGGACAAAGTGCGCAGTTGTGGGTGAGGATAAAAGGACAAAAAGGATGCGGAGCTGCACCAGGGAGGGCCTTGTCAAAGCTGAAAAGTGTGACTTGAGAGTGGACCGAATAGCAAGGCTTTGTGACCATCTTCAGAAATTCTTGGCCAACCCAGCAAGGGAGACACACAGGCAAATGAGAGTTGTTGCTGACAGCCGGAGTTGGCAACAGGTACCAGAGAACAAGGTATCATCAAATTTTATAATCACTCAACACTCACATCTCTGGTTTATAAGGCTGTGTTTAATTCCTAACACAACCAATTCATTTAAAAAGGATACCCTCCGGGGGTCCCTGGGTGGCTCAGCGGTTTGGCGCCTGCCTTTGGCCCAGGGGATCCTGGAGTCCTGGGATCGAGTCCCGCGTGGGGCTCCCTGCGTGGAGCCTGCTTCTCCCTCTGCCTGTGTCTCTGCCCCTCTCTCTCTCTCATAAATAAATAAATAAAATATATTTTAAAAAAGGATATCCTCCAAGTTTTATGAAGAGAGCCTCAATAAACCATCGCTTTCAGCTGTGTCTACCGTGCATTGTCTCACCTTCCTTGAAGGTATGGGCCATAGCTTGATGGAAGAGCTGTCCTTGGGGATCAAAATCTGATGGTCCCTTTGAGCTTTTAGATTTTCTGGGGGAAGGTGGGGATCCTTAAAGAGGGATAGGCAAAGAGGCAGCGCATAGGAGGGTCAAAAGTGGTATTTGTTAACTAAAGCCAAAACACAACCTGGAGCATATCGTCACCTCCCGATTCCTCCAGCTTCTTTGTGAGGAGGGTCTCAAACCTTTGTATTCATCAGAATCACCTGGGGTGTTCATTAAACCAGGCTGCTGGGCCCACCCCCAGAATTTCTGATTCTATAGGTCTGGAGTGGGGCCTACGAATTTTCATCTCTACCAAGTTCCCAGGTGATGCTGAAATTGCTTGTCTGGGAACCACTATGAGAGCCATACAGCAAGGCAAAGAGCGGCCTCTTTACACTTCCATATGTTGCTTCTCTCTCCTTTTTATAACCCACAGAAATATCTATGACTACTGTGTTCCAGGCAATATTCTAGTTCTTGAAATAGAGCCCAATCCAGAGTAGGCACTCAGAAAATATTGGTTGAAAAATAAATGAATGAATAGTGAATAAAACCCAAATACAATCCCTGCCCTCATGGAGTTTACAGGCTGGTGGGGAAGTCTATATTCATATAATAATTTCATAAATAATTATGACTATAAACTGTGGTGAATGCTAGGAAAACAAATTACAAAGTGCTATTATAGTAATATTAAGTAGAGGATTGGAAAAACATGGAGCGGGGAAAGGATGAGATGAAGACCTGAAGGTGCTACTGATTTAATATGATTTCACCAGGATGAAAATGCCAGTTAGAGTTATGAGCATAGAACCCCATTGCATTGGTCTTTCCAAATTCCATGGCATCCACCCAGGACTGGGCAAACACTAAGTGTTCCACAACTGTTACATGATTGATGATAAACCAGGGAATGGCTAGCTGAGTAGCCTGGGGACAATTAGTGAAGCAATTTGGGCTTTAGGTCTCTCACCTGTAGAACAAAGGGGTAGTTTCTGTCATTGCTCCAGGACTGGGCTCTTGCCTTTAGGTGTACCTTGGAACCATTTAAGGTGCTTTAAAAATAAGGCCTGGGTCTCACTCCCAGACACTGATTTAGAACACAGACTGCAGACCTCCCTCCTATAGCCTGGGAATCACCTATTTTGAAACTTCCCAAATTATTCTAATGTAACACCCAGATTGAGAACCACAGGGCTGGGGTGGGGGGCAGCGGGGGGAGGAATCTAAATGATTCCTATTGTCAGGAGGTAAGTTCTATGACATTCTGAGTTAAAAACCCAACATAAGTTTTCATTCTTGATTTCTACACCAAAATATATTCAAATTTTAGCTAAGATAGGTTCCATTTTAAACTATTCTCCCAGAGTGAATCTATATGTCAATAAAATTAGTTTCTCTTTCTTGGATTTTTAGAAAAAAAATCATACAATTTTATTCAACTTAAACTCTAACTGAAATGTAATAAAAACCTGATGTTGGCAAAAACTCATTTCTTTCCATACTCTGTAGGTTTTATTGATGGCACCTGTTATCATTTTATTCAATAGTTCTCACAAGTGACTTCAAACCCATGCTGGGAAAAAGGCTGAAGAAGTGTTATGAAAATCCTATCCATGTTGCTTTTCATACTTAAAAAAAAGATAGAGACCACTGTTTTAAAATGTTTATTATTCTGTCTCAAAAGTAAGTGTATTTAGTAAGTTTTTCCCATCTTGACTAGGTTAGCTCAGCTGAAAGCATAAAATTTAAGATACATTTATTTGTTCCTGGTAATCTTAATCCATAGAAGAAACTTCTGGCTCATGGTTATAATTGGTAACACCTTACCTTGATCACAGTTGACCCTGTCCCACTTCTCCAGCAACTCCTTCCCTATTTGATGATACACTGCCTCTGAGATCTTCTGATTCTCCTCCAGGGATGTGCTGGTAACTATTTAACAATCCCCCCTAAGGAATGGGAGTGACCAGCCCTGATTTGCAGCTGTTGCCATTTTCTGTGATGTAAATATTCCCAACCTGGTCTATTTTAACCAACCAGCATATCATCAATAAATGGAGAATTTGGAAGAGATGTGCATTCTTGCCTCTCATGAGCTGATACCAACAAGCTCCAGCACACCCCTGCTCCCACCTATGAGGCCCTCCCCAGTAAGAAGAATATATTATTTGGTGTAAGGTAGGATAGCATTCCATCTCTTTCAAACCCACCTTCCCAACCTCTGTCCCTATCAAATTCACACATCTGTTCCCTTAAGGTCCTTGTACTCATTTCATTTAAGAAGACTATAAAGGCACTAAATGTAGATTTAGAAAAACCATGGACTGGGTTTCAACCTTTGTCACCACCAACTATATGTTTAAGCAAGTCATGTAACCTGTCAGAGCCTTGGTTCTTCTTCAGTGAAACAAGGATGATAATAATATCCACCTTCCACAATTACTGTTAAGCATGGAAGAGATGTTATATGATAAGTGGTGCTTCTCAAACTTGAGCATGCAGCAGAATCACCTGGAGAACTTGCCAAAACACAGACTGCAGACCTCCCTGCTTTTAACACCCATAATACACGTTTTTGATTCAGAAGGTCTGAGTATCTGCATTTTTTTTGTTTAAGATTTTATTTATTTATTCATTAGAGACACACAGAGAGGCCGGGACACAGGCAGAGGGAGAAGCAGGCCCCATGCAGAGAGCCTGATCCCAGGACTCCAGGATAATGCCCTGGGCTGAAGGCAGGGGCTAAACCGCTGAGCCACCCAGGCATCCCTGAGTACCTGCATTTCTAACAATTTCTAACAATCTCCCAAGTGATGCTGATGCTGCCTTCCGAAGACCACACTTTGAGTAGCACTGTGATATAGTATCTTGTGATTTTTAATTTTTTAAAAAAATTTATTTATGATAGTCACAGAGAGAGAGGCAGAGGGAGAAGTAGGCTCCATGCAGCAGGAGCCCGACGTAGGATTCAATCCCGGACCTCCTGGGCCAAAGGCAGGCGCCAAACCGCTGTGCTACCCAGGGATCCCATCTTGTGATTTTTAAAATACCATGTAAACATCAGAGGTTATTAAGAGAGGAAAATTCTGGCTTAATGCTTCCCCTGTCCCGGCCCCTGAGGGTATATACATTTCAATGAGTTCTCTGAGGAGTTAACAATAGTGCCTTAGACAAAGGAATTCTGTGCATTTTACAGGAGGGTTTAAGGGATTATACACTGAGATTTGGAAATGCTGGGTTTAAAGCCTGATGTAGTTTGGAATAGTTTATAAATAGCTGTACCATCATCTGAGAAATTCTTCAATTCCTGGGAAGACAAAATCAGACTTTTCCTGCAGACAGACTTTATAAGACCCAGGCCTGCCCCTCTTCCAGGGCTTCCCTGTTCAGGGCATGGCTTCACCACCCAACTGGTTCTCAGGCCAGAATCAAGTCCTGTTCCTTTTACCACTTTTTTTTTTTTTAAGATTTTTATTTATTTACTCATGAGAGACAGAGAGAGATGAAGAGGGAGAAGCAGGCTCCATGCAGGGAGCCTGATGCGGGACTAAATCCAGGGTCTCCAGGACCACGCCCTGGGCTGAAGGTGGCGCTAAACTGCTGAGCTACCCAGGCTGCCCCCTTTTACCACTTAAATATCTTTCAATTCCATTCTCCTCTCCATTCCACAACCACTATCACCACCCCAGAACAAACCTCTATCTTCTCTCAACTTGGTTACTCCAGTGGCCTCTTAACATATCAACTTGCACTTACTCTGTCTCTAATGCACTCTTCACTCTGCAAGCACTTATACCCAAAGTATAAGAGATGATGTCCCTCACATGAAAAAAATATCACTCATCATCAGGGAAATACAAATCAAAACCACAATGAGTCTCACCTCACACCTGTCAGAATGGCTAATCTTAACTCAAGAAATGAAAGATGAATGGATAAAGAAGATGTGGTATATGTATACAATGGAATATTACTCAGCCATTAGAAACGACAAATACCCACCATTTGCTTCGACATGGATGGAACTGGAGGGTATTATGCTGAGTGAAATAAGTCAATCAGAGAAGGACAAACATTATATGGTCTCATTCATTTGGAGAATATGATCTCATTCATTTGGGGAATATAAAAAATAGTGAAAGGGAATAAAGGGGAAAGGAGAGAAAATGAGTGAAAATATCAGTGAGGGTGACAAAACATGAGAGACACCTAACTCTGGGAAATGAACAAGGGGTGGTGGAAGGGGAGGTGGGTTGGGGGTTGGGGTGACGGGGTGACAGGCACTGGGGGGGCACTTGGCGGGATGAGCACTGAGTGTTATGCTGTATGTTAGCAAATTGAACTCCAATTTAAAAAATTATTTTTAAAAAAACCTGGAAAAAAAGAAACAACAGATGTTGGTGAGGTTGTGGAGGAAGGGGAACCCTCTTACACTGTTGG
This sequence comes from Vulpes vulpes, assembly GCF_048418805.1. NCBI lineage: Eukaryota > Metazoa > Chordata > Mammalia > Carnivora > Canidae > Vulpes > Vulpes vulpes. The sequence continues at coordinate 80,411,655 of NC_132790.1, read as the reverse complement.
TGCGAATGCAAATTGGTGTAGCCACTATGGAAAACAGTATGGAGGTTTCTCAAAAGGTTAAAAATGGAACTACCCTATGATTCAACAACTACACTACCAGGTATTTATCCAAACAGTACAAAAATACTAATTCATAGGGAACATATGAACCCCAATGTTTATAGCAGCACTATCAACAATAGCCAAATTATGGAAAGAGCCCAAATGTCCATTGACTGATGAATGGATAAAGAAGATGTGCTATATTATATATATATATATATTATATATATATATATACACACATAATATATATACTCAGACATCAAAAAGAAGGAAATCTTGCCATTTGCAATGATATGGATGGAACTAGAGGGTATTATCTCAAGCAAAATCAGTCAGAGAAAGACAAATACCATATGATTTTATTCATATGTGGAATTTAAGAAACTAGATAAACATAGGGAAAGGGAAGAAAAAACAAAATAAGATTAAAAACAGAGAGAGAGGCAAACCATAAGGGACTCTTAACTATAGAAAACAAACTGAGGGTTGCTGGAGGGGAGGTAGGCAGGGGATGGACTAAATGGATGATGGGTATTAAGGAGGGTACTTGTTGAGATGAGTACTGAAGGTTATATGCAAGTGATGAATCACTAAATTCTCCTGAAACCAATACTACATTATATGTTAACTAACTTGAATTTAAATAAAAACTTAGAAAAAAAGGAGACCATGTCCCTATGACCCCTAATGGCTTCCTCCTTGGTCTCAAGGTAAAGATAAGACTTCTGAAGTAATCTGCAGGAGTCTGTAAACTGGGCCCAACTGAATCCCTCTCAACTCATTTGGAGGCATTGCAGCCACACTAACACCATCAAAGGAGACCCCAGAGGGAGATTCAAACCCTAAGAAATAAGCCTTTAACTGTAAGAGTCCAACTTTCAAAAGAATGGGACACCCTGAAAAAGGAAAATGTGGATACTTAATGCTATAAAGTTTCAATCAGGGACACCTGGGTGGCTCAGCACTTAAGCATCTGCCTTCGGCTCAGGGCATGATCCTAGAGTCTCAAGATGGAGTGCCATCTCGAGGTCCCCGCAGGGAGCCTGCTTCTCTCTCTGCCTATGTCTCTGCCTCTCTCTCTGTGTCTCTCATGAATAAATAAATAAAATCTTTTTTAAAAAGTTCCAATCAGTCTGATTATTATTTTCATAGTTCAAAAACCAGACTTATTTAATTTTCATATCTTCAAATATTATTATAAATTTGAAAACCTCAAGGTCATAAAAGTCAGAGATAAAGTTGTTAACCTTCAAGACATGGCTCAGAGATTGATTAATTTTGAAAAGTAGGATTAGACATAGTTTTTCTGATTTTTTTTGTTTTGTTTTGTGGTTTTCTAAGGATGCAAAGTTGTTTTTATTCTCCCCATCTGACTATATGCAATGTACCCTTAATAATGGAGGGTAAGATGCCAGTGGTCCTTCTGCACATGACCTTTCAGTCCCTTGTATACACTCTGAGTCTTGTAACTTTGTACCTGCTGTTCCCCGGCCTCTAACTCTTCCTCTAGTGACTTCTTATTTTCTCTTCTGATTGTAGCTCTGTTGCCACTATAGTGGAAGTCTTCTTTGACCTTCAACCCAGAACAGATGCCCCTAATAGCCTCTGACAGCACCATATACCTCCACCTTGGGGCATCTGTAAGGTTAAAGTTTACATTGTTTGTGTGCCTTTTAAAAATCAAATATCTAGCTTTCCAAGTAAATCCATATGAAAAGTGACTATGTCTGACTTTGCTCCATCACTGCATCCACAGGTCCGGCAGATTACATGTAAGTGTTCAATAAATGATCTTAGGCCTTCCACATCAGGATCTCTTTTGATCATCATTTGATAATACATTGCTTTCCACATTATTCCCATTTGGTGAAAAAAATCAAGACTCAAAAACATCTAAGTATCTCGCTACAGCCTCTATGAATAAGCAGAGGAATGGAAACTCAGTCCCTCTCATCTAGGTTATAATGTCCTCCAGCCCAAAGGGCCTGATAAATCCTTTCCAGTGAGAATCAGATGCACTGCAAACTCATGTAAAATATTCCAGGATTGGGGGGTGGTGATGAAAGAGAGAGATGATCTTTCAGAGGCTGTCTTCGGTTGTCTGGCTTGGAAAATGTCAGATCAGATAGAACCCAAAACCTTGAAAAGGGCAAAGAGACTGTGAACTCTGCAATTATATAACCAATGTAAGACACCCAGATATCTTTGTTCTTGCTCTCCTTGCTCAGAGATAAGCAGACATCAAAGCAGACTGATAATACTGCTGCTTATTTAAAACTAGAACTTTAAGGGATAGCAGCCTATTTGACTTCACATAAAACATTAATTGAACTTCACAGTGGGGAAAAGTAAGAATACGTTATTTGCATAATGGTAAGTAAATGTGTCAGGTCTTCAGTAAATCTTTGATATCAAGACTCAGTGCAGAGCTTCATGGTTATAGTGGCAAGAATGTGTGAAACAGCACTTTCCTCCAAGTTTCCTTTGAAAGTATCAATTCTGGGCTTAATCCTATGGGCTCCTCTGTATTTATGGTGTATGATTTGATGGAAGAAGTACAGTATGCCCTAGTTTTGGCTTGAGCATAGTGTTTCTAAACTCTAGTCTCTGCAATTTATATTCACCTACAAAGCAAATGGCATATACTTAGGCTTAATTGACTCCTTGTGTTGCCTAGAATTTTATTTTAGTGCCTGAGTTGATGAGGAGTGGATTACTCTGAGCTCATTCCACTTCCAGAAATTCTCTTATTCTATCCCTAGTACCTTCCTGCTGATTCTGCATCCCTGTAGAGAATAGTATCACTTTGGATGAGTGAAGATAGAGGCAGTGGGAAGTTGGGGGGCTCCAAACAGCTGTCCCAACCCTAGATCTGCCAGGCAAGAAGATCCAAGGGCACAGAACTCAAAAGGATAGCATGGATCATAGCAGTTGTTTGGGCATGAACTCCTCTCACGAAATAATAGATGAAGTATACTTCTAAAGGACCCTGAGAGATGGTGGGGGCATGGACATAGGTGGCATACTTCTATGGGCACATAAGCATATAAGGTAGAGAGGCACACACACCCTGAGGCACCATAATCTCAAGGGTACTTTTCCTTGCAATGTTAAATGGCCCCAGGATGCCTGAGAGTGGAGCTGCAGGTGCAAGTGATACAAGGAAGCTTCACCAGAGGAGACAAAAATCACTAGGAAACTAAAAAAAGAAAACCAAAAAACAAAAACAGCTTTGGTACAAATCTAGAATTTAAATTGCCTTTTTAAAAAATTATTAAAGTCATATTGTTAACATGTCTCGCTCAGTCACCCTCTGTGTTTACTGTGGGAACTGACCACCTCTGAGCAATTCACGTGGTATGACAGGGCAGCAGAAAAAGGAACTTCTGCAACATGGGCCACTGAGATCCTTCCTTGGGGATGTAGATGCAGAATGAGAAATTCCAGTTGGCCTAGCTCTTCTGTCTCTAATTGAGGAGATACAATCCTAAGAGTTGCTGGTACTGGTTATTCTGACATGTGGGCTGGAAGATAGAAATAGGTTGTCTAAACCAAGAAGAAAGAATGAAGCAGATGCACAGAGAGAAATGGGAATGAGAGACAGAATGGATAAATTTCCTGGTTCCAAATAGCCTTCCCTTCCTGGGTTCCTGAGACCCAACTGGATTCTGCTTTTAGTTGTCTGAGACACTCTTGAGACCTCATATTCATTCCAGTTTTTAACCTAATCCCCATGGGATTCTCTTATATGATTCTCTTGGTTTAAGAGAAATTAAAGTATGCTATTTATCTGTGTAACATTAGTTACAATAACAAGAATATAGCACTGTGGAAATTAATGAAGACCACCCAAATAAGAATAGACACTACTTATTCAGAGTCTGGTATAGCAAGGGAGTCAGCCACCATCACCTGGATTTGGCAGAGACTCAAACACAAGCAGGGCAGTAGGGAAGCTTTACAGTAAGAAAAAAAAAAAAAAGGAAGGCTTCAGGTATGACCTGATTGGAGATTGTTTAGTATGGGAATGCATTATTAATGTTTGGGAAATACGTTTGACTTCCTTTGGTTGGTCTTGAGCTGGAAGTTGGGGGAGGTATAAAAATGGGGAAGCTGGCAATTACTAAGTCCTGATTCTTGTAGCTCAGTTACTGCAGAGTTTGTGGGTCAGAATTCTTTTGTCATAAATGGTCTGGCCATTGTCTATTTGTGGATTCAATCTCTCTGAATAAATATTTATTGAATACCTCTTAACTGATGAAACAGACAATCTCAACCCTCACTGTATATTAGAACCCCCTGGGAAGCTTTAAAAGCACTACCCTAGACCAATGAAACCAAAACCTCTGGGGGCAGAGCCCACACATCATATTTTTAACAATTCCCTAGGTGATTGCAATGCATAGCCCTGGTCAACAAGCACATAAATGAAGAACTGACATGCTCTTTGGTAAGGCAGCTGACTTTTCCACCAATCCTCTTTTCTAGAACACATATCATTAGGAAGGGCCTATTAAAAAAAAATGGCTGGGTGGTAAAACTCAGAAGCCATGAAGTAAGGAAAGTGGCTTTATCAGGCATGGAGTAAATCCATAATAAGCATGTGCCCTGGAATGAATGTACTTCTTAATATTTTTGTGCATTTATATGACAAAGTCTCTACAGAATTTTAAAAAGACAATTTGGAGGATTTTACAAAAAAAAAAAAGCGCTGTCATTTATTCAGCACCTTCCATATTCTAGACATTATGCTGCATGCCTTGTGTATTACCCCACTAACCTTTTACCACTGTATTTCATAAGTTTCAACAGAAATGTTAGGTGTAACCCCAGAGGCAGTATTTGCTCCCAAATTGTCATCTGATATAATCTAATTATCAACAAGCACTTATTGAGCAACTACTATGTGCCAACATTAGTCTAAGTTCTGGGAATATAATAGTGAGGATAATAAATATGGTTTTTGCCCTCATGGAGCTTAAAGAACAGTGAGAGAATAACATTAATAAAATAATCACTAGATACATTATTACTAATTGTACTCAGGTCTTGAAGGACAGGGATAGGGAGCCAATAATTGGCAAATTTTTTCTGTAAATAATCAAAGAGAAAATATTTTAAGCTTGTGGGTTGTACAGTGTCTGTTGCAACTACAACCCTGTCATTGTATTGCAAAAGCTATGATCTCAGGGTTCTGGGATCCAGTCCTGCATTAGGCTCCCTGTGGGGAGCCTGCTTCTCCCTCTGTCTGTGTCTCTCATGAATAAATAAATAAAATCTTAAAAATATATATGTGTGTCACATTAGTGTGGGTGAAAAATAATTTTTTTCAATGTAATGAATAATTACATTTTCACATCATGATAGAGTGTAGCGACCTGCTGCATCCTGGGGCACATGAACCAGAAATGGTAGGCAGCCATTACACTGGAGAGAGCTGAACTTTGATCATGAGGGAAACGGAACAGAACATGGTTTAGGGGCTGAGGAGAAAGAAGGTGATATAAAAATGAACTTGAGTGATCAGGAGATCCCAAATCCAAATCCTTCATCAAAAAAAAAAGAAAAGAAAAAAGGACATTGTATTCCTAAGCTAAATAGGGGCAGAAATGGTTCTTCTTGTGTTTTCTTCAGCTCTAAGTCCTTTGTCCTTCACCATACCACCTGCCAAATGTGCCCAGTCATGCATCACAGAGAAAGTAAGCTCTGTCCTATCCTAAGACCCTCATATCCTTAATGTTTCTTATTAATTACCACTGCTTTGTGGACTCTCCTACCTTCTGTGAGGACTGAGAGTTTCCAGAAGGACCATCCTATTCATCACGCAACCTAGTGCTCCAATTCCCCTCCCCTCCTAGCATAAAGTCAGGCCGGTTTAGCTTGATGAGGAAAATGGCCTGCCTCAAGAGGTGACCCTTCTCTTTTCAGAGAGCTTCCTAGCTCCATAGTCACCCCCTCTCTTTCCACAAGTCACGCCACAGTCTGACCTGGGGAGTTGCTGTGGTGCCATTTTTGGAGAACTCTTTTTTTTTAAAGATCTTATTTATTTATTCATGAGAGATATACAGAGAGAGGCAGAGACATAGGCAGAGGGAGAAGCAGGCTCCCTGCGGAGAGCATGATGTGGGACCTGGGATCACTATCCTGAACAAAGGCAGATGCTCAACAGCTGAGCCACCCAGGCGTCCCAAGAATTTTCTTTATAATTCACTTGCTCCATGCCTTTTCATCCTAATCTTAAACTTTGAACTTTATTTAAAAACATTTTTTTAAATTTACTTATTCATGAGAGACACACAGAGACAGGCAGAGACATAGGCAGAGGGAGAAGGAGGCTCCCTGCGGGGAGCCTGATGCAGGACTCCATCCCAGGATCATGACCTGAGCCGAAGGCAGATGCTCAACCACTGAGCCACTCAGGCACCCCAAACATTGAACTTTAAAGAACCTGCTGTCAAGATGCCTCTTTGGGGGAATACACTCCTAATGGGTGACCACTCCCACAGCTCTGTCCTACCCCACCCACCATAGACATCTCATCCCCCAGGAAGAAGAAGGACCTTCCCACTAGTGTATTTTTATTCCTTCTTATTTATTATAATAATTGTACTCTCTTATGCCAAGCTACGCTTCCCACTCCTTTTGCTGACAGGACAGCATTGAACCTTCCCCTGCTTCATTGGGGAGGAGAAAATCAGCTCTATCCCCACAAGGGAGTGACTCTAAACCCATGCAGTAATCCCCCTTCCTCTCTGAGACACCCTTACATAATCCAAGTGATTTTCATGTTCCCAGCCTGACTTTCATTTTTGGATTATAACAACAATGAATCTTCTATAGAGTGGCCTCCAGACAAAATAAACATGATACCTGGATATGACTGGCTAGTGTTAGATGGTACCATCATTCATTCATTCTTTTATTCATTCACCAAACTTGAGCTCACTGTTTATTATACCCCAGCCACTCTGCCAGACAGTTAAAAATAAAATATGCAACCCCCCAAAAAGTTCAGTATTTAGTGCGGGACATATAAAGACAATTACAATAACATTGTATTGCATCCTGAATTTTAGATCCTATGTGATATCCTACACAATATGTATTTGCTTTTATGGCAAGTATATTATACTCCATGTGTTTGTAAAGACATTTAGCATCAAAAATCTTCATAAACAATTCTTGGGTCTTTTTTCTGAAAAAGAAAAAAACGGAAAAATTATATCTTGGCAGCTGAAGATAGAATAAGCAGCCACTTAATATCTGGCCAATTTATCATGTCATTGAACAGACGTGGGGAGAAAAATGATTGTCTGAAACAATTAGGAAAACAATCACGTTAAAAAATAATAAAAGGAGCCTGCTGAGAGGACTAGATTTAGCTATCTTATTTTGGTAATTAATAATCATATACATATGAGCTGAGAATTGCCAAAATATCAAAACGATTAACCTTCTGCCAAGCCATAAGTCAGCCCAATGCAGCTCTTAGGAAGTCAGTTAAACTGTGTGACAAATGTGATTCAAGAGGCCACCTCCAAAACGGTTAGTTCAAAGGCTTGAGATACGGATCTATGAAGAGGTAAATTAAATTAAACAGCTCCATGTGGGTCAGTGGTTCTGAAACGAGCCTACATCAGGATCACCTGGAGGGTTTGTTAAAACAGACTTCTAGGCCCTACCCCCAAAGTTTCTAAATCAGCAGGTCTGTGATAAAGCCCAAAGTCTGAATTTTTTATAAGTTTCCAGATGTTACTAATGCTATTGGTCAGGGATTATACTTTGAGAACTATGGTTATGGGCCCTGGCTCTACATTAACATCACCTGGGGAGATTTTTAAAAATTCCTAGTCCTTCACAAAACAAATCATAATTTCTGAAGGTATGCCACAGGCTGAAGTATTTTTTTAAAGTTCCCTGAATGAGTCCACCATGTAGCCGTAGCTGAGAACCACTAGATAGGATATTTGCAAGCAGAAAACACTAATAACTCCCACAATTTATGTGAGAATTATTAGGTGGCAGAAAATATAATAAAGAATAATAATTTAAGGCCTGAAAGCCTGAATCAAAATCCCACATGGGACCTTCAGAAATAGGCATGTCATGTTTTTGGGTGACTTAGAGTCTCAGAAATTTTCAGGTAAAGAAAAAATTGTAGCATAGGAATTTTACCTAAATCTAATTTTCAAGGGGGTGAGGAAATGAGCATCTTGGGTCGATTAGATGTGGAATTATATAACCTGGAGAAAACTGAAAAATCACCTTCCAAAATGTGAACACCCTCTAGACAGGAGTGAACTTTAATCTAGTTGTGCAAAAGTGCAGTATTTTCTCTCTGTAAAAGATACATTAATGCATTGCCTCTGAATCCCCAGCTGCCTCTGAGAAAAACAGCTCTGCAGAAGGTTTGGTCCAGATAACCAAGATTTTCCATTTATTTTGTGCCAGTCATTCTTACCCTGTCCTACCACTCCAGCCCCTCTGATTGGGCCTGGGTGGGCAGCTGACACAAAGACACCGAATTATCAGCCGAAGGCAAGACCTCCCTGGGGGATTAAAGGTTCTACCCAAACAGATATGATGAATATTTTTTGAGCCAATCAGATTTCTCCTGTCATTATTGGAACTGGAAATAGGGGAAGAACAAGGCAGGTGGTGGTGCCAGGCAGATGTGGGCACCCCAGAGAGGGGTGGATGCACTAGAAAAGCTTCCTGATAGTGGACAAGTCCAAAAGCAGATCCTAAAATATGTGGAATTGCCTCAGATCCCAGTCCCTCGCCACCTCCTGGCTCCTGAAGACCAAACCCATGAGATAGATTTCCATGAGTTCCTTCATCCACATTTGCCCTAAATGTAGTGTTAGAGTAATTGTCCCCTTTCTGACATTACCTGAGTCTCTGCTACCCTTGATGAAAAGAGTAGTTTAACTGATAGGCGTCTGTCCTGTAAGCAGATTCTTGCTTCCCTTCTAGATCTGTCCTCTTCTCCCATGTGTGCTCATTCCCTATGAAGACCTGTCAGGGCATGTTACAGGCATGGTCGTGTCTGAGAGCAAGAAGATCAGTTTGTTTAGGAGCTCTGAAATATAACTCCTCTAGCACTGGAATCTTTGTTTATTTTTTTCCTTTATTTTGAGCCCTCTTATACCTCATAGGATTGAGAAGAAGATGGAGTAGAAAAGCATGTCAAACATTTAATAGAATTGTGTGTGTGTGTGTGTGTGTGTGTATGCGCCCATACTCTAGTGTCAGATTAAGTTCAAATCTCAGCCCTACATCTTCCCAGCTGTGTGACCTTCAATAGGTCACTTACCATCTTGAAGACTGGAGCTAATAATAAAACAGGAATAGTCTAGTCTAGTTGGCAGGAATAAGTGAAAAAAAAAATATATATACCTTAGCCCACTGCCTGGTACAAGGTAAGCATTCCACCAGTGTCAGCTATAATTACTGCACAAATACAAAAGATTATTTACCCATTTAAAGAGTTTTCTGAAAAGGAAAGAATTCTCACATTTAGAGATTGGCCTCTCATTCACTACAAGTCTCTTACCTATCTATAATTGTGAGTTGAGTTAAAGCTGTGGTAATAGGAAACCATCTGGAACCTTTGGATAAGCAGCATAAATCTTTCTTAGGCTTTCAAGGGACACCGTGAGTCTTCCTCTAAGAAAAAAAGCTCTCCAACGGGCAATTGAAATATAATCATGGAGATAAAAAAAGCTCCACTAATTAAAACATAGCACGTGTGGTCATGAGGGGACACCTCAGCCTACCTGTGATCTTACACTTGCCTCATCCACTTTGCGATTTCAAGCCCTAGTCCTGCCTTCTGGGACAGGATGCGGGCATGTGAGGTTCCAGGAGGGAAAAACAAGAAAGAGAGGCCCCTCCAGACACAAACTCTTTAATCCTGACATTAGGCAGTAAGCAAGCCTTCTTCAGCAAGTGAACTCACATAGTCAAAAAAGACTTACACCAAAAAAAAAAAAAAAAAAAAAAAAAAAGATTTTTTTTTTTCTTTAATGACTCCAAACATATATAAGGAAGAAGAGGTATCTGGAAATGCCTATGTTTGCCAGGCTCTTGGAATCAGAGGCATAGGTCTTACTAAGCCTCCATATATGTGGGATTGAAGAAACAAAACAAATGAGCATAGGGGGAAAAAAACATATATATATATAGAAGAAACAGACTCCTGACTATAGAAAGCAAACTGATGATTACCAGGGAGGAGGTAAGTAGTGGGATGGGTTAAATAGGGGATGGAGATTAAGTAGTGCACTTATGATGAGCACTGAGTGTCATATGGAAGTACTGAATTTCTAAATTGCACATATGAAACTAATATTACACTGTATGTTAACTGGAATTTAAATAAAAACTAAAAATAAAATAAAAATGAAAAAAACTAGATGGCAAATTCTTCCAGATTATGATCCTCCACACAAAATTTAAAATATCTGGATCCCTGAATGCATACTTTACTAATTATAATTAACTTTCAGCCTTCCTGAATGGGTGGAGGAAAAATTTACATGTCTGGATTGCAAAATAATCAGCACATAATGACATTCTCAGTAATAAAAATGAATAAGACAAAATATTGCATGACATAGATTGAGTCAGCTATAACTGCTTACATATACTAGGACAGTTACAACTTTCTGTCAGAACTCTGTGTTGAAGGAACTTTAGAATAACTGTCCCCTTTCTGAGGTTACCTGAGACTTTCCTACTCCTGATCAAAAGAGTAGCACTATCCAATAGGATAGCCACAAGCTACAAGTACAGCCACATGTATAGCAAAATATAGTTACTACAGCTGAGATACTGAATTGTAAATTTTACTTTATTTGAATTTTTTTATTAGCCATATGTGGCTAATGTCTACCATTTTGGAAGTTGCAGAAGGATCAAAGATTGGGTTAAATATAATGCAAGGATGTGCCTTGCATTTGACATTTCAGAATTGACACAACAGATTATTCACCTGTCATTTGTCTTCTAAAAATACAAAAATATAGTCAGAATATACAACATCCACTCCTTCACCACATACAAAACAAAACCTAGTTATCTGAGTTTTTTTATTAGCTTAGATTTCAGATAAAGAGGTATTTGCCATATATTTAACTGTCAAAAACTTTACAAGAGTCACAGAATTCTAGAATTCAGGGGTTCCTGGGTGACTCAGTTGGTTAAGGTCTGTCTTGGGCTCAGGTCATGATCCAGGGGTCCTAGAATTGAGCTCTGCCTCAGGCTTCCTGCTCAGCAGAGAGGGTGCTTCTCCCTCTCCCCTCTGTCCCTCCCCCCTGCTCATTCTCTCTCTCTCTCTTTCTTAAAATAATAAATATTAAAAAAAAAAAAGATTATTAGAGACAGAGAGACAGGCAGAGGAAGAAGCAGGCTCCATGCAGGGAGCCCAACGTGGGACTCCATCCTCGGTCTCCAGGATTACGCCCTGGGCTGAAGGCGGGGCTAAACCATTAAGCCACGGGGCTGCCCAATAAAATCTTTTTTAAAGAAAGAATTCTAGAGTTGGAAGCATAGTGTTCAAAAGCCAGGTTGTTTGGAAATATTTGGAGACATTTTGGGTTGTCATAAAGAGTAAGAGTTGCTACTAGTCAGAGACCAGAAATTTTAAGTGTGCTGCAATATGCAGGACAATCTTACACATGGAAGAATTGTCCTGCCTCAATGCCAATTGCTCCTCCGTTGAAAATCTTTCTGTCCAACCATTTATTTTAAAAATTAAGACGTTGGTTCCCAGGAAATTAAGTGTCCTGATCTGGATCCCACAGCTAGTGGAGTTAGTTCTAAAACCCAATTTCCCAGACATGGCATAGGAGGTCAAATGCCATGTAGGGGTTAAATCTATTTGTGCTATTGTTCTGTAAGCCACACTAAATTATTATGAGAAGTAAATGATTACATAGCAAAAGAAGGTGTTTTCTTACAGTTCACCATCTTTAAATTCAGTAAAGCTGAAAGAAAAATTGTCATGCTGAGGACTTTTGATGCCTCCATAGACTGGTATCTGGGCAGAGCTCCCAGGGCATGAAAAGCTATGACATTTTCAGCGAATGGTGAAAATATGTCTTTGAAGAACTGTGGAAACTAGAGGTAGGGTAGGGAACACAATAGAAGAAGGATTCTAAATGCTAAGGCATTCACTTTATCCCCTGCGCAGATAATAAGCTTCTAGAATTGGGTTTCTAAAATGGTAATTCTGGGGGCACCTGGGTTGTGCAATTAGTTAAGCATCTGACTCTTGATTTTGGCTCAGATCATGATCTCAGGGTCATAAGACTGAGTCCCAAGTCAGGCTCTGGGCTTAGCACAGAGGCTACCAGAGATTCTCTCTCCCTCTCCCTCTGCCCCTCCCCACCACTCTCCCTCTCTCTCTCTCTAAAATAAATAAGTAAATAAATACATAAATAAGGTAATTCTGATGATAGAACACTATCAGGAAAACCAGTCGGGAAGCTTGAAAGTATGAACAAGGGATGAGGAAACCTGAACTATGATACTACTCAACAGGTGCAAGAGGATGAGTGGATTCAAGAGACATTTCTGAGGAAAAACATGAAAAAGATTTTATTGGCCAGTTGGATATGGAAGAAATGATATAGAAAAACTCTGGCCTCAGTAAAACTATATCCCCACAAGTTTGAAACTAACCTTTAACCCAACTATTTATATATTCCTAGTTCCAGAATGACAGGAAACATTTTTTTTACAGGCTAAACAAACTGTGCTTGCATTTCAAGATGAGTAAAAATAACAAATATAATTTAACTTAATTTCAAAGAATTTCTGGGCAAAGGAAATCAGGTGTCAAATGATCAGAAAAAGAATGAGATAGATGAAATGGATCATTAAAACTAGGCAGAACAATGAAAGCTAGTTTATTGATACTGATATTTGGAATTGTTGGAATGTTGGGTATATGTGTCTTACCGGGCAAGCAAAATGGCAGCCTTAAAAATGAGCTCTGCTTTTGTGTGGCTGGGTTAGAAATTTATTACTTTAATATAAATTTTCAACTGATGCCAGAGTTTTAAATAATAACAGCATCATTGTGCAAAATATGGCTTTTTGTCCTGCATTAAAATGTTTGCTCTTAGTAATGTGATGTTTTTTGAAATTGATAACCTAATTATGCAGATGTTCCTTCCCTGAATGAAATATAGCCAAAGAAGAACCAGCCCAGCCAGACCTGATGCCTGAAGATACCTTTCTAGAGGCCTTATTTAAAGGATTTCTGTTTCACCAGAATCAAAAATAGAGAAATTGTGATTATTTAAAACAACAAAGATTTCTTTGTGGTTCAAACCATATATTCATTGTGTGAGTTGTCAATCAGGGATTCAGGCTAATGGAGAAGCCTTTATCTTGGTAGTTGCCAGTTTTCTTGGTAGAAGAAAAAATGAATGAAGCAAAACATACCCTGATTCTTAAATTTTCTACCCAGAAAGATGAGAATCATTGCCAAAGCAAATCACATGGCCACACTTAACTTCCGGTAGATGGAAAATAAAACTCTGCCACATGCCTGGAAGGACAGAATAGAACACCTACTAAAGGGAACATTTTCAAAAAGTCTTAATAAATATCAGAATATGCCTTAGGTTCTTGAAGCATGACACTGTTTGTATTTTTCTGTGAGATGGAACTCATGAACTTTTTGCAAGGAGCCCATTTTAAGTGAGCATTTCAATGAAAATCAAAAAGGTATGCAAGAAAGTCCATTTGTATTATTAATTTATAATCCTGAAGAAAAAACAGTGCTCAGAGTATTCTAGTGATGATACTTAACATTTCTTGAATGATGACTACATGCAGGCATTTTTCTAAGCACTTGGTATATATTAACTAATTTTATATTCATAACACCTATGAAAAGGCCAGTTATTATCCCTACTTTACAAATTAATAACCAGGCATAGGGAGATTAAGTAATTTTTCTAAGGCCATAAAACTAGTAAGTGGAAAAAAAAAAACCTGAACCAAGCAAAATATCTCTAGAGCTAGATTCCTTAATCACTTCTTATTTCCACAATTAATAACAACAAATAAAACTAAGTACACATTTAATTGAAGTAATATTTCAGTAGCTGGGAAAATTAAGTCAAATTATAATGATTTAATATTTCATACCATTGCATTCCAATATCCATCAACATTCCAATGTATACATGTTTTTATAACACTGGATATTTATACTGAATTGTTACATCAAATTTACCCATGTCATAATTAGGAACTATATACATTATTTTATTTTAATTATTTTTTTTATTGGAGTTCAATTTGCCGACATATAGCATATCACCCAGTGCTCATCCTGTCAAGTGCCCCCTTCCGTGCCCATCACCCAGTCACTCCGTCCCCCCGCCCACCTCCCTTTCCACTACCGCTTGTTTGTTTCCCAGAGTTAGGACTCTCTCATGTTCTGTCCTCCTCACTGATATTTCCCACTCATTTTTTCTCCTTTCCCCTTTATTCTCTTTCACTATTTTTTATATTCCCCAAATGAATGAGACCATATAATGTTTGTCCTTCTCTGATGGACTTACTTCACTCAGCCTGACACCCTCTGGTTCCATCCACATTGAAGCAAATGGTGGGTATTTGTCATTTCTAATGGCTGAGTAATATCACATTGTATATATAGACCACATCTTCTTTATCCATTCATCTTTCTATGGACACTGAGGCTCCTTCCACAGTTTGGCTATTGTGGACATTGCTGCTATAAACATTAGGGTGCAGGTGTCCTGCCATTTCACTGCATCTGTATCTTTGGGGTAAATCCCCAGCAGTGCAATTGCTGGGTTGTAGGGCAGGTCTATTTTTAACTCTTTGAGGAACCTCCACACAGTTTTCCAGTGTGGCTGTACCAGTTCACATTCCCACCAACAGTGCAAGAGAGTTCCCCTTTCTCCACATCCTCTCCCAACATTTGTTGTTTCCTGCCTTGTTAATTTTCCCCATTCTCACTGGTGTGAGGTGGTATCTCATTGTGGTTTTGATTTGTATTTCCCTGATGGCCAGTGATGCGGAGCATTTTCTCTTGTGCTTGTTGGCCATGTCTATGTCTTCCTCTGTGAGATTTCTGTTCATGTCTTTTGCCCATTTCATGATTGGATTGTTTGTTTCTTTGTTGTTGAGTTTAATAAGTTCTTTATAGATCTTGGATACTAGCCCTTTATCTGATAGGTCATTTGCAAATATTTTCTCCCATTCTGTAGGTTGTCTTTTAGTTTTGTTGACTGTTTCTTTTGCTGTGCAGAAGCTTTTTATCTTGATTAAGTCCCAATAATTCATTTTTTATTTTGTTTCCCTTGCCTTCATAGATGTATCTTGCAAAAGTTGCTGTGGCCAAGTTTAAAAAGGGTGTTGTTGCCTGTGTTCTCCTCTAGAATTTTATTCCAACTCTCTGAAGAAAGTCCATGGTATTTTGATCGGGATTGCATTAAATGTGTACATTGCTCTGGGTGCCATTGACATTTTCACAATATTAATTCTTCCAATCCATGAGCATGGAATATTTTTCCATCTCTTTGCATCCTCCTCAATTTCTTTCAGAAGTGTCCTGTAGTTTTTAGGGTATAGATCCTTTACCTCTTTGGTTAGGTTTCTTCCTAGGTATCTTATGCTTTTGGGTGCAAGTGTAAATGGGATTGACTCCTTAATTTCTCTTTCTTCAGTCTCATTGTCAGTGTATAGAAATGCCACTGACTTCTGGGCATTGATTTTGTATCCTGCCACACTGCCGAATTGCTGTAGGAGTTCTAGCAATCTTGGGGTGGAGTCTTTTGGGTTTTCTATGTAGAGTATCATGTCATCTGTGAAGAGGGAGAGTTCGACCTCTTCTTTGCCAATTTGAATGCCTTTTATTTCTTGTTGTTGCCTGATTGCTGAGGCTAGGACTTCTAATACTATGTTGAAGAGCAGTGGTGAGAGTGGACATCCCTGTCGTGTTCCTGATCTTAGGGGAAAGGCTCCCAGTGTTTCCCCATTGAGAATGATACTTGCTGTGGGTTTTTAGTAGATGGCTTTTAAGATGCTGAGGAATGTTCCCTCTATCCCTACACTCTGAAGAGTTTTGATCAGGAATGGATGCTGTATTTTGTCAAATGCTTTCTCTGCATCTATTGAGAGAAACATATAGTTCTTGTTTTTACTCTTGTTGATATGATCAATCACATTGATTGCTTTATGAGTGTTGAACCAGCCTTGCATCCCGGGGATAAATCCCACTTGGTCATGGTGAATAATCTTCTTAATGGATTGGATCCTATTGGCTACTCTCTTGTTGAGAATTTTTGCATCCATGTTCATCAGGGATATTGGTCTATAATTCTTTTTGGTGGGGTCTTTGTCTGGTTTTGGAATTAAGGTGATGCTGGCCTCATAGAACGATTTGAAGTATTCCATCCTTTTCTATCTTTCAGAACAGCTTTAGTAGAATAGGTATGGTTTCTTCTTTAAATGTTTGATAGAATTCCCCAGGGAAGCCATCTGGCCCTGGACTTTTGTGTCTTGGGAGGTTTCTGATGACTGCTTCAATTTCCTCCCTGGTTATCAGCCTGTTCAGATTTTCTATTTCTTCCTGTTCCAGTTTTGGTAGTTTGTGGTTTCTCAGAAATGCGTCCACTTCTTCTAGATTGCCTAATTTATTGGCTTATAGCTGCTCATAATATGTTTTTTAAATTGTTTGTATTTCCTTGGTATTGGTGGTGATCTCTTCTTTTTCATTCATGATTTTATTAATTTGAGTCTTTTCTCCCTTTGTTTTTAATAAGGCTGGCTAATGGTTTATCTATCTTATTAATTCTTTCAAAGAACCAATGCCTGGTTTTGTTGATTTGTCCCACAGTTCTTCTGGTCTCTATTTCATGGAGTTCTGTTCGAATCTTTATTAACTGTCTTCTTCTGCTGGGTATAGTTTTTATTTGCTGTTCTTTCACCAGTTCCTTTAGGTGCATGGTTAGCTTGTGTATTTGAGTTTTCTAGTTTTTTGAGGGATGTTTGTATTGCAATGTATTTCCCTCTCTGGACTGCTTTTGTTGTATCCCAAAGATTTTGAACTGTTGTATCTTAATTCTCATTAGTTTCCATGAATTTTTTAAATTCTTCTCTAATTTCTTGGTTGACCCTTTCATCTTTTAGCAGAATGGTCTTTAACCACGTGTTTGAATTTCTTCGAAATTTCTTCTTGTGATTTAGTTCTAGTGTCAAGGCATTATGGTCTGAAAATATGCAGGGGACAATCCCAATCTTTTGTTATCGGTTAAGACCTGATTTGTGACCAGGTATGTGTCTATTCTGGAGACAGTTCCATGTGCCCTTGAGAAGAATGTGTATTCAGTTGCATTTGGATGTAAAGTTCTGTAAATATCTGTGAAATCCATCTGGTCCAGTGTATCATTTAAAACTCTTGTTTCTTTGGAGATGTTGTGCTTAGAAGATCTATCATTTTCAGAAAGCGCCATGTTCAAGTCTCCCAGGATAAATGTATTATTATCTAAGTATGTCTTAACTTTGGTTATTAATTAATTGATATACTTGGCAGCTCCCACATTAGGGGCATAAATATTCATGATTGTTAGGTCCTCTTGTTGGCTAGACCCTTTAAGTATGATATAGTGTCCCTCTTCATCTCTTATTACAGTCTTTGGGATAAACTTTAATTTATCTGATATGAGAATTGCTACCCTTGCTTTCTTTTGAGGACCATTTGAATGGTAAATTGTTCTCTAACCTTCTATTTTCAGGCCATAGGTGTCCTTAGGTCTAAAATGAGTCTCTTGTAGACAGCAAATCGATGGGTCTTGCTTTTTTATCCAGGCTGAAACCCTGCGTCTTTTGACGGGATCATTAAGCCCATTCACGTTCAGAGTTACTATTGAAAGATATGAATTTAGTGTCATCATAATACCTATTCAGTCCCTGTTTTTGTGGATTGTTCCTTTGGACTTCCTTTTTCTTTTACAGAGTCCCCCTTAATATTTCTTGCAGAGCTGGTATGGTGGTCACATATTCTTTCAGTTTCTGCCTATCTTGCAAGCTCTTTATCTCTCCTTCTATTCTAAATGAGACCCCTGCTGGATAGAGTATTCTTGGCTGCATGTTCTTCTCATTTAGGACCCTGAATACATCCTGCCAGCCCTTTCTGGTCTGCCAGGTCTCTGTGGAGAGGTCTGCTGTTAGGGATATATATAAGTTAGGGATTTCTTGTCTCTTTCTGCTTTAAGGATTTTCTATTTATCTTTGGAATTTGCAAGTTTCACTATGAAATGTTGAGGTGTTGAACAGTTTTTATTGATTTTAGGGGGGGATCTCTCTATCTCCTGGATTTGAATGCCTGTTTCCCTCCCCAAGTTAGAGAAGTTCTCAGCTATGATTTGTTCAAGTATGCTTTCTGGCCCTCTGGCTCTCTGGGCGCTCTCTGGAACCCCAATTACACATAGATTTTTCCTTCTGAGGAAAAACCTTCCTTAAACCTTTCCTCATGGTCTTTTAATTGTTTTCTCCTTTTTCCTCAGCTTCCTTCCTTGCCATCAACCTGTCTTCTATGTCACTCACTCTTTCTTCTACTTCATTAACCCTTGTCATTAGGACCTCCAGTTTGGATTGCATCTCATTTAATTGATTTTTAATTTTGGCCTGATTAGATCTAAGTTCTGCAGTCATGAATTCTCTTGAATCTTTTTTTTTTCTCTTGAATCTTTTATGCTTTTTTCCAGAGCTACCAGTAGCTTTATAATTGTGCTTCTGAATTGGCTTTCTGACATCGAATTATAATCCAAATTCTGTAACTCTGTGGGAGAGAGTACTGTTTCTGATTCTTTCTTTTGTGGTGAGTTCTTCTTTCTAGTCATTTTGCCAGTGCAGAGTGGTTAAAAACAAGTTGTACTTGTTAGATGCTCAAACTCCTTTCTGTAGCATTCCAGCTGTTCTCTCTTTAAATCTCAGGCTGAATTCATAGGTTTTCAGGATGATTTGAGAGTTATCTAGGTAAGTTGGTGGGAAGAGGTGACTTGGGGACCCTACTCTTCCGCCATCTTGCCAGAACTATATATTTTTAAAACACCCTTACTTTTACTTTCCCAAAAGAACCTTTTAATGTTCCTAGAACCAAAAGAGATGTGATACTTCATATTAAATTTACCATATTGACTACAGAGGGTCAAATTCCTTCAGGTCAGTGTAATGAACAATTATTGCTCTAACTATATAAAGCCACCTCTACCCCTCCTCTACTTTCTCCTGGAAATAGTCTCTTCCCTCTCTTTTTTCCTACTCTATCAACATAGTAACCTCTGGACCAATCAGTTTGTACAAAATGTGACCTGTGCCACAGTTAGTTGGTCCAGGGGAAGATATCTGGGTCAATCACCTCCCAGAATCAATCCTGGCCAGCAAATTGGTTCCAGACTTAGCATTTGATCCAAGCTGAGTCACTCAGAGTTTTTGACCAGGAATTTGGTAGCTGAAAATAAGGAAAGTCCATCTCTTTCCAAATGACTGAAGCTATAAATGGAAAGCTCAGGTAGATCCTGTCAACAGCCATGTTTCTTCTCATCCAAGGTAGAACAAGCCAGTTGAAAAAATAAGGAAGAGAAAAATGAGGGAGAAAAATAAAGACACAAACAGATATAAGGTTAAGAGAGGTGCCTGCCCAAAATTGGCATCCCAGTCCCACTCCTGCCCTAGAGATTGGTGGACACCACAACATCATTGCTTCAACCCGTGTTACTAGACACTCTGTCATTTGCTACCAAAATAGCCCTAATGAATACAATCAACTTCTAAAATTCTTTATCCAACTGATGTATTATTGAAAGATCTCAAAAAGAGCATGTGTGCAATCATGTTTGCTTATGATTCACCAAAAGAAAAAAAATGATCAAAGTTGAACAGAAGATTGGAGAAATTCCATGATGACTAATTACCCACATAATACAACCACAAGAAAAGAGGTGATTTCAGATTTTCTCTAATTTTTGCCTGTCCTGGCAAAAGGATAAAGAAAACAGAGCTACCTGTTATCTTCTGGTTACTCAGAAAGGAGCAATAATAAGATTAAAGTCATTTGGAATATTCTATCAAGTGACTAGTATCCCAATTTCAGCATTTCTGGTAGATGAAAAATTTTAGGTATCTCTTCCCCTAAAACCTTCCTATAGTATGTCTATTTCTTTGAGATTTTGATGGGATTCTATCTTTCTAGGCAAGTCTACTGTATGTTTTTCCCCCCAACACCAGCTCTCAGAAGTTAGGGACACATTTACTTATGTTTACTAGTTTATTACAAAGGATATTATCAAGGATACAGATGAACAGACAGATGAATACATAAGGTAAGGTACATGGGAAGGAGCATAGTGTCTTCATGCTCATGTTCTATTTAGGTAAACTACTTACGCAAACCTTCATATGTTCACCAGCTTGGAAGATATCCAAACCCCATCCTCTGGGGGTTTCATGGAGGCTTCATTACATAGGTATGATTGATTAAATCATTGGCCATTGGTGACTGAACTTAACTTCCAGTCCCTAACCACCCCTCAGAGGTACGGTTGGGGGTGGGAGGCTAGTGGAACTAAAAATTCAAATCTTCTCATCACATGGTTGGTTCCCCTGCAAACTAGCCCCCATCCTTAGGTTACCTAGAGACATTCCAAATGTCAGGTCATTAACATAATATAAGACAACTTCCTCTTCACTTAGGAAATTCCAAGGGTTTCAGGAGTGCTGTGCCAGGAATAAAGGCCATATATATATTTATTATAATTCATAATAGTACAGCAGGAGAACAAATTCCTTCTCAAAGTACTGATTATGGAAATGGTCATTAGGATTCCCCCTCCATAATCATGAAGCTGTAGAATTTGGAGGAATCTTACCTTCACCTAAGAAGGTGTTCTTTTAATCCCTTTCTCTTTTAATCTTCTAAATTATATGAGCTACTCTCCTGATAGCCACATTGACAATATATCCTCTAGGAACCACTAATTAGGTTTCCAATCTAAAGTAAAAGGTAATCATATTATATCATCATTATCAGTTCAATCCTTAATTATTCATATTAATAAATGGGAATAAAATGTGAAATATTCAAAGGAGCAGATAATTCCAGTTTAAGTTTTACAGTTAAGTCTGTTGATCTGCTTTGTAGGTTCTCCAAGATCCCTTCCCTACCATTATATATAGGATCTTAGGTTATAAAGTATCAAGTAGGAAGGAACTTGAAGCCAGGAATAGAAAAGGAAATATGAGTTTTGACTATCAGTAGATGGGAGAATGGATACATCTTAATATCAAATATAAATGATTTTTTAATAATCTGATTCTTTATGTGGATAACCAAATAATTACTATAGATGGTTATGGAATACAGTTAGATATTCCAATATATACATAAGCACATCCATGCACTCACCAAACTCACAAACTTCAAGCTTCAACTCTCTTGATAGGCTTTAATGAGAATGCTATCTTAGTCTTGGCTTCCAAAGTAAAACATGAAGCAAAAATTTCCTTGCAGGTAGGTTATTTTGTAATATGATTCATAGGGAGCAGGACTACAGGAGAGGAAAAGCAAAACAGGAAGAAGGCAAAGCCAACACAAGGATGTGTTATTGAGTTGGCCATTCCTATGAACAACCAGTACTTGATCCACCAGGACCTCCCAAGGACCCTTAAGAACTGTATCTCAGAAGTGTTTAGCCTGGGAACAAAAGAAGAAGCACTTACCCATCTGTTCCTCTCTCCCACTGGTCAAGGGTGATTCAAGTGAGAGTTTATTCCCCCCTGAATTTTGGAGTTACATACCTGTAAGTACAGACCAGGATCCCCTGATGTGGTATCAGAGAGGAAATAGGGCAAGAAACTAGACGTACATGGTCATGGCATGAGCCATGGAAGCCATAGGAAGTCTCAGTCTAATCGTCCTTGCATTAACCAGATAAAGTCTGCAGGAACTCATTGCCAGAGAAGTAACTCAAGTAAGAGGAGGATCTGACAATTTTTTTAAGTAACACACAAAAGCTATCCAGTCATATAAATAAGGTTACAGGATTTGAAATAAAGAAATTTGCTTTCAAGGCAACTTTCAGGAATGTATCTTTTGTCAAAAATGCCACACATCTGCTTCTGAACAAGCTCCCGTCATCATTGTTAGCTAAAGAGAGGAGGAGAGTCATCTGTAATGCTCTGCCACCAGAGAGAAATATAGCAGCTCTATACAGCACAGGCTTTCAGTAGCTGACAGTAAGAAAGACACACGGTATATTCCTGAAGTATGATCTGACTGGTGGGGAGATGAAAGACAGAGCTCAACAAATATAAGATGCATGGCTAAAAATATTCAGCAGCAAACTAAAAAAAGAATTAAAAGCTCTTGAGTAATCATTATTTTTCATAAAGAACAACTAAGAGTCTCCAGGTCGAACAATTCTCAAAGCTTAAAAGCATCAAGCCTCCCTGGGGTTCGGCTTAAAATGATCCATGAACATCATATTTATGTGGCCAACCCATAAGAGAGGTACAAAATTAAACCAGATACTCTGTATATAAATGAGAATTTCTCTTAAGATAAAATTCACCCAAGGCCTCAAGACCAACTATGTGACCAGAAAACATTTTTAAAAAATTAAAGTCTTTGCATTTATTCATTTGATCCTTGACAGTCTTGAAATAAGCCATGACTCTGTGAATAAGACCCTAAAGGAAATTAGGCTATGGGATTTAGGATAATCAGGCAGCTGGCAGACCTAAAGAAAGAACTGTATTTCCCATTGGGTTTCCATGGGAATTGGAGGTTAAACTCTGAGTTTATTTTGTTGCAGGCAAATATTTTATACGGCGTTCCACAGAGTGGAAGGAGCTTCCTGAGTCAATCCACCAATCAAGATGACAGGGTTGACACCAAGGCCATCCATATCCCTCAAAGTACTTACCACCCACTGGAGGCTGCTGGACTCGCCACCGAGTAAGTTAACAAATGCCAACAATATCAAGTAAGTAGGCAGAATTTCCAGGGAGAAAGTACTTTATAAACGCTAATGTAATTATCTTGAAAATGTGAACCTGAGTCCCTGTTTTATTCTCCCATAAATCATGTTCACCATTAAGGCCCTTAAACTATTGGGGAAGGAGGCACAACCACTTAGAACAAAGATATCTACAGATGAACAAGAGAGGAAGTGACTTAGAAGAAGTTCCCACTAGACAGAAAGAGCAGGTCATATCCTGTGTGAAAAGGAAAGAAAAAATTGGGGGTGGGGCAGAGTGTAGGAGGAAGAGTTTGTTTGATCCCATAGGGTCTAGCTCTCCTATCTCTCTGATGCTTAGCTTAGGCAGTGGGAGTGGACAGTGAAAGGACATAAATCTAAAACGGAGAGGAGGCAAGAAGAAAGTGATTCAGACATGCCTATAAGCCAATAGGGGGACAAGAAAAAAGGGATAGACTATCAAGCCTGCATAGTGCTGCCATGGAAAGGTGACTATATCATGGGGCTGGGCCAGGGGACAGACATCCTACACAAGGCTACTAGATGGGACTTATCCAAGACCTGAGATCTCAGAATGTGCAGGACCTAGAAAACCTGGGTAGAACTGGTTCAGCAGAAGTCCTAGCCATAAACTTCTGCAAAGTCAGCAGGGTTTTCAGGGACCATGAAGAACATAAACTCCTCTTCTCCCTTCTGCCAGAAGGACAGATAAGCCACCCTCTATACCTAGATACCATGTTGACTGGAAAAAGTCCTGAGAACTTGAGTTTGGGGAGGAGTGTTGTGTGTGTGTGTGTGTGTGTGTGTGTGTGTGTGTTGTATGCCCACTTATTTATGTTATATACTTTTATATGTTAAAAAATACATATATGTAAGTCTATAAATATATATATATAATTGAATAAAATTATATATAAAATAAATAACATATCTAAAAATATATATTATTTTCCCTAGCTCAAGTTTTCAGGACTTTTTCCAGCCAAATTGGTATCTAGGTATAGAGGTATATCTAGGCATGTGTGTGTGTGTATATATATATATTCTCTATCTATAGAACAAGGGTTTGAACTGCACTTACACGTGGATTTTTTCAATAAACACAGTACAGTGCTATAAATGTATTTTCTCTTCCTTATGATTTTCTTTTCTTTTCTTTTCTTTTTTAGAGAGAGTGTGAGCCAAGGGTGAGGGACAGAGAGAGAGAGAGAGAGACAGAATCCCAACCAGGCTCCACAACCAGGGTGGAGCCCCATGCGGGGCTCAATCTCATGACCCCAAGATCATAACCTGAGCTAAAATCAAGAATCAGATGCTTAACCAACTGAGCCACCCAGGTGCTCTTCTCCTTCCTATGATTTTCTTAATAACATTTTCTTTCCTCTAGCTTATTTTATTGTAAGAATATAGTATATAATACATATAACACACAAAGTATGTTAATCAACCTTGTTATCTGTAAAACAACATCTGGTCAATAGTACACTACTAGTAGTTAAGTTTTGGGGTAGTCAAAAGTTATGTGTGGATTTTCAACTTCATGGTGTTTTGGCACCCTAACTCTTGTTGTTCAAGGATCAAGTGTATATATGTGTATGTTTGTTAATGGTATTATATATGATACTGGGTTTGGTATAATGTATTAATTAATATATATTACCATTAATTGGTGCATTTATGTCACCTTGTCAGTCTCCAACAAGATGCAGACTTAACAGCAAAATGAAACAAATTATAGAAAATGATATTACAAATACTGTAATATTGTATTGTATTATATTATAACATCTGAGTTGTCCTTCAGAATAGATTAGGTTATGCTGAGGTAATAACTCCAAAATTCCAGTATCTTAACACAGTTGTTTCTTGTTCATGCAACATGTCCATTTTGCATTAGTGGGGTGATGGGTGGTCATTAGTCTTTAGTCCATATTGCCCTCTTTCCAGGACCCAGATTCATGAAGCCTCTATTATTAAGAACATTTCAGGTTCTGGAGGCAGAGGAAAGAGGGAATGGAGAGTTTTATAGTAGCAAGTAAATATTTTGGTTACTATATCACTTTTGCACATAGCCCAGGGGCCAGACTAGTTACATGGCCCTATCCAAACAGAAGATGGGTAGACAAAAGTAACCTTGCATGGGCCAGGAAAAGAGGCAGACAGGATGGTTGAGCATTATCTACCACATAAAGCAGAGACTTATTCTACTACATAAAGTATTACTCTTCTTCTTCTTGAAAGTTTAAATTACTCAAATTCTGTATTACCTCCCAGAACACAAAATGTAAGTTCCCCACCCACTCAGGTCATTCTTTTCTTTCTCAAACTTATCTCAGAACTGGTCTGGGTGGGACATCTGGGTAGCTCAGTTGGTTAAGCATATGCTTTGGTCTCAGGTCATGATTTCTGGGTCTTGGGATCCAGCCTCGCATCAGGCTTCCTATTCAGCAAGGAGTCTGCTTCTCTCTCTCTCTCTCTCTCTCTCTCTCTGGTAGATAAAATCTTTAAAAAAAAAAAGAAAGAAAGAAAAAAGAACTGGTCTGGGCTTCTTTATTCCTAACCCAACCTCCCTCTACTACCTTCCTTCCAAATTATTTCCACAGTGCTTCCAAATTACCCATTTCTAGGTGAACTAACTTTTCTATTCTTGGTTCCCTCACTTTCCCTTGACTGCCAAACACTTCCCAGGCTTCATCAAGCCAACCTGGACCCCACAATGCTCTCTCAGCACCCACCATTCCCTTGGACGCCTATGCTTCTATAGAAGCCAGGCAGCCAAATCACATTTGTAGGAACTTGAAGGTCCAACTTCCTAAGATTCCAATAGACAAAGGCCAATTAAAATAGAACCAATCAATAAAGTTCAACCTTGGCTGTAGATACTTTGAAACTTGCAAAAATCTGGTCCATTTAAATTGCACTAAGATTTGAGATCAATTCCAAAATTTTGTGACATAAGTGTTTTTATTTTTTTAAAAAACTTTCTCTTTATTTTGTGTCACCTTGCTCAGGAGAGCTGATAAGAAGCCTAGACCTTCCTCTAACTGGACTGTATATGGGCAAAGCCAGAAAATACCGCCCTGATGTGTGCACCCAGAGTATATGCACTCCTCCGGAATTTTAAATCATCCCAAATAACTCCCCAGATTTGGTCTACATATGTGCATTTATTTTATCTGAGCTTTCATAACACCAGGGATTTCAGTCCTTTCCCTCTCAGTCTTTATCAAGAGACTGTGAATCTTTTAATCTATTCTCTAACCCTGGACCTAGCCACCAATGTCTTCTAAAAATGAGTTCCATGGTGTTGACTTTGTATGTGGGGAGAGAAGAGTTTTCCTCCTAGATTTAAACCTACAGAAGTAAAGGGTATGATTTATCCTGATTCTCTCTGCACATCTGGAGGGAAGTTGGTAGAAGTTGAACACAGTTTGAGTTAGGGAATTCACTGGTCTCTTGTCAGGAAGTAGGACAGCCTCATATTAAAGCTTCTTGCATCTCCTGTGGGTGATGTCTGCAAACTCCCAAGGGTCTTCAGTAATTGCTTACAACTTTACCATAGGTCACTTCCCTGTGTCCTTCTGAGAATCTTGTCAACCAGCAAATTGCAAAAATACTGTCCTAATGAGACTGTGAACCTGAGATAACAGATACAGGCAGACTTCATCCCAGAGTAACAGCTTCATGATCGAAAAGGAAGAAGAAAAAAGAAATAAAGCATTTCTAAAATTAGCAGTGAAAGTTCTTACCATAATCTCCTATCCCTTCTCAGAAATGTTTAGCTCTTCTTTACTTCTCAAGGCAAAACCTCTTTGAATCTAATAGCTTACATTCGTAATAGTCACTAAATCTTTGGCAGATTGTATCTTTCCAAAGATGAGAGCACCAATTTATATCTCATCCCATGTGCTCTTCTTACAATGTGATTGACACTCCCCCACTCAGAGTCAGGACCTATATCCCTTCTGCTGAACCTGGGTGAGCTTGAGACTGCCCCTATTAATAGGTGTAGCAGAAATGATGCTGTGTGACTTTTGAGGTTAAGTCAGACAAAGGAGACAGTGTCCACCTGGCTCTCTCTTTCAGGATACTCACCCTGGGAACCCAGCCACCATGTTGTAAATAAGTTCAAATTAGTCCATACAGAGAGACTGCATGGAGAAGCCCATGTGAAAAGGAACTGTGACCCCAAAATTACCTACTAACAACTGCTTAGGTGATTGCATAAGCTTTCAGATGATCCCTGCTTCCAGCTTCACATCTTCCATTTGATGCCACAGACATCATGGAACAAGACAGGTAATCCCTGCTGTACTCCATCCAAATTCATTACCCACAGAACTCAAAAGTATAATAAATTTATTTTATTACACTAAGCTTTAAGGTCATTTACTATGCAGACATTGTAACTGGGACAAAATCTCTCCAGGTATTTAATCTTCATTTCATCTTTAGGTTACTCTCAGAGTGACTTTTTCAAACAACCTAAAGACTTTATAGCAATGTCTAAGTAGAGGAAGGATTATTTCTGCCTATACACATTTCAACAAAATAGGATTGTGTTTCTCTGTAAAATGAAGGCATTTCTCAATGTCATAGATTAAAACAGAAAGTTGGAACATTTCTTGCCTTTGCTTCTTAGAGAAAAAATAAGACATTTTGTACTAAAACTCTGTTCCTCACATCAATAAGGACCTCGAATTCACAGAAAATATATTTGTTTTTGTGCCTACTTGGCGTCCTCTTAATTTCTAAAGAGTTAAAAAGAGTTGAAAGCAGTCTCAAAAAAAAAAAAAAAAGCAATTTTAGTTTCCATTAATCTGAGAGGATCCAGAATAAGTGGCCTGCAGGGCTGGTTTTCATCCTAAAGATAAAATTAGTAAGAATCCCTGTAGTAAGGAAAGAAATGGGTAAGGAATAAGTGAGAAGTGTCATGGAAATATTAAATAGTTATAAAGGACAAAAACCTCTTCAATAGCCTTCCTGTAATTGAGAGATAGTTTTTATTTTAACTCACATTTTCATCAGTCCCAAAGAGACTCACTGAACTTCTCTTTTCTACATTCTCACACCATCGATGTCCTCATCTAGCCTCTAGCTTTGAATTTCTCTTTTCTGACAATTTTCTGCAAATTTATACCTTCAGCCCAGACCTTGTTCCTAAACTCTAGATTCATATTTGGGTCTAGATCTGCTACCTACCATCTCTACTTGATGGCTAACAGGGATTTCAAACTCAAATTCTCCAAAAAACAGACTCCTGATGCTCTTTCCCAAACCTATCCCCCTTGCCTTCTCCATGCTAGGTGATAGAAATTCTCTCTTCCACTTGCTAAGAACAAAAGCCCTGACATTACCTTGACTTCACTGTTACAAACCATAGCCCATCCAATAGTAAATCCTATTGGCTCTAGCTTCAAATCATATCCAAAGTCTAACCACTTCTCATAACCATTATCACCACGTCATTTCTTATCTGGATTGTTGTAACAGTCTCCTAACTGGTCTCCCTGTTCCCATGTTATCTTCCTGTGGTCTTCTCTCTTTTTTTTTTTTTTTTAAGATTTTTTATTTATATATTCATGAGAGAGAGAGAGAGAGGCGCAAAGACACAGGCATCGGGAGAAGCAGTCTCCATGCCAGGAGCCCGACGTGGGACTTGATCCTGGGACTCCAGGACCACGCCCTGGCCCAAAGGCAGGTGCCAAACCGCTGAGCCACACAGGGATCCCCTTCTTATAGGTCTTCTCATGCCAGAAACCAAAATGATCCTTATTGGAAGAGGTCATGGAGAGGACGTGACCCCTAGTCGACCCATGAGTTGGACCTTGGCATTTGGAGGCTCCTCACCCCCTTCCTTATCCTTGGAATGTGCATTCTACTCACCTTCTTTGCTGCCAGGAGCTGCCTCAAGGACACAGCCTTAAGAAAGTGATGTGGTATCGAGACCATCTGATAGTATATGTGACTAAATCCAGTTAAAGCCTCTATATGAACTTTTAAGATGTGGCAGGTGGGTACAGAGATCTAACAAGATCTACTGATGTCTTGCAGCTGCCCTGTATGTAAGTTACCTTGCTAATATTATTAAACCTGGTAATCTGGAGTGGTAATCTGCCTTTTTCTTGGGTCTCTCCCTGTCCTCTGGGTGCGGGGGTTGGGGGTTGTTTCTGATTATATCCAGGAAGCTCCTGAAGAGTTTTCAAACCAACATTCCTTAGGAATATAAAACAAATCATGTGCTTCCTCTGCCCAGAATCCTCTAATGGCTGTGCATTTTGCTCACAGTAAAAGCCAAAGTTTTCTAAATGTCAAGTAAGTCTGTCATGATTGGCCCTATTACCTCTCCTGCCTTCCTCCCCCTGGCTCACTCTGCTCCAGGCCCACTGACTTCTCTGCTGCTCCTAGGAAATACCAGGCACATTCCTGCCTCAGTACTTGTGGACTTGCTCTTCCCTTTGCCAGGAACACCTCCAATGATATATCTCTGTGGCCCATTCCCCACCTCCTTCACTTTACCAGCAAGGCCTTCTGTCCCCACTCTGTTCAGAATGACAAATCTGTCCCAGCACTCCAGGTTTCTTTTCTCTCCTTTCCTTTTCTTTAAATAACTTATTACCCCCAATATTAAATAAGCAAACAAACATGTTTGTTGATGGACAATAAGTGAATGAATGGAAGTTTATAATGGAAGTTCCACTATAGCAGGAAAAAAAATTTTTTTTTAAGCAGAAAAATTTTAAAAAAGACTTATTTATTTTGGAGAATGAGGGCATGCACATGAGGGGAAGATGCAGAGGGGGGAGGAAGGAGAGAGAGAGAGAGAATCTCAAGCAGACTCCCTGCTGAGCACGGAACCCAAGGCCGGACTCCATTTCACAACCCTGAGATCATGACCTGAGCTGAAATCAAGAGTTGGATGCTTAATTGACTGAGCCACCCAGGTGCCCTGGGATTTCTTTTCAGAGTGATGAAAACAGGGGGCACTAGGGTGGCTCTGTTGCTCACCTCAGGTCATGATCCCAGGGTCCTGGGACCAAACCCCACATTGGGTTCCCTGCTCAGTGGGAAGTCTGCTTCTCTCTTTCCTTTCCTTCCCCCCACTGCTCATGCTTGCTCATTCTCTCTCTCTCTCTCTCTCTCTCATGTTCCCTCTCTCAAATAAATAAAATCTTTAAAAATAAAAAGAATGATGAAAATACTCTGGAATTACATAATGGTGACATTTGCAAAGCTTGATAAATATCTTTTATGTGAATTAAATCTTAAGAAAAAATGCATAAGAAATAAATTAAGGCAAACTAAAGACATTATCATAAAAACACAAACACAATAGTATGTCAAAAAACATTACTGAAGAAGGAACAGAGTAGCAAGCTATATTTTAGGCCATTTGATTTCTGTTTATATTTTAGTTTTAAAGAAATGCCAGTTTTTCCTAATGTGATCCATTACCTTATGCATAATTATTAATTAAATATTATAAAATATAATGCTAATAAACTATTGGAGATAAATATCAGATATATAATTTATTACAGAAAATGAGAAAAGCCTGAAAGAAAAGAATACATACTCTATGATTCCATTCAAATGAAATTCTAGAATAGACAAAAATAAGCTCTGGCAATAAAATCAATGTCCTGTGTGTGTGTGTTGGGGGTGGGGAAGCAGGGATTGATTGAGAAAGCACTAAGGAACTTAATAGGGAGATAGAAATCTCTTATGTCTTGATAGTGGGTTACAAGGTGTATGCATTTACCCAAACTCATCAAACTGTATACTTAAGATTTGTGCATTTCACTACATAAATTATTGTCTTAGCTACAGAACACCACAGATCGGGTAGTTTATAAACAACAGAAATTTATTTCTCACAATTCTGGAGGCTAGAAATGTGCAATCAGGGTGCCAGCATGGTCGGGTTTTTGTGGGTAACAGATTGCTGACTCCTGGCTGTGTCCTCATGTGGTGGAAGGGACAAGGGAGCTCTCTCTGGAGTCTCTTATATAAGGGCATTAATCTCATTCACCAGGGCAAACCCTTCATGACCTAATCACCTCCCAAAGGGTGGGAGGATTTCAACACACTAGGATTTCCTAACACACTAGGATTTCAATATGTGAATTTTGACGGGACACAATCACTTAAATCATTGTAATTACATTTCAATTTTAAAAGTTTAAAGTCACAGAGGGTGCCTGGGTGGCTCAGTCAGTTAAGTGTCTACCTTGGGCTCAGATCATGATCCCAGGGTCCTAGGATCAAGTCTGCATTTGGCTCCATGCTCAGCAGAGTCTGCTTCTCCTTCTGCCTTTCCCCTACTACTCACAATCTCTCTCTCTCTCTCTCTTTTGCTCTCTCTCTCAGATAAATAAATAAAATCTTAAAAAAAATAAAGTCACAGAAAAATGATCTTTAGAGTTGAAGCCCAAGTGAAAAATAACGGTGCTGTCTTAAGGGCTTTTATTAAATCTCATGGAAAATCCAATGATGTAGGTTTGGAAATCAAACTCATCTTCAGGTTGAAGAAGATGAAGTATACAATATTAAGTAACTTCTGCGGTCCACATCATCAGGAAGCCTGGAGCTGGGATTCAAACCCAGCCCTGTGATTAACCATCCCTCTACAGGGGTCTCTGAACAATGGAACCAGAAAGGGAAAGTTTGGGTTCATTTTTTCCAAATAAATACCAAGCTTTTAGCCTCAGCACCATGTGGGTAAAGAGAAAATATGAATACTATGTCACCAATCTAGACCTTATTCAAAGAGGCGACTCAATAGGAAATTATAAGGGAAGATGATAATCTGTGGAACCATAGGAATAGAAATAAAGATTAGATTTTGTCTCCTATCCTGCAGTGCATTTTAGTTCTGTTTATTTATATTTCATCTTACTGAAAAATCTTAAAAACATTTAATCTTATCCTCATAGGAATAAATGAAGTAAACATATAGCTTTGAGTTGTAACAAAGAATGAATGTTCTATCAAGTAGCCCGCATAATCAAGATTAAAGTCATTTCAAATGAACCCCATTTAAAACCAATGTGAAAGCTTTAGCCAAATTGTATTGTGTGACCTATTTTTAATGCATCTCCCTATATATAATAGCTTTTATTTAATGTGGGAGAGGAGGCAAGAATAAAAATGTCAGACTAGATGGGACCTTATGGCACATTATTTCCCAATAGTCCCTTCCTTTAATGACTGAATTTGCTACATCTCCCTTAGTAAGGCAAACCGGCAGGTAATTTAAATTCAAACAACCATGCAGGACATAGCCGACTTAGCAGGCAGAGGGTTGCAAAATGGAACTCATAGGGATCAGGGAAGATATTAACCACCATAAAGAAACAACAGAAGATAAATAATAGAATCTTGCTTACCACACAGGCCTCTAACGATGGGGAATAAATATTTCCTTGATATTTTTCTCAAATGAGACATTAAACAAAAAGGCATTGGAAGAGAAAAGCACTTACTTAGGTGAATAAACATAAATAAAATAGTTACGTGATATACATAATAGAAGTATCAAAGAATATAATTGGTCCACACAAGCTGAAACTTCTGCAGAAACTCTAAGCTACAATGCAAAGGAGTTCAAGTTTTTTGCATGGTCTACACCAGTGCTGTAACTAGAAATTTCTGCAACGATAGAAATGTTCTGTATCTGCTCTGTCTGATGTGGTAGCCACTAGCCACATGTGGCTAGTTGAGCACTTAAAATGTGGCTAGTTTGAGCAACTAAAGTTTTAATTTTACTTAAATTTAATTAACTGAAATTTAAAAAACCAAATATGGCTAATGGCCATTGTATTGGTCAGTATAGCCTTAGAATGTTTTCAAAGAACCTGACAAATAGTCAAAACTGACCTCTTCAAGGAAACCCCTAATGACTTTATCCTTTCCCAAACTGACTTTTGAACACTAGTCAGACTAATGTCTCTATGATTTAAAGAGTTTTTTGTTTTTGTTTTTTTTTTTTATTTAAAGAGTTCTATTTGTTGTAGACACCTGCCATTCCCAGAGGGAAATTTATGGCCATGTCTGATGAAAGTTTGCCCCACAGTAATGAAATGGATTGTGGCATTTGGAAACCCTCTCACTCCTCCCCTTGGCCCGTGAGATTCCCAGGGCATGGCCTTACATATAGTTGATGTAGACCTTTATCTGATTCTTGGATTCTGAACCAAGAAAATAACAAGGTCTCCTGGTGAGTTTCTTGAAAGGAAAAGAAAATCAGTCTGACAGCCCATGGCCCCTTTCAGCAAGAGCTTGTCACTCTTACTAACAGATTTCTTCCATGTGGCCAGCTACTCCACATGCTATAATACTACAGCACTATGATCTGCTATAATCCTCTAGCTTTCTACCTTTCCCAAATAAATTTAGTCCTTGGTAGAAATCACACTCGGAGTCTATGCAGTGAAATTCAACTAACTAAACAAGGCATTGAGCTTTTGTTATGAACAAGGTCATAAATTTAGCTAGAGATGGAATGCAGATTTCACTTAACCAACTGGTAATAACTGCCCCAGGCAATTATAATAAATTAATAATGTTCTGAGGTGCCTTGAACTGCATTTAAGTTTGGTGGAAAATCATGCTGTAATCATTTAGTAATACCTTCCATGGGCTTACAAATAGGGACTTGTGGCTTCTGTAATATCTGCAGTCCCTATATGAAACAATGTAGGAAAACATAATCCAAACACATTTTCCACTAAATATCCTGCAAGAGAGCATTACAGGTACAATAAGAGCACAGAGGTAACAGAGATCAATAGCAACTGGAAATACTGTGGATGGCATCATGGAAGAGGCAGTATTTGCTGGGTCTCCAAAGATAAGTGCATTGTGAAGTACATACAGAGGGCAAGGCATTACCAGTAGTGATAGACACAGGAATTGGGTGATAGGCAGATATAAGTGTACTGAAAGATATAACTGAAAAGACAACATGGAGCCAAATCCAGGAAGGCATTGGATGCCACGCTATGGAATTTGTTCTGTAGTGATAGATAGCCAGCAAGCTTTTTGAGCAAAGTTGTGAAATGGGCAGAGCTGTATTTTAGAAAGACATGTTTGACTGCATGAGCAAGATAGATAGGTAAAACAAGATGTCAAATGTAGCAAGTTATTCTATTAATTCTATTGAAATATAAGCTTCAAAAAATTCCAAAATTGAGTAAAAGTGTGTATTATGAACATTAATAATTAATGGTGGTTGTCATCACAACCACCATTTTCTCTTCTTTGTTACTTTATAAAATCTTAATTTTGTTTAAGCAGCCAAATGCACAAAGCAGTTGGGATTTTCACCTTACTTCAAGTTGAATCATAGAATTCATTGTCCTTTGCTGGTGATTTTTTTTTTCAGTAGACACAGAAAAGGCATTTGGCAAAATTCAATGTACATGTATGATAATTTTGTAAATGATGGATATATTTATTACCTGGATTGTAGTTTCACAGGTGTATGCATATGTTCAGACTCATCAAATTGTATACAGGTATACCTCAGAGATATTTCAGGTTAAGTTCCAAACCACTGCAATAAAGTGAATATCACAATACAGTAAGTCACATGGATTTTTTTTGTTTCCCAGTGTATATAATAGTTATGTTTACACTATAGTCTATTAAGTGTGCAAAAACATTATATCTAAAAAACAAAGTACATACCTTAATTAAAGGATACTTTATTGCTAAAAAATGCTAACCATCATCTAAGCTTCAGTGAGTTGTAAACACTAATCACAGATCACCGTATAAATATAATAATAAGGGAAAAGTTTGAGATATTATGAGAATTACCAAAATGGTATGCAAAAACACAAAATGAGAAAATACTATTGGAAAAATGGCACCAAAAAAAAAAGGAAAAATGGCACCAATAGATTTGCTTGACACATGGTTACCACAAACCTTAAATTTATAAAAAATGTAATATCTTTGAAGCACAATGAAGCAAAATGTAATACACAAGGTATGCATGTACATTAAACATACGCAGTTTTTTGTATATCGACTCTACCTCTATATAGCTGTTTTAAAAACAAAAACTCCCACCAAAGCAGGAATAGAAAGGAGTTTCCTCTATCTGATAAAAGGCACCAAGAAAAAAAAAACATGCAACTAATGTTTTCCCTAATGGTGAAATACTTAACACTTTCACCCTAAGATTGGGAGCAAGGCAAGGATATCTTCTCTCACTACTTTTCCTAAACATTATCCATAAGGTTCTAACCATGCATTAAAGCAAGAAAAGATAGGGAAAAAGCATAAAGTTAGCAAGGAAGAAGTAAAATTATCTTTATTTGCATTCAACAAGACTATATGCATAGAATGTAAAGGATCTATTAAACAACTAGTAGAACTAATAATTGAATGTAGTGAAGTCACAGGATATAAGATCAATATACAAAAATCAATTGCATTTCTATATTTTGTTTTTTTGTTTTATTTTGAATTTTAATTCCAGCATAGTTAGCATACAGTGTTATATTAGTGTGTTTCTATATTTTGTCAACAAACATTTGGGAAACAGAGTCTTATTTATTCATGAGAGACATATAGAGAAAGGCAGAGACATAGGCAGAGGGAGAAGCAGGCTCCCTGCGGGGAGCCTGAGGTGGGACTCAATCCCAGGACCCGGGGATCACGCCTTGAGCCAAAGGCAGATGCTCAACGAATGAGACACACAGATGGCTCTGGAAAACAGAGTCTTAAAAATGACACTTTAAGTATATACTAAAAAGCACTGAAAGCAGGGATTCAAACAGATATTTGTACACTTATGTTCATAGCATTATTCACAATAACAAAAAGTAGAATCAACCCAAGAATCCATAGATAGACAAAAACACAAAATATGGCATATACATATAGAATATTATCCAGCCTTTAAAAAGGAAAGAAATTCTGACACATGCTGCAACATGGGTGAACCTTGAAGACATTTTGCAGAGTGAAATAAGCCAGTCACAGAAGGGTGAATACTGTATGATTCCATTATATGGGGCACCTGGAGCAGTCACATTCATAGAGGCAGAAAGTAGACTGGTGGTTGCTGGGGGCTAAGGGAAGGAAAGAATAGAGGAGTTAGTATTTAACGGGTATAGAATCTCAGTTTGGGAAGATGAAAAGAGTTCTGGAGATGGATAGTAGTGATGGTTCATTTACATACACAAAATACTTAGGAATAAATTTAACAAAAGACATGCAAATCCTATGCACCAAAAACCCACAAAGCATTGCTGAGAGAAATTGCAGATGACCTAAGGAAATGGAGAAAAAAAAAAGAACTGTGTTGGAGACTTACCCCAGCCGATTTCAAGATTCATTGTAAAGGTACAGTAAACAAGGCAGTGTGGTACCAAATAGATAAATGGAACAGATTAGGGAGACCAGAAATAGACCATACATTTAGAATCAATTGATTTTGGACAAAGTCTTATTTTAATAAATGATGCTGGTACAACCAGATAAGTATATGGAGAAATATAATATGCAATGAATTATAAACCTTCATGAAAAAAGTTGAAACTATAAAGTTCTAGGAGACCACAGATGGCCTGGGGTGAGTCCCAAGAATTTGTGTTTCAAACAAGTTTCCCAGGTGATGTGTATGTTGTTAGTTCAGGGGCCACATTATTTTTTAACAGCATAGTATGAGAAAAAAAAAAACCACAAATGCTAACATTTTTCACTCAGATATTCCCCCTTGAATAATTAGAGGGTAAAATAGTAACTTCTTAGGAATAAATTGAAGCTATTAATAATTTAGGATAAAGTAAACATGACAGAATCTGTGAAGAAACATCTTTTTCAACCATGTTGAATTTAGGACTAGGAAACCATGGTTTTGTGAGAAGCCTAAATGGGATACAATACCTCAAGAGAAATTTACCACATAAATATGCCTCAACTCGAAGAAAAATAATCATGCATATAATATCTACCCTTGCTTTATGTGCCCATCATGAAGAAAAGATATTCCAATATAATTCAGCCTGGTGGTCCATTCTTGCTGGATTGTGCCTTGTGATGAAATATCACTGTCACCTCCCTGGATTAATAAAAGCCTTCTGTATGGAGGCTTTCCTATTATTCATCTGTGATTTGTTTGTCATTTCAATCACTCCCTGTGTCATGCTCCTTTTTGCTGTCTTCTTTTAAATTTTAGCTGTGCAGTATGCCGTTAGTGCATACTTTTTACAGCAGTAAACAAGCTTCAAACAAATAGGAATTTTAAAACTTTACAAAGGGAACCTTACAGGTGATGATCTCACAGAGAAGCACACCAAGTGTAAGGATGAAGAGCATGAGCTATGGAGTCAGGCAGCCCAGAGGTTAAATCCTGCTCTACCATTCAGCTAGGTAAATGTTTCTTCCACCGCTTGGAAGTCTCAGTTTTCTTACATAAAATGAGCTCTTGCGAATATCAAATGGGACAATTTGTAGGAAGTGAACCCATTATGAGTAACTTCTATAACTTTAATAATATCTTAAGCCATATAAATGTGTATCTCTCCTTTGTATTTTTATATGAAGCATCTCCTCTGCCAGTATCAAGCATTTATCTCAGGAGGGAGGTGGATGGGTAGTACGGAGCAGTAAAGGCAGGAAAAAGAATTAGATTTATTGCAGAAACAAAAAGAAAAAGAGCTAATATTCACATCCTGGTAGCCAAAACAGAATGTTTTTCAATGCTCACAGAGAAAAAGAGACAGACAAAGAAGAGAAATCTTAGGTGCTATTTTATCGAAGAGACTGAATATTTCCCTAAAGGGGCCATGTGGTAGACTGTTTGCCAAACTGGCTGCTGTCATTCCCATTTTTGCTTCCATGCCCTTTGCAACGTGATTTGGCAGCTCATCCCATCAGGTGACTGTTCCAGCAGACTGAACAGCAAGTGCAAAGACCCTTAGGCAAGAAGGCATTTGACAGGATTTCTTGAACCCACAGAGAAAGCCAGTGTGGCTGGAGTGCAAGGAGAAGTAAGTGGACAATCACGTACACGTTTTGAGACTAGGAAATCTCTGATATCAGAAGGACCAAAACTTAAACCACGCCGTGGCCTGTTTATATATGAGTACAGGAGGACCTACATTAAAATATTAAAATACTTTCATTCCAGTTGTTAAATAACCACAGCACTGATCCCCCTGGGTTTCTCCATGGCCCTGGCAAATCAGGCTTCTCCTCAAGCACCATAAACCTTTCATGACCCTGTAATTTAAGAATCAGGGTACATAGAAGCATTTACTACTGATGTAGTGCCATGACTATAGATGTACAACATTATCCCTATGCCAAAGGGAGAACATTTATTTATCTACATGTATATGAAGTTCAAAATAAGCATGAATTCATCCCATCAGTAAATACTTATTACCCATGGGCCAGGAGGTATTGGAAGTGTCAGAGATGAGCAAGAGTATACAAACAAGTTTCTACCCTCACAAAGCATACAGTTAAGCATTTAGGTAAATTGTTGCCTGCAGATTTTAGACAGTGGTTCTCAACCTAAACAGAATCATCTGAGAATTTTAAAAAGTACTGATGCATTGATCTCACCCCCAGCGAGGATGATTTCATTGCTCTGAGGTGTGGCCAGGGCATTGGCGATTTCTAAAAGCTCCCCAGTTGATATGATGTGCTGCCGCAGTTGAGAACCTCTCTCTAAAAAAGAGGTGATCCAATATGGAAAACAGAGAGTGGGATTTCTGCACATTAGTAAAATTATGGGTGTAAACCTAGAGAAATAAGTTTTCTCTGCATGTCAACAAATATAAATCAAGATAGAAACATGATTTCTTAAAAGGTACTTTTCAGAAATTTCTGGAAGCTGTCTTTGTAGAATGGCATTCTGCCAAAATGCTGGCTGGCAGTCTGACCCACTGCTGGGCAGGTCAGCTACTCATATTCTGACAGTACAGAGCAAAACTCTGGGTTTTTGAAATAAAATTCCTTAGGAGAAGGACTTCTAACCCTGAATACTCCTACTACCTTCCCTTCCCCGCACCATGACCTGTCTACCCTCGAACTACACATCCCACCCAAAGATAGTCATCAGCCTGAGGAATGGGCCTGTGCCCAGAATTCCAGGCCACAGATGAGGATTCCAGCCCTGGGAGAACCACAGCTTGGTGGATTGAGATTGCTTTTCAAAATGATTTTCTACTTCTCTAATGACTTTCCAGTTGCTTCCCTAAGCTGTCCATCAAGTGACAATGTTTTGAATGAGACAGAACTGAAAACACCCCAAAAAGGTTTGACTCAATGGAGAGTCCAGAGGAGCTGAGGAAATATGTGCCAAAGGCTGGGCTGCAGCATAAGTATTTTCTAGAGTCACTGGGTCACAGCAAAGCACATTCTAGGGCAACAAGTGTGTGAGCTCAGCACTAGCCCTTGATTATTCTATCCTAATGGAGGGGAATAATGATCTGGGTTTTCCGAAAGAGCAGCTGATTGTAATGAGCAGTTTGGTTTTGACTCTGGAAATCACTACGAGGTAAATAAAAAGGTATGCAGCATGTCTGAGCATATTTCATCTGGGCAGCATGGAATGTGGCCAAGAATGCTGGAGAGTAGGTGGATTAGCATTTCAAAATTCACCAGAGAAACCCCACAGTATAGAAACATCTCATTAGAAATAACAGAGCCCTGAATTATGATTTAGAAAGCAAGAATTCTTGTCTGTGGTCTATCATAACCAGGTGTGCGACCCTGGGTGAGTAATTTCTCTGTGCCTCAGTT
Source organism: Vulpes vulpes (assembly GCF_048418805.1). NCBI lineage: Eukaryota > Metazoa > Chordata > Mammalia > Carnivora > Canidae > Vulpes > Vulpes vulpes. The sequence goes on along the minus strand of NC_132790.1, from coordinate 80,371,807 downwards.
TCTCCATTTTTAAAATGAGGGGACCAAACTTAAATGATCTCCAGTAAGATGGATGGACAAAATTAAATTTAATATCTGTGTGAGGCAGAAAGTGTTGAGATCTGAAGCCTGAAGATTGCTGGTAGGAAGTAGACAAATTTGTATTTAGAGCCCAAGACACTCATAGAGGGTGAAGGTGGAAAGACATCAAGACCCCAACACTTTGTCTAAGAAATTAAAATTAGTTAGAGTGGGCTGGGGATTGCCCTGAGCAAACCTCAGAATCAGGGAATGGCCACAAGACATCTCTGGTAAAATCACCACCAAGGAGAAAAGATAGGACCACCAGCCTAGCCTCTGCATAGACTTAGGAATTCCAAAGAAGGCTGTAAATCAGTGCACAGGAGGACTGGACCAAGCCCAGGAATCAGGTAGCAGATATGAGTCCTAGAGAAGTGGCTATGTGAGGGAACATAAGGAGGGACAGGGAAAGCGGTCCAGACCAACTTTGCCTGGAACCCACTCCTGGTGGAATTTACTCCTGAGGTCTGGGGATCTTCTCTCTGGCCCCTGAAAGAAGAGTAGTGGGCCATGCAAAAATCTACACCAGCAGTTCCTTGGGAGCCACCAGCCTCTTGTGGGGTAGCAGAATCCCCTGGCCTTAAGAGGACATCTCTACTGAGACGCCAGAAGCAGAAATGGAAGTGACCATGATGGGATACCTGGGTGGTTCAGCAGTTGAGCGTCTGCCTTTGGTTCAGGGCATCATCCTGGAATTCCAGGATCAAGTCCCACATTGGGCTCCCTGCGAGGAGACTCTTCTCCATCTGCCTATGACTCTGTGTCTCTCATGAATAAAATATTTTTTTAAAAAAGGAAGTGACCATGATGACCCTGGCATATCAGGGGAAGGGGCTCTCAGAGAAGGATGTGGTATTTCCTGTTCACTGGACATGTGAAGGCTTACATGTTCAACTTTGGGAAGCCACCTGAGTGGTTGGTGCCTTATCTGTATCCTAAACTATAAATTGGGCCATGCTGGTTACAGATCTGTAAGATCCCTCATGGTTCCAATATGTTGTAATTTTCGTGTGTGATTCAAAGAAAAACCTAAAAAATGACTTTAATTCAGAATTTAGCATACAACTAACTATATCATTAAGTTTGTAGACACTGGGACTCTTGCCTACAAAAAGGAAATGTGTAAACTAGGGGTCCATCTGTGACCACTAAATAGCCTAAAATTAACAAAAAAGGTGTATCACTGCTAACGATCCATGAATTCACTCCATATGCATTCATCACAGATCATTAAAATGAAAGCTGGGAATGCAAGAAGAATTATATATTTTGGATATCTAAAAATTTTTCCTTAGAGCATATTTGTATGCATATGTAAAATACAAGTGTGTTACTCTGCAATTACAACTGAAATACAAGCTTTTTTTAGGAAAGGTGATTGTTAATATTAACTTCCTGTTTAAAATGGCCGTAGGCAATAATCATCAGCATTATAAATGTGCATACTGTTTAATCAGTAATTTTACATATAGAAATTTATCCTGATGAAATTTTGCACATTATACAAAACTAAATATATAAGAATGTTCATTGTCATAACATTGTTAATAAATAAAGAATTGGAGAGGTCCCTAGGTGGCTGTCAGTTATGAGTCCAACTCTTGGTTTTGGCTCTGGTCATGATATCATGGGTTGCTCAAATCAGGCTCCACACTCAGCAAGGAGTCTGCTTGAGATTCTCTCCCTCTTCCCCCCACCCCCACTCCTGCTCTCTCACTCTCTCAAATAAATAATCTTTAAAAAAGAAAAAATGGAAAAAATTGAAATATTCATTAATGAGGGATGAGTTAAATAAATTGTCAGCCTTCCATATGCTGGAATATTCTGAATTCACTAAAACTAGTAAAATACATCTTTTTTAAATTTAAATTTTACTGGGACACCTAAGTGGCTCAGTGGTTGAGCATCTGCCTTTGGCTCAGGGCATGATCCCGGGTCCGGGGATTGAGTCCCTCATTGGGCTCCCTGCCAGGAGCCTGCTTCTTCCTCTGCCTGTGTCTCTGCCTCTCTCTCTCTCTCTCTCTCTGTCTCTCATGGATAAATAAAATCTTTTTAAAAAATTTAAATTTTACTTAGCTAACATACAGTACAATATTGGCTTCTGGAATAGAATTCAGTGGTTCATCACTTACATACAACATCCAGTGCTCATCATAAGTGCCCCCTTTAATACCCATCACATACCTAGCCCGTCTGCCACCTATATCCCTCCATCAACCTTCAGTTTGTTCTCTATTTTTAAGAGTCTCTTATGGCTTGTTTTGCTCTCTCCCTTTCTCTTTTCCCCCTTCCCATTTCCTCATCTGTTTTCTTTCTTAAATTCCACATAGGAGTGAGATCAAATCGTATTTGTCTTTATCTAACTGACTTATTTCTCTTGGCATAATATACTCTAGCTCTATCCACGTCATTGCAAATGGCAAGATTTCATTCTTCTTGATGGCTGTGCAATATTCCATTGTATACCTATACCACATTTTCTTTATCCATTCATCTGTCAATGGACATTTGGGCACTCTCTATAGTTTGGCTATTGTTGATAATGCTGCTATAAACATTATATCCCTTTAAATCTGTATTTTTGTATCCTTTGGATAAATATCTGTAGGGAAATTGCTAGATCATAGAGTAGTTCTATTTTTAATTTTTTAGGAAACTCCATACTATTCTCCAGAGTGCTTGCACTAGTTTGCATTCCCACCAACAGTGCAAGAGGGTTCCCTTTCTCCACATCGTTGCCAGTACCTATTGTTTCTTTTGTTGTTAACTTTAGCCATTCTCACAGGTGTGAGGTGGTATCTCATTGTAGTTTTGATTTTGAAATACATCTTTATAGCAGAGGAATAATTTTATATTAACTGACATGGCTGTCATTCGTAGTTGTTTATTTGTTTACCCCATCTTCATCCCTGTTTTAAAATCAAATCTATATTGAGGCTGAGAGATTCACCGTATCAGAAAGGTATGTTAAAAAGAGCACTGATCACATAAGGCTATAATTCTTAGTACTTAGCACCAAAGATAAGAGACTCAGAGAAAGGTATTCTCACAATCTACCAGGCATGGTTTTGAGAATGAAAGGGGATGCTATAAATAATGACATGGAAATAACCTGGAAGAAACAAGGACACTCTCCTTACAGACTTTCCTCTCAGGCTACTTCATTTTATTGTAAACCAAAGAAAAATGTCATATTTAGCAGATAAGGTCCTTTAGAGCTTAAACAAAGGGAGATGGAAATTACTATCATTTACAAATACCTTCTCTCATTCCATAGGCTGCCTTTTTGTGTTGTTGATTGCTTTCTTTGCTGTGCCGCAAAGTTTGATGTAGTTCCCAGAGTTTAGCTTTTAGTTTGATGTAGTCCCAATAGTTTATTTTTGCTTTTGTTTCCCTTGCTTGTCTAGCTAGACAAATGTTGCTGTGGCTGATGTCAGAGACATTACTACTTGTATCTAGGATTTTTATAGTTTAGGGTCTCACATTTAGTTTTTCAATCCATATTGAATTTATTTTTGTGTATTGTGAAAGAAAGTGGTCCAGTCAGTTTCATTCTTTGGCATGTAGCTGTCCAGTTTTCCCAACATCATTTATTGAAGAGACTATCTTTTCTCCATTGTATATTCTTGCCTCTTTTTTCATAGATTAATGGCCACATAATCATGAGTTTATCTCTGGGCTCTCAATTCTATTCCATTAAGCTATGTGTATATTTCTGTGCCAGTACCATACTGTTTTGATTACTACAGCTTCATAGTATATCCTGAAATCTGGAATTGTGATACTGCCAGCTTTATTTTTCTTTCTCAAGACTGCTTTGGCTATTTAGGGACCTTTGTGGTTCCATACATACTCTAGCATTATTTGTTCTAGTTCGGTGAAAAATCCTATTGCTATTCTGATAGGGATTACATTGAATTTGTAGATTGCTTTGGGTAAGATGGATACTTTAACTATATTACCTCTTCCAATCGATGACCATAGAATATCTTTCCTTCTGTCTGTGTCATTTTCAATTTCTTTCATCAGTGTTTTATAGTTTTCAGAGTACAGATCTTTCACCTCTTACCTAGGTTAAGTTTATTCCTAGGTATTTTATTCTATTCAGTGCAATTGTAGATGGAATTGTTTTTCTTAATTTGTCTTTATAACTTTGTTATTAATGTGTAGAAATGCTACCAGTGGAAAATAATAAAGCAAACAAGGTAATGAACAAGATAGCTGGAGACTGATTAAGCATTGAAGAAAGCTGAAAAACTGGGAATTTAGAAATGATACAGGGTGGAGAGGTAGATAGCCAGAAAGACTTGCTTGAAAAGACATTTGGGTGGAGACCTTAATGTCCAAACGGGGGTTGGACATGCCAAGATGTGGGGAAAGAGTTCTCTAGACATGTAGCCAACAAGGCCTCTGTTGTGTTGAAGGAACGGACCTTGTGAAAAAGGCAACCTACTGGAGATTTAAACTGACTCACAGTTTAAGGAAATAAATAAGATAGAAGGAAACTATAGAACCAAAGACAACTGAGGGAGGGAGAAGGATGATGTGTCTGAGAAAGAAAATCAGTAAATGCAGGAAAAGGAAGGCACAAGCATCAGGAAAAACAATCTTTTCAGCTGCTTCAGACTAGAAGTGGTATATTGACAGTGCCTGGACTAGCTTACATGAAGGTCAAAGGAGTCTTCCTAAAACTTCAGGGGGATCAGAAGGGCATAGCAAGAAGAACTGAAATTGAAGATGTGTAGCCTAGCCAAGGAAAGGCTAATGTAGAATTTAGTTTTAAACATATTCATTATTATTATAATTTATCTTAGCCTAAATCACTGGGAATTGAGCTGACTCACAACTGTAAACAGAAGAGGTAATTGGAATTGTTGAATATTTCCTATGTTGGGAAATGCTCTGCAGTGATGAATATTTTGCAATTCCATCTTTTCTGGATGCTGTAATGTGTTTCATTGATTATGTGTCTGTTTGCCAATAACACACTGTCTTGATTTGTAAAGACTATAAATGCTTTGCTTTTAGAGTAAGTCTTAATATCAGGCAGTCAGTCCTCCAACTTTGTTCTTTTCCAAATTGCTTTGCCTATCCTACAACTCCATATTTTAAAAGCTTATTTTAATATTTTGTGGAATTTTTTCATATTTTTTGAATATAGCTGGTTTATTTACTTTTTTCTGGATAAAGAGAAAAATAAAAGAAAGAGAGGGATGTCAGTAAGGGATATTTTAGGCTGCAAGTGACAGAATTCTTCATTTCAGTACCATAGACAAAGAGGGGTTCATTTTTCCCCACATAAAAGAAAGTCTGAAGACAGGTGTTTGCTTGCATTGGTTCAGTGGCTCAACAATGCCAGAGCCAACATCTCCATGGGTCTCTTGACCTCTCCCTCATGGCCACAAATGGTAGCTGCAGCTGCTGCCATCTTTTTCATTTGGGATAGAAAAGAAGGGAAAGTAGGGGGTAACTTCTGTCTCTGGATCCAGAATTGGGTCAGATGGCCTCTTTGGCTGCAAGGGAGTTGGGGAATGGCATATTTTTTCTTCAGCCCATATAATAGACATAGGCCAGAAAGAAAGGGACTGATATGAGAGTTGGCAAGACCAGCCTGTAGTGTTTGCCACAAATGTTGATGAGAGGTTTCAAAAGGAAAAAAAAAGGAAAAAATTTTCATTGAATTCTGCTCTCTTCAAAAATATCATTAAAAGAGCCAATGACAAACAATCCATGTCACAGGATGCCTGGGGTAGCACAGTTGGTTAGGCATGCAATTCTGATTTTGGCTCAGGTCATGGTCTCAGGGTTCTGGGGTTGAGCCCTGTGTCAGGCTCTGGGTTTGGTGCAGAATCTGCTTGGGATTCTTCCTCTCCCTTTGCTGCCCGCTCCCCCTCCATTCATGTTCTCTCTCTAAAATTAAAAAAAAAATTTTTTTAAACAATCCATCTCAAGCCACATCACGTTCCTTACCAGTGTTGGATGGGAACCTCAGGACCTCCTGGTTCTGCCTCTCCCTGCCATGAGAGTTAGTTCTCCCCCAGCATTTAATAGCACTCACACAGTCCTTGACTTAGATCAGCTAGAAAAACAAACCTAGACTGTTGCTAAGGGACAAGAGTTACATTATAACCAGCCTACAGCATAGCTCTCTTCAGTAAACCTTTAAGGAAAAAATGTTGGAATTCAATGCAAGTCCATGAATTGCCCATTTCAGTCTCTGAATAGGGAAAACCGGGCATTTCTTCCTTTCTCTCATTCAATAAACCTTTATAGGGTTCCTATGCGCCAGGCACCGGGTGTTTTTATCCCTCTTCTCTTTATTATTGTACCCTGTGCTGTTTTCTTGGATTATTTTTCTATCTAAGTGTATATGGCAATATGTATGTATGTGTATAAAAGTTTAAGACAATGTCAAACTTGCAGAGCCCAGGGCACTATTGCTATAACTCTCTCTGGTCTCCCTGTGGAAGCCACAAGACCACCACTCATACTCCTTTGATAAGCCTTGGAAGGTGTGGAAGAATCAGGATGCAAGAGATTATCTGTGAGGAATGCTGATTCTGCAACATTCATGTACTTATTCATGCATTTATTTATTTATTTATTCAGTAAATATTTATTGAGTCCCTTTGCTGGATTCTGGAGATATTGTGGTATATATATAGACACAGTCTCTACCCTCACTGAGCTTGTATTTGTTGTAGGATAATGTTTTTGAAATAGTAACCAACGTTATTTTCTCTCAGTACTTACTTTCTTCTCTCCCTGCTCCCACTCAAGTAGCTAGACTATGCTCCTTGCCTTAGGGGAGAGAAAATAAGCAGAAGACAGAGAAAAAAGGAGAGACTTCCTGTAGTTATAGGAATATAAGTGGCACTAGAGCAAATGTTAGCATGAACTTCACCCCACACAGATACTCTAATATGATACAAAAAATTCCTTGGAGCTGAAAGGGAGAAGAAAGATGGTAGGCAAGGGAATTGCCATACAGGTCAGTGGGGATCGGAGAGACAATCAGACCTGAAGGGGCCATGAATGAAAACAAACTGTGTTGGCCAAAAGCCACATTGAAGAGAATTTGTGGACACCCTTGAATCAGATGGTATCCAAGGGTGCATTTGCCAACACCACCTATCACCCACTAGGGCCCATATCAGCCATTCTTTCTCCAGCTACCCAAACTTCATGCTTGCCTTTTCTTCCTGGGTATATAGTTAGGCTCTACTTCCCAGCCTCCCTTGCAGTTATATGAAATCATATCGCAAACCTATGAGTTCTAGCCAATTGAATGTGGGAGGAAGTGATATTCACCACTTCCTATCCTGTTCATACATACTTCCAATGCAATCCTCTATGTTCCCTCTTTCCTGTTTTGTCAAATATAAATGATGGGCTCCAAGGCCCTAGGGCATGGCAGAGCCAAAAGATGGAAAGGGCCTGTGTCCCTGGGTCCCTGCTTGGAAGAGAGCACATAAAATAATCACTCTGACTGGGTTCTTGTGTGAGAAGAAGTTAATTTTTACTTATTTATTGCATTAAGCCATAAAAATATTGCAGTTTGTTACAGAAGGTTTTGCCAACTCTGAAAATATTTCAAGCAACTCTCCAGCTCAAGCAACACTCATCTCCCTGGACTTGGTTCACTCCTTAGCCAGCTTACCCCATGAGGACAGGCACTCCATTGCAAAATACCAGGACACAGCACCCACCCCCAAAGGGAGGGTGAGGCCCTTACAATTTGCCATAGCAGTATAACAGTATAGGAGGGAAAGGTCTTACTCTTGTATTTGTCAGGATAACCAGAACCTGCTTAGAATTTTTCCTGGGCTAGGAAACTGGTTAAACACACAAACATCACACAGCATAGAAGGGGAGAAAAATACTGGACAAGTCAATGTAGAGTTATGTGTAGAATTACAAACTGCGCTAAGCTCTGTGGAAAAAAAATACAAATAGTCTGGCAAAAATAACAGATGGGGATAGAACTCATATTAAGGAATCGAATGAGTAAAGACTCTGAGGAAGGAACAGCTGAATTGAAACCTATCAGGAAAACCAGAATCAAGCAGATTAAGAGTTGGGGGAATAGCATTCAGGCAAAAGAAATAGAATGTGCAAAGGCACTGAGAAAGGAAGGAGGTTGTCTCATTGAGGATCTGAAAAATGTAAGTTTAGCTGTGATGTAGAAAGAGAGGAGGAGAGGGTATGAGATGATGGGGATAGAGAAATAAGCAGAGGCAAATTCAAAGAAGGCCATGTAGGGCTGGTCCTTGCATCTTCAGATGTTTCTGCATCTTTTATGTTTTATTACAAGAACCTAGGAAGGTATTGAAGAATTTTAAGCAGGGATCATGATCAGGATTACATTTTTAAAATATCTAACTGGCCAAGATGGAGATTGGTTGGAAGGGAGGGAAAAGTGAAAGGAGAAAGCCCACATAGGAGGCTATTTCAGAAATTCAGGCAAGAGATAATGGTGTGTTTAAATAGAAGAGTAGCAGCATGTGTATGGAGAAAAATGGATGGGTTTAAGATATGCCTGGGAAGTTGAATGGAATAGTAACTGTTGAATTCAAAAACTTTAAACTCTAGTGAGAGACAGGAGCAGGTGGTAAGTTGTATGAGACTCAGTTCTGGTCTAGGCCTTCTAAGAGCTAAAAGAATAAGACAACAGTAACATCAGGCTCCCCAGTGTCTGAAATATTATTTGAGCAGGATGGTTTGGAGGAGATGAGACATTGCATGGAAAACTGAGCTTAGAGTCAAAGAGCTGTACCCCAGTTGGATATGTGATTGGGTGCTCACTCAAATGTGTTGTCATGCCAAAAAAAGATAGAGTCTGGTTAATTAAGTAACTTTGAAATCTACAAATAAAGGCTCTGCCCAGATATGATCTAAGCATGATGGGGAAGAATAATTCCACCCTTTTCCCATTCTTAAAAAAGCTATTGATAATAATGAGAAGAACAGCTAATATTATGGAGCATTTTGTGCCAGGCCTGTGCTAACAAATGTGTGTGCATATTCTCATTTAGGCTCACTAGGGCTCTGTGAGATAGGCACTATTTTTACTCCTATTGACTAACACTAAGGCTTAAAGATTAGTACCTTGTCCAAGTCCTTATCTCTAGTAACAGAGTAGGGTATATTCAAACCCAGCTCCAACTCTAGAGTCCTAGGACTCTGTAATGTGTTGAGAAGGATTCTGAAGATGCATTTGGGTTCAGTGGAGGCAAAGTTAGATGGGTGCAATCTGGTCAGTCACGTTTAAGTATGTGCCTTATAACCATGCAGCTTTATTCTAAATGATAAATCACTATGGATTACATAACAAAAGAAAACTGTCATTACACTTTACTATTTTATAGGATATAATGTTCATTTTCTAATGGCTAGTTATAGTTTTCAAGGCAACTAACTAGAAAGAATATTTGAAGAATCTTGTACATGAGGGTCTCTAGATAACTTAACACAAGAAATCTAAATACATTATGAAAAGATTTAAAAACCTGCTTTGAGAGCCTTTTCTCTTCAGAACTCAACTGGGGAGTCACATCAGGCTAGAAAATGGTTCTAGGGCAGAGTCAAGCTTTGAGCTGTCGGGGGAAAGGCTAAGCTAAAATAAAACTGCATTATGTCTGTGAATCCAGTATTAACTGGTATAAACCAACACTGTTTCCCCTAAAAGCTCTCTTGAGAAAGAACATTTTCAACTACTAATGTGGCTTTCTTCTCACCTCTTTCCTGCCCCCAGTGGGGGAAAAATGTTTATTCTTCTTACATAATTTTGCTCTTCTTTATGTTACCAAATGCCTTGTGATAGTATTACAACGGACAGATCTCTTACTGAGAAGTTGCCAACAACCAAAGGATAATTAACTTAGTCTTCCAGGCATATTAAAAAAAAACAAAAACAAAAACAAAAAAACCACACACACACACAGAGTGGACCATGCACAATTCATTGGGAATAGTGTGCAACTGCTTATATGTCAGTGAAATTTGTTGTGGCTGTAAAAAATCCTACATCTCAAAGAATGCTTTGTGCAGTAGAATCTTTTGCTGAAAGGAGATGGGTCCTTAACTTTTAGGGAACAGAAGTGGGGCAGTACTACATAGGGAATCAATAAGCATTTATTAAATGTCTACTTGGTTAGGCACATTGCTAAACTCTGAAGATATAAAGAAGAATAATGAAATCTAAGATAATTGACAACCTAATAAAGAGAGGAGAAAGAACTAATATAGCAACTGAGAAAAAAAGGAGATTTATACACACACACACACACACACACACACACACACTCATAGTAGTTCTCAGAGTTGTAGTCCCTAGGCCAACAGCATCATAGGAACTTATTAGAAAGGCCCTACATGAAGCCTACTGAATCTCAAACTCTGAAGGTGGAGCCTAGCAATCACCTCCCAGTGCATACTGTCTGGAAACTACTGGTTTAGCAAAAGAGATGACAATAAAGTATAATTGCTTGGGTAATCGTTGCATTGGTTACTGGTATCCAACCAAGAAATAATAAACTTGGGCTCTGGGGCCTTTCAGGCTGTTGTAATCTAGCACTATGAGGCAGGTTTGAGGTTTCATTTTGCCAACATCTAAGGCCATTGTGTTGCTCTCTAGCTTGAATTCTTGCTACATTTCTGTGTTCGTTTCCTATTGCTGCCATGACAGATTGCCACAAATTTGGTGGCTTAAAACAACATACATTTATTATCTTTCTGTTCTAGAGGTCCAAAGTCCAAATTCAGTGAGGCCCGAAGTCAAAGTGTTGGCAGATCTGGTTCCTTCTGGAAGCTCTAGTGAAAAATCAATTCCTTTCCCTTTCCCAGTTTCAACACACCACTTGTATTCCTTGTCTTATGGCCCTGCATCATCTTGACTACTGCATCCCTCATCATATCTCTTCTGATTCTGTCTCTCCTACCTCCTTCTTATAAGGACACTTGTGATTATATTGGGTCAGTCGGATAATGCAGGACAATCTCCTCATCTCAAAATCTCTTTGCCATGTAAAGTAGCATACTCACAGGTTTTTGGGATTAGGACATGGACATCTTTGAGGGGCCATTATCAACCTCCCACAACTTCCCCTTCAGAGTTGCTTGAGAAAATAGGGGGGAGAAAGGAAAGAGATGTTGAATGACAGAGTTTTTAGGAGGATAAGATTTATAAATGGATTCAGGTGTTATTTTAATCTGTCAGTCATTATTCTATATAAAAGTCCAATCAGGTATCCATGGCTTGGAGTGCTCCAAAAGAAGAGCATCAACGAGGTTGGCAAGGCCTAAGCCCCCCTGAGCAAGCCTGTTTATCCCGATGTTCATCTGTCTTCCGGACATCTCCATTTGATTAGGCCCAGAACTGAACTCTTCATTCCTGCCCCTTGCCCTGCTGCCCCATCCCAACCTGGGTTTCCTCCTCAAGACCCTATTTCAGATAAATGCACATAACCTATTCACATAATCCAGAAATCTACATAATACCTTAGGCTTTGTCTTTCAGTGCCCCAACCTCCTCACCATTCACATCTAATCAGCCACTCACCTCTGTCAATCCTACCACAGAAATAACTGTCTTCCTTTCTAACTAGGGGCTCACATTTTTCATCTAGATTTTGCAAAGGCCTCTTAACTGGTTCCCTGGCTTTAAGATCACCGCCTTTATCACCACTACCATGAGAGTATTTCCAAAACAAATCTGTCACCCATTTTCCTCTGCTGTTTATAACTCCCTAAAGACATTTTAGAATAAAGAGTAGGTAGTAACTCCCTAACAAGGTGTTTAAGGCTCTTTATGTTGCACCCTTAGGGGGCTCCTGGGTGGCTCAGTGGTTGAATGTCTGCCTTCAACTCAGGTTGTGATCCCGGGCTCCTGGGATCAGGATCAGGTCTTGCATCAGGCTCCTTGCAGATGTCTCTCTCTGCCTATGTCTCTCATGAATAAATAAATAAAATCTTTTTTAAAAAAATGATGCACCCTCAGCTTACTTGTTCAGCTTATGTTTGCCATTTCTTCATATGATAAAGCAAGTTATTTACAGATCCCAGATTGCACCTCGATCCCTCATACCTCTTACCTTTTAACCAGGCTCTCCTCTTTGCTGGAACATCCTCATTGGATTCCATAACTGCCTGGAGTGAGTACTCTTTAAGTATTCCTCTAGATATACTGCCCTGGCCTCTTTCTTCTCTCTTACCATCCACTGCTCACTTTTGGAAGTACTTATTATCCTGAATTTTTAAAAAGATTTTTTTTATTTATTCATGAGAGACACACACAGAGAGAGGCAGGGAGAGAAGCAGGCTCCATGCAGGGAGCCCGATGCAGGACTTGATCCTGGGACCCCAGGATCACACCCTGAGCCAAAGGCAGACACCCAACTGCTGAGCCCACCCAGGCGTCCCAATTATCCTCAATTATAATTAATGATCTGTGGTCTCACATCACAAGACCATGAACTCCTTAAACATAAGGATTGAATTTTACTTATGTCTATATTCTCAGAGCCTAGCACAGTGCAGAGCACACAGTAATTGTTCAACATATTTCCCAGTTGAATTGAGATATTACAAATCTTCAGGAAATGCTAGTTAAGAAAACAAAGAAGGAGTGGGAATAAGGAGGAGAATTAGGTTATAGTCATAGGTGCCTAGTAACTTGAAAGGCCAGGATGTTTTAGGGGAGAGTAGAAGGAAAGGGTTTTCAGTAATGTCAATTACTCCTGAGGACTAAAGTCAGAAAATAAGTCTTTGGATTAGACACACAAGAAGCCACCAATGATGTTAAAGAGAGCAGTTTCAAGTGGAGTGTAGAAGATGCAGAAAAGGTAAGAAGATGAAAAAGGGCCCAATCAACCAGTGTTTCTCATACTTTATTGCACCAAAACACCCTTGTCAGAAGAAAAGGAAATGATACAGATCACTTGAGGCCACACATAAGGGAAGATGGCCCCTCTCAAAGACAAAAAACTAACTTATGTCATACCTTCATTCTAAGGGTCCTCTCAAAAGGAAACTTCTAAGAGCAACAAATTCAAAGTCTTCTAGTTGTGAATACAGGATGGATTGATGCTCTTCCAAACCCAAAACTGTGACATAATTTTAAAATGTGGTTATTAAGCACCTGCTTGTTCATCACTGTGAATTTAAGGACATTTACAGAGGTCACATCTTAGCATATGGTCTGCTTCTTCATTGAAGTTGTTGGCAGCAAAGCTGCTCACAGCTTGGTGTGCTGTGCTATCACCAGCATGAGAATTTAAGGAATGGCATGCTGTGCCAGCCAGTCCATCTGAGATTTCTGGCAGAGAGAGGCCCTAAGGAGAACTTGGTTGGAAGGCAGAATTTTTCTTTAAAACTTAAAAATCACAAGTTAAGGTTGTACTCAAACACACAAAATCTCCCTATTCTAAGTCTATCATGAATGAATAACCTAAACCACCTTTTGCTAATTTATATTTTCAGTTTTACCCCTTCTTGCAGTAGTCAACCTTAGTTGACTTTCTTTGTAAAATAGAACAACTCTTCTTTTTATTAACTTTAATTCTTCTGGTTTCAATCTTCAAAGAAGCCCCCAGTTCTTAAAGGCAAGGTTTGATAAGCAAGACCAGGGCAGACTATTATTACTTGATTTTATGAACTTAAGGACAATATCTCCATGGCCTTTTATTTTCTATGCGAAAAAAGTTTTAGTTTTCTCCTATAACCAAATCCATTTGGAGAAAAGAATTAGACTTGATTAAAGATTATCTGGACATGAGTTCCAGTTGTGCCACTTGCTTCAGTGAATTAATCTCTGGATAAGTTTCTTAATCTATAAATAAGGATACAAACAAATACCTCACATAATAATTATAAGGATTAAATGAGATAATACATTTAATTAAGTCAAGGTATAGACTAAGTTTCTATAATAAAGAGAACCTAAAATATAGGGGCTCAAATAAGAACTTCGTATTTAGGAAAAAACTTAGTTAGGAAAAAACTTTTCCTTATGTTATATTCTAGCAGTAGTGGTTCATAGGTACTCTTACATTCTCAAAGTATAGATTCCATATTTGGATAGGTCATTTCCCAGCCAGCTGTGTAAAGGATAGATATTGGTGGCAAAGAACTTTCATTTAAGGATGCTTTCTTTTAAGCTGTGACCCAGAAACCACATACATCACTATTGTTTATGTACCATCTGTCAGAATGCAGTCATGTGGCCACATCTAACAGCAATGAAGGCTGGGAAATGTATTTCTATCTGGATGGACATATGCCCAGTTAAAATTGTTAGCATATGTCCATCTTGCTTACTATTAAAAGGAAGAATGATAGAATGAATTCTGTGGGATAATGAACAATTTATATCAGCTACACTCTTACCATCATATAGATTTCTATCATGGTAAAAAAAAAAAAAATCAGGACACCTGGGTGGCTCAGCAGCTGACTGTCTGCTTGAGGCTCAGGGCATGATCCCAGGGTCCTGGGATCAAGTCTCGCATTGGGCTCCCAGTGGGGAGCCTGCTTCTTTTTCTGCCTCTCTTTGTGTCTCTCGTGAATAAATAATAAAATCTTTAAAAAAAAATCACGTGGCATTTTATTTCAGATCTTCCTTTCCACTAGTAAAGAATCTTATACAGCCAGCACCTCCAAGGACTAAAGGATGAGGTTTGGGGGGTTGTTTTTATTTGTTTGTTTTAAGGCAGAGGATTATGTCCACATCTTCCAAGCCTAACACAGAGGTATTCTTAATAAATGTTTATCAAAGTGAATAATCAATAACTCCCTCAGCTCTTATCTGGGTTAAACCCCTCTAGTAATATGTAGAACGCAGACTTTCCATTTTTAATGAGTAGTACTATATCATATATATGACACTGTTGGCTTTACATACATATGATCCAATTGGTTACATGGTGAAGCACTTTAGTATATTCTTGATGTTTGATATTTTTGAGGAGAAAGGAGTAAAAATCTTTAAAAAGAAACCTGACTCTCAAAGCATGATAGTGTTCTCTCAAGTTGACTATTTAAATAAAAAATGAGGGCAGCTTGGGTGGCTCAGCAGTTTAGCACTGCCTTCGGCCCAGGGCCTGATCCTGAAGACCTGGGATCAAGGCCCACGTGGGGCTCCCTGAATGGAGCCTGCTTCTCCCTCTGCCTATGTCTCTGCCTCTCTCTCTCTCTCTCCCTCTCTCTCTGTGTCTCTCATGAATAAATAAATAAAATCTTTTATAAATAAATAAATAAATAAATAAATAAATAAATAAATAAATAGAGGGAGCTTGGGAAGATGGCAGAGTAGGAGGATCCTAAGCTTCCCCTATCCCACATTTACAACTAGATATCACTCACATCCGTGTAAATAAACTGGAGAGGGATCCAAAGCCTGGCAGAACAAACTCCACAACTAAATGTAGAGAAGAAGCCACTGGGAAGAAGAAGCCATCTGAGAAGTTAGGAAGGGCAGAAACAGTGGTTGGGAGCTCCTCATAAGAGAGAGGGAGCTATGGGCATAAAGAGGGGAAAGCACCAGGGAGCCCACACTGGGAAGACGAATCCCCATAATGTCTGTCTTAAAAACCAGAAGGGCTGAATTCTGTGAGTTTTTTTTAATTAATTAATTAATTTATTTATTTGACAGAGAGAGCACAAGAAGGGGGAGCAGCAGGCAGAAGGAGAGGGAAAAGCAGACTCCTTGCTCAGCAAGGAGCCTGATGTGGGGCTTGATCCCAAGATGCTGGGATCATGATCTAAGCCAAACGGAGATGCTTAACCAACTGAGCCACCTAGGTGCTCCTGAATTCTTTGAGTTTGTATAAGCAGCAGGTCTTGGAGCCTGGAGTTTTAAAGTCAGCTGACTCAGCACTAGCAAGCTGGAGGGTGAGTGATCGCCAGATCCCTGCCCTTAAAATGACAACAGCCCAAGAGAGACAAAATAGAAGTGACAGTTTGCACAATGCCTGAGGCAAAGGGGAGAGAGATTTGTTTACATGGATTTATGAGCATATTGGAGGACTTCTCTAGGAACAAAGAAGCTGGCAGGTGCTATTCTCCTCCCCTGTTCCCCAGCATAAACACAGGTCTATCTGTGGGAGGTGGCACTGCATAGACACTTGCTACTAGCAGTGTACCCCAGCCAGGAGTTCTGAGGACTCTTCCACTCCAAGCCTGCTGACGTTGGCTCTGGGCACAGAATAAATTTTCTTGAACCAGTGTGTAGCCCTGCTCAGCACGACAGACACAGTTGCTGCATACCTTGCCCCCAGGGGCCACCATGCTTCAGGGGCAGGGATTCCAATCTAGGACTAGTAGCTTAGTGGAAATTTTGCTAACACCACTGCCCCACCTCTGAGACCTCCTGCAATCATGCCCTTTGAGAGCTAGCCTGCATGGGTGTCAACACCACAGAGAGAAAGCACAGCCTAAACAGGCAGTGATGATGTCCAGACTAAAAGAAAAAACAACACAGACACAACAGCAGGATGTAAACAACACACATAGGAGACTCCCCTGAAGTCCCAGGTTCTGGTGAACAGTAGACATGGCACTGCAGGGCACTACAGGACTTCTTCATAAAGCCACTACTTTCAAGAGCAGATGATGTAGCTGACTTTCCTGACACAGAGAAACAGACACAGAGAGGTAGACAAAATGAGGAGATAAGTATGTTACAAATGAAAGAACTGAACAAAATCACAGTACGATCTCTAAGAGAAACAGAAAAAGTAATGGGCCTGATAGAGAATTTAAAGTATCATAGCAATCAAGCTGAACAATGAGAGACCAACAAATACTGCATAATGAGAATAGACTTAAGAGAACTCAGTGACTCCATCAAGCATAATAATGTTCACATTATAGGGATTGAGAAAAGGAGGCAAAAAATGTATTACATTTGTATCTCCAAATGTATTTGGAGAAATAAGAACTAAAAACTTCCTGAATCTGGGGAGGGAAACACAGATCATGATTCAAGAGGCACAGAGATCCCCTCAACAAATTCAACACAGGGAGGTCCACACCAAGACAAACAGTAATTAAAATGGCAAAAAATAATAATAAAGAAAGAATGTGAAAGGTTGCAAGAGAAAAGAAGACAGATACAAAGGAAACCCTATAAGTC
This sequence comes from Vulpes vulpes, assembly GCF_048418805.1. Lineage (NCBI taxonomy): Eukaryota > Metazoa > Chordata > Mammalia > Carnivora > Canidae > Vulpes > Vulpes vulpes. The sequence goes on along the minus strand of NC_132790.1, from coordinate 80,354,616 downwards.
AATCAGCTGATTTTTCAGCAGAAACTTTGCAGGCTGGAAGAAAGTGGCACTATATATTCAAAGTGCTAAAAGGGAAAATTGCAGCCAAGAATACTCTATCCAGCAAAGCTATCATTCAGAGTAGAAGAGACAAAGTACTTCCCAGACAAATAAAAGTTAAAAGAATTCATGACCGGTACACCAGCCCTAGAAGAAGTGTTAAAGGGGGAATTTGTGGGTGGAAAACAGTAACTATAAGTAAGAGTAAAAAAAAGAAAAAAAGAAAAGAAAAAGAAAGAAAAAGGAAGCACAAAAAAAAATCAGTAAAAATCAGTCGAGAGGCACAAAATAAAAGGATATAAAATATGATACCAAATATCTGACATGTGGAGGGGAGAGGAGTAAAGAATGAGTTCAAAATTAAGTAACCATCAGCTCAGTATATACTGCTATATGAAAAAGGTGTTATATATAAGCCAAATGGTAACCACAAATCAGAAAACAGTAATAAATATGAAAAAATAAAGCATAAGGAATCCGAGTATGTCACTAAAGAAAACCAGCAAACCATGAAAAAGAGCAAGAGAAGAAAGGATCAGAGAAAAACTGCGAAAACAACCATAAAACAAGTAACTTAATAGCAATAAATACATATATATCGATAAGTATTTTGAATGTAAATGGACTAAATGCTCCAATCAAAATACACATAGTGTCAAAAAGGATTAAAAAACAAGACCCAGGGGATCCCTGGGTGGCGCAGCGGTTTGGCGCCTGCCTTTGGCCCAGGGTGCGATCCTGGAGACCCGGGATCGAGTCCCACGTCGGGCTCCCGGTGCATGGAGCCTGCTTCTCCCGCTGCCTATGTCTCTGCCTCTCTCTCTCTCTCTGCGACTATCATAAATAAATAAATTAATTAAAAAAAATATATATATATATAAAAACAAGACCCATCTCTATGCTGCCTATAAAAGACTCATTTCATTTTTTTTATTTTTTAATTTGAGTTCGATTTGCCAACATATAGTATAACACCCATTGCTCACCCTGTCAAGTGCCTCCCTCAGTGCCCGTCACCCAGTCACCCCATCCTCCTACCCACCTCCCCTTCCAGTACCCCTTGTTCATTTCCCAGAGGTAGAAGTCTCTCATGTTCTGCCCCCCTCTCTGATATTTCCCACTCATTTTCTCTCCTTTCCCCTTTAATCCTTTTCATTATTTTTTATATTCCCCAAATGAATGAAACCATATAATGTTTGTCCTTCTCCAATTGACTTATTCTTTTTAAATTTTTTTTTAATTTTTTTTAAATTTTTATTTATTTATGATAGTCACAGAGAGAGAGAGAGAGGCAGAGACACAGGCAGAGGGAGAAGCAGGCTCCATGCACCGGGAGCCCGATGTGGGATTCGATCCTGGGTCTCCAGGATCGCGCCCTGGGCCAAAGGCAGGTGCCAAACCGCTGCGCCACCCAGGGATCCCCTCCAATTGACTTATTTCACTCAGCATAATACCCTCCAGTTCTATCCACTGTTGAAGCAAATAGTGGGTATTTCCGACCTAAAGACACCTGCAGATTGAAAGTGAGGGGATGGGAAGACATTTATTATACAAATAGATACCAAAAGAAAGCCAGAGGGACACCTGGATGGCTCAATCAGTTAAGTATCAAACTCTTGGTTTCAACTCAGGTCATGATCTCATGTTCTGAGATCAAGCCCCTAGTCAGACTCCATGGTCAGTGGAGGCCCTGCTTGGGATTCCCACCCTCTACAACCCCCATCCGAACACTCTCTCATGTGCATGAGTGCACTCCATCTCTCTAAAGTAAATAAATAAATCTAAAAAAGAAAGAAAGAAAGCCAGAGTAGCAACACTTACATTGGACAAAATAGACTTTAAAACAAAGTCTGAGGTACCTAAGTGACAGTTAAGTGTCTGCCTTTGGCTCAGGTCATGATCCTGGTATCTTGAGATTAGGCCTGTGTCTTGCTCTCTGCTCAGTGGGGACTCTGCTTCTCCCTATCCCCCTTGCCCCACTTGTGCTCTCTTTCTCTCTCTCAAACAAATAAATAAATAAATAAATATTTTTTTAAAAATCTGAAAAAAAAAGACAAAGAAGGACACTATATAATAATGAAGGGGACAATCTAATAAAAAGACATCCCAGTTGTAAATATATATGCACCCAGCATAGGAGCACCAAAATACATGAAACCACTAAAAACAAACATAAAGAAGTACACTTGTAATTAGCACTGGGTGATATAAGGAGCTGTTAAAAATATGAAACTCCTATTACACTATATGCTAACTATACTAGAATTAAAATAAATTTTTTTTAAAACATGGTACATTAATCAATCAAACATGATACCATTAACTTAAAAAATGTTTATCATCCATTTTCTTGGCATTCAGAGAAAACTAGTACAGACAGTAGCCATTGGGAACCATAGCCCAGCCTATTCAGGAATGTGGTAATGTATTGTAAGCCATCTTTCTTTATAATAGTCCCAGAATGAGACTGTTTTGCCTGAGGTTGGGCAAACTAAATGAAAGTTTTCACACTCTCTCACATCTCAGATTCTCCAACTTATCTGTGGTTGCACAAGGTGATAGTCTAGGGAAAAATGGCTTAACTAACAGGAAAAAAAACTAGCTGGAGAACAGAAAGGAATTTAAGAGATTGGGCGTCTAACCTGTGTCTGACGTTGTGCTAAGGTCATTCAACACATTATCTAATTTAGTTCTGATAATAACCTTAAATGAGGTAGGCATTGTTGTAGGAAACTTCTTTTAGGGTCAAAGAAGTTCAATAACTTATAAATGATCACTGTTGCACATTGGTTTCCAGAAGGTAGACTCTAACGTGGAGGTTTACGTTCAGAGAATTTGAAAAGAATATTCTCAGGATCAATACCTGGTGAAGGGAAGAAAACAGTATTGGACATAAGGAGGAGCTGGGCTTCAATACAGTCTCAGTGAGGCCTCCGCTAATCACATGGGGAGTTCTAGAGCTGCAATGTCCCTTGAGAGTTGCCTCAAGTTAGGATGAGTGGGCCAGGATTTTACACTCTCACAAAAACCAGTTAACACAGTCTACAGCACTAGCAACAGCTGAGGAAAATAAATTCTTCAATCCCAAACAGAGATCTGAGCAACACATCACAGCATCTACTGGAGTCAACCAACCTGGAAGTAACAAAGCCAGAATGTCCGAACACAGCTCTGACACCAAAGTCCATGCATTCTTCCACTGCACAGGCAGTCAGCTGGTTGTGTACCTATATGTTTGCCATTTTACAAAATGATACAAAGGAACATAATTTATAAGCTAGTTCTGGATATATGGCCTTGGTATCTTAACATCGTGAGAATTTTCTAAAATTCATGTAGAAAATTCAATCTTGGCTCTATTACATTTTTTTATGATTAACACCTCTTCTAAGGTTTTCCACAAAAATGTCCTCATTTCTTAAGTAGAGTCAACCAAAATACCAAGTATGATAAAAATTTTAAACATATTCTATCTAGGTGAATTCACTAGGTAACTTCCAAATGCCTCATCACAGAATTCTCTTAGAATTCAGGAATAAGGGCCACCTGGGTGGTTCAGCGGTTGAGCATCTGCCTTTGGCTCAGGGCGTGATCTTGGAGTCCCAGGATCGAGACTCACATCGGGCTCCCTGCATGGAGCCTGCAATTGGATTTAGAACTCCCACGGGAAGATATACAAGAACTCAGACAGCCTTAATGGAATGTAAAAATCTTTTACCTTGATATGAAAGTCTGAAAAGTATAGCTAAAATTTATCAGCCATGTGTTTCAATTTGAAAGTTACATGATCAAAGCAAAGTAAAACCCATGGCAGATACAGCATTTCTCCATTCAACAAATATTTACAGAGGATCTATGGTATGCAAGGATCAGCATTCCATACTCTAAGGACTCTGGTCATGACTTAGCTCTTCCAGAGAAATCTGATTGGCTTTCCAGCTGCATGAGAGTGATAGCTTCTCGCTACCTTGTTTTAGAATATACAACCACTCTATATAACAAGCGAAGTCAAATATCCTTATCAAATATTTTCCTTTATTTTTTTAAAGACTTTATTTATTTATGAGAGACACAGAGAGAAAGAGAGGCAGAGACACAGGCAGAGGGAGAAGCAGGCTCCCTGCAAGGAGCCTGATGTGGGACTCCATCCCAGGACTCCGGGACCATACCCTGACCCAAAGGCAGATGCTCAAACGCTGAGCCACCGAGACATCCCAAATATTTTCCTTTATATTTATATGTACTTAAATATAAGCACATATATAAACCTAATGTACAGCAGTAATCTTTTATAAGTTATTTAACTTATTTAACCTAAAAAGAAGTTTCCTATTATATATGTAGTTACACACACACACACACACACACACACACAGTACTTAAATGGTGTGAAATTCTGCAATGTATGTTTAAGGAAATTAAAAAGACAGGCATTTTTGTTATTTTCTCCCTTTGAAGCCACAAGAAAAAGAGCAAGTTATGTATTCCAAAGTGTACGCTAAAAACGATTATGATTAATGCTATCTGGAAAAAAAAACATTAAACTATGTTTTTAATATCCACTTAATAAATGTTTATTTGGGGTCATGTAATAAGTGCTATACATTACTCAGCCTTTGTTAATGGCACTTGTGCATCAAGAATAGCAATTTTATTTTTTAATATATTTTTAAAGATTTTATTTATTTATTCATGAGACACACACACAGAGAGAGAGAGGCAGAGACACAGGCAGAGGCAGAAGCAGGCTCCATGCAGGGAGCCCGATGTGGGACTTGATCCTGGGACTCCAGGATCACGCCCTGGGCCAAAGGCAGGTGCTAAACTGCTGAGCCACCAGGGATCCCCCTGTACAGTGATTTTAAAACATATTTACATGATATTATGTATTATGTATGCTAGACACAGTTGTCTTTTTCACAAGCTCCCCAGGAGATCCTGACACATGCTCAAATCTGAGAACATGGCTCTAACTCACTATCCATTAGTCCTGTACTAAACAGAAGACTTCTATGATCCATTGCAATAAATATAAATGTTGCATTTGTCTTTAGAGAACAATAGGCAAAGATCTAAGAATTCTCGGCAGCACAGAGCATCTTTTTGCATTTCCAAGCAATACAGTGCATCAGCTAGAGTAGCAAATTCTGCATAAAAACATTTCAGTTTTAATTTCCATTCTTTGATGTCTTTGCTGTAGCTTCTTAGGAAATCATTTAATTTTCACAATAATTTGTTTCCTCATCTATAAAAGAGGAGCTTTGCCTGTGGCTCTTTACAGTGACTTCCACCTCCTTAAGCTCTGTGATTCAAAACATCTCAATCAATATGTATATTGTTATCATTTTGGAGATATCTGTATTAACAATTTTTCCATTTCATTATATTTTTTCTTGTTCTCTCTATTTAAAAAATTTTCTTAATATCTTATGTTTTTTAGTTTAATTTTTAAAATTTAAATCCAATTGATTAACACATAATATATTATTAGTTTCAGAGGTAGTTTAATGATTCATCAGTTGCAATATAATTCCTAGTGCTCATTATATCATGTGCCCTCCTTAATGTCCATCACCCATCACCCAATCCCCCTACCCACCTCCTCTCCAGCAACCCTCAGTTTAGTTCCTATAGTTAAAAGTCTCTTATGGTTTGCCCCTCTCTCTGATTTCGTCTTATTTTATTTTTCCCTCCCTTCCCTTATGTTTCCTAATTCCCATCAACAGATGAATGGATAAAGATGATGTGGTATGAGTCTCAAGGAGGCGAGGCAAGATGGTGGAAGAGTAGGGTCCCCAAGTCACCTGTCCCCACCAACTTACCTAGATAACTTGCAAACCATCCTGAAAACCAAATAATTCGGCCTGAGATTTAGAGAGAGACCAGCTGGAATGCTACAGTGAGAAGAGTTCGTGCTTCTATCAAGGAAGGAAGACGGAAAAAAATAAAGAAATAAAAAAAATCCAAGGGGGAGGGGCCCCCGCGAGGAGCCGGGCTAAGGCCAAGTGGTGAGAGCCCCCAGGACAGGAGAGCCCAGGCCCGGAGAAGCAGGAGCTTTACCAATCTTCCTGGATGGAAAGGCGCTCACAGGGAGCTCGGGCAGGATCCCAGGAGGGGAGGGATGACCTCAGGCTCCCAGGGTCACTAACAGAGGACCTGCGCCCCGGAGGAGAGCACGCCACACCCCCGGGCTGAGCTCCCTTTAGCTCAGCTCAGGTGGCTGCTCAGGCGGCAGCTCGGCATGGAGGGGGCTGAGTGGCCCCGGGAGCAGCCCAGACGGTGTAGGCCCAGGAGCCCAGGGTGCCGGAGGACACAGCCCAAAATCTGGCGGTCCCTCAGGACAGGCGGAGGCGGAAGGACCTGCCCACCGGCACCCCCAAGCTGTGCAAATCACTGGCCCCCGCTCTCCGCCCCCGGAGCATCCAGGCCCCTGCGGACTGGGAGCTGCAGTAGTTACTGCTGGAGCTGACTCGAGGGCTGGAGAGCTGGCCGCTGCCACTGCTGTTGTTCCTCCTGGTGTCACCTTGTACCTGGGACTGAGCAGGGCCGCTAGGAAGCGGGGGCCTCAGAGGATAAACAGCTCCCACTGAGCCGTACAACTGGCAGGGGGCTGGGCAGCTCCCCCAGGTGCACACACCTGAGAATCAGCACAGCAGGCCCCTCCCCCAGAAGACCAGCTGGAAGGACACGGGAAGAGCAAGTTCTTGATAGAGCAGCACTGGAAAGTTCCAAGGAAAGTCTAGGGACTTACAGTATATAGAATCAGAGGATACCCCTCCTAGTTTTTTGTTTTCTGTTTGTTTCCCCCCACCCTTTTTTCTTTCTCTTTTCTCTTTTTTTCCAATACAACTTGTTTTTAGCCACTCTGCACTGAGCAAAATGACTAGAAGGAAAATCTCACCAAGAAAGAATCAGAAACAGTACTCTCTCCCACAGATTTATAGAATATGGATTATAATTCAATGTCAGAAAGCCAATTCAGAAGCACAATTATAAAGCTACTGGTGGTTCTAGAGTAAAGCATAAAGACTTCATGACTGCAGAATTTAGATCTAATCAGGCCGAAATTAAAAATCAATTAAATGAGATGCAATCCAAACTGGAGGTCCTAACAATGAGGGTTAACGAGGTAGAAGAACGAGTGAGTGACATAGAACACAGATTGATTGCAAGGAAGGAAGCTGAGGAAAAAAGAGAAAAACAATTAAAAGACCATGAGGATAGGTTAAGGGAAATAAATGACAGCCTCAGAGGGAAAAATCTATGTTTAATTGGTGTTCCAGAGGGCGCCGAAAGGACAGAGGACCAGAAAGTGTATTTTAACAAATCATAGCTGAGAACTTCCCTAACTTGGGGAGGGAAACAGGAATTCAGATCCAGGAGATAGAGAGATCCCCCACCCCAAAATCATAAAAAACGTTCAATACCTAGACATTTAATAGTGAAATTTGCAAATTCCAAAGATAAAGAGAAGATCCTTAAGCAGCAAGAGACAAGAGATCCCTAACCTTTATGGGGAGAAGTATTAGGTTGACAGCAGACCTCTCCACAGAGACCTGACAGACCAGGAAGGGCTGGCAGGATATATTCAGGGTCCTAAATGAGAAGAACATGCGGCCAAGAATACTTTATCCAGCAAGGCACTCATTCAGAATAGAAGGACAGATAAAGAGCTTGCAAGATAGGCAGAAACTGAAAGAATATGTGACCACCGAACCAGCTCTGCAAGAAATATTAAGGGGGACTCTGTAAAAGCAAGAGGAAGTCCAAGGAAACAATCCATAAAAACGGGGACTGAATAGGTATCATGATGACACTAAATTCATATCTTTCAATAGTAACTCTGAATGTGAATGGGCTTAATGATCCCATCAAAAGATGCAGGGTTTCAGACTGGATAAAAAAGCAAGACCCATCTATTTGCTGTCTACAAGAGACTCATTTTGGTCAGAAGGACACCTAAGCCTGAAAATAAAAGGTTGGATAACCATTTACCATTCAAATGGTCCTCAAAAAAAAAGCAGGGGTAGCCATCCTTATATCAGATAAATTAAAGTTTATCCCAAAGACTATAGTAAGAGATGAAGAGGGACACTATATCACACTTAAAGGATCTATCCAAAAAGAGGACCTAAAAAATCATTAATATTTATGCCCCGAATGTGGGAGCTGCCAAGTATATCAATCAATTAACAACCAAAGTTAAGATATACTTAGATAATAATACACTTATACTGGGAGACTTCAGCATGGTGCTTCCTACAGTCGATAGATTTTCTAAGCACAACATCTCCAAAGAAACAAGAGGTTTAAATGATACACTGGACCAGATGGATTTCACAGATATTTACAAAACTTTACATCCAAATGCAACTGAATACACATTCTTCTCAGGTGCACATGGAACTTTCTTCAGAATAGACCACATACTGGGCCACAAATCAGGTCTTAACTGATACTAAAAGATTGGGATCATACCCTGCATATTTTCAGACCATAATGCTTTGAAGCTAGAACTAAACCACAAGAAGAAGTTTGGAAGGATTTCAAACACGTGAAGGTTAAGGATCATCCTGCTAAAAGATGAAAGGGTCAACCAGGGAATTAGAGAAGAATTGAAAAAATTCATGGAAACTAATGAGAATTAAGATACAACCGTTCAAAACCTTTGGGATACAGCAAACGCAGTCCTGAGGGGAAATACATCACAATACAAGCATCCATCCAAAAACTGAAAGGACTCAAATACAAAAGCTAAACTTGCACCTAAAGGTGCTGGAGAAGGAACAGAAAATGAAAGCTTCACCCAGCAGAAGAAGACAATAAAGATTCGAGTAGAACTCAATGAAATAGAGACCAGAAAAACTGGAACAGATCAACAAAACCAGGAGTTGGTTCTTTGAAAGAATTAATAAGATAGATAAACCATTAGCCAGCCTTATTAAAAAGAAGAAAGAAAAGACTCAAATTAATAAAATCATGAATGAGAAAGGAGAGATCACCACCAATACCAAGGAAATACAAATGATTTTAAAAACTTATTATGAGCAGCTTATGCCAATAAATTAGGCATTCTAGAAGAAATGGACACATTTCTGGAAAACCACAAACTACCAAAACTGTAACAGGAAGAAATAGAAAACCTGAACAGGCCAATAACCAGGGAGGAAATTGAAGCAGTCATCAGAAACCTCCCAAGACACAAAAGTCCAGGGCCAGATGGCTTCCCAGGGGAATTCTATCAAACGTTTAAAGAAGAAACCATACCTATTCTACTAAAGCTGTTCTGAAAGATAGAAAGAGATGGGGTACTTCCAAACTTGTTCTATGATGCCAGCATCACCTTAATTCCAAAACCAGACAAAGACCCTACCAAAAAGGAGAATTATAGACCAATATCCCTGATGAACACAGATGCAAAAATTCTCAACAAGACACTAGCCAATAGGATCCAACAATACATTAAGAAGATTATTCACCATGACCAAGTGGGATTTATCCCTGGGATGCAAGGCTGGTTCAACACTCGTAAAGCAATCAATGTGATTGATCATATCAACAAGAGAAAAAACAAGAACTATATGATCCTCTCAATAGATGCAGAGAAAGCATTTGAGAAAATACAGCATCCATTCCTAATCAAAACTCTTCAGAGTGTAGGGATGGGGGAACATTCCTCAGCATCTTAAAAGCTATCTACTAAAAAGCCCACAGAAAATATCATTCTCAATGGGGAAAACACTGGGAACCTTTCCCCTAAGATCAGGAACACAACAGGGATGTCCAATCTCACCACTGCTATTCAACATAGCATTAGAAGTCCTAGCCTCAGCAATCAGACAACAACAAGAAATAAAAAGCATTCAAATTGGCAAAGAGGAGGTCAAACTCTCCCTCTTCACAGATAACATGGTACTGTACATAGAAAACCCAAAAGACTCCACCCCAAGATTGCTAGAACTCTTACAGCAATTCGGCAGTGTGGCAGGATATAAAATCAATGCCCTGAAATCAGTGGCATTTCTATACACTGAATAGACAATGAGACTGAAGAAAGAGAAATTAAGGAGTCAATCCCATTTACACTTGCACCCAAAAGCATAAGACACCTAGGAATAAACCTAACCAAAGACGTAAAGGATCTAGACCCTAAAAACTACAGAACACTTCTGAAAGAAATTGAGGAAGACACAAAGAGATGGAAAAATATTCCATGCTCATGGATTGGAAGCATTAATATTGTGAAAATGTCAATGGTACCCAGGGCAATGTACACATTTAATGCAATCCCTATCAAAATACCATGGACTTTCTTCAGAGAGTTGGAACAAATCATCTTAAGATTTGTGTGGAATCAGAAAAGACCCTGAATAGCCAGGGGAATACTAAAAAAGAAAACCATAGCTGGGGCATCACAATGCCAGATTTCAGGTTGTACTACAAAGCTGTGGTCATGAAGACAGTGTGGTACTGGCACAAAAACAGACACATAGATATCAATGGAATAGAATAGAGAATCCAGAAGTGGACCCTCAACTTTATGGTCAACTAATCATTGACAAAGCAGGAAAGACAATCCACTGGAAAAAAGACAGTCTCTTCAATAAATGGTGCTGGGAAAATTGGACATCCACGTGCAGAAGAATGAAACTAGACCATTCTCTTACACTAGACACAAAGATAAACTCAAAATGGATAAAAGATCTAAATGTGAGACAAGATTCCATCAAATCCTAGAGGAGAACACAGGCAACAACACCCTTTTTAAACTTGGCCACAGCAACTTCTTGCAAAATACATATATGAAGGCAAGAGAAACAAAAGCAAAAATGAATTACTGGGACTTCATCAAGATAAAAAGCTTCTGCACAGCAAAAGAAACAGTCAACAAAACTAAAAGGCAACCTACAGAATGGGAAAAGATATTTGCAAATGACCTATGAGATAAATGGCTAGTATCCAAGATCTATAAAGAACTTATTAAACTCAACAGCAAAGAAACAAACAATCCAATCATGAAATGGGCAAAAGACATGAACAGAAATCTCACAGAGGAAGACATAGACATGGCCAACAAGCACAAGAGAAAATGCTCCGCATCACTTGCCACCAGGGAAATACAAATCAAAACCACAATGAGATACCACCTCACACTAGTAGGAATGGTGAACATTAACAAGACAGGAAAAAACAAATGTTGGAGAGGATGTGGAGAAAGGGGAAGTCTCTTGCACTCTTGGTGGGAATGTGAACTGGTACAGCCACACTGGAAAACTGTGTGGAGGTTCCTCAAAGAGTTAAAAATAGAACTGCTCTACAACCCAGCAATTGCACTGCTGGGGATTTAACCCAAAAATACAGATGCAGTGAAACGCCAGGACACCTGCACCCCGATGTTTATAGCAGCAATGTCCACAATAGCCAAACTGTGGAAGGAGCCTCAGTGTCCATCAAAAGATGAATGGATAACGAAGATGTGGTATATTTATACAATGGATAATTACTCAGCCATTAGAAACGACAAATAACCATCATTTGCTTCTATGTGGATGGAACTGGAGGGTATTATGCTGAGTGAAATAAGTCAATCAGAGAAGGACAAACATTATATGGTCTCATTCATTTGGGGAATATAGAAATTAGTGAAAGGATATAAAGGGAAAGGAGAGAAAATGAGTGAAAATATCAGTGAGGTTGACGGAACATGAGAGACACCTAACTGGGAAATTAACAAGGGGTAGTGGAAAGGGAGGTGGCCGAGTGGTTTGGGGTAACCGATTGATGGGCACCGAGGGGGGCACTTGGCGGGATCAGCACTGGGTGTTATGCTAAATGTTGGCAAATTGAACTCCAATAAAAAATCTTTTTTAAAAAAGAAGATGTCGTATGTATATACAATGGAATATCATTCAACCATCAAAAATGAAATCTTACCATTTGCAACAATGTAGATGGAACTAGAGGGTCTTATGCTAAGTGAAATAACTCAGAGAAAGATAATTGTTATATGATTTCACTCATGTGGAAATCTATTTCATTCTATTACTCAATAGCATATCAAAACTGTATCACAATTCAATAATGAGAGTATAACCCAATTAAAAAGTTAGCAAAGAAGATATACAAATGGCCAATAAGCACATGAAAAGATGCTCAACATCATCAGCCATCAGAAATGCAACTCAAACCACAATGATACTACTTCATAGCTTTAGAATTGCTATAATAAAAATTATTGATAATGACAAGTGTAAAGAAGTAGAGAAATCAGAACCCAGATACAGTACTAGTGGGAATGTTAAATAGTGTGACTGCTTTGGAAAACAGTTTGGTGGCTTCTCAAAAAATTAAACATATACTTCCTGTATGACCCAGCAATTCCACTCCTAGATATATATCAAGAGAACTGAAAACATATTTCTATGCAAAGTTATGCATAAACGTTCACAAATAGTCATAGCATTATTCACCATAGCCAGCAAAGTGGAAACAACCCAAACATTTGTCAACGATGAATGGATAAATAAAATGTGGGATATCCATACATAGGAATATTCTTCAACAATAAAAAGGAATGGCATGTGAATGCATGTTATAACATGGATGAACCTCAAAAATATTAAACTAATTGAAAGAAAATTGTCACAAAAGACCACATATTGTATTATTTCATTCATTTGAAATGTTCAAAATAGGCATATCCATAAAAATCAATGGATAGAAGAGTACTTAGATGGCTCATTGGTTAGGCATCCAACTTTGGCTCAGGTCATGCTCTCAGGTTCCTGGGATCAAGCCCCACAATGAGCCCCACATTAGGATCCACACTCAATGGGGAGTCTGCTTTTCCCTTTCCTCTGCCCCTCTCCCCACTTGTACACAAGCAGGCACTCTCTCTCAAGTAAACAAAATCCTTTTAAAAAGTCAATGGATAGAGAAAATAGATTGATGTTTATCTAGAGCTGGAAAGGCTGAGGGAAAGCTGGGGACATGGGACTGTTAAAGGGTGTAGAGTTTCTTTGGGGATGATGGAAATGTTCTGAAATTGATTCTGGTGAGGTTTGCACGGTTCCATGAATAAACTGAATAAACCGAAAACACTTTAAGTGAGTGAATGGTATGTGAATTATATCAATAAATCTGTTACCAGAAAAATAAAAGTATATCAGAAGTTTCTCCTCTGCTCCATTTCTCCTTTGGTCATATCAAATGACCATCAGTGAGATATTAAACTAATGCCTTTATGACTACAGTAGTCTGAAATGAAGTGCCATCTTCCCGTATCTCATTCATTATTTTAATATTCAAGCAATTTGGATACAGTGTAGATCAGCCAATACACAATTCTATGTTACTTTTATTCAAACTCAAATGCTTGACAAAAGGCATTTATCAAAATAAATGCTAGAAGCTGCTCTTTTCTTTCTTTTAAATTATATTGGAAATGACCACCACACATTAATGACGTTTTGAACTGGGCATAAGCAGGACATCCAAAGAAGGAGCAAACATTTCTCAATTTTTTCTTTAATCCTTGAATTCAGTCAGTGTGAATTTTAAAAGTGAATGTGAGGGGTTTGTAAAAAGGAAACTTTATTTCTTCTGAACCTCATTGGCTTTTTATGTCACAGACACATACAAATGGTGCTTTGAAAACTTTTGCTAAATCATGCACATGAAAATAAACAACAGTTTAGGAAGCAAATTCCTAAAGCTTGCAATGATGAGGTTAGTTACAATTATAAATTGGACCTTACAGAGCATGCTGAATAGGCGATTATTTCTTATTTCTTATTTCTGTTCTATTTCCTCAAGTTGAAGGTAGACCAAAAGACCTTCCTTGTGTAAGTCTCCATGGCTAATTTTGCCTTAATTAAATCAGGAATACAAACTTCCTTTCCTAATAGCACAGGGCCAGAAAACATGATTTTCATTAGAGAAAGGACTGTGTACAAAAGGACATTTTAGAAATCTGGGCCAAACGGTATTTTAAGACATTCAGAGCTAGTAAGAATTTGTGTTATGTTTAACTGCATGTTACAGTAAAACAAAATCTTTAAGATGTAAGAATATAAATAGTTGATTGTCGCTAGTTAATTATGGCTTAGGCTATCAGACTGATTAAAAAAAATCACATATTTAGAAACTGCTCTTTGTATAATTGTTAGCATTTGAGGGAACGAGGGCCTGCTTTGAGAAGTTGAAATGTATAGATCCTATTTTCATGAAAATGTAAGTGGGCATAAATTTTTGCATATAGCTTCATGAGCATCCCCAAGGCCATTTTAAGATACCAGTTTAAGAATCCAACAAAACTTGGAAAAAAAAACCCTAAAGATACCACAACATACCTATGGATATACTGAAAAAAAAGTCTGACAACACCAAATGGCAACAAGGATATGGAAAAACTATAATTCCCATATAATTTGGGAAACTATTTGGCAGTTTCTTAAACAGTTAAACATGTATCTATACTGTGACCCAATAATTCTACTCTAACGTATTTGCCCAATAGAAGTGAAAACATGTGTCTACAAAAGTCTTGTATAAGACTGTCCTTAGCCTTATACTTCTTAATAGCTAAAAACTGGAAACAACTCTTATGGTCATCAACAGGAATATATATAAATCGTAGCCTATTTATACAATGGAAGCCTATACAGAAAACAATAAAATAATGTGCTATTCATACCCATGATAATATATAGCTAAATTTAAAAAACATTATGCTGAATGAAAGAAGCCAAACACAAGAAAGTATGTAGTTTTAGAACAGGCAAAATGAACATACTTCAGTAGAAATCAACAATGGCTGCTTCTGAAGGGTATGATCTTCTAGAAGGGGGCAAATGGGATCTTTCTGGGATGCTGGAAATGTTCTATATTTTGATATAAGTATGAATTACACAGGTGTATGCATTTGTCAAAATTGGTTGAACTGTATACTTTAGATCTATGTGTTTTGCTTTATATAAAATATATCCCAATAAAACATTTTGCAGAAAACAGAGATAAACTGGAGATCTGTAAGTATCAGTACAAATAAGAGAATTCAGATTTTTATCTACACATTTGAGCAAGTATTAGTATAAGCACTGGCTGAGATGGGGCTGTTTTTTTAAATTGTAGAGAACTTATATTTGAATATGAAGCTGTGGACAACACAGAATAAATGACACCTCAAGAAGAAATATGACTTTATACTTTTATACAGCTTACTTAGTATTTTCCTACATCTTTTGTTTGACTCTTATGGCATTCTGTGAGGAAGGCAGTATGATCGCCACCCTCCTATTGTGCAGATAAGGAAATTGAGGTTCAGAGACATTGAAGGTTCTACCCAAAGCCACACAGCCCATTTGTGGCAGAGCCAGGACCAGAACCTTTATCTTCTAAAGGAAGTTTTGCACTCATTTTACCTCTATTCTTTAGAGAAGGGGAAATTATAATAGCCAGAGAAACATGTAAGCTTAGATTCCAGAACATGACTATTATTTAGTGAATTAAAAATTAAAAGTGTTTGATACACATCCTTAAGAGCCTCTAGAGCCCTCCTGTATTTGGGTCTCAATAATACCTTGTTCAGGGGATCTCTGGGTGGTCCAGTGGTTTAGTGCCTGCCTTTGGCCCCGGGCACGATCCTGGAGTCCCAGGATCGAGTCCCATGTCGGGGCTCCATCCTGTGTCTCTGCCCCTCTCTCTCTCTCTCTCTCTCTCTGTCTATAATGAATAAATAAATAAATAAAATTAAAAAAAATAATAATACCTTGTTCACTGAAAAAGCATGACTGGATCACATTAACAACACTCTGTGTTAGTTTGAGTTTCTCTGTTACTCAGCACCAAGCTTCATTAGTAATTTAAGGACACATGTAATTGAGAGCACAGGGAAAACCAGGAGAGATCCAGGACATGGAGAGTGGCTCCCCAGATCTTTTTATCCTGCATCAGAAATGTACTCTCTGGCCCAGAGCAATGATAGAGTCTCCAAAGAGATTTGTGGGTTACCTCACACAGCAAGATTATAGGTAATGAATTATCTCCATTTTATACCCAGATCATTATGTAACTCACATGAAATCCACCAGGGAGCCATGCCAATCCATAGACTCTAAATTAGTTTTCCATAAACAATCCTTAATCAGAGTCATTCCTGCTAAGAGCATTCTATAGGTGGGTACTCTCTTCCTAGTCAGTCTCGTTAGTTTTTTTACTAGGAGGCCGATTATCAGCATGTTTATAAGGAGATTACAGCAGATCACTTGCTTTCTTTGTCTCCCAGGAGTGTCCTCCTCCTAATAGGAAAGAAATGAATGATAGGCCAGCTGCTTAATTTCTTCCTCCCCAGGACTGAAATCCAAGTGCTACCCCATGGACCACAATCCAACCCTGCCACACTTTAGTTTTTTGCATCTCTAAGTCACCTCTAAGAACAGCCATCCCAAGGACTGGGTAATTGGGTCATGATGCTGGGGTGATTTAGGGATATGTAAGAGAAGAACAAGTAAACAAAGAAATCAAATATTAAGGTCCATTTACTGAAGGCCCACTACTACAAGTTTAGAATGGAGTATTACCTTGCTGAGCTAAAGCTCAGAGAAGTTAAGTAACTTGCCCAAGGTCACACAAGCAGGGGGACAAAACCAAGATTTATTTTTTTTAAGATTATTTATTTATTTATTTATTTATTTATTTATTTATTTATTCATAGAGACACAGAGAGAGAGAGAGAGAGAGAGAGACAGGCAGAGACACAGGCAGAGGGAGAAGAAGGCATCATGCAGAGAGCCTGACGCCGGACTCTATCCAGGGTCTCCAGGATCACACCCTGGGCTGCAGGCGGCGCTAAACCGCTGCGCCACCGGGGCTGCCCCAAAACCAAGATTTAAACACAAACTAGTCTGAGGCCCAATATCAACCTCAAACTGTTCCTCATCCCCTTCTTTACCATGCTTATGATGCTGGAGCTTGCAATCTGCAGACCACATCTTGGTTTTTCCAGCTCTGCCACCATAGGCGTTATAGGAAGACTACAAGGCTGATGGAGGGAGAAAGGATATATATACTTTTACCTGTTTGCTTCCTGTTCCTGAAAGTGTCATCCCAGAAATGTCTCTTCACTTCAATATTAGCCACGTCTCTCTACAGTAGAAGCTGAAGCCAGTGTTTAGTTTCTCTGATACTTATAAAACAAGCCTCAGAAACACTTGCACCAGCCAGCCTGGGCCTCTTCCTCAAAGCTGTGAGTCCCAGACCCCAAGACCATCTTCTGAGTTTCCAAGCTTTAATAATTCTAACCTCTTCCATCTGTTCCCCCAAACCTAGGGGTGGTAGCTGCATCCTACAATTGCTGCCTGATACCTCTGTGTTTTCTTTTTCCTTTATCAACTATGGAGTTAACAATCCTTTAAATTCCTTTAGTTCAAATAACTGGTATGATGTTGGTCTTCTACCATCCATTCTTGCTCTCCATTCCCCACTCATGTCCTCCATTTGTATCCATATGGCAAAGTGGTTGGGAGCATCCCTCCTCCTTACACACATCCTGCTTATGTTAGCTTTAATTTTATTGGAGATGTAGGGGTCTTAGGAAGGAAACTGAAGTTTATGTAACTAGTGCCCTCTACACCTTTTTGGTCAGGCCCAAGCCCCTAAGTATTCTTAATTTGATATATATATAGTACTTTTTATTATTTTTATTAAAGTATAATTTATGGAAAATGAAGTCATCCCTTCAAAAGGTACAATCTGATGCATCCTGAGACATTATGCTCCTGGAAACCACTGACACCATCAAGATACAGAACATTTCCCTCCCATACCCAAGGTTTCCCCATCCCCTTGTAAGTCCATCCCTATCCTTTACCCAGATAACTAATCAACCAATTTATTTCTGATGCTATAAATTAGTCTGAATTTTCTGAGTTTGTATCAATGGAATTATATGATATATAGTCCTTTGCATCTAGCTTTTTTCACTCAATGTAATGACTTTGAGATTCATCCATGTTGCATTTCTCAATTGTTGAGTTCTTTTTATTGCTAAGTAAATCCCATTATATGGGTGTCCCATAGCTTGTTCGTCCATTCAAATGTTGATTCACATTTGGGTAATTTCTACTTTGGAGTTATTATGACTAAGGCCACTATGAATATTTACGTATAAATCTTTGTGTAGTAAATACCTGGAAGGGAAGATGTTATTTTTATATTTAGGTGTCACTTACATAAAGTGCACAAATCATAAATGTACAGACTGATAATTTCTTATATACATATGCACCTGTGTAATACCATCCAGATTAAGATTTAGAACATTTTCAAAAAATAAAAAATAAATAATAAAAAAAAAGATTTAGAACATTTTCAATACACAGGTGCCCCTTCCCCGTCGGCAGACTGCTGCAGAGATCATTACTATTCTAACTTTTATCTCTATTGATTAGTTTTGTTTGGGGACAACATATAAAGGGAATTATAAAGTGTGTATAGTACTCTTTTGTGTGTAGCTTCTCTTGCTCAACAGCTGTCTGAGATTCATTAATGCTGTTGTGCAGGGTTGGAGTCCGTTCATTTTATTGCAGTGCCACGTTGCACTGTATAAGTACACCACATTTACTTATCTTTTCCCCTGTTGATGGATATAGGAGCCATTTCCAGGTTTCTTTTCTTATAGCTACTAATGGGTATTCTTGTACATAACTTTGGTGAACATATAATATCATTTTTCTTGACCCAGGAATGGGATTGTTGAGTAATGGGGTAGGCTTATGTTTTACTTTTTAGAGTGGTTTTATTTACTTACTTCCCACCAATGTATGACAATTTGAATTACTTCATATTCTCATTAGTACTTGGTATTGAAGGTCTTTTTAATTTTAGTCATTCTGGGAGGTGCACTCATTTGTGTGATGATCTCATTTTGGTTTTAATTTATATTTCCCTGATGAAAAATTATGTTGGGAACTTTTCTTACACTTAATGGTCATTTGAATATACTTTTTGGTGAAGTGTTTGTTCAAGGTTTTTTTTTTTTTTCCATTTTTAATTACATTGTCTTTCTATTATTGATTTGTAGGAGTTTTTTTACATGTGCTGGATATAAATCCTTTGAAATACCGTCTTCTAGTCTGTGGCTTGCATTTTCACTTTTCAGTGTTTTTGATGAATATAATTTCTTATTTTAATGAAATCTAACTTATCAACCTCAGCTTTCATGATAACTGCTATTCATATTCCCTTTACAAAATCTTTACCTATCCCAAGGTCATTTAACATTCATGTAAGGTAATGTACCTATGTGAAATTTCAGGGGTTCAAGGTACAGGGTTCACATATTGTATGATGAGTTTTAGATCCTGTGCCCTAGGAGATGGCACTGACATTCATGCAGGGGAGAGGAGCGGGGGAAACTCACAAAATAAGGAGCTAGGAGAGCAGTTTGGGACAAGAGAATACAGAGCTCAAGAGAAAAGGAAAATTATGAAGGAAGATGGGGATAAGTGAAAAGACACAATGGAAAGAAACAGAGAGGAAGAAAGAAAGAGGGTGAGGAAGACAAAGGACGCCTCACTAGCCTGAGCAAAATGTGCTCTCAGGAATATGAGGACTCTGGCCAGGAAGGGGGTAGCCATGTGGGCAGATCAAAAGTCCTTCCCCCAGTCCTCCCAAGCCTCTCTTCCCTCCCTTTGTTCAGGCCAGGAAGCACTTACCCTTGAAAAGCATTTTGTTTTAAAAACACTGGATGATTTTGTTATAAGAAATCTCTATTTCCCAAGGACATGCTAAGACATCACTACATTAACATGTACCTGAAGACACATCTAGGTTATGACCAATATCCAGAAATTAACCCTGGCAAAATGTGTAGTACTTATAAATGTGGGTTTTGGGGCCACATAAACCTAGGTGCCATTACTTACTCCTGTTCTTAGACAAGTTAATCAGCTTCTGTGAAGCTTTTTTCACCTATTAAATAAGTATTCACTCATTCATTCATTCATTCATTCATCAAATTATTTACTGAGTACCTGTTATATGTCAGGGACTGTATTAAGCATAGAGAATTTGTATATAAAATGAAAAAATTATTTACCGTCATGAAGCTTTCCTTCTAACAAGGGAAGCAGACAATAAACAAGATGAAATAGTATAATGTATGATATGATATATAGTGGTAAGTAGGGAGTAGTGGAAAGTGATAGCATTCTGGGTGTATTTTGAAGGTAGTAGCAACATAATTTACTTCTGAACCCAATGTGTAGTATGAAAGAAGTAAGGAATACAAGGAAAAGCTGAGAAGGATACCAGGATTTGTGACCTGAGCAATTGGTGAAGAATGGAGTTAACCATTACCCAGGATGGGGAAAATTGCAGGAGCTCACATCAGGGTACATTACATTTTAGATGCTATTAGACATCCAGAAGGAGATCTCAAGTTGGTAGTTGGATATACAAGTTCAGGGGAGAGGTACAGATTGGAGATATATATTTGGAAGTCATCAATGAATTAATAGTATTGAAAGCCATACAACTGCATGAGATCATCCAAAGAGTGACTGAAAAGAAAGAATATATAAATGTTGTTCCACTCATTTGTTGGTTGTTGGTAACGTGCGTGTGGGGTGTATGTGTATGGGTCTGTGTGTCTGTGTGTGAGACAGAGAGAGAGAGAGAGGTTTAGTTGGATTAATACTAAGAGTTTTATTTATTGAGCTTTCTGTATGTGCCAGGTGATATGCTAAGGACTTTAGATCCTTTAACTGATTTAATTTTCTAGGAACCAGGTGATAGTGTTTTCTCCACTTCCAAAGTTTTGATACTGAGAAAGTTTTTATTTGCCCAATGTCATAGAATTAGTTAGTAATAAAACTAAGATTTGAACCCAGAACTCATGTTCTTAGCCACATAACTATGGCTTTGAGATCCCTGATTTCAAATGTGCATGTTAATAATCATTATAACTCTTCTACCCAACTAACAAAGCCATTATGAGGACCAAATGAGGTAATGTATAAAGAAGTGGAACACAGATGACTCCATATTTGTTAGAGAGCATTATCACTATTGCTTCGAAAGGAGCCTGAGTTTTGTGAGTATTATAGAATCAGATCAATGAGTTCTGCTCATGAAATATACACTTCAACTGCACAGAAGTACTGCACTTTAGAGAAATGCTATTCTTTGTGTGAGGTGTTTGACCTTGACTTGGGACTAATATTTCAACTGACTGTTCGTAAACTGGAACATAAATTAAAATACGTATGTGCAAAAACAAAAGTAGGACATTCCCACACTGGCAAGAATTAAATCAAAGCTTTGAATTTTTTTTTACTTACACTATTGGAATTTCTCAACATTGAATAATCCTAGTAAATTTATGGATTAACATGAAAGCATATTAGTTAGGTGAAAAGTATTTGCTTCCCTCATTAGGAAATGTTTAGGAAACATTAGGGAATGTTGCTATACACATTCTCAAAGCTGGAGGAAAGTTGACCCCATAGCCCAAATTTTCTGCTTTTTAAGGAGTAAAGAAACAGGTAGACAAAGTATGGGATTTGAAATCAGAAGACCCGCCTTCAGTTCTAACACACTGGCAAAACCTTTACATTGCAAATTTTTCAAATGCTCAGCCTAAAATAATTTTCTTCTCTTAACAGTATCAGCCCACAGACAGGGCAATGTGTAAGATTCAAGCAGGAATCCTCTTTGGTCTTGGGTTACTTCACTGACCACCAGCAGAGTTTTGTCAGAAATTTCAGAAACTTTTCAGTCAAAACAATACAGAATGGTAGGGACGCCTTGGTGGCTCAGTGGTTGAGCATCTGCCTTCGGCTCAAGGTGTGATCCCGTGGTACCGAGATCGAGTGTCCCTTCGTGGAATCTGCTTCTCCCTCTGCCTCTGTCTCTGTCTCTCTCTCTCTGTGTCTCTCATGAATAAATATATAAAATCTTTTAAAAAAAAATACAGTATGGAAAACACAGAGCTGCAATCAACTAAAATCTACTGACCCCTGATTATATGCTAATCTTTGTACTCTATACACTAAGGAGATTAAAAATAAATAAATAAGTGTGGTCCTTGCTCTCTAGCAGCCACAGTCTATGATCAAAACCACATATAGATGAAAAGCAATTTTAAGTAATTATAAACAAAATTTGAACAAAAATAAGCAATATGAGAATGACCATGATTTTTAGTACGTGAAGGGAACTCAAAATGAGGAAAAAGTATTATAAAATGAATTATCATGGAAGAATCCATGGAGACTGATCAGAGGTAGCTATATTCATTTGAAGCATTTTATTTCCAGCAGAGAATTTATTAGTTTCTGCAGCTACAGACATTGGGTGATCTTTAATACTTATTTAACTGCTCTATGACTCAGTTTCCTCATACAGCAAACAGAAAACAACGCTCTTCATTTCTTACATAATTCACAGTGATAGTTGGAAACCACTGAGAAATATCTCATTTTTTATTGCAGATATATTTGAGATAAAATGCAGATAAATTAAACTATATGTCAAGGAAACTTACTTCTACATAATTAAAAGTTGTCACAGTAAGCCAACTTATCTCTGTAGTCTAAACTTAAGGTAGATAAAAATAAAAATCTTATGACAAGGTAGATTCACACAGAATTGTGAATGAAGCTTACAGGTTTTTAAACATTTCAGTCATCATTTTTAATGACCAGGAGTGGGATGTTGAGAAATAAATCAGTAAAGTGCTTCTAGCAAGTGAATAAGTGTTGGTTTTTTTTTTTTTTTTTTTTTAAGAATTAAGTTTTGGAAAAATTGGGTCAAAATTAATTAACTCTATTGCTGCCAGGAGCGTCTGAGCTATTTATTTTTCCTGTGTTAACTGGAGAACAAAGATTTCTTTGGTCAATTTGTAAATGAAAGATGTACAAGTAATTCCTCCAACCTAATTCAAACCCTGAGAACAAGCCCAGGAAATCTTTGTCAAATAAATGATCAGTAAACCAATCAATCAATTGTTTAAAAAAAAAAAAAGGCTTTTATATACTGAAGATGACCCTGCTCTTCTGGGAAGGAATGGTCTGTAATTATCACTATATTTGTCGAGTATTTTTCTGTTCTAAAATTGAAGTTAACAGATGCTAGACATTCATTTTGAGGTAGCTACCTGGGTGCCGAGTTGCCAAATAGGACTTGGGGATGTGATATACCCTAAGACCTGTCAATATTCTTAGTTCTGCCCATAAGCTGAGAACTACAGTAATTTCAGGAAAAGAAACAAGAAATTCACCATGAGGTAATAAGTTGCTCCAGCTAAAATAGAATGAGACAAGAAATCTGTGCTGGAGACAGCTGAGAGGCAACCAGAAACTAATAGGCCCCTAGGAATAGGGGTCACCACTAAAGTCCCCTCAAACAGGCTCATGCCCTCAGATGAAGAGTAAATAGAATCAAACCTAAAAGCCTGCTGGTGAATATAGTTTAGACAGGCTGGATAGAATGGAAAGAAATAGACTAGAGGTGAGGAAACTACTTCTAGGAGTTACTTCCACCTGTAGCTCAAGGTAGAGGAAAGAGAACTACACCACCAGGCTAAGGCTCAAGGCCCTTCTGTGTGGGGAGGGGGGGGTGAGGCCTGTTGTGCAACTTCAAGGAGGCCAGGGCCAGAGAATGCAGCCCCAGGGTCTAAATCCAAGGCAGGTTCCTACGAAAGGTTCTTAGAGGAATTAAAATGTGTCTCAAGAAGCCAGGCACAGTGGTAGCCTGATGGAGGGAAGCCTTGGACAGACACCAAAACCCAAAAGCTTACTTGAGAGCTCCTTTCAGCAGCCTCAAATAAACTTCAAACTCAATTTATCACATACAAAGTCTCATGATCGTTTCCTGAAAACCAGTCTTTCACCTTTTATTGCTCCCTAATTCAGCAAATGGCATGCCCATCCCTACAGTCTCCTAGCACAGAAAGCTAGGCCTCCCTTGCCCCCATCCTCCATATCCAAGTCTTCTCAAATCTAGCCTTTTCTCTCCATATCCTGCATGATGTAATTCAAGCCACTCTCATATTTTGTGTGGATTTAAAAGTAGCCTCCTAAACAATATCCCCTGAATCACTTTTGTCCCCTATAATCCAATTCTCTACCTGTAGCCAGAATGGGCATCTTTTCAAAATGTAAATCTGACCATGTCATACCACTAGTCAAAATGCTGAAAGTCTTCTCATTGCTTTGGGGATAATGAGGGACATTCTTTTAAAAACATATATATCTTATTTATTTATTTATTTGAGAGAATGAGGGAGAACACAAGCAGAGGGGAGGGGCAGAGGAGTGGGAGAGGGACAAACCGACTTCCCTGCTGAGCCCAATACGGGGCTTAATCCCAGGACCTTGAGATCATGACCTGAGCTAAAGTGAAATGCTTAACCAACTGAGCCACTCAGGCACCCTGGGACACCCTTTAATGCAGTCTACAAAGCCCTGAATGCTCTGGCTCCTGCCCACTTCTCCAGCAATCTGGCCATTGCTTCCTTCTTTCAAGCCCTTTGCACTCGTGAAGTTCCATATTACCAAAGGGTCTTTTCATCTTGGAATTCCATCTCATTCTTTCAGGTTTTAGCTCAAATGGCTTCTTCCCAGGAAAGGTTTCCTGACTTTCCCAGCCAGGTTAAGGCTCCATTGCCTAGGTTCTCATTTACTAGGAATTCCTCTTATGTAACTCTTCCCACACCTATAAGTTTACATTGACTCTCACAATTTGTTTTATTACTCCTAGTATTCTCCCTGGACTCTAAATTTTCAGAGTGCAAAGTAAGGTTGTTTTTTCTTACCATGGATCTTAAGCTCCCAGGAAATAGCAAACAGGCTCAGCATTGGTGAAGACCAAATGAATGAATGGCACATAGATGGAAGACAAAAAGAGCCAGAGACCACCTGAGTGTTCATCTTCCTGTTTCTGGTCTCCTTTATGTTGATCAAGAATACTTCTAAAACCAAGCATATTTTGTCACAAATTTCTCGCCTAGCCAAAACTCCTTGGTGAATGAAGATTTGACTCTAGCAGTGAGGTCCTTGGTTATAATTCCACCAAGAGATAAGGCTTTGGGCACTTCCAGCCAGCATCTTTAAATCTTTTTGATAAAGATTTTTTTTTTACCTGTAATGTTAGTGCAATTTCAATAGCACGTTATATTTGAGATATGTAGAGTGGGATGCCTGGGTGGCTCAGCGGTTGAGTATCTGCTTTTGGCTCAGGGCATGATCCCAGGATATGGGATCAAGTCTCACATCAGGCTCCCTGCATGGAGTCTGCTTCTCCCTCTGCCTATCTCTGCTTCTCTCTCTCTCTCTGTCTCTCATGAATAAATAAATAAAACCTTTAAGAGAGAGAGAGAGAGAGAGAGAGATGTGTAGAGTATAAAAATTGTGAAACCTAGGACAATAGATAAATATTCTCATATAAATGTTTATCAAGGTTTAGGTGGTGATATAGCAAGATCCTGAACTCATCTCCTCCTGTTGATACATCAAATCTATAGCTATGTACATAAAAAATTCCTCCCAAAAAACCCTCTAAAAACTGGTGAACATCCCCTTAACATTGGGCAAATGAGATGAAAACCACATTTGGTAGGAGAAGCTGAGATACAATCTCACCATAAACTCTACCTCCATAACCCAAAGGAAACTCAAAACCTGAGGAGTGAAGGGTTTATATGCTACATCAGACACCCCAACTTTTAGACTGGCACCTGAAAGATGAGTCTGCAAACATCTGACTCGATGACCAGCAGGGCTTGTGTCCTTGAGACCCACAAGACTGTGGTGAACCACGGAACATCTCTTACAGGTCCCACATGCAGACTCACCCACCCCAGGGCCCTGCTAGAAGCAGCATTTTGCAAAGTGCCCAGACTTCATGTGAAAGACTCATTTCCTAATTTAAAGCATTTGGCAGGGGCCTGATAGGATACTCTCCAGGGTGAGAGAGAGACTGGTAAGAACTATCTTCCTGCCTGCTCTCTGCCTTGCTAAAGCTGACAGACACCATCTTTTTTTCTCCTTTCCCTCAGGGGCCATTTTTATGCTCCATCCGGTGGGCTCCTGTATACTCTTCCTCTGCCTTGTTAAAGCCAGAAGGTGTCATATTTTTTCTTTTTCTTTTTTTTTCTCATTTTTTTTTCTTTTCCTTTCCCCCACTTCATTTAGGCAGGTACTATCTTTGGTCTCTCCTCCTAGAGGGCCAGCATCTCCCAGAAGGGAGATTCTATACACAACTGGGTTCCTGGCTTTTATATCTGGTGACTCAATTTTTGCAGCAGCTACACAAGGGACATCCCTTGATTGCCTGGCTCTGGAGGACAGGGGCTTATATTTCTGGGCCCCACAGGGCTTATACTCATGAGTACTAGAGGATGTAACCAATAAGGAAGGAGCTTATAAACAGCTATCCCAGGGCACAGCAAAAGACAATAGACTCAGGAATTCAATCTTTCTGTGAAAGAAGCCAATTAGCTCATCATCATAGCTGCAGCATGAGGGGCAGCTTTTAATTAAACACACATCTAAGAGCTGACTCTAAACCTTTCCTGAGATTCTGAGGTCTCAAGTCACTTATAAAGCTAGTAGGAAAGTTAAAAAAGTAAAAATAGTATAGTAATAATAGTAATAACTTAAAAAAGTAAAAATAACTATGATTAAAGTAATTAGTTAAGGAATACACAAGATAAAAATATGTAAAATGTGACATCAAAAACATAAAATATGGTGGAGGAAGTAAAAATGTTGAGCTTTAGAATAGATCAAACTTGTTATCAAAGGAAGAGAGAGGGATCCCTGGGTGGTGCAGCAGTTTAGCGCCTGCCTTTGGCCCAGGGTGCGATCCTGGAGACCCGGGATCGAATCCCACGTCGGGCTCCCAGTGCATGGAGCCTACTTCTCCCTCTGCCTGTGTCTCTGCCTCTCTCTCTCTCTCTCTATGTGTGACTATCATAAATAATAATAAAAAAATAAAAAAAAACAAAGGAAGATAGACTGCTTATAAACAAGTTTTTATAGGTGAGCCACTCAGTACACAAAGCAAAAACCTATAGTAAATACACAACAGTTAAAGAGAAAGGAATAAAAGCATATCACTAAAGAAAGTCATTAAACTATATATGAAAAGAGTAAGAAAATAAGAAAGGAACAAAGAGAAACAACAAAAACAGCTAGAAAACAAAATGGCAGTAAGCAAATACCTACCAATAATTATTTTGTTTATTTTATTTGAATTCAATTTAATTAATAGTATATTACTAGTTTCAGGGGTAAAATCTAGTGATTCATCAGTTGCATATAACACCCAGTGCTCATTACATCAAGTGCCCTCCTTAATGCCCATCATTCAATTACCACATCCCCACACCTACCTCCCCTCCAGCAACCCTTTCTTTGTTGCCTAGTGTTAAGAGCCTCGTATGCTTTGCCTCCCTCTCTGTTTTTATTTTATTTTTCCTTTCCTTCCCCTATGTTCACCTGTTTTGTTTCTTAAGTTCCACAAATGAGTGAGACCATATGGTATCTATCTTTCTCTTACTTATTTCACTTAGCATCATACCCTCTAGTTCCATCCATGTCATTGCAAATGGCAATATTTCATTCTTTTTGATGGCTGAGTACTATTCCATTGTGTATATATAACACATCTTTATCCATTCATCTGTTGTTGGACATCTGGGCTCTTTCTATAGTTTGGCTATTGTGGACATTGATGCTATAAACATTGGCATGCATGTACCCTTTTTTAATCACCATTTTGTATCCTTTGGATAAATAACTAGTCATGAAATTGCTAGGTCATAGGGTAGTTCTATTTTTGACTTTTTAAGAAACCTCCAGACCACTTTCCAGAGTGGCTGCACCGGTTTGCCTTCACACCAGCAGTGTAAGAAAATTCCCTTTTCTTCACTTCCAACATTTGTTGTTTCCTGAGTTGTTAATTTTACCCATTCTGAGTGGTGTGAAGTGGGATCTCATTATGGTTTTGATTTGTATTTCTCTGATGCTGAGTAATGCTGAGCATTTTTTTATGTGACTGTTGGACATTTGCATGTCTTCTTTGGAGAAATGTTTGTTCATGTCTTCTGCCCATTTCTTGACTGGGTTTTTTTGGTTTTGGGTTGTTAAGATTGATAAGTTCTTTATAGATTTTGGATACTAGCCCTTTATCTGATGAGTCATTTGCAAACATCTTCTCCCATTCTATAGGTTGCCTTTTAGTTTTGCTGATTGTTTCCTTTGCTGTGCAAAAGCTTTTTGTCCTAATGACATCCCAATAGTTCATTTATGCTTTTATTTCCCTTGCTTCTGGAGATGTGGCTAGCAAGAAATAATGGCATCCAAGATCAAAGAGGTTGCTACCTGTTCTCTACCTGACGCTAGCTTTTCTTCTTTTTTTCTTTTTTTCCACCTAAGTCTAATTACCTCCCAAAGGCTTTTTTTTTTTTTTTGGACACATGCTTTTTTATTAGTATAGATATCTTAGACAATACTGTAATTTTTAGGAGTTCCACATTATAACATCAACAGTGAATTTCTGACAGAGGCAAAACGGAGCACTATAGTATACAAATAGAAAGACCACGCTTGATTGAGGACAACAGAAGGTCACTAAAGATGCAAAATTTATTTGAGAAGTTCTTAGGCCACGTCCTAGCCCTCCTCCTCCTCGAACTCCCCCTGTTCGTCGGCCGTGGCGTCCTGGTACTGCTGGTACTTGGACACCAGGTCGTTCATGTTGCTCTCGGCCTCGGTGAACTCCATCTCGTCCATGCCCTCGCCCGGGTACCTGTGCAGGAAGGCCTTGCGCCGGAACATGGCCGTGAACTGCTCCGAGATGCACTTGAACAGCTCCTGGATGGCCGTGCTGTTGCCGATGAAGGTGGCCAACATCTTCAGGCCTCGCGGCGGGATGTCGCACGCGGCCATCCTGACGTTGTTGGGGATCCACTCGACGAAGATCCAGCTGCTCTTGTTCTGCACGTTGAGCATCTGCTCGTCCACCTCCTTCATGGCCATGCAGCCGCGGGAGATAGCGGCCACCATCAGGTAGCGATTTTGATGGATGTCTGTCTCACAGTTAGGTCTTTCATCCATTTTTTAGTTTATTTTTTGTGTATGTGAAAGAAAATGGTCCAGTTCATTCTTCTGCATGTGACTGTCCAGTTTTCTCAACACCAATTTTTTTCCATTGGATATTCTTTCCTGCTTTGTCAAAGATTAGTTGACCATAGAGTTGAAGGTCCATTTCTGGGTTCTCTATTCTGTTCCATTGATCTGTGTGTCTGTTTTTGTGCCAGTACCACACTGTCTTGATGATTACAGCTTTGTAATACAGCTTGAAGTCCAGAATTGTGATGCTTCCATCTTTGGTCTTTCAATATTCCTTTGGCTATTCAGGGTCTTTTCTGGTTCCACACAAATTTTAGAATTGTTTGTTCCAGCTCTGTGAAAAATGCTCATGGTATTTTGACAGGGATTGCATTGAATGTATAGATTTCTTTGGGCACTATATACATTTTAACAATATTTGTTCTTCCAGTTCATGAGCATGGAATGTTTTTCCATTTATTTGTGTCTTCCTCAATTTCTTTCATAAGTAGTCTATAGTTTTCAGAGTACAGATCTTTTACCTTCTAGTAGGTTTATTCCTAGGTATCTTATGGTTTTTGTACAATTGTAAATGGGATTAATTCCTTGATTTATCTTTCTGCTGCTTCATTGTTAGTGTATAGAAATGCAATAGACTTCTGTGCATTGATTTTATATCTTGTGACTTTACTGAATTCCTGTACCAGTTCTAGCAGTTTTTTTGGTGGAGTCTTTCAGGTTTTCTACAGACAGTATCATGTCATCTGCAAAAAGTGAGAGTTTGACTTCTTTGCCAATTTGGATGCCTTTTATTTCTTTTTGTCATCTGATTGCTGAGGCTTAGGCTTCCAGTACTACATTGAACAACAGTGGTGAGAGTGGACATGCCTGTCATGTTCCTCACCTTGGGGGAAAAGCTCTCAGTTTTTTTCCATTGGGGATGATATTCGCTCTGGGTCATTTGTATATGGCTTTTATGATGTTGAAGTATGTTCTCTCTATCTCTACATTGTGCAAAGTTTTTCTCAGGAAAGGATGCTATATTTTGTCAAATGTTTTTTCTGCATCTGTTGAGATCATAGGATTCTTATCGTTTCTTTTATTAATGTGGTATAGCACATTGATTGATTTGCCAATGTTGAACCAGGCCTGTAGCCCAGGAATACATCTCACTTGTTTGTGGTAGATAATCCTTTTAATGTATTGTTGAATCTGATTAGATGGTATCTTGTTGAGAATTTTTGTATCCATGTTCATCAGAGATCTCTAATTCTCCTTTTTGTTGGGACCTTTGTCTGGTTTTGGGATCAAGGTAATGCTTGCCTCACAGAAAGAGTTTGGAAGTTTTCCTTCCATTTCTATTTTTTGGAACAGTTTTAGAAGAATAGGTATTAATTCTTCTTTAAATGTTTGGTAGAACCCATCTGGCCCTGGACTCTTGTTTGTTGGGAGACTTTTTAAAAGATTTTTATTCATTCATGAGAGACATAGAGAGGCAGAGACACAGGCAAAGGGAGAAGCAGGCTCCCTGCGGGGAACCCAGTGCAGGACTTGATCCCAGGACTCTAGGATCATGACCTGAGCTGAAGGCAGACACTCAACCACTGAGCCACCCCAGACTCCCTGTTGGAAGATTTTTTTTTTATCACTGACCCAATTTCTTTGCTGATTATGGATCTGTCCACGTTTTCTATTTCTTCCTGTTTCAGTTTTGGTAGTTTATATGTTTGTAGGAATACATTCATTTCTTCCAGATTGCCTAATTTGTTGGCATATAACTGCTCAGAATATTCTGTTATAATTATTTATCATTCTTTGGTGTTGGTTGTGATTTCTCCTCTTTCATTCATGATTTTATTTGGGTCCTTTCTCTTTTCTTTTTGATAAATCTGGCTAGGGATTTATCAATCTTGTTAATTCTTTCAAAGAACCATGGGGTAGCTGGGTGATGGGCACTGAGGAGAGCACTTACTGGGATGAGCACTGGGTATTATACTATATGTTAGCAAATTGAATTTAAATAAAAAACAAAAACAAAACAAACAAACAAAATAAAGACCAGTTCCTAGTTGCATTGATCTGTTCTACTGTTTTTTTAATTTCTGTATCATTGATTTCTGCTTTAATCTTTAATATTTCTCTTCTCCTGCTAAATTTAGGCTTTATTTATTGTTCTTTTTTCCAGCTTGTTTAGGTATAAGATTAGATGGTATATTTGAGACTTTTCTTGCTTCTTGAGGAAGGCCTGTATTCCTATCTACTTCCCTTTTAGGACTGCCTTTGCTGCATCCCAAAGGTTTTGAACCATCATGTTTTCATTTTCATTTGCTTGTATTTTTTAAATTCTTCTTCAATTTCCTGGTTGATCCATTCATTCTTTAGTCGGATGGTCTTTAACCTTCATGTATTTGTGTTCCTTCCAAATTTTCTCTTGTTAATTGAGTTCAAGTTTTAAAGCATTATGGTTTTGCAATATGCATGGTATAATCTCAATCCTTTCATACTGGTTGAGACCTGATTTGTGATCCAGTATGTGATCTATTCTGGAGAATGTTCCATGTACACTTGAGAGGAATGTGTATTCTGCTGCTTTAGGATGAAATGCTCTAAACACATCTGTGAAGTCCACCTGGTCCAAGTGTCATTTAAAGCCCTTGTTTCCTTGTTGATCTTCTGCTTAGGTGATCTGTCCAGTGCTGTGAGTAGGGTCTTAAAGTCCCTTACTATTATTATGTTATTATCAATGAGCTTCTTTAAGTTTGTCATTGACTTATATATTTGGATGCTCCCAAGTTAGGGACATAGATATTTACAATTGTCTCCTTGTTGAATAGACCCCTTTATTATAATTTAGTGTCCTTCTTCATCTTTTTTTTTTTATTTTATTTATTTATTCATGAGAAACACAGAGAGAGAGAGAGGCAGAGACACAGGCAGAGTGAGAAGCAGGCTCCATGCAGGGAGCCTGGCGTGGGACTTGAAAGCTGCCCACTTCTTCATCTTTTATTACAATTTTCAGTTTAAAATCTAACTTGTCTGATATAAGGATTACCTCCCCAGTTTTCTTTTGGTGTCCATTAGCATGATAAATGCTTCTCTGCCCTCTCACTTTTCATCTGGAAGTGACCTTTGGGACTAAGTCTCATAAGCAGCATATTGATGGATCTTATTTTTTTTTAATCTATTCTGATACCCTATGTCATTTGATTGGAGCAGTTAGTCCATTTACATTCAGAGTAATTATTGAAAGATATGAATTTAGGGCCATCGTATTACCTGTTCCTGTAAAGTCACTGTTCCTGTAGATTGTTTCTCTTTCTTTCTACTCTTTGTTAGCTTTGGTCTCTCTTTCCACTCAAAGAGTCTCCTTTAATATTTCTTGCAGGTCCTTTAGTTTTTGTCTTGGAAATTTTTTATCTCTCCTTCTAAATGATATTTTGAATAATAGCTTTGCTGGATAAAAGATTTTTGGCTGCATATTTATTGCATTTAGTACAATGAATATAACAAGCCAGTGCTTTCTGCCCTGCCAGGTCTCTGTGGACAGGTCTGCTGCCAGCCTGTATCTATCCTTATAGGTTAAAGACTTCTTCTCCCAAGGTGATTTCAGAATTTTCTCTTTATCTTTGCAATTTGCAAGTTTCACTATAATACGTCATGGTGTTGACCTATTTTTGTTGATTTTAAGGGGAGTTCTCTGTTGCCTCTTGGACTTGAATGCCTGTTTCCTTCCCCAGATAGGGAAGTTCTCAGCTATAATTTGTTCAAATTAACATTCTGCCCCTTTTTCTCCCGTACTCTTCTTCTGAGACTCTGATAATATAGATATTATTTTGCTTTATGGAATTGCTGAATTACCTAAGTCTATCTTTGTGATTGCATAGTTTTCTTTCCTTCTTCTTTTCAGCTTCCTTATTTTCCTTAATTTTATCATCTATATTTTGATTCACTCTTCTGCTTCACTCATCCTTGTTTTAATGGCCTCCATTTGGGACTATAATTGGTTATAGCATTTTTAATTTCAACCTGACTAGATTTTAGGTTTTTTTTTTTTTTTTTGCAGTTGATTTTATCTCTATAGTAAGGGATTCACTAGTGTCTTCTGTTTGTTTTTCAAGCTCAATTAGTATTCTTGTAATCATTGTTTTAAATTCTAATTCAGACATCTTACTTATATCTATATTTGATCAAATTCCTGGCTGAATACTACCTCCTGCTCTTTCTTTTGGGGTGAATTTCGTCATCTTGTCATTTGGTTAATAAAAGAAAAGAGGAAAAAAAAACCAATAAAAACAAAAGAAACTAGATCCTGGATGTGTTCTGGTCTGCTTATTAAAACAAACTAGATCCCAAAATAAAGAAGGGGGGGAGAAAGGAAGAAAGGATGATATATATATATATATATATATATATATATATATATATATATATATATCAGTAAAACAAAAATAAACATATATAAAGTATACATAAAAATTTAAATTAAAAAAGAATTAAAAGAATTGAAAAAATAAGAAAATAACTGAAACAATAATAATAATAAACCAGAGAAGTACAAAGGATGCTAGATACTATTTTCCCCTACAGCTGAAGCTTTGCAGCCCTCTATGGTCAGTAAACTTGGTGCAAGCCAGTTGCTTGTGCTGGTCTTCTGGGGGATGGCCTGTTGTGCTGATTCTCAGGTGGGCTTGTTCTAGTGGAAATCCACCTCCAGGGCACAGGGAGGCAGAGCTTGGTGTAAGCAGCTCCAGACTCCACTAGGTGGCACTGTTTTGCTCCCTAAAGGCTCTCAGCACTGATAGGTGGGATGAATATGGCAGCACCCCACTCTTTTGCCCAGGAGCTGAAAATTCTTGCCCCCCACTCTTCAGAGAGTCCTCATAGAAGAACAACAAATCACTCTTGTCTCCTGGTTTCCATAAGAATCCTGTGTTCACCCTGCTTGTGCCCAAGATTTTTTTTTTTTTTATCTCTGACTGAGTTTCAAAATTCCAAATTTTTGGAACTCCTGTGGCATGGGCCCACCCTGTTCCTCCCAGGGAGAATCCCACCATGCTTCTGCCTTTTGCCAGACCCACCCCAGGAAAGAGGTAGAAGGCAGCAGTTCACAGTTTACGGCAACACAGAGCTGGCACCTAGACTGTTCTCTGCCAGCTTCCACACTCCTATGTCTGGGAATGGTGTCACACTTAGGCAACACCCATTCTTCTTGCGACCCAGGGGATCCTCAGATCATGGAGGATTCTGCCCCAGTTTGCCACTTGAGCACCTTTAAGCCAGGCACACCCCACAATGTAGCAGATTTCTAAAAGTGTCCTTAAATAGGCTCCCTCCCGCCACCCTACCCACATCTATATCACACCAGATTCAAGTCTCCACACCCCTACCTTCCAAAAGGTGATCACTTTTCTACTTGTAGACTTGCAGTATTTGTTTTCTCAGACCTCCAATTAATTTCTCGGGTGTTCAAAAATGATTTGATAACTACCTACTTGTATTCAAGGGATGAGACAAACTTAGGACCCCCCACCCACTCCTCTGCCATCTTAACTCCTCAAATAATTACTTTAAATGTAAATATACTTAATTATATGAAAAAAAGATATAAAGTGGACCAAAGGATTTAAAAAAAAAAAAAAACCTACAAGACCAATCTGTGTGCTGCCTATGAGACTCACTTCAGATATAAGGATACACAGACTGGATCCCTGGGTGGCGCAGCGGTTTGGCGCCTGCCTTTGGCCCAGGGCGCGATCCTGGAGACCCGGGATCGAATCCCACATCGGGCTCCCGATGCATGGAGCCTGCTTCTCCCTCTGCCTATGTCTCTGCCTCTCTCTCTCTGTGACTATCATAAATAAATAAAGATTAAAAAAAATGTTTAAAAAAAATAAGGATACACAGACTGAAAGGTAAGGGGTGGAAAAAGATATTACATGCAAAGGAAAACCAAAACAAAAGCTGGGGTAGCTATTCTTATATCAGACAAATAGTTTTAAAACAAAGACTGTAATAAGGAGACAGAATATCACATAATTATAAAGGGGTCAATACAACATTTGTAAATATTTGTGCACCCGACATAGGAACACCTAAATAGGCAAAGGAAATATTAACAGACTAAAGGGAGAGACAGACATCAATACAATAGTAAGGGACTTTAATACCCCATTCACATCAATGGATAGATCATACTGACCAAAAAAAATCACCCAGAAAACATCAGCTTTAAGTGACACATTAGACCAGATGGACTTAACAAATATAAATAGAACATTCCATCCAAAAACAGCAGACTGCACCTTCTTCTCAAGTGTACATGGAACATTATCCAGGGAAGATCCTTTTATTAGGCTACAAAACAAATCTTAACAAATTTAAAAAGACTGAAATCATATCAAGCATCCTTTCTGACAACAATGGTATAAAAATAGAAATCAATTTCAAGAAGGAAACTGGACAACTCACAAATAGGTGCAGACTAAACAACATGCTATTATTGAACAACCAGTAGGTCAATGAAGAAATCAAAAGTAAAATTAAAAAAATACTATATTGAGACAAACAAAAATGGAAATATAACATCCTAGACTTTAGGATACAGCAAAAGCAGTTCTAGGAGAAAGTTCATACTGATATAGGCTTATCTTAAGAAAAAGAATAATCCAAATAAACAACCTAAGTTTACACCTAAAGTAAGTAGAAAAAGAAGAAAAAACAATGCCCAAAGTTAATTTAAGGAAAAAGCAAAGACCAGAGCAGAATTAAATTGAGACTAAAAAGGCAATAGAAAAGATCAATAAAACCAAGACCTCGTTCTTTAAAAAGATAAACAAAATTGACAAACTTTTAGCTAGACTCATCAAGAAAAAAAGAGACAGGTGAAATAAATAAAATAAAAAATAAAAGGGAAAGTTACGGCTAATACCACAGGAACACAAAGGATCATAAAAGACTATTACAAACATTTATATGCCAACAAATTGGACAACCTAGAAGAAATGGATAAATTCCTAGAAATATACAATCTTTCAGGACTGAATTATGATAGAAATTAAAATAGAAAACCAGAACAGATCAAACTAGTAAGAAGATGGAATCAGTAATTTAAAACTCCCTGCAAACCAAAGTCTAGGACCAGACAGCTTTACAAGTAAATTCTAACAAACATTCAAAGAGGAATTAATACCAATCCTTCTCAAATTCTCCCCCACCAAAAAAAGGAGAGAAAACTTCCAAACTCATTTTGTGAGGCATTACCTTGACACCAAAACAAGACTAGGACACATCAAAAAAGGAGAATTACAGGCCAATATCCCTGGTAAATACGGATGCAAAAATATTCAAGAAAATATTAGTAAACCAAATTCAACAATACCACAAAAGGATCATATACCATGACTAAGTGGAATTTATTCCAGATATGCAAGGATGGTTCAACATCCATAAATCAATTAACATGATACACCACATTAACAACATGAAGGATAAAAATAATATGATAATCTCCATTTTTTATAAAACCTACCAATAAAGTGGGTATAAAGAGAACATATCTCAAATTAATAAAGACCATATATGAAAATCCTGCAGCTAACATCATACTCAAAAGCTGAAAATTTTACCTCCATGATCAGGAACAAGACAAAGATGTCTATTCTTGCCAGTCTTATTCAACATAGTACTAGAAATCCTAGCCAAAGCAATGAGGCAAGAAAAAGAAATTAAAAGGCATCCAAATTGGGAAAGAAGAACTGAAAGTGTTACTATTTGCATATAACATGACTCTATATGTAGAAAACCCTAAAGAATCCACCTAAAAACTATTGGAAGCAATAAATGAATTCAGTACAACTGCAGGATACAAAATTAATGTAGAGCAATCTGTTGCATTTCTATATGCTAATAACAATCCATCAGAAAGAAATTAAAAAACAATCCCACTTATAACTGCATCAGAAAGAATAAAGTACTTAAGAATAAATTTAACAGAGGAGGTAAAAGATCTGTACACTCAAAACTGTAAGACATGGACAGAAGAAATTTAAAAAGACATAAATGGGAATATATTCTGTGCCCATAAATCAGAAGAATTAATATTGTTGAATAGTGTCCATATTACTCAAAGCAATCTATAAATTCTATAGTCAAAATTTCAATGGCATTTTTCACACTTTTCACAAAGGCATTTCACAAATTGTAAAATTTGTATGGAACAAAAGACCCCAAATATCCAAAGCAATCTTGAGGGAAAAGAAAGAACAAATCTGAAAAAATAACAAAGGTATTATGATTCCTGATTTCAAAGTATATTACAAAGCTGTAGTAATCAAAACAGTATGGTACTCACATAAAACATTCACAAAGATCAACTGAATGGAATAAAGAACCCAGAAATAAACCCATGCATCTATAGTCAATTAATTTAAGACAAAGGAGCCAAGAATATACAATGGGGAAAAGAGAGTCTCTTCAACAAATGATGTTGGGAAAACTGGACAGCTACATGTGAAAGAATGAAACTGGATCACTTTCTTATATCATAAGAATATCATATCATAAAAAAAAAACCTCAAAAGGTGTTAAAGACCTAAATGTGATGTCTTTGGCCTATTTTGTGATTGGATTGCTTGTTTCTTTGCTGTTGAGTTAATAATTCTTTATAGATCTTGGATACTAGTCCTTTATCTCATACGTCATTTCCAAATATCTTCTCCCATTCTGTGGGTTGTCTTTTAGTTTTGTGGACTGTTTCCACTGATGTGCTAAAGCTTCCTATCTTGATGAAGTCCCAATAGTTCATTTTTGGTTTTTTTTCTCTTGCCTTCATGAATGTATCTTTCAAGAAGTTACTGTGGCCAAGTTAAAAAAAGGGTGTTGCCTGTGTTCTCCTCTAGGATTTTGATGGAATCTTGTCACACATTAAGATCTTTCATCCATTTTGAGTTTATCTTTGTGTATGGTGTAAGAGAATGGTCTAGTTTCATTCTTCTGCACGTGGATGTCCAATTTTCCCAACACCATTTATTGAAGAGACTGTCTTTTTCCCAGTGGATAGTCTTTCCTCCTTTGTCAAATATTAGTTGACCATAAAGTTGAGGGTCCACTTCTGGATTCTCTATTCTGTTCCATTGATATCTATGTGTCCGTTTTTGTGCCAGTACCACACTGTCTTGACGACCACAGCTTTGTAGTACAACCTGAAATCTGGCATTGTGATGCCCCCAGCTATGGTTTTCTTTTTTAATATTCCCCTGGCTATTCGGAGTCTTTTTCTGATTCCACACAAATCTTAAGATGATTTGTTCCAACTCTCTGAAGAAAGTCCATGGTATTTTGATAGGGACTGCATTAAATGTGTACATTGCCCTGGGTACCATTGACATTTTCACAATATTAATGCTTCCAATCCATGAGCATGGAATATTTTTCCATCTCTTTGTGTCTTCCTCAATTTCTTTCAGAAGTGTTCTGTAGTTTTTAGGGTATAGATCCTTTACCTCTTTGGTTAGGTTTATTCCTAGGTGTCTTATGCTTTTGGGTGCAAGTGTAAATGGGATTGACACCTTAATTTCTCTTTCTTCAGTCTCATTGTCTATTCAGTGTATAGAAATGCCACTGATTTCTGGGCATTGATTTTGTATCCTGCCACACTGCCGAATTGCTGTAGGAGTTCTAGCAATCTTGGGGTGGAGTCTTTTGGGTTTTCTATGTAGAGTATCATGTCATCTGTGAAGAGGGAGAGTTCGACCTCTTCTTTGCCAATTTGAATGCCTTTTATTTCTTGTTGTTGCCTGATTGCTGAATCTAGGACTTCTAATGCTATGTTGAATAGCAGTGGTGAGAGTGGACATCCCTGTTGTGTTCCTGATCTTAGGGGAAAGGTTCCCAGTGTTTTCCCCATTGAGAATGATATTTTCTGTGGGCTTTTAGTAGATGGCTTTTAAGATGCTGAGGAATGTTCCCCCATCCTTACACTCTGAAGAGTTTTGATCAGGAATGGATGCTGTATTTTGTCAAATGCTTTCTCTGCATCTACTGAGAGGATCATATCGTTCTTGTTTTTTCTCTTGTTGATATGATCAATCACATTGATTGCTTTATGAGTGTTGAACCAGCCTTGCATCCCAGGGATAAATCCCACTTGGTCATGGTGAACAATCATCTTAATGTATTGT
This sequence comes from Vulpes vulpes, assembly GCF_048418805.1. NCBI lineage: Eukaryota > Metazoa > Chordata > Mammalia > Carnivora > Canidae > Vulpes > Vulpes vulpes. The sequence continues at coordinate 80,315,282 of NC_132790.1, read as the reverse complement.
TGGATCCTATTGGCTAGTGTCTTGTTGAGAATTTTTGCATCTGTGTTCATCAGGGATATTGGTCTATAATTCTCCTTTTTGGTGGGGTCTTTGTCTAGTTTTGGAATTAAGGTGATACTGGCCTCGTAGAACAAGTTTGGAAGTATTCCATCTCTTCCTATCTTTCCAAACAGCTTTAGTAGAATAGGTATGGTTTCCTCTTTAAACGTTTGATAGAATTCCCCTGGGAAGCCATCTGGCCCTGGACTTTTGTGTCTTGGGAGGTTTCTGATGACTGCTTCAATTTCCTCCCTGGTTATTGGCCTGTTCAGGTTTTCTATTTCTTCCTGTTCCAGTTTTGGTAGTTTGTGGTTTTCCAGAAATGCATCCATTTCTTCTAGATTGCCTAATTTATTGGCGTATAGCTGCTCATAATATGTTTTTAAAATCGTTTATATTTCCTTGGTGTTGGTAGTGATCTCTCCTTTCTCATTCATGATTTTATTAATTTGAGTATTTTCTCTCTTCTTTTTAGTAAGGCTGGCTAATGGTTTATCTATCTTATTAATTCTTTCAAAGAACCAACTCCTGGTTTTGTTGATGTGTTCCACAGTTCTTCTGGTCTCTATTTCATTGAGTTCTGGTCGAATCTTTATTAACTCTCTTCTGCTGGGTGTAGGATCTATTTGCTGTTTTTACTCCAGCTCCTTTAGGTGCAAGGTTAGCTTTTGTACTTGAGTTCTTTCCAGTTTTTGGATGGATGCTTGTATTGTGATGTATTTCTCCCTCAGGACTGTGTTTGCTGCATCCCAAAGATTTTGAATGGTTGTATCTTCGTTCTCATTAGTTTCCATGAATCTTTTTAATTCTTCTCTAATTTCTTGGTTGGCCCTTTCATTTTTAGCAGGATGGTCCTTAACCTCCACGTGTTTGAAATCCTTCCAAACACCTTCTTTTGATTCAGAAATCTCACAGAGGAAGACATAACCATGGCCAGCAAGCACATGAGAAAATGCTCCGCATCAGTTGCCATCAAGGAAATACAAATCAAAACCACAATGAGATACCACCTCACACCAGTGAGAATGGTGAAAATGAACAAAACAGGAAACAACAAATGTTGGAGAAGATGTGGAGAAAAGAGAACCCTCTTGCACTGTTGGTGGGAATGTGAACAGGTACACCCACTCTGGAAAACTGTGTGGATGTTCCTCAAAGAGTTAAAAATAGATCTTCCCTACAACCCAGCAATTGCACTGCTGGAGATTTACCCCAAACGTACAGATGCAGTGAAACGCCGGGACACCTGCACCCTGACGTTTATAGCAGCAATGTCCACAATAGCCAAACTGTGGAAGGAGACTCGGTGTCCATCAAAAGATGAATGGATAAAGAAGATGTGGTATATGTACACAATGGAATATTACTCAGCCATTAGAAACGACAAATACCCACCATTTGCTTCGACATGGATAGAACTGGAGGGTATTATGCTGAGTGAAATGAGTCAATCAGAGAAGGACAAACATTATATGCTCTCATTCATTTAGGGAATATAAAGAATAGTGAAAAGGAATAAAGGGGAAAGGAGAAAAAATGAGTGGGAAATGTCAGAAAGGGAGACAGAACTTGAGAGACTCCTAACTCTGGGAAATGAACAAGGTGTGGTAGAAAGGGAGGTGGGCGGGGCGTGGGGGTGACTGGGTGACAGGCACTGAGAGGAGCACTTGATGGGATGAGCACTGGGTATTATTCTATATGTTGGCAAATTGAACACCAATAAAAAATAAATAAATAAATAAATAAATAAATAAATAAATAAACTAAATGTGAGACCTGAAACCATAAAACTCCAAAAAGAAAATATAGGCAGTGAACTCTTGGTCATTGGTCTTAGTGGTATTTCTTCTGGATCTGTCTCCTCAAGCAAGGGAAACAAAAGCAAAATAAACTATTGAGATAATATCAAACTAAAAAGGTTTTGCACAGCAAAGGAAACCATAACCAAGATGAAAAGGCAACCTACCTAATAAGAGAAAATATTTGCAAATGATACATCCAATAAGGGGTTAATGTCCAAAAAATGTAAAAAAAACAACAACAACAACAAAAAAAAACAACCTCATACAACTCAATAGCAAAAGACAGTCTGATCAAACAAAAAAGACAGAGCATCTGAATAGACTTTTTTTTTTGAATAGACATTTTCCAAAGAAGACATACAGATGACCAACAGATACATGAGAAGAGGCTTAACATTACTACTGGTCAGGGAAATGTAAATCAAAACCACAATAAGATATAATCCTACACCTATTAGAATGGCTAGTATCAAAAAGACAAGAAATGATAGTTTCAGAGAGGATGTAGAGAAAAGGTAACTGTTTTGCACTGTTACTGGGAATGAAAATTGGTGTAGCCTATAGAAAAACAGTATGGAAGTTCCTAAAACATTAAAAATGAACTATCATATGATTCAGCAATTCTACTTCTGTGTATGTATCCAAGAAAATGAAAACACTTAACTTGAAAACATATATGGATTACCATGTTCATTGTAGCATTATTTACAGGAGCCAAGATATGAAAATGACTTAAGTCTCCATTAATGGATAAATAAAGAAAATGTGATATACATGCGCACAGGAATATTATGCAACCATAAAAAAGAATGAAATCTTGCTATTTGCAATAACATGGATGAAACTCAACAGTATTATGCTATGTGAAATAAGTCACACAAAGACAAACATTGTATGATCTCACTTATATGTCAAATCTAAAAACAAAACCAAGCTCATTGACATAGACAACAGATTGGTGGTTGCCAGAGGTAGGGTGTGAGGAATGGGTGAAATGGGTAAAACTGGTCAAAAGGTACAAACTTCCAGTTACAAAGTAAATAAATCATGGGGATGTAATGTATAGCATGGTGACTACCATTAATAAAACTGTATTACATATTTGGAAGTTGCTAAGAGAGTTAATCTTAAAATTTTTCATTACAAGAAAAAAAATTTGTAATATGTATGATGATGGATGATCATTTCACAAAATACACAAATATCTAATCATTATTTTGTATGTCTGAAACTAATATAATGTTATCTAGGTCAATTATACCTCAATAAATAGAATATTTTATTTATTTTTTTGGTTTCTAACCTTTTCTCTTTTTTTTCTTCAAATTTTTACTTAAATTCTAATTAGTTAATATAACATCCAGTACAATACTGGTTTCAGGAGCAGTATTCAGTGATTTATCACTTACATACAACACCCAACACTCCACACAAGTGCCATCTAGCCCATCCCTCATCCACCTCCCTTCATCAACCCTTAGTTTGTTCTTTATCTTAAAAAGTCTCTTATGGTTTTTTTCCCCTCTCTCTTCCCCCTGCCCCATATGTTCATCTATACTGTTTCTTAAACTCCACGTATGAGTGAAATCATATTTGTCTTTCTCTGACTGACTTATTTCACTTACCATAATATACTCTACCTCCAACTATGTCGTTGCAAATGGCAAGATATCTTTTTAGTGTCTCAGTAATATTCCATTGTGTATTTATACCACCTCTAAAAATAATATTTTAAAAATAGTGTTTATCATTTTAGGCTAGGTATAAAAAAGAAAATTTTAAAGGCCTCATGAGATAATCTAGAAGAATCATTGTTAGAAAAAAAATTTTCAATTTTTGTTAAAGATTTTTTTTTTAAGTAATCTCTAGACCCAATGTGGGGCTCAAACTTTCAACCCTGAGATCAAGAGTTGCATGCTCCATGGACTGAGCCAGTCAAGCACCCCAGAAAAAGAATTTTTAAACCATATATAATATCTAACATATATTTTCTGCTGAAGAAGAAACTTTCCTTCAAAGGTTTCCATCTTAAAAATTCATAAAAAATAGAAAAGTATAGAATCAAGTTTTAGTTGCTTTAATTGACCTCCATTCACATGTTTCAGGCGAAGACCATCTACACTTCTTCTAATGGAAGTTCCCACATTTAATATTTCATTTTCAAATAATCGAAATTAGATATTTATAATATGATTCCATACTACTTCAGTTCTAAAGCCAGTGTGTTTAGTGAAGTCTGCTCATTAAATGTTTTCAGAAACTCCAAGAGGTTTTGTTCTAAAGCACCAAACCTAATGAAAAATAAACAAGCTTTTATAGGCAAAACACAAACATAAACACACATCCTCACAGTTTTACTATATCATTAATAATATTAACATAATTCATTTACTGAGTGTTTATTATGTGTCAGACCTGTGCTTAACACTTCATGGATATTATCTCCTACCACCCACTACAATTTCATAAAATGGACTGTATTTCTTTATTATTATTATTATTGGAGTTCAATTTGCCAGCATTTAGCATAACACCCAGTGCTCATCCCAAGTGCCCCCCTCAGTGCCCGTCACCCAGTCACTCCAACCCTCCACCCACCTCCCCTTCCACTACCCCTTGTTCATTTCCCAGAGTTACGTGTCTCTCATGTTTTGTCACCCTCACTGATATTTTCACTCATTTTTTCTCCTTTCCCTTTATTCCCTTTAACTAATTTTTATATTCCCCAAATGAATGAGACCATATAATGTTTGTCCTTTCCCAATTGACTTATTTCACTCAGCATAATATTTTCCAGGTCCCTCCACGTAAATGCAAATAGTGGGTATGTGTCATTTGTAATGGCTGAGTAATATTCCATTGTATACATATACCACATCTTCTTTATCCATTCATCTTTCGATGGACACCGAGGCTCCTTCCACAGTTTGGCTATTGTGGACATTGCTGCTATAAACATCAGGGTGCAGGTTGGACTATATTTCTGTTCTCATTTTATTAGCCTTTTTATAATACTTAAAAAATAAGATTTTAAAAGGTTTAAACAAATTGCTCAATGTCATATCCATTATGGGTAATAGTAATAACCTTGGTTAAATAAAACATTATAATGGAAATAGAACAATTACTACATGAACAAAACAAATTGTTGACAATTGATTGATTTTAACAGAGTTGAGGGTTTGGTTTTACCATACCTACATATGCATGGTGACCTAAAACACCAAACTCAAAGAAGTATATAACTATAAAACAAACAAGATGTTCACTAACACATCATCCTTTCCATTCCAAATAAAGATTTCTGTTTCTCTCACTTATATAATTATAATTCAAAAGCTCAAAAAATAATCCTGTAGAAAATATCAATTAATAGTTTGCCATGAATAAACATTGACGTGGTCTGTGATTAATGTTCAAGAAATGAATAGAGTTGTACCCAATGGAGTGGTCTTTCCTGGTTGCTGAGTTTCAAGGAGCAGAAATCTGAAGTTCAAAACGAATGGACATAATCATCAGGAAATTGAGTGACAGTCACCCCTCTGAATGATCATTGTCATCCTGTTTGTGTTTCTATTTCTTACTGGAGTTTTATTGAAATTCTTAAACAGGGGATCCCTGGGTGGCTCAGCGGTTTAGTGCCTACCTTCAGCTCAGGGTATGATCTCGGAGTCCGGGAATCAAGTCCCTCATTAGGCTTCCTGCATGGAGCCTGCTTCTACCTCTACCTATGTCTCTGTCTCTCTCTCTGTGTGTCTCTCATGCATAAATAAATAATCTTTATAAATAAGTAAGTAAATAAATAAATAAATAAATAAATAAATAAATAAATTCTTAAGCAGTCTTACATTTGGATATTTTGTCTTTTCTTGCTTAAGAAGAAGCTCATTCAGGGGTAAAAATTTCAAAGTAATTACCAGGTAGTGGTCACATTATTTTAGTATTTGCCAGGGACTATCTTTATCCGTATAGAACATATGTGTTCTCAGTCCACTCTACCACTCTATGCCAGCAAGACCCTTGATGCTGCTCTTGACACAGTCAACATCAATCTTCTCTTTAAGCACCATAGAGCATAGTACCAAAAAATAATTCTGCAGCATTGACTTTCCTGGCCTGAGTGAGACACATGTCAAGTTAATATCAAAGCTCGTTAGAATAGGATCTGCATTTCTTCTCTCTAATCATTAGTTAAGCGATCCTGTTTCTGATTTTATAATTCTCTTTTGGGAGTTGTGGTGTGTACTTCAAAATCTCCTAAGCGCTGTTGGAATATTTCTTTTTGACCTAGAAAGGGGAAGCTATAATAGATTCCCTGCTGAGTTAAATCCCCAAAAAAGAACTGCTTGGTCAAAGCAGTTATTTAACAACATCTCTATTTCCATTTTCATTAAGAAAAATGTGACAAAATGAAAACACCACGTTTTACCTTTGCCCAGGGCCTCTACAGATGGAACTCTTTCTTAGCATTAGGGCAGAGAGGGAGCTCTGGACTTGGCACCAGAAACAGAATTCTAGTTGTCCAGCACTCTGCCATCAGCCTCGTAGCCTGCTAAGAAACTCCAACCTCTCCGTCCATAGCCAAGCTTATTCACCTCCAAAATGGGCTCACAGTGAAAAAGCCCAAACTAATTCATTTATATCAGCTGCAGGTCACTTGCCCAAGTTTTTTTTTTTTTAAGATTTTATTTATTTATTCATGAGAGACACAGAGAGAGAGAGAGGCAGACATAGGCAGAGGGAGAAGCAGGCTCCCTGCAGAAAGCCTGATGTGGGACTCTACCCCAGGACTCCAGGATCATGCCCGAGCCAAAGGCAGACGCTCAACCGCTGAGCCACCCAGGCATCCCTGGCCCAAGTTTTCAAAACACAAACAATAGACACTTGATTCAATAAACCAGAAAAGTAACTACCAGTATTGGCACTGTAGTTTATTCTGGGAGAATCTAATTAGAATACTTTGATGCTCTGTAAAAGAGTATGACAGGAAAAAATGGGCAACTTTGCTAAGCTGGGCTCACTGAATTAAATATATTGACTGTACTTTAAAAATTCCATATTCAATATCTTACTTCCCAATTCATTTTCAGAAAGATTCTCAAAAAGCTTCAGACTCGCTTATCTTCCAATATGTCCAAATAGACACTCACGTGCACATGAAATATGTTTGCAGGGGAACTAACTAAATTAATAGCATCTAGTTGGGTGCGTTTTTTACTGATAGCTACTAGAACTATATTTTGTCCACACAACAGTCCATCTAACTTAAAATAAATCCAGATAATAACAGGCTTTCCACAGAGCCTACAGAAAGGGCTTCATTTCACAAAGGTCAGCAGATCAGTTCCATTCGTCACGCTCTGCAGTAGTTAACAAGAGTCTAGATAGCATGTTTATCACTGTAACACTAGAATGTTGTTTTTTTAAATTCATCATTTCAACTACTTAGTTTGCCATAACAAAGCACTGGCTTAAAATGCAGCATTGAGCTTTCCTTCTGATTTAAAAGCTGTATGCCTCTCTGACAGTTCTGAGCAATGCTTTTTATGGCTTTGTTTACCTTGTTCTAAAATGAAATGACAATTCATTTTTCACAAATAAGCTGAAGAGTCTTTACAGCAGATATTTTTTCCTCTGAAGTAAATTTAAAAGAGGTTTTCAGATGTATACATTTTTTCTTAGTAGCAAATGGAAAATACTTCCAAAAATTTTGCTTTCTGACATCTGGGAGAAAGCCTTATAAAGCAGAATCCATTCTATAACCAAATGGCAAACTCTCTGAAAGTTATAATTTGCACCTCTTTTTTTAAGCTGGCTCTACACCCAACATGGGGCTTGAACTCATGACCCCAAGATCAAGAGTCACATGCTCTTACCAACTGAACCTGTCAGGCACCCCTTTGCATCTCTTTTTATTTTTATTATTTTTTAAAGATTGTATTTATTTATTCATGAGAGACAGACAGAGAGAGAGAGAGAGAGAGAGGCAGAGACACAGGTACAGGGAGAAGCAGGCTCCATGCAGGGAGCCTGACATGGGACTCGATCCTGGGTCTCCAGGATCATGCCCTGGGCTGAAGGTGGCACTAAACCGCTGAGCCACCTGGGCTGCCCTGCATCTCTTTTTAAACACACAGTTTTACACATGCTAGGGTTTGGTAGTTTCTTTCCTATTATATTAGAAATAATAGAGCCATTGCTTTAGAACAAGAAAGAAAGTGGCTCTTGGACATATGGATCTTAGACTAAAAAGTATAAATTTTGAAATGTCCTTCTGTTTTTTCATTTTGAGGTAGCTATGCTCTTTAAAATTTACTTCTAACTTTCTTTACTCAGCATAGGGCTATGGAAAAAATCCAGAGTAGAAGCAAAAGATTTCAAGTCTTATTTATTTCTGGGCTCTAGCATTAGTTTTTAGGAAATATTAGTTCTTCAGAAAATATTAAAACTCCGTGGGTCTCAGTTCTCAAAATAAATAAAGCCAGACAAGAGAGTCTTCCAATCTTCGAAGTCTACAACTCCATGAGACTATTATTTCATAATTTAAAGGAGGCAATTGGATATACATAAGATAGTTTGAGTCCATAATGAATATCAATGAATTCTGGTATTACCTACCACAGGAATAGCTGCTCATGGTAAGATTTCAGAAAGCAAAGATGCAGAAACAAAGCATGTTTAGAATGATTCCTCTTCATTAATTAAAGCTTTTCTTTCTTTAGGAATTTTCCTAGGGTATTACATACAATGGCATTTGAATCTGCTTCCAATGATACATCTTTCCTTTTAGGGAACTGCTTATCTTAAATACGATAAATTTACTTTTGTCATAAAAGTGAAATGATACATGCATTTTATGACATTTTTATCTCTTACAAATATTTAAAGAAAAGAAAATGGGTCTCTACCTAGCACACAATATGTAAACTAAAATAGCTTATAGGCGTAACACTTTGTATTTAATTATCCTATACTATCATCCAGAGCTCACATAAATTTTTAATATTAATCCACAGGTATATAGTATTAGCTATATTTTATACATAAGGAAACAAGCAAAGGATAAACATGAGACCTACTCATAAATACATAGTAATCTCTGAGCATGTCAAATGTAAAAGCCCGTACTTTGCCATCCCAGTGAAACCCATTATGCTTAACTCACTACTACTACCTTCCCTCTGCCTCTTAAATTTTTTAATTGGTATATTCCCAAATATCTTTATAGTACTGACAAAAACTTTGGCTACAATCACTAACAACATTAGAAATCATAAGCAAATACTCACAATAATATGAGCATACAGTAAAATAAAACAAGAGACTAATATTACCTTTAATATATACATTCCTGGAACAAACTGATAGGAAATAAAGGTAGGAGTTCTCTAGGTAAGTCATTAATAAGTGAGCACAGAATATGAATTGGATATTTAAAAATAAGGGAAAAATTAATAAATCTATTTTATTTTTTTTAATTTTTATTTATTTATGATAGTCACACACAGAGAGAGAGAGAGAGAGAGGCAGAGACATAGGCAGAGGGAGAAGCAGGCTCCATGCACCGGGAGCCTGACGTGGGATTCGATCCCGGGTCTCCAGGATCACGCCCCAGGCCAAAGGCAGGCGCTAAACCACTGCGCCACTCAGGGATCCCAATAAATCTATTTTAAAAGTCCAAACTCATTTAAAGAGCACAATTATTACAATGAGCACTGAGTAATGTATAGAATTGACGAATCACTATATTGTACACCTGAAACTAATATAACACTGTATGCTAACTATACTGGAATTAAAATTTTAAAAATTTCAAAAAGTTCAAACTCATTAATAATGAAAGGTATACAAATTGACATTGCAAGACCTACCTTCCTTAACATGTCAAAAGAAAAGATTTACAGAGGGCTAGTACTCAATGAGAGGGATATGGTGAGATAGCTATTCTCATATATTGCTGGAGGGAATTTAAATCATCACATTCTTTCCTGGAAAGCAATTTGGGAATATGATGTGTATTAAGAATCTTAAAGATGTTCCATCCTGTTGGGCCCAGTAATTCCCCTTTTAGTAACGTACCCAAAAAAGATTATCGAAATGCACATAGATATGCCAAAAAAGCCCATTTTCATTACAATTATTTATAACAAAAAATAAAGGAGAACAACTTAGATGTCTAAAAATAAATCATTAAATAAACTATGACCCATAGGACAGAAAATTATATGGCCCCTAACATTTTTCATAAAATATTTTCAGGGCAGCCCCGGTGGTGCAGCGGTTTAGCGCCGCCTGCAGCCCAGGGTGTGATCCTGGAGACCCGGGATCGAGTCCCATATCGGGCTTCCTGCATGGAGCCTGCTTCTCCCTCTGCCTGTGTCTCTGCCTCTTTCCTCACTCTCTCTGAATGAATGAATAAATAAATCTTTAAAATAAAATAAAATATTTTCAGTGACATAGGAAAAGGTTAATGAAATACTGGGGGCAAGTTGAAAGAGTGTATACACAGTGTGACCTCAAATATGTTAATATTTAAGATAGATCATAGACTGCAACATAAAAATAAAACCATAAGCCTTTCAAAGATACATAGGAGAATATTTTCATAACCTGAGACTAGACAAAGATTTCTTAGGCAGAATACAGAAAGTGATAACCATAGAAGAAAATTTTGTGAATTCTACCTCAAAATTTTGTAAAAAAATAAAATTATAAATCAGGGGTTGGTGAATGGGTAGAGGAATCAATAGAACAAAAATTATAGAAAAATAATAATTAGAATGTTGAACATTTTTGAACTTTGGTGATTGGTTCATGAGATTCATTACAGTGCAAAAATAAATCATTCTGTTTACTTTGTATATGTTTTAAATTTTTATAATAAAAAATCTAATAAGCAAAGGAAAATGACATGTGTCAAAGGAACATACTTATAGAGATGACGATTCTGTGACATTCTCCTGAATTGAGCTCCATTTTAGCTATGCTTGCATAATGTTTCTTGGGCAGGTCATCTAGGCTTGATTTACTCATCCAGAAGATGCATTCATTATATAGACTTACCGAGAGCATTCACTGGTTACAAGACATTAGACACTATGGTGGGTTTAGCTGACATTATCACTAAAGTTTTATTCAGCATTTAAATTCTATAACCATTTTATATCACAAATGCAGGTCATCCTCCCTTTGCTATATATAATTCTCATTACTTCTAACCTTTATATCTTGTGTTTAGTGTTCCCACTTGTAGAAATGAGATTCAATAGGCCAGGGCAGCAGTCATCTTTCAGCAGATTTATTTTCTACTAAAGTCTTTTGGTCCGGTGAGTTTTCTAGGAGACTAATATGTTCAAGAAAATAGATGACAATATGGTGACTTTTATGAAAGGACTGGACTCTACCTGAAGGAATTAAAATAAAATTCTTGTATAAATAAGCAAAAATCACTAAATGAATAATTACAAAAATTAAGCATGATTCTAAAGGCAGATTAAATTCAGTATATGTGAAGATTAGTGAAAGTGAAGATAGTTTAGTATAAAATATCCAGACTGAAATACAGGAAGAATTTAAAAATGGAAAAGGCAGAAAACAGATAAGATACATATAAGATGACATCAAGAGGTCAAATACATATTTAATCAAAGAACCATAATAATAAGAAAGATTTGGTAAAAACAATATTTGTGGGGGGGTTTGTTTTATTTTTTAAACAATATTTGAATCAAAGAATGGCTGAGAACTTGTAAAAATGATCAACATCAAGATTTAGGCTCAAGAAACTGTAAAAATCCCAAGCAGTGTGGAAAACAAACCCAAACAAAGAAAAACTTCAACTCTTGTTTTAGCTCAAGTCGTGATCTCAGGGTTGTGAGATCAAGCCCTGCATCAGGCTTGAGATTCTCTCTCCCTCTCCCTCTGCCCCTACTTCTTGCACTTTCCTTCCCTCTCAAATAAATAAATCTTTTTTAAAGACTCATAGCAAATTGTTGGAAATGAAAAATAAAGAGAAAATTAAAAATCAGCCATGTGGGGCAGACACAGGTGGATGCTATCTTCAAGGGCTCAGCTGCAGTGAGACTTACAGTTGACTACCAAACATACACAGTGAATGTAGAAATCAGTGGAATAACACATTTTAAGATGCTGAAAGAAGAGGCTGCCAGCCTACAATCCTATAAATATCATATACTCAATGATATTTTTTTTTTTGTGAATAATGTTTATTTAATATAACTCTGTGTGTGCAGAGAAAGCATATGCATATAAGTAAAAAAGTATGAGATTACACAGGGGATTATAATACAAAAGGGAGGAAAATAACTAGTATCTGTATATTGCATTCTGGATACAGTTCCAGGTATTGGTAAAGCTTAAAAGAGACCTATTTCTCAAGCAGCTGACCTGCCTCAGGGCAATGACTCTCTCCTTTCCCACAGCCTTAGTATTTTTTGCCAAAAGGCCCAGATTTGAGTAAAGGGGAGCGTCGTGAGCGCAGGATCCGGGCATAAGGGCTGCAGTCTGTGGAGCTTTGGCAGGTGGGTGTTCTGGGAAGTAAATTTCGAAGAAATGGTTTCTTCCCTGGGGGCTGTTGGTTTGGTTGCTGGATTTCCTGGTTGGTGCCAAGGCGCTTTTTGGTAGAAGCTTGGCCTTGGAGTTTTAGTACAGTATGATACTGTTCTGCGATGCATGCTGCCTTCTTCCGAAGGTCTAGTTTTACTAGCATCATGTTATTCTGTAGCTCAGCCAGGGTCTGATCCTGTTTGATTAAGATGTCATCACAAGTGGTCAAAGCTTGGCGAAGTTTTCCTGCCCCAGTGCTGTGGCAGCAGGCTCTTTCTGCTGACTGGAGAGACTCACCAAGTTTCTGAAGCTCTGTCCTCAGCAGCCTGATATTCTTTTGGCCCTCCTCTAATTTCTTGTCCACATCAATGGTGGACAATGACTGTGGAGAAGAGATCCTGATCACGGTGCTGTCCGCCATGACAGAGGAGGCAGCTGTTGCAATCAAGGCCATGGCAAAATAACTGGCTCCCAGGGTGGCGGTGGTGGCAGCAGCGATCCTCAGCCTGCAGAGGCCCCCTCCCCCAGCCTGGCCCAGCTCTGGCCCAGCGCTTGGCTGGACTCCTCCTACACAATTTATTTGACGTTTTATTTTGGTTTCCCCCACACCCCCTCAATCTGTCGGGGAGCCCCTGCCCTTCATCCTGCTCTCTTGGCCAGGAGTGAGTGGTCCATGGCCTTGGTGAAGCTGCCCTCCTCTTCTCCCCTCACACTACAGCCCTGGTAGGGGAGAAGGGGCGGGTGCTGCTTGTGGTTTAGTGGGTTTTTTTTTTTTTTTTTTTAATTCAATCTGGAATCAGAAAGCTGTGGATTCTGGCGATTGGTCCTTGTGCCCTCCCCCTCATCCCTGCTCTGGTCCCTTGTTCCCCATGGCCCTGTACCCCAGCACCACCCCACAGACTGGGGACCAGCCCCCTCCCCTGCCTAAGTCTCTCCTTTATCCTGGGGAGGGAAGAGGAGGAGAAGGGGAGGGGACCTGCCCCCTCCTCAGGCATCTGGGAGGGCCCTGCCCCCATGGGCTTTACCCTTTCCTGTGGGCTCTCTCCCCGACACATTTGTTAAAATCAAACCTGAATAAAACTACAAGTTTAATATGAAAAAAAAAAAAAAACTATATAATTCAATAAAAATACCCTTCAAAAAAGAAAATGAAATAAAGATGTTTTAAGACAAACAAAAATGGAGAAAATTTGTCACCAGCAGACTTTCCGTAAAAGAAAATACAAAGGGAATTTTTCAAGTGACCTCAGATGGAAGCAGAGAATGTACCAAGAAATGAAGAGCAACAGAAAAGGTAAAAGTGGCATAAATATGAATAAATATCCACAATAGAAAAATAATTACATCATAGGATTTTAAAAATATATAAAAATAAAAAATAAAATGCACAACAGAAACATAAAAGTTGAAGGAGAACAAACGAAGTTTAAGTTTTTAAATAATTGCATTATCTGAGAAGTGCTAAAAGTTCTAATTCATGATAAACTCTAATAAACCAAGGGTACATAGTGAAACGTTTATTTTTATTTTTTTTTAATTTTTATTTATTTATGATAGTTACACAGAGAGAGAGAGAGGCAGAGACACAGCAGAGGGAGAAGCAGGCTCCATGCACCGGGAGCCCAATGTGGGATTCAATCCCGGGTCTCCAGGATCACACCCTGGGCCAAAGGCAGGCGCTAAACCGCTGCGCCACCCAGGGATCCCTATACTGAAATGTTTAGAGCAACCACTGAACGATTGATATATACACGTACACTTAAAAAGCTCATATGGAGAGACGGAATAAGCTTAAAATACCTCATTAATCTAAATGAAGACAAGACAGGTATATATTTCCACCTTTTGAATAGAAGTAGAACTCCACAATCTGGAGATAGATAGAGGTCTTTGGCTTATTTTGATGGGGAAAAAGAGAGAGAGAGAGAGAGAGAGAGAGAGAGAGAGAGAGAGAGAGAAACACTTTTAATTAAGTCATGAGTACTGATAAAAAAAATACTGTTAATTTTGTATTTGGCTTCTGAAATTACTGTGTTTAAATCTATGAAGTTACCCAAGATAAAGAAAAATTACCCAGGATAGAAACTTTGTGATAGGGTTCAATAATGTATAGAAATTACTTCCACAGAAAGAAAAGTAATTTCAAAAACACAGGTAGTTCTGGGGAAGCCAATTTACTCTAAGAGGCTGAAACATTCAGCATAATTTAATGCAGAAGGAAGAGTGACAAAAATCACTTTTTAGGAGATGATGGGAAACCTGAAATTTTATCGAAAGATCTAATTTACTCGAAGGATGTTTGTTCATAATCCAAGAAAACAGTATTTTATAGATGTGATTTTGTCCTCTGAAAGCTTACTGCAGCAATGCTCAAAACCATACTAGAATTAAGAATTTTTATACTCTTAGTAACTACATCTCCCAAAGTAGCTCAGAGGAGACACCTTTAAATGAATATATTTTAACAAAATCTTTTAAAGAGAATTATGTGTTTGTATGTACACACACACAACAGAGGCATGAGTGGAAGTAACTGATATCACAGATGTTCCACATATAAAATTTCAAGATAATTGGGAACTTCAGGGTTGTTGAACACATAGAGATTTAAAGAGTGTGGCATGCCTGGCCAGGGGACGGAAACTCTACATTGCTTCCCACATACCTTGCCTTATGCATCTCTTTCACCTGGCTATTCCCGAGTTATATCTTTTTATAATGAACCACTGATCTAGAATCACAAAGAGAATACATTGAGATGGAAGAAAAAAGTCTCAGGAAATTTGTCATTTCTGTAAGATGCTGATCTCAGTATTTCTCCAAGCCACCAGACACAAGACCAATTTAAATAGGAAGACATCAAAAAAATAAAATAAAATAAAATAAATAAAAATAGGAAGACATCTTAAGAAATTCTTCACAAACACCCCCTAAGAAATCTTAAAATGAGGGTCTATGATCTTTGCCTGTGCAAACAAATAATGTTTAAATCTTCCCACTGACCAAAGAATGAAGATCTCATCAAAAATAGATTCAGAGCTTGGAGCAGGGAACACATTATCAGTAGAACTCTCAAATTGTGTGTTCCTTGTATTACATGAATACAATTATTTAAAATAAAATGTTAGTTTAAAAAAAGAAAATGTTGGTATTATTATAAGATGACCAAAAATTCAAGATAATTGAAATTTCTTGATGAAGGGTCACTACCTTTTTAAAGAAAACATATTAATTACTTAGCATAGAAATTTTTTAAAAAACCTATTACACACTTTCCAATATATTTAAACTCACAACAGAATTGTGCTTTTACTGACAACTAAAGAATCAGTGATTATTAGTCATTGATTATTATACTATCCTGCAATGCTCTCAAGGACTACAGGAGAGCTAAAATAAACTCCTTTTTCAAAAAAAAATTAACTCCTTTTAAAAAAAAATTCTCGTTTTTTAGTTTTCCTACTTCATTAACTTTAGACCACAATTGCTACTTTCACTACTGTCAGTGTTTCTGCCTTGTCCAGGCTTTCCTAATTTGTAAAATTGGAAGCCAATGCCCAACATAATATTACATAGGATCTTCATAGAGACCTTGGATGCACTCTCATGACTCAGGTCAATGTTGGCCATGGAAAATGCAAGGATGTTTTGGGGATACCACTTTTCTCCTTTTGATGTTTGGGAGGTATTTCACAAAGGTGAGCTTTCCCTATAAATGAATTGCATGGAAGTAACAATTATATGTTTATTCATTTTTATTAATGAGACTACTTCTCTCTGAACTTCAACCTTTTCACTTTCAGGAAATGGGTTTAGTTCCCAGATGTGAGGGAGGTGAGGGAGAAAGAAGCTACTGCTGAGTCAGTAGGGATCATTCTAGATAAAGCTCAGTCACTACTGTGAAACCAAATTTAATTCTTACAGCCAGTCTATGAGGCTCCATTTTACTATTAAGAAAAAGAAAAGACTAACAGAAGCAAGGTTCAGAGATGTGGGATTCCAACCCTGGCATGGCTCACTGCCTCCTTTTATTCCTTCCACTATGCCAAAGTTTTGGAAAGTCTCAGGGATTAACTGGAAAGGTCCAATGCTGGAGAGCATACTATGGTAGAAATATAGCTCCATTATTCTGGGCAATATTATTGTGGCTCTAAAACCACAAAGATGAAAAAGATAGCATAAAAATCTAAAATCCTCTAGTGAAAAAGTGAATAATCCTAAATAACAAATAGTATATATTGGAGAAAGACAAGAATGGATTTTAATGAATCTGAAGTTTTTCTTAGGTCGTATTTTTAAACTATTCTAAAGGGAAATTATGGATAATCACCAAGGACCAAAATTAACGTATAGGAGGCATAGGGTAAGGCAAGGACAGTGAACCTGAATCTCTGGAAACTTCCTAGTGACAGAATCATGTAAATTTGCATAACTGGCTTTGTGAAGGTGGGGAGACCCTATTGGTAGGTCATAAATGTTACTTAATTGCCTGATTTGAAGATTAAATGCTGTAAGAAAAAAGACCGTGGCTTATGCTTTTCTGAAAAAGATTGGAAGATGAGCTTTCCCCAGGTATAATTTGAATTGCAAATGAGCATCCAGTGGAAGTACACTTGACAAAATGGACAAAAATGTAAAGATGGACAGAGAGAAGTTCAAGAGTGGGAGGATAGATTTAAATGTCACTCGTACACAGACTGCAACTACATTTTGAGTGGCTGAGGATGGGGCCACTCAAAACCCAAATAAACTGGAAGAAAAGCCAAAGGCACAGTTTTGGGGAAACCCTCTGAGTCCAACAGGAGTGGACAAAACATTAATTACAGGTAATAAAAAGTGATTAGGCAAACTATTCCCTATTTGTTATATACCCTATAATTTTGTGCTGCCAAGTAATGATTTGTCAAGACTAAAATGGTTATGTTTCCTCACCATGAAAAATAAACCTTTCCTCCATTTTCACAGTAGCGGTTTTTGTGGATTTTGGTTTGGTTTGGTTCAATTTAATTTACGAATCTGTTGTCTTCTGAAAACCTGATATATGGAAGATAACTCAGATGCTCCTAAAAAGAAATCTGGCATTTCCTGCTTCTTAACCTCAGAATCTAACAGAGTCTCTTCTTGGAATGATGTTGACTGGTTTACAATTTAACAGCCACAAAAATAGTCAAGAGACACTGATTTTAGGACAGTGGTGATATGTGTTTAAGGCTGCGGATATGCCAGTGTTTGTCACAGGGAGGCTACATCTTGGTCTGTCAGTCCAAATAGCCTTCAGAGACTGAAATATATCTGTCAGGCATGTCAAATTTTCTTTGGGATTACCCTACTAAGTTACTTAGAGAATTTAGCTAGTGTGTGTGCTTCTGGATCCCTGAGGGACAAGATATAATAAGTTCTAACACTTCTAGACTATTCATTTGGCTGTCTAGAGCTGCTATGAAGTGAATTTCTATTATCTTCATTTTCAAATGAGGAAACTAAAGTGCAAGAAGTCAAATAATTTGCACAAGATCTTGCTAGAATCTAAATAATGGAAACTATATGACAACTTAATTCTTCTCCCCTCTTCCAGGTCCCCTCCCTGCTGGAGCATGTGTGTCAGACAATGGAATGTGCCCACTTCGACCCGTGGTTATAAGTGTCCTCTTTCTTTGTTTTAAGAGCTTTCTTTATTAAAATATAGCAGATATACAGAAAAGTGCACAAATCTTAACTATAAATCTCGGCTAACTTTTATAAAGTGAACAATTCATGTTACCATCTTCAAGATCAAATAAGAGATCAAAGATAGAACACTATCAGCACCCTAGAAGGCCCCAGACTCTCTCCCTCTTGCCAAAAGAAATTACTACTCTGACCTCTACCATCATAAACTATATTTGCCTACTATGGAATTTACTATAAATGACATGAAACATGAGCTCTTTTGTGTCTGCTTCTTTTGTCCAACATTTGTGAAATGTAACTATGTTACTGCCTACTGACATAATTTATGCATTTCATTATTGTGTAGTATTCCTTTGGGACCATATACCACCATATATTTGCTCATTTTACTGTTGATGGGAACTTAAGTGGTTATGAGTAATACTACTCTTCACATTGTTATACGTGTCTTTTGGTGCATTTCTATAAAGATTATGCCTACAACTAGGATAGGTAGGATGTGCAGCTTTATAAGATACTACCCAACAATTTTTCAAAGTGCTTGTGTCAATTTATACTCCCTCAGGCAGTGCAGGAGAGTTGCAGTTATTCCAAATTCTTGTCCTGGTGACACTTAGAACTGTTTTTTTGTTTGTTTGTTTGTTTGTTTGTTTGTTTTTTAGCTATTTGGAATGAGTTTATAGTAGAATCTCATTTTTCCCAGCTTTACTGAGATATAACTGACAAATAAATTGTGTAAATTTAAAGTAAAAAAAATTTTTTTTTGTTTAGCAATTCTACCATTACTTTCTTTTAATCAAAACATTCACACATGACGAAAGGTTTCCATTATTTAACATTTTAACATAATATACAGAACCACAGTACTATTTCAATTTCAAATTATGGGAGCTCACATTCAAATATGCTTGGATTTGACAAGTTGCTGTTACAATACTGAGAAAAGTCATGAAAAAGGTACTTAACAATTTATTTTTTTTATTTTTTTTATTTTTTGGTACTTAACAATTTATAAGATAATCAAATATCTTTTTGCTACATGGGCCAATGCATTAATAGTAACTTGTTTAAAAATGCAGTCTTTTTGGACCTCAAATTATTATAAAAGAATATGAAGAATATATAGCTATACTTTCTGAATTTCTCAGACCCATTCCATTTCAAAAGCTGAATGTGATGATTTGATATACATACATATTGTGAAAGGACTACCGCAATAAGGTTAGTTAACACACTCATCACCTCATATAGTTACCATTTGTGTGTGTGTGGTAAGAACATTTAAATCTACTCTCTTAGAAAATTTCAAGTATATAATATTTTAACTAGTCACCACATATATTAGAACTTAATCATCTTACAATGCAAGTTTATATCCTTTGACCAACATCTCCCCATTTCCTTTACCTCCACCTCTGGTAACCACCATTTCACTCTCTGCTTTTGTGAATTCAACTTTTTAAGATTCCATATATAAGATCATGCACGATTTGTCTTTCTGCATCTGGGTTCTCTCACTTTATATAATGCCCTCAGAGTTCATTTGTGTTGTCACAAATGGCAGGACTTCCTTTTAAAGGCTGAATAATATTCCACTGCGTACATACACCACAGTTTCTTTATCCATTCATCCATCAACATCCATCCATTTAAGTTGTTTCCATGTAGTGGCTATTATGAATAATGCTGCAATAACATAAGGTGCAGATTCTCTCTTTGAGATGGTGATTTCATTTCCTTCAGATATATACCCAGAAGTGGGATTGCTGGTAGTTCTATTAATTTTTTTTAGGAAACTCCATATTGTTTTCCATAACGCCTACAATGGGGCAAAAGGGTTCCCTTTTCTCCATATCCTTGCAAACACCTATTACCCCTTGTCTTTTTGATAACAGCCATTCTAACAATTGGGAGGTGATGTCTCATTATGGTTTTGATTGGCATTTCTCTATGATTAGTGGTATTGAACACCTTTTTATGCATCTATTGACTATTTGTATGTCTTTTTTTTGAAAATTATCTATTCATGTCCTTTGCCCATTTTAAAATTGGATTATTTGGTGCTTTTGCTACTGAATTATATGTTATATATATTTTTATATTTTAGTTCTTTTTTAAAAAAAGGTTTTATTTATTTATTCATGAGAGACACAGGCAGAGGGAGAAGCAGGCTCCATGCAGGGAGCCCGATGTAGGACTTGATCCGGGGACTCCAGGATCAGGCCCTGGACTGAAGGCGGCGCTAAACTGCTGAGCCACCCAGGCTGCCCTATTTTAGTTCTTTATATATTTTGGATATTAACTCCTTATCAGATATACAGTTTGTAAATATTTTCTCTCATTCCTTAGGTTGCCTTTTCCTTTTGTTGGGTTTTTTGGTTTTGTTTTCACTGTACCGAAGCTTTTAAAAAAGATTTATTTATTTATTTATTTGAGAAAGAGAGAGAGCGCGCAAGTGTGAGCACGGGAGGGGCAGAGGAAGAGAAGGAATCTCAAGCAGTCTCATTGTTGAGCATGGAGCCTGATGCGGGGCTCAATCTCATGACCCTGAGATCATGAGCTGAGCTGAAATCAAGAAAAACTCAGTTGGCTGAGCCATTTAGGCCCTGCTATAGAGAAGCTTTTTATTTTATTTTTTTAAGATTTTATTTATTCATTCATGAGAGACACACAGAGAGAGGGGCAGAGACACAGGCAGAGGGAGAAGCAAGCTCCATGCAGGGACTCGATTCCAGGTCTCCAGGATCATGCCCTGGGCCAAAGGTGGTGCTAAACCACTGAGCCACCGGGGCTGCTCTAGAGAAGCTTTTTAATTTGATGTAATCCCACTTGTTTATTTTTGCTTTTGTTGCTTGTGATTTTGGTGTCATATCCAAAAAAAAAAAATCACTGCCAAGACCAATGTCAAGGAGCTTTTTCTCTGTTTTCTTTGAGTCTCCTTTTTCCTTTTTTAAAAATTTTAAATTTTTTTTTTTTTTTTTAATTTATGATAGTCACAGAGAGAGAGAGAGAGAGGCAGAGACACAGGCAGAGGGAGAAGCAGGCTCCATGCACCGGGAGCCCGATGCGGGACTCGATCCCGGGTCTCCAGGATCGCGCCCCGGGCCAAAGGCAGGTGCCAAACCGCTGCGCCACCCAGGGATCCCCCTTTTTTAAAAATTTTAAAAAAGATTTTATCTATTTATTTTTAAAAGAGAGAGAAAGAGTATGCACAAGAAGAGGGGGTAGGGCAGAGGGAGAAGTACTCCTCACTGAGCAGAGAGCCAGATGTGGGACTTGATCCTGGGATCATGACTTGAGTTGAAGGCAGATGCTTAACAAACTGAGCCACCCAGGCACCTGAGACTCCTTTTTTATTACTCTGGTTAAAGATTTTCAATGCTGTTTATCTTTTCAAAAACTAACCATTCATTTTGTTGATCTTTTCTATTGTTTTTCCAATCTCTATTTCATGTATTTCTACTCTATTATAATTTTTGTCTGTAATTATCTTCTTCATGGCATCTAACAGGCCACAAATATGAGCAAGGGTGATATCTAAGATTTTACAGCCCAAGGATGAATGTGTTCTCAGATAATCTGAGTTAAATGCTGAAAGCATGGTTCCATAGAATACATATTACAATGACATTTGAATTATTTTTATTCTGCATTTAGCATAAATAGAAATCTGTGTGCCGAGCTGAAATAATAACCACTTTGTCTAACATTGTTTCTCGAGAAAATATGCTTCAAATTCTAAATATCAGATTATTAGATGAATCATTGGAACATAACTCACTTATAGATAGAGGCTATAACTCAAATATAAAAACTACCATTAGTATTATAAGAGTTAGTAAAATTTTATAACCATGAATAAATCTTATATAAAAGATAAACTCTCCTATATTTTAAACTCTGAAGGTTAAAACTTGCCATTTTTATCCATAGTAACTTGTGAGAAAACAAAGTTTTTCTTCTTACAACTACAGGTCTCAGCTGACTTTCCTTAGTGTCTGACTTAAGTCAGAAAAGGTACATCCTTTTCAAATTTATACAGTAGAGAAAAGACTGCATTTCTTCTTCATGGGAGCTGATTAAGTCTGGCTCATGTCGGCTTCCTGGCATGTGGGTCACAAGTGTGGGTAAGAAGTCATAGTCACTAATGACAGTCTGAAGTAGACACTGGCTGCCTGATTTGAAATGGGTGGCTCCATAAAAAAAATTAAGGTTATGATTGACTTCACGGCTGAATGTGAGGGTGGGAGTAGGGGAGGACGAACAGCCCTGAACTTGAGAAACAAAGGGACATTTTTCAGCAAGCAAGAAATAAATGGCTTCCTGTACCCCCAGGCTGCTTCTGCTCCAGAAAAATAGAACCCCTTTACTTGTTAAACAAATGTCCAAAATGTGCGGTCTGCTTTAGAACTAATAGTAAATATATATTGCTATCATATTCTTGAGAAAACCTATTGCAACTCTTTTTTAAGCATGTCTTTCTATACATCCATATATTTGCTCAGTCCAAGGTAAAAAGCCCAGGGCAACCCTATCTTCAGAGAACGTACCTCATGAAGAACGGATACTCTGTATCTAAAATATTCTTACCTAACTTCCCCGCCCACTGCATCTGTGTGTGTTCTTTGTTTCACCTTTTTACTCAGTAATTAAACTCCTCCCCTTCAACAATTTCTTTAAAAAAAAAATCAATTCAATCACAGCAAATTTTCTCTGAGGTTGTAAATTTCTGGAAGATTTAGGACATTTTGGGGAGATACTGCACCACATTCTACCACCTCTATGCTCTTCTTTCTACTTGTTCCATTTTCTTCAATCTCCCCACTTCCCTGTTCAGATTAATTCAGTATGCCCCTCTATCAGTCAGGACGAGCTAACGTGTTGTGGTACAAAACCACGGTGAAATCAGTGGCTTAATACAAACATTTACATAGAAATGATAACTTCACTGATGTGCTTTAATTATACCTGTAGGATAATCTAAGCCTAAACTCTACATTTATGTCTTTTACAACATAGGTAGTTATTCAGATACTGAAAATGTTATAAAATGCCAGGGAGGACCTTAAAATTCCCAAAAAAGGCAATTAACTTTATTTTGGCATTATGGTTACTAAATAAGTATTTGCTTCAGAATCATGTAGGGACTTGAGACATTTAGATGCCTGGGCCCAATCCACAGATAATTTGATGTGGGGTTCAGGACTCTACATTTTTAACAATGTATTCAGAATACCTCCAGAAACAATATTTCCACATTGTTCAGAAACAATGTGTTCAGAAATACCTGGGAAGGTGTTTCTGAAAATTATCCAGGTTTGAAAATTACCCCTCTAGTTCAGGGGTCAGCCGAATACAGCCCTCAAGCCAATTCTGCCCTGCTACCTGTTTTTGTAAACCAAGTTTAAGTGGAATGCAGACATGCCCATTCATTTATGTCTCTGTATGGCTGCTCTTAAGCTATAATGGCAGAGTTGAGTAATTAAGACAGGGATTGAATGTCCCACAGAGAGTAAAGTCTTTAGAATCTGGTCCTTGAGCCTCAGTGTCTATCAAAAGATGAATGGATAAAGAAGATATGGTATATGTATACAGTGGAATATTACTCAGCCATTAGAAATGACAAATACCCACCATTTGCTTTGATGTAGATGGAACTGGAGGATATTATGCTGAGTGAAATAAGTCAATCGGAGAAGGACAAACATTACATGGTCTCATTCATTTGGGGAATATAAAAAATAGTGAAAGGGAATAAAGGGGAAAGGAGAAAAAATGAGTAGGAAATATCAGAAAGGGAGACAGAACATGAGAGACTCCTAAATTTGGGAAACGAACTAGGGGTGGTGGAAAGGGAGGTGGGTGGGGGGTGGGGGTGACTGGGTGACGGGCACTGAGGGGAGCACTTGAAGAGATGAGCACTGGGTGTTATTCTATATGTTGGCAAATTGAACACCAATAAAAAATAAATTTATTAAAAAAAAAAAGAATCTGGTCCTTTATGGAAAAATTTTGCCAACCTCTGCTCTCGTCTTGTTTCAAGACTAATTTCCAGAGTCATGTTATTACTTGTGACAGGAACTAAGTAAGGGAATGTAGATGATCACTACTGAAAACAACAACAGTTGGACTGAATTCTTTAAAATTTCTACCTTCATATGAAAAAGAGGACTTTTTTTATTTATACAAATTACCAACCAAATTAATTTTTACTGAGTTATACTGCCCCCTAATGGTAAAAATGTTAAATCACAGATCTTTAATCAGATTAGATGCTCCCCATTGTTAATTAATTCCTGAAATCAGAGTTGTACATATAGACTTTGTAGCAAGGGACTTCAAGAATCAGAATTCACTTGGTAGGACAGAGAAGAGTTAAATGGCCTGCAAGAAGGTTGGCAGTTTTCATGAGAGTGAGAATCCCTTCCTTCTGTAAAATTGCTTTCTCTCCAAACACTATTACTCCATGTAGCATTTCCAATTGGATTTTTTTCAGGGACATACTGACCATTTGTGATGCCATGTCTAACTCTAAAAGTGAAATACAATACTATCAATATGGTCAAATTCATATGTGCACTATCATCATAGTGAGAGGAAAGTAAAGGACAGCTTCAATAGGAATCTAGAGTATGCAAACACATGCCAAGACAGTTACCAAGGGGGATTGCACACATGTTGGCAACCAGGAGACAGCAGGGATGAAACCATTGGCTTTCCCCCCTTGACTACTGATTAAAATCCTCTGAAGAGGGGATCCCCGGGTGGCACAGCAGTTTAGTGCCTGCCTTTGGCCCAGGGCATGATCCTGGAGACCCAGGATCGAATCCCACATCAGGCTCCTGGTGCATGGGGCCTGCTTCTCCCTCCTCCTGTGTCTCTGCCTCTCTCTCATCTCTCTCTGTGTGACTATCATAAATTAAAAAAATAATAAAATAAAATAAAATCCTCTGAAGAGCTTTTAAAAACTAATGATGGCCAAATCCCCACCCCTGGAGATTTTGACCTAATTGTTCTGGGGAGAGGCCCAGGAAGCAAGCTGTATTTTTTAAGTTCTCCAAGTGATTGTAATGTGCAACCAAGGTTAAGAATCATTGTTCTATAGCAGTGTTTTTCACATTTTAAGGTATATTCAAATCACCTGGGGATCTTCTTAATCTGCACATTGTGAGTCAGTACATCTCTGATGGCACCTGAGAATCTGACTCCTAACTAGCTTTGCAGTGATGCTGATTCTGCTGTCCATAGACACAAGTTCAGTAGTAAGGAATTAGGTCATTCCCTGCCATAATTTTTATACAATTTCACTGGTTCTAAGAGCTTAAAGTACATAAATATCACCTGGGAGCTAACAAAACATGCAAATTTGCAAGCTCCAGTCTCAGAAATTAAAATTCAGTGGATCTTAATTTTTAACAAGTGTCCCAAGTCATTCTGAGATTCATAGTCTGGGGACCAAGTATACACAAACTGCCACACGTGCTATTTACTCTACAAATCACATTTTTAAAAAAAAAGGTGGCAGCGTTAATTTTACAAACTACTTTGACCAAATCTGGGGAAGTTTTTCTCTTTTTCCAAGTGTGAGAAGAAATCATCCCCAAATTCAGTGGCTTAAACTAACAACAATTTTATTATATCTCATGGTTTTGTGGCTTGGGCATTTGGGTAGAGATCATGAATGATTCTTCTGCTCTCCTTATCATTGACTGAAGTCACTTTGTGGTATCCAGCTAGCAAATAAGCCGATCTGGAGAGTCCAATATGGCTTCACTTCACATGCCTTGGCTGGAAGGCTGAGCCCTACTGGGATTATTGCCTAAAAAGTCCACATATAACTTCTTCAGTTTGGCAATCTCAGGTGAGGTCTCCTTATATGGCAACTCAAGGATCCCGGAGGGAGTGTTCCAAGACATGGAAAGTGGAAGCTGCCATCCTTTCAAATCCTGGGCTCAGAAACTGGCACAATGTCCTTTCTACCACAGTCTACTAGTTAAAGCAATAACTGAGCTCAACCAGATTCAAGGGGAGGAGTCATAAACAGGCTAGACTCATGGATGTGCAACTCTTGAAGAACCCCAAGTGCTCAGCACATGAGGGCCCCATGCTTCGTTTAATGCTCTGTTGGCATCTTGAAGTTCTTTATAATTTTTTAATAAAAGGCAATACATTTTCATTTTACAGTGAGTCCTACAAATTATATAGCCTGCCCTGACCACAAACTTCACCTGTCAATGAAAGTAGTGTTTAAAAAATTTTGCAGTCATCTTTAATTAGCCATAAGCTGTCTGCCAGAGACTTTATTCCTCACCATACTTCTGTATTCTAAGTTATCCTTTCAAAATGCAGATTGCAGTATGTGCATTAAATCCAGCATATAGAAGGGAAACAAATTATAGGTTGGAAATTAGTCTGAACATTAAATTCTGTGATGTTTTAGGATTAGGAAATTCATTAAAACCAACCACACTATTATCCTGAGTAACTGCTAGCACTCTAGATCTGATCACCTCTGAGCTCACCCAGTTAGGTCACTTAGGCATTGAACAACAGTTATCCAAGGTCAGTATGCATGCTGAACTTACACCTTGTGTCCTTGATGAGAAAGGCAGCTAGTAATCACTATATAGGGAAAACTCTCCTTGATCTCCGCAAATCTCATCTCTTTGGGTCATCGGTCATTTGTTTTCTGAAACAGGTTTTCAGCAGGAGTTCAATAAGAGTTGCTGGGATGAATCTAACCAACAAATGGCATAACAACAATAACAAAAACAAATGCCAAAAAAACAAGATTGATAGACACAACAATGGAGAACAAGGTCAGGAAAACAGTTAAGTATGGTACTTTGCATATAGTAGGCAGGGATTATTGAATTGAAACTATTGATGTGATAAACTCAAAAGGTATAATTATCCAGGGAAAGTTTCTTAGAGAAAGAAGGCATATGTTGAAAGAGATGGGGTTTGGCAGATGGTACTGAAAGGAAATAGAAACCATATTGGTATGAGGAGAAAATCAGCTTGACTAGGACGTAGTCACTTGAGTAGAGGAATGTTACTGGATAGAGAAGTGGAGAAAGGAGAGATTCATTGCTTTAGGGCACTCAATGACAGGCTGCAGGATCTGAATTTACTCCACAAGCTGTGGGAAGTTTAGTGTAGTTTGTTACTGCTTTAGAGGGGATGGGTGATGGCTTTTTATTTTATTATGCAAGCATAATAATGGAAGACTTCAACTGGGGCACATTCTAAAGGAGGTGCAAGATTAAGATGTGGAATTTTGCAAAGGAGGTGGTCAGAAACCTGGTGGGTGATCTTTAAAGCACTGGTCCACGTTGAGAGTACAAGAATTGGAAGTTAGAGATCAGGGAACTTTTTATTTTTAGAAATTTATTTTTAGAAAGATTTGGATTTATTTCTTTTTAGAAAGAGATGGAGTGCATACTTGTGCGCAAGTGAGTAGGGGGAGGGGCAGAGGGAAGCAGACTCCCTGCTGAGTGTGGAGCACAGTTCCAGGCTCTATCCCAGGACCCTGAGATCATGACCTGAGTCAAAATCAAGAGAGTTCCTGGATACGGTGAGAGTTGGAACGTTTCCCTTAATCTCAAGAGACTACCTGAAGATAATATGTGTCCTGGAGTTTGAAGAATGTAATGGCCTGGTGTCTGACTTCCTCCTGATGAAAATCTAAAGGGTAAGATAAAGGATGACTAGGTACTTTGATGGAGAATTGGCCTGCATTCCCAGAGTTCTTTAGAGCAAAGACTGTTGTGTTTCTTACTGTGGTAGATGTCCTGATGACCAAAAGACTTGTTCCTCCAGCCACTGGAGTGATGCCAGCAGACAGCCCTCAACCATCAGTCCCCATGGGAACTGTTTGGCTGAAGAGAGATAGCTGATGACTTGCTGGTATAAGGGTATAAAGCTCCAGCCTGCACCCCAACTTAGGACAACTCTGTAGCATCATCCCAGCTTCAGAACTCTCTGAAGATTGGCTGAGGCCTCCACGGAGACTGCAGCAAACCCTAACTTCTGCTGCTATATGATTGTGCTTCTTTTCCTTTTCATAGGTGCTGATCCCAAAGGCACTCCCTAATAAACATCTTGCATGGTTATCTCCATTTCAGAGCCTGCTTCCCAGGAAACCTGAGCTGTAACACCTGTGGGCCTCAAAGGCGAGTGAGTGAACCAGGGGATTATCTTGGATCTGAGCAAACATCAGCAGAGAGGATGCTTAACGTATCACTGGATTCCTTACAGCTAGGGAGGGAGCAAGCAACAGCCTGAACACAGCTGCACCAGCCTGGGTCAAGGGAAACGACGATGAGAGGTTTTCATTTACGGGAGAAGGGTCTTTGAAGAACTTACAAAAATACCAATGAGAAAAAAAGGCCAACTTTAGCAGTTTACCAAGTCCAATGAGCACCAACATCCAGGTCACAGGAATGTCCATCAACGCCTTTCCTGTCTTCTCTCCCAGGCCTACAAACCTGGAGAGGCTGGAAGCCCAAGCGGGCAGTTGCAGGTCCAAGAACACAAGACAGTGTAAAAGGAAAGATGTCGACGCTACCCCTTCCCTAGCTTTAAAGTCTAAAACGGTTTCCCCATCTTTTAAAATTTTTCCTATCACCTAAAGCCCATCCTTGCCCCCAGTCCTGTAATACTCCTTCTCCTTATTTGGTGAGATGCCCCACAGTTCTCTGGGGTTCAGGCTCCAGAGTTCGTTGTTAGGGAAAAAAAAACAAAAACAAAACCTCACCTTGTCTAAAGATTGTCCCTGGTGTTCTCAGGCTGCAAAGGCTAAAAGCTGTTTCTTAGCTGGGACTACGTCTTGCTGGTCATTCCAACCACTTGCACGCTGAGGGGCCTCGAGCGAGAGGCGCACAGCGCGCGCTCAACACTCCTCTCAGGTTTGCCAGCTGACTCCGGGAGAGGACCCCTGGGTCAGGGGCGGCAGCAGGAAAGAAACAGCAGCCGCAAAGGCGGAGCAACAGGGGACCCAAGCTGGGGCTCACCGTGAGGCTCGCGCCCGTCAGGAGGCTCCGGCGGGGTGAAGCGCTGACAGGAGACGAGCGCGCTCGCCCGTAGCCCCTGACTCACTAGGTACCGGAGCCGCTCCCGCGGGAGCCGCGAGGCGCTCGGCCCGCCCCGCCCAGTCCTGCCGCCCCGCCCCCCGTCTCACGCCGCTCGCCCCGCCCCCTGAGCTCCGCCCCGCCCCATCCTCCCCGCCCCGCCCCCTTGAGCTCGCTCCCGCCCCCGCTATTGCCCCGCCCCACCCGTCTCACGCCGCTCGCCCCGCCCCCTGAGCTCCGCCCCGCCCCGCCCCATCCTCCCCGCCCCGCCCCCTTGAGCTCGCTCCCGCCCCCGCTATTGCCCCGCCCCACCCGTCTCACGCCGCTCGCCCCGCCTCTTTACGCTCCGCCCCGCCCCGCCCCATCCATCCCGCCCCGCCCTCCTTGCGCTCTTTCCCGCCGGGTCCTGGTGCCCCGCCTCACCGCACCGCCCCCTTGAGCTCTCTCCCCCCGCCCCCGTGCTTTGCCCCATCCGTCTCCCGCCGCTCGCCCCGCCCTCCTTGCGCTCTTTCCCGCCGCGTCCTGGTGCCCCGCCCCATCGCCCCGCCCCACCTGTCTCCCGCCGCTCGCCCCGCCCTCCTTGCGCTCCGCCCCGCCCCTTGCGCTCTTTCCCGCCGCGTCCTGGTGCCCCGCCCCATCGCCCCGCCCCGCCCCCTTGAGCTCTCTCCCGCCCCCGCTATCGCCCCGCCCCACCCGTCTCCCGCCGCTCGCCCCGCCCTCCTTGCGCTCCTTCCCGCCCCGTGCTGCTGCCCCGCCCCATCCATCCCGCCCCGCCCCGCCCCTACTTGCCCCGCCCCGTCTCTTTTGCGGCGATCCGCCCCCTCCCGGTCCCCCGCTGGGTAGTGGGGGCGGCCACGAGCGTGATGGGGACCGCCTCGTCGCTAGTGAGCCCCGCAGGCGGTGAGGTGATCGAGGACACTTATGGGGCGGGCGGCGGCGAGGCCTGCGAGATCCCGGTAGAGGTGAAGCCCAAGGCCCGCCTGCTGCGCAGCTCGTTCCGCCGCGGGGGGGCGGCGGCGGCGGCGGGGGCCGGGCCCGGGTCGCTGACCCGCGGGGCGGGAGGAGGCGGGCTGCTGGGGGCGAGCTTTAAGTCTACGGGTTCATCGGTGCCGGAGCTGGAGTACGCGGCAGCCGAATACGAGCGGCTCAAGAAGGAGTACGAGATCTTCCGGGTCAGCAAGAACCAGGAGTTGTTGTCCATGGGCCGCCGCGAGGCCAAGCTGGACACGGAGAACAAGCGGCTGCGGGCGGAGCTGCAGGTACGGCCGGGCCGGGGGAGGTCCGCGCACGCGCGCTCGCCCACTGGGCGCGTCTGGACGCTGACCCGGTCCTGCGTCCATCCTATCCCCTCTCCAAGCCAGACAGTCTTGAAAGTTGAGTAGGAACCGCTCTGCGTTTTAATTGGAGGGGACATAGCCTCTTGGGGTCTGAACTGATTCCTTAACTAACCCCGCCCCTCTTCTGTTTCTGGTTCATTCATTCACTTTGAAGCAATTAGCTTGAAAGTGCCCTGAAGCAGCAAATGCCAGTGTGCAGGGGACTCCAGGGCGAGTAGGTCAACCCAGAGCACACGGACACACAAAAGACTTTGGTGACCCCTGTCGAAGCAACTCATCAGACTTTCCCTAGGATTTTTTAACTTCACTCCTCGCCCCCCCCCACCACTTTTAAATTTTACATACCTCTCAGTTTCTTTCCATGAAGCTTTTGAGTTTTAGTAGTTGAAGTGAATTTTTATGGAAACCTGATTTTGACCATCTTAAACTGCCGTGGTTGAAAACATTCCCTAGATGTAGTCAAATTCCCTTAATCCATTTGATTACTCAAAAATCAGTGATTGCATAGCTCCCTGTAGCAGATGTATTTTGACTCATCAAAATAGTATATAAATCAAAAGGTTGCTTTTCTGTGAGCACAGTTGTAAGACTTTGCGCCATCAGTTTTGGGCCTCTATGAGGGTTGTGGTTTTACTGTTTTGTTAACTGTGGAAGAAACTTCTAGACACCCCGTGTTCCTGGGCTCATCACAGTAGAAATTGAATAAATATCTCAGGCCGATTTTTCTGATGAGAGCCTTTTTCATCCTAGAAGAGGCATTCTAGCCACCTTCACCCCCACTAGCTATTGTATAATTAGCACTGTTATCAGGGAAGAACTCCTTGTCAGCAGTCTACTTGTGGTCTTACCAATTTTTCTACTGGGCAGTCTTGATGCAACTTGCATGTGTAAAATGAACTTAACACATCTCCCATACCTGATTTCATGCACCCAAGCCATTGTCCAGTGGACACTGCACATTGGAAATGACTGTGAGATGGAGATAGGAAAGAAGGCTGGTCAACCAGGGCAGAGTGCTGTTAAGGGCTGACAAATATCACAGTCTCAGGTTCCTCCTCCTACCCTATGTAGTAGTTTTGAAAGTTGAGTAGAGAACGCCCAGCATTTTAATTTGAGGGAACATTCTCTTGGGGCCTAAACTGATTTCTTAACTTACCTGCCCCACTCCCTTTTTTATGTAGCCCTTTTGATTCTTTTCTCACATATCTAGGCACTAAAGAAACTCTTCTGTATTTATTTAATCCATTTAGTTAGATATTTACTGGAGGCCTTCAATGTATCTGGCACCAAGAGGGTTCTGGGGATAGCAAAATAAAAAAGACATGGAGCCAAGGAGTGCATAGTCATGCAGAATTAATTATCCTTCAAGTTAAGCCTTACAAATTATACTTTTTGTTCTATTATAGATGGGAAAAGCGAGGCATAGGGAAGATTAAGAAAAGATTAAGGTTTCAAAGAAAAAATATTAATTTCCATTAAGTTTAATGTTGAAATGTCTTCACTTACTACAGTTCAAGCATATTTGCATTTTTTATTACATGTTTGAATAAAATGGCAATATGTAGTTATTGATAATAGTAGATTGTTACAATTCTAAGATATATATGTAATATGTAGTAAGATCATGTAAAATTTGAGAGGAATACTATTTTTGTTAGAAATAACAAGGTCAATTATTTCAGGCCCTTCAAAAAACTTACCAGAAAATACTTCGGGAAAAGGAAAGTGCTTTAGAAGCAAAATACCAAGCAATGGAGAGGGCAGCGACATTTGAACATGATAGAGATAAAGTGAAAAGGCAATTCAAGGTAAATTCCTTACGTTTTTACCCCCAAAGTGAAATAGAATAAAAAGAACATATTTTAAAAGTTTATATAATGCTGCATGAATAAATAGAAGTGAATGATGTAGAAGTCTTGAAGGTTCTAAGAATAGAGTAGAACACTTCTTACATTTTTGTGTTGGACCTGGTAAACTTGAGATCACTTCAAGGAGAAAGTAAAAAAGTGAGCATTGCAATAGGGCTTTGGGGGGAGGGGGAAGAAAAATATTTCCATATGGAAGGAAAGGCATTTGGAAATATTTGGAGATATTTTGTATGGGAAGGCATTACTGGCATCTAATGGGAAGGGGCAAATTTGCTAAACATCACCAGTGCACAAGACAGCCCCATGCCACAGACAGGGCTCCTGCCCAAATTCCAGTGGGTTTCAGTTACAAAACAGTAAGGTACTTGGGCTATTTATCCTACAAAAAAGATCAGGGACTAAATGAATGTTGGTTTTATGAATGAAAGATTTTTCTGTTAAGAGTTGATGACACAGTCCTCTGATGATAGAAAAGGTTTCAAAATTAACATTTGTCTTTTAAAGATTTTTAGGGAGACCAAAGAAAATGAAATTCAGGACTTACTGAGGGCTAAGAGAGAGTTGGAGAGCAAACTTCAGAGGCTCCAGGCTCAGGGCATCCAAGTATTTGATCCTGGAGAGTCTGATTCAGATGACAACTGTACAGATGTTACTGGTAAATTTGCTTCCTATGTATAATATTTGAGCCTTCAATATAAGTGTGATGATATCGTAGAGCCAACTTTGAATCCTTTTAGTTATAAGTGGTTGCTCTTTATAAATAGAGTTGCACTTTCTCCTCCTTTCTCAGCTGTTATAACAGCAATTTTCTGTAAAGTCCATGACATTGTTAGGAGGCGGGTTTCCTTCTGTCTCATTGCCCCACCAGCCTCTCCCGATAGCATTTCTCTTCCTGGTGTAAGACAGCTTCTCCAGGGACGGCTGGGTGGCTCAGGGGTTGCACGCCTGCCTTCGATTTAGGTCCTAATCCTGAGATCGGGGATGGAGTCCCGTATTGGGCTCCCTGCACGGAGCCTGCTTCTCCCTCTGCTTGTATCTCTGCCTCTCTCAGTGTCTCTCATGAATAAATAGATAAATAAATAAATATTAAAAAAAAAAAAGACAGCTCCTCCAGGTCTCACCATGACATCTACATTTTAGCCGAGGGAGGAAGGATGGGAATACGTTCCTCTCCTTGAAAGCACAATCTGAAAGGTATACATATTACTCCTCAAACCCCATTGGCCAGAACTACAGGTAGAAAGAGTGGAAAGTGTAATAATTAGGAGAGTCACCTAAGTTTGAAATTCTGTTACTAAAGGAAGAAAGGAAGGATGGATATTGAAGACAGTTCATAGTCTCTGTCACATTACTTTTCCATGTAATGATATATTCTTTGCAACTGTCCATTAGAATAAATATCTGCATGATATTTTGCTGAGTGGCTTCCAGTAGTTTCGTAAACTATTCAAAAAGCTTTTATTTTATAATTAAACATACAAAACATTTTTTTCTAGAAATAAAGAAAAACCTGGAGTCCTAGAATGAAAGGGTCTACCATGTTCCAAGAAAATATTAATAAACTGTGATTGATACTGAAAAATGAAAAAGATTCTATTGTAGATAAAGTGGGAAAATTGCTGTCACTCTCTAATTTATAGGAAACTGCATTTTATTTTTTTTGAGAAAGAGCATGTGAGCATGTGAGTGGGGAGGAAGGGGCAGAAGGAAAGAGAATCTTAAGCAGGTCCCATGTTCAGCCTGGAGCCCAACTTAGGGCTCAATCTCATGACCCTGAGATCATGACCTGAGCCAAAATCAAGAGTCCAATGCTTAACAGACTGAACCACTCAGGTGCCCTGTGCATTTTATCTTACAAACTGATTTTGAAGTGAAATATGGCATCTGATAATTGCCTCTTAATTTGCATTTTAGAACCCATTGGAATCTGACCAGCATCTAAAGATTTTTATTACTGACTTTAAGGGGAAAAAAAAATGAAGTGATTGTTACTGGCTTTGAGTGGAGAATAGGAGGCTCTTATGCCCCCACATTAGTCTTAGTGGTTATATCAGTGATGACATATGTTAAAATGTACAGTGTTTTGAAACTATTATATTGTAATTGCCTTGGCAAATTAATAAGAACAAGGTAATATTTCCTTGTTTCCATATTTTGATTTAAACATGAAGAAAGAATGCTTGAGGGAACATCACTCATTTCACATTTAAAGACTTACGGATAATCTTATTTTTGCCAGAGATTGAGCCCGTTACAATATACTCATACTTAGTCAAGGATGCCATGTAGAGGGACACCTGAGTGGCTCAGAGGTTAAACGTCTCTCTTTGGCTCAGGGCCTGATCCAGGGTCTGGGGATCAAGTGCCATGTCAGGCTCCCTGCATGCTTCTCCCTCTGCCTATGTCTCTGCCTCTTTCTGTGTGTCTCTAATGAATAAATGAATAAATAATCTTAAAAAAAAAAAAGGATTCCATGTAGATATTCTGACAAATACAAATTATTAAAAAAAAAAAATCAAGGAGCGACTCGGTGGCTTAGTTAAGCATTGTACTTTTGATTTTAGCTCAGGTGATGCTCACAGGGTCCTGGAATCAAGTGCCATGTGTGACTCCATGCTCAGCAGGGAGTCTGCTTCTCTCACTTTCCCTCTGCCCCTCCCCCTACTCACAGGTGCACAAGCATGTGCAAGCTGTCTCTCTCTCTCTCTCTCTCTCTCTCTCTCTCTCTCTCTCTCAAATAAATAAATAGTAAATCTTAAAAAAAAATCAAGATTTTTGTAAGTACCTGTTGACTCCGATGTTAATTTTGTTACTCTGGGCGGTTAAAGAGGTTGTACTTTTTACATCCTTAGCTTATATCCAAATGAATTACCAATCTTAATTATAGGTGTGCTAGTAATGATCTTCCTTTGAAATTCTCTTCTTCCAATTTTATGATACCTAAACCATAAAGTTAAAAATGTTGTTTAGAATTTTTGTATGGGGATATTTTTAACTGCCTCTGTTGTTATAGTTCCTTTGGTTATTATATTCTTTATTTCTTTTCATTTTTCTCTTTTTAATCCCCTCTGAATTTGAGATGATAATCAGAATTATGTTAACAAGCACCTTAGAATTTGCCAGAAATTGGTGACAAAGTATTTACAAAATCATTAAAGATTGAATATTTGTTGTATTTATAATGTTATAGCATTTTTTAAAATTAGAAATCATGTTTAGTATATGAGGCAGTTTTCTGAAATTCGGTAATTTGGTTTAAACAAGATGAAATCTCTTGCATTTACAGCTGCTGGAACCCAATGTGAGTATTGGACTGGAGGAGCCTTGGGAAGTGAACCTTCCATAGGGAGTATGATCCAGCTCCAGCAGTCCTTCAGAGGCCCTGAATTTGCCCATAGTTCCATAGATGTGGAAGGACCCTTTGCCAATGTCAACAAAGGTAAACATGCCATTTGCCAGCTACCTTGGTAGTGACTGTTCATGTACTATGATCTTGTGTGTGCTAGGAGAAAGACCATCAGCAGGGCATGAGATTTTTATTCTGGGTGTCTTCTACTGCCAAACCAGCATGCACTGGTGCTGTCACTGACCAGGACTGATTAAATTATATGATTCCCATCAGGATCAGATGGCGCTCTCCAGCCAGACTGGCCAATCAGGTTCTAAAAACTTAGCTTCTGGTCTGAATTCTAGGTGTTGCCATTGCTTAGTGAGAGTCTGTTGTAGATTAACTGA
Organism: Vulpes vulpes; assembly: GCF_048418805.1. Taxonomy (NCBI): domain Eukaryota; kingdom Metazoa; phylum Chordata; class Mammalia; order Carnivora; family Canidae; genus Vulpes; species Vulpes vulpes. Next base: position 80,279,193 of record NC_132790.1, on the reverse strand, counting down.
AAAACAGTAGTTTTGGTCTTTCCCTCTGCATCTTTGATGCTGTTCAAGGTTGGAGAAGGTTGCAGAATAGAATATAAAACCTCAGTTATATGATGTAGTATCCTTACTCAAAGGAATATTTTCATTATATAATTTGGTGTCTAAAATAGCTCAAAGATTTATTTAGAATTTGGATACCAGTGCAGATCTGAGTGTTAGAGTAGCCCCACTCTTTTTTCTTAAAACTGCAAAATTGTCTAAGCAAAATGAAAAACATTTTTAAATTATGCCTTTTGGATTAGCCAAATGTCTTAAAATGTTCTTTCTCACTAAACAGCACTTCATTTTATGCCACTCTTAAACTTTCTTTTTGACTTAATATACCTCAAGAATAATTGTGTAACACTATAGGCCAGCCTAGGGGTGTAGGCTCTCCTGAAGTTGCAAACTCATTGAATAGCTCATGTAAAATAGGTTCATGATATTTGACTGGAACCAGCAGTACCCCAGCATGGACCACAGTCAACATTGATTGCTTTATGCCCCACAATAAAATTTGAGGTTTGAGAACTGTTTGCCTTCTAATATGCTATTCCAGAAACTGTGTCATTAGTCACAAGTGAGATGACATTCCATTCTACATTTCCTGCTATGTTTTTTCAGACTTTTAAAAAACTCATCCTGTCAGATGTTTTTCTGGTGATGTTTTTTTCATGAACTTAACGATAAATTTTATTTTCAGATGACTGGGATATTGCTGTAGCTAGTTTATTACAAGTTACTCCCTTGTTTTCACATTCTCTGTGGAGTAACGCTGTCAGATGTTACCTTATTTATACAGATGAAACCCAACCTGAAGTGGATCTTTTCCTTAAGGTGAGGACATTTATAATTTCTGTATTCACTGATTTAAAGGACAAGTCAGTATAGTGTCCTATTTCTGATACTACTACATCTAAACCAAGTAGCTTACTACCTATTAGATTATATGTCTTAAAAAGTAGGAAGAATTTAGAGCTTTTCTTAAGAGAAAATCTTGCTCAGCTTTATCAGTATATTCAAATTTAGTCCTTGGAATGTTATGCTTTTGAATGCTTTATTATACGTTCTCCACAGTGTGAAGACCTATGTTGATAGTGCCTGCTTTATTATTTTTTTTGATAGTGCCTGCTTTAGTTAATATCTGCCAGATTTACACTTGACTCTGTTTAAAGTCTTAACAAAATTTAATCCTTACCATGGTTTTTAATTTTTCAAGGCAGCCATTGGAGTTAACCTGAAGCAGAGGTAGGCATACTACAGTCTGTGGGCCAGACCTGGCCTGAAGCCTGTTGTATGACCCAGAGCTGAGATTGCTTTTTACTTTTTTAAATAGTTGAAAAAAAAATCCAAAGAAGAAGAATGTTTTGTGACCTGTGAAAATTGTATTAAATTCAAATTTTAGTGTCTATAAATAAAGTTTTATTGGAACACAAGTAGGCTTATTCATTTATATACTATGACTGCTTCACACTACAACAGCAGAATAAATTACAGCAGAGACTAAATGGATCCCAGAGACCTCTACCAAAACATCCAAGTTGTTAAGCTATTACTAATTTGTAAGAATATTTGCCTTTTACCTAAAAAGTTTGCCGACTACTCTTCTAACTGCATTTCCAATAAATCTGCATGTAACATGTGATAACCTGCTCTATTAACATCTTCCAGGGTATTGAGTAATGAATCTATTTAGCGTTCTTTCCTGATATTATACAGTTTTGGTAAAAAGATAAAGTATTTTGAAAACCAAAGTTTATAGTCACTAACTGATGTAGGTTATTACCAAACCGATGTTGAGGGATTTACTCATTTATTGCATAATAATAAGTCATCATTACTTAGTAACCTAATTTGTTACAGACCAACATATTTTAAATTTATACCTGTTTGCTTTAATGTTCTAATATATCATGGTGGACAGTTTTTACTATATAGACTCATGGGATATATGTTTTCCACTCTTTGTAACAATAAAGCAGAAATCATTTGTTACAGTAATAACAATAATAAATACCAAAGAAAAGTAGCCTAATATTTTTCTTCATTGTTTTAGGCTTTATTATGAAATAAATCCTTTTCTGAGCTAGGGAAACAGCCACGTTACTAAGCCTTTATTAATTTTGTTTTAAGGGAACTTTGCCTTTTTTCTTAAAGATTTTCTTAAAAAAAAAAGATTTTCTTTAACGTATTATAATATATATTTTTTAATTTTAAATAAAAAAAGTATAACATAACCTGTTCTGAAACATGATTTTTCATTTTAAGTAGTATGAAGCTGATTTGATTTTTAGTTAAATAAGCTGTGTTTTTATTAAGTTTTCATTTGTTTTGTTTTAATTTCTTTTTAGGACTATTCACCTAAACTTAAAAGAATGTGTGAGACAATGGGATATTTTTTCCATGCTATATATTTTCCAATAGATATTGAAAATAAATACCTTGCTGTAAGAAAATGGGAAATTGAGAAGAGTTCATTAGTTATTTTATTCATTCATTTAACTTTACCAAGGTAAGCTGAAAATTCTGTCACTCATTATGGGAATTGTAAATAGAATTGAGATTGCCAAATGAACTTCAAAAATAAGTCATAATAGCATTCTATTTTTAAAACTTATTTTCAAAATAAAAATTTTTTTTTAAATTTAATTATTTATTTATTTATTCATGATAGTCACAGAGAGAGAGAGAGAGAGGCAGAGACACAGGCAGAGGGAGAAGCAGGCTCCATGCACTGGGAGCCCAATGTGGGACTCAATCCCGGGTCTCCAGGATCGCGCCCTGGGCCAAAGGCAGGCGCCAAACCACTGCGCCACCCAGGGATCCCCTCATAATAGAATTCTTATAATCAAAAACAATCCATAAAATTCAATAATTTTTTTGTATTTTTCATACATAAAGAATTAGAATTTTTACAGTTTGAGTTGTTAATTGGTCATAAGGGTAACATCATTAATGTAAAGATCATTTTAATCAGGGGTAGCAAACTATGGCCCTTGGGCCAAATCCAGTGAGCTACCTGTTTTTATAAATAAAATTTTATTATAATATAGCTATATTCATTTATTTACATATTTCTGCAGCTGCTTTCACACTACAATAGCAGAGTTTAGTATGGTAGTAACAACAGAGACTGTGTGGCCCACAAAGCCTAAAATACATGCTCGCTGGCCCTACCAGAACAAGTTGGCAACTCCTGATATCAACTATCAGTGTTAACCTTCATAATTTTCTTTCTTCAGTACAAATTGAGATCTAGTTGAACACTTGTATAGATGTTAAATCAAATTTTTAATTCTCTGAGGAGCTTACCACTTAATTCCAGGAAAGTGAGCAATTTTCTTATAATGTGAATATAATTATACCAATGAGTCTAGTCTGCAAATAAAGATTTTTTTTAACCAACTAGGTACATAGATAGAAGACAAAATATGTTTAATAAGAGGTTAGGTTTTCTTTCTGTGTTTGCTGTCTGATTGGATTTAACCCTTCCAAAGTATTTTTCTCTACATTGAGGACCAGCTCAGACCTCAACTGTGTACAGACATATATGGAGCTGTAGGCTTTATCAGTGACCCTGCAATGTAATCTGTCATTGATCCTTAAGATTGTCCAATGGTTGGGGAGCCACTAGTCAATGAGCCTCAACCCAGAACAAGTTTAAGGACTCTTTCCTTTCCACTAGATTGCCTTTAGTTGGAGTTCTTTTCCTTATCCCTTTTCTTTTCCTGTTTTTTTTTTCTGTTATATTTACTAAGGATATATTCTGTTTTATTATTTAATGTCTGAGTAGTGTTTTATCTCAGGTGGTAATATGTGTAATTTGTTGTTTTCCTCATTAATTCTTTAATCCTTGAAACCATCCTGTTTTTTCTTTGTCTTTTATCCATATTTAGTTAATAAAATATTGTACATTATTTGTACACTTATTATTTTTGTCTTTCTCATTTTAAATTCCTCTTAATCTTTTACCTCTCATTTCTTTCATATTTTATTACTTTGGCAGATTTGTTTATCTTTTTTAACTAAAATTGTATTTATTTTATATTTTTAAAACTTTATTCTTCTTAAAGAATAAGAATTTTAATTCTAGAGGAGCCTGGGTGGCACAGCCAGTTAAGCCATCTGACTCTTGGTTTCGGCTCAGGTCATGATCTCAGGGTCCTGAGATGGAACCCTGCATTGGGTTCATGCTCAATGTGGAGTCTGCTTAAGACTCTCTTTCCCTCTTTCCTTTCCCTTCTCCTCCACACCCTCCCTCTCTCTATCTGAAATAAGTAATTTTTTAAAAAGATAATTGTAATTTCTAAAATTTAGTTATTTCTTCGCCTCTGTTTTGCCTTTATTTTGTTTTTTTTTTCTTATTCCATATGCTGATTATTTTATTTCCTTATTGTTTACTTCCTGGCTGTCAAGAAGTGTGGTAGTAGCTGTGGGCTTCACACCATAAGCAGGACCTGGTAGAGCCTTTATTTCTCTTAGGTTGTTCCTTTACTTCTCGTGATGATTCTCCCATTTTTCTCAAAAGATGAGACATCTAAAAATATGTCCCCTGACCAGTACCCAGTAGCCCCATCTACTTTTCTCCCACCAAAGACTTTGAACCAAATCTCAGATATCATGTCATTTTATCTGAGCTCCACATGTCAATTTTGGAGGGAGTGATTCTGAAATAGGAACATGTGCCAAACAGAGGCCCATTCTTTGGTATTCACATGACCACAAACTTTTTTCCCAAGCAATAACAAAAGAACCATTAAAATCCAAAAATTCTATAGATCATGGTCAGAATGATTTTAACAAGGAAAAATTCTGTGGTTTGGATTGATTGGATTAGCACAGTGATATATAATAGAATATTATTCTGTTTTGGGATCCCTGGGTGGCGCAGTGGTTTAGCGCCTGCCTTTGGCCCAGGGCGCGATCCTGGAGACCCGGGATCGAATCCCATGTCGGGCTCCCGGTGCATGGAGCCTGCTTCTCCCTCTGCCTGTGTCTCTGCCTCTCTCTCTCTCTCTCACTGTGTGCCTATCATAAAAAAAAATATATATATATTATTCTGTTTTGTATTGGGGCTGTATTTTAATATAGTATTTAAATTCTGAATCATGTAATAGCTCTCCTCTGCGTATACACTCTAACTCACCTCTCTAAACAAACTTCGTTTAATGCTTTTTAGAAAGGGGAATTGGTTGCAATTTTCCTTGCAGTGTAGAAAACACTGGTAGATTATTCCAAGATTATTCTAGGATTTAAATTGGCATAGCAAAAACAGTATGGTACCCTGTAGCAAAGTTAGAATTTTATTTAACCCTGTATCTCAGTTAAGATTTTTACTAGACAATTTTTACTAGACATCTAATCTCCCCCATCTTCCTCTGGCCTTTCTTATGATGTATCTTGGGTATAAAGATTCAGGTCATTTAGGTCATTTATTAGATGAGAAAGGCCAAAGGACTAGAGAAGATTTCTCAATCTTGAAGCATTGGGTTGATAATATTTGTATTTTAATTTGGAAATTATATATTTGTTAGTTGAACTAGGTTTCCATTTATTTGCAAAGTTTCATGAGTCTGTTTTGTTATTTTGAGCCATGTTTACAGTATTTTTGAGAATTTTCTTTTTGTTGCTAGATTTGAAAATTAATGTATGCTTTAAAATGCAATTTAATGTAGAATTTATTGTACCTGTTCTCACTGTCTGCTAATAAATGCATTATATTTTTATGACCACGCTGGAACAGAGCTATAAAACATCCATTTCTGGAAAGCTGCACTTGTTCTGTCCCTGGGCTGCTTCTGGCCCCTTGTCATTACTGTAAAGTCCCATTATTGACACTTAGGTTGATTGACTGTTTGCTGCCATAGCTCAGTGTGGCACAAGAAATACTGATTTCCAATCTAGCCTTTTATTGGAAGACTGTGAAGAAGCTTTTCTGAAAAACCCTGAAGGCAAACCACGATTAATTTATCATCGCTTGGAGGATGGGAAAGTCAATTCTGAGTCTGTCCAGCAATTGATTGATCAAGTTTCTAATCTGAACAAGACCAGCAAAGCCAAGGTAAAATTCATAAGGTTATTTTTGTTAAGAACTTGCTTGGCCAAGGGAAGTGGTAGAACAAAGACCATGTGGTGGGAGTGAGTGAGAGGAGACTAATATGATAGTTAACTGGGAGCCCAGGGTGAAGAACCTTGGAGACCATTTTAGAAACCTTGTATTTTTTTCACTTGGAGTGAGATGGTTTCTTTACTTGGAGGTTTTTTTTTTTAATTTTTAAAAATTTATTCATGAGAGACACACAGAGAGAGAGAGAGAGAGGCAGAGACACAAGCAGAGGGAGAAGCAGGCTCCATGCAGGGTGCCTGACATGGGACTTGATCCCAGGTCTCCAGGATCATGCTCTGGGCTGAAGGCAGCACTAAACCGCTGAGCCACCTGGGCTGCCCGTTGTTTTTTGGGTTTTTGTTTTGTTTTGTTTTGTTTTGTTTTGTTTTTAACTTGAGTCATTGGAAGACTTTAAGCAACAGCAGAAGAAATGCAATTCTGACAAGGATGTTCTTTTACACTGCTATATTGAGAATTGGTTGGTTTGGAGGGTAGTGGAGGAGGGCACAGTTGGAGAGCTCTTGGAATCAAGTGAGAGATGCTGGTGGGTTAGACCAGGGTGGTGGTAGAGGAAGTGATGAAAAACATGAATCTGGATAAATTTTGACAGCAGAGCCAATAGGCTTAGTTGTGGACTGTGAGAAAAAGAGAGGAATAAATTACAATACACAACTACAAAGGGTATGATCTGTGAGTGGACAAATCAGATTCTTTTCTGTTCTTTTTTCTTCCTAAGTATAGAGTTCTTTTATCTTCTGTTGACCAAGGATCAGTGTAAGAAAGAGCCTTTTCATGGTAAACTTTACTAAGAGCATTGGGAAAAGCAAAACAGTAATGATGAATGTGAGAGATTTGATCATTCTTAGACGCATGGTGGAATAATTTTTAGAATGAAATTGCAGGCTTTGCCTTACTGCACACTGAGATAACTTGAAATGCTTACTGTTAATGTTAAGGTTACAGTTGAAGGGCACCTGGCTGGCTTAGTTAGAAGAGCATGCAACTCTGCATCTTGGAGTTGTGAGTTCAAGCCCCATGCTGGGTATAGAGTTGCTTAAAAATAAAATCTTTTTTTTTAAAAAAGAATACAGTTGAAAACAACTCAGATGTTGCTTTGTTTTTGTTTTTAAGGTTTTATTTATTTATTCATGAGAGACACAGAGAGAGGCAGAGATATAGGCAGAGGGAGAAGCAGGCCCCCTGCAAGGAGCTGGATGCGGGACTTGATCCCCGGATCACAACCTGAGCTGAAGGCAGATGCTCAACCACTGAACTACCCAGGCGTCCCACAACTCAGATTTTGACTGTTTTTATTTCTCTGTGCTCATTCAAGAAGTAAAATCAAACGTGAACAGAAACATTATTTTACATTCATTTAGTGTTGCAAAGCTTAAGACCAGCATAACATTAAAGAGCCTAACACAAGAGATCCCTGGGTGGCGCAGCGGTTTGGTGCCTGCCTTTGGCCCAGGGTGCGATCCTGGAGACCCGGGATCGAGGTCCATGTCGGGCTCCCTGCATGGAGCCTGCTTCTCCCTCTGCCTGTGTCCTGCTTCTCCCTCTGCCTCTCTCTCTCTCTCTCTCTCTATGACTATCATGAATAAATAAATAAAATCTTAAAAAAAAAGAGCCTAACACAAAAAAGTGCATATTTTTATAATCTCCAGAATTATTTCATTATTTGCTTTATTATATTTATTTATTTTTCTATAAAGATTTTATTTATTTATTCACAATATATATATATATAGAGAGAGAGGCAGAGATACAGGCAGAGGGGGAAGCAGGCTCCATGCCAGGAAGGAGCCTGATGCTAGACTCAATCCTGGGACTCCAGGATCGCGCCCTGGGCCAAAGGCAGGTGCCAAACCGCTGAGCCACCCAGGGATCCCCTCTTTGCTTTATTTTAGTATGAGCCTGGTCCACTAGGCCCCAAGAGGCAAGATACTGATTCTTCTTTCTGATCTTTAACCTATTTATAAATGGCTTTTAAAAATTAATACACGGGGATCCCTGGGTGGCTCAACGGTTTAGCCGCCTTCAGGCCAGGGCGTGATCCTGGAGACCTGGGATAGAGTCCCACGTTGGGTTCCTTGCATGGAGCCTGCTTCTCCCTCTGCTTGTATCTCTGTCTCTGTGTGTGTGTGTGTCTTTCATGAATGAATAAATAAATAAAATATTTAAAAAACTTAATACACTAGAAGGACGAATTTATTTTATAAAAATAGTAAAATAAGATCAGTCTACCATGATTATAAATGGAAATACATGATAAACTTTCATTCTGTTTCACTTGCTATGCTTTGTAAAACCATTGCCTTACTCTAATTTTATTGAATATTAATCAGTTATTAGCAACATACATGTTCTCTACAGGTAGGGTAGTCTTTTGGCAAATTTAGAAGACTACTGTTTAAAAAAGAAAAAGAAAAAAAAAAGGAAGACTACTGTTTTACATAGCCAAATACCATTTTGCCTTTTATTTTGTAGAATTATAGTTTTACTCACATAAGAATTGATTTTAATATATTTCAAATGTTACATATATTTAGTGGTATGAAATACATAATACATAATTTGAACACATAAGGGAAAAAAGTATACTTTTTGTATTATTGTGGCATTGTTCCCACTGTTCACAATAAATACCTCCTGTGACCTCCAGCATGTTACATAATTTGCTTCAGTTTCCTCTTCTGTGAAACTGGAGGTAATAATAATAATAATAATGTCTCTAATGTTACAGAGTTGTGAGGACAGATGAGCTACTATGTACAAAGTACTTAGAATAATCCCTGACATACAAGTTCTATAGAAGGATTTACCTCTTACTGTTACTATTGTTTTCTTCATGTTCTTGTTGAACTTTCTTTTTCCAGATCATTGATCACTCTGGTAATCCTGCAGAAGGAGTATATAAAACTTATATTTATGTGGAAAAGATTATTAAACAGGTAAAAAAATGCATTCTTTATAAAATTTTGTCTGAAATACTCTAAGGGGCATCTGGCAGGCTCAGTCAGTAAAGCATGAAACTCTTGTCAATATGCCCCATTTGGGGCATAGAGCCTACTTAAAAAAGACTCTAAGACTGTTTTCCATAAAGTTGGGTTTTCCAGTAAAAACAGCTTCCTTGTTTTTTAAAAACAATACCTGGGGAGAGTGCCATTGTTTCTGGTGTTTGTCTATCCTGTGGTATTATCATAGTATTACTAGTACCGTGTATCTTTATCTGTCCTCTGTCTCACAAAGCTATTTGATGCCTCAACACCTATTAGGTGTAAAATAAATTACAAAAGTGCTAGATAAGAAGTATAAGTATTTGAGGGAAAATATTTATCTTATTCAATAGTCTCCTCAGGTTTTATGTACACCTTGAATTCTTATAAATTAGAAAAACCTTTTTAGGGGTGTCTGGGTGGCTTAGTTGGCTACATGTTCATTTCAGCCCAAGTCGTGATCTCAGGGTCATGGGTTTAAGCCCCACCTGCACTCCATGCTAGGTGTGGAACCTGCTTAAGATTCTCTTTCTCCCTCTCCCCTTCCTCCCCAGCTCACCCACCCCACCTCTAATCACATGTGCATGCGTGTGCTCTCTCTCTAAAAGAAAAAAGGAAAAAATATTTTTCAGATATATCCACTACTTATCCTTACAACAGGTAAGGATAAAATCATACCTCTAAGGTCTGAAGTCATGGATCATAGTATCACAGACTGAAAATTTCTATGATATCTCAAGTGTTATCTTTCAAATTTATGTAAGTTATATATTCTGCTTAATGTTATATCTGTGTTTATTTTTAATAAAAAATTGTTTTAAATTATTTATTATCAAAAATCTAATCATGATAAGAAAAAGAACCCCTCCACCTTAAAGTAAAATGGGCACAATAGAAAGATGTACCACATTTAACCTGTGGTTGTCCATACCTGCTGACACCTCCTCCAAGGTACCAGGGATTCTATTTGAGAAGTTAGGGATTAGATTACTTTTTCTAATCAACTTGTACTACAAGTATGGAGACTTGTTATCAGAAAAAAAAGAATGAAAAAAAAAAAAAAGAAAAAAAGAATGAGTCCCCAAACATAATGATATGACTTCTGGCAATGCATTTTGTATAGCATTCTTTAGTATAAAAATTGACATCAATTTTGATTTTCTCAACAATTTTGTGAATTTTGTGAATAATTTTTTATGAATTTTAGGATCCAGATAAATAAAATTGAGTACAATAAATGACAACAAGTGAAAATGGACGTATTTGCCATCTTTACTGCTTGAAGAACAACATATTTCCAGTGATATAAAGACAATATAGAATGATATAGATATTTGATATCAAGAAAACCCATCTTAGTAATTAAATTCTTATAAAAATGTAAAGCAGCATATTTCTTACACATGAGCGCAATCTTTAAGATTATTCAACTGCCAGATATAAGCAAATATATTACATAACATTTTTCAGGAAACAGATCCCCAAGAGTTAAATGCCCCTCTATTTTTATCAGACAGTTTTTTGGGGGTTTTTTTGTTTGTTTTGCTTTGTTTTGTTTAATGTAAGCTCTACACCTGGTTGGGGCTTGAACCCATAACCACAAGATCAAGAGTCACATGCTCTACTGACTAAGCCAGCCAGATGCCCCCATTGCACCTCTATTTTGAATAAAAGAGGTTTTTTTATTAAGAGTTTGGTTTTTTTGTGTGTTTGTCTTTTTAATATTTATTTCTAAACTAATGTTTTTTTATAATTACAAATTTATTCTTGTAGGTACTAACCAAAGGCCACAGGTTTGGACTTGCCCTCCACAGTAGGTGAAACCCACCTTAGGCCTGTGTGCTAACACTGCTACAAGGTGTTTACATTCTTTATTCATTTTTGTGTGCTTTCTCTTGATGTTCAGGACATCCTGGGCTTTGAAAACACAGACCGGGAGACTAAAGATTTGGGCAGTGAAGATTCTATTCCAGAAGAAGATGATTTTGGCGATGTTCTGTGGGACATACATGATGAGCAAGAGCAAATGGAAACTTTTCAACAGGCTTCAAATTCAGCCCATGAGTTGGGATTTGAGAAAGTAAGCATTTGGAGTATTGTTCCAACAAATATAAGTCACCACTTAAGGCTCTATTATGATTGTATTTTTACCTAAATATAGTCAAGGTTAATAATTGTGTTAGTGTTTGTCCTCATGGCTTGATTATCCATTTGAGACATGTGCTTAACTCTGTATTATATGAAAGATAAGTGAGATTCAGTTATATTTATGAACATCAAATATTTTTAGTTAAGATTAGGATTTATGGACCACATGTTCTTTATGCTGCCATCAGCAGTTCACCAAACCAAGATTAGGGTAGCTAGGAAACTTGATAAAAATCATAAGGCTATCAAAAAAAAATCATAAGGCTATCTATTCTTCCAGTGCTTAGGGAATCAAAATATCAAATATTCAGAAAACACTACAGTAGTTAATGCAATAGGCTGATCAATTTATCAGCATCCTTAAATATCTAAACAAATTAACAAAATTTGAAGTACACAGAAATCTATGTCCAACTTCATAAAAAACTAATAATATTTCAAAATTAATGTAAGAATGAATGTTTTATTTTTTTAAGACATTATTTTATTTGAGAGAGAGAGAGCACGCACATGAGGTGGGGGAAGAGGGAGAGGGAAAAGCAAACTCCCGGCTAAGCAAGGAGCCTGATGGGGAGCTTGATCTTGATCCCAGGACCCTGAGATCATGACTTGAGCCAAAGACAGATGCTTAACCGACTGAGCCACCCAGGTGCTCCAAGAATGAATTTTTTTTTTTTTTTAGATTTTATTTATTTATTCATGAGAGACACACACAGAGAGAGAAGCAGAGGGAGAAGCAGGCTCTGTGGAAGGAGCCCGATGTGGGATTTGATCCTGGGACTCCAAGATTGCACCCTGGGCCAAAGGCAGGCGCTAAACTGCTGAGCCACCCAGGGATCCCCAAAATGAATGTTTTAAAGAATATTATCATAGCTGTCAGTAACAGTGGTATTTTCATAGAAATTTTATAATTTAGGCTGTCTTTATTCATGTCCTGGTTCTCCCATTTGCTAACTCTGGATTTTGATCATTACTTAGCTCTGAACTTTGACTTCCTTGTCTGTAAAATGAGATTGACTTACCTAGCTGACAGGGTTGTTAGGAGGACTAAACCAGATAAAATACATCAACCGCTTGGCAAAGTACCTGGCACATGATAAATGCTGTTATTTTATAAGAGAGGCATTGTTATCGTTTCATAAATAAAGAACCTAAGGTTCATATTACAGTTTTCCTAAGAGTACACACGGAGTAGATTATAGATCTGGGATTTGACCCTAGGTCTTCTGGCTCCTAATCCTATGTTCTTTCTTCTTGGGAACCATGTGTCTATAAACAGGCTTTCTGTGTGACCATGAAGTAAATTGTTAGGATTTACAAGGTCCTAAATCAATAAAGTCCTTTACTTTCTGAGAAGCATCATTGCTTTCATAATAATTTGAGTTCCTGAGGAATATATTCTATATATATATTGGCAAAAAGAAAATTTGATTGAAAAACTGTACCAAATAATTGTTTATTGTAGTTATTGGAAATTTCTACTACCCTAAAGCTAGTTACAAACTACTTAGTACAAATTCTTTAAATTCCTTATCAGCTGTCATTTAGACCACTGGCACACTTAATGAATATCTCAACCCCCACGATAACTAAGTACTGAGGTATTTTGGTTTTCTGAGTGTGTCCTTTTCGTCTATAAACCAGTTTTTAGTGTCTGGGAAAAGCCTGAGATATATTGGTTCTTGGACATTGCCGAGAGCTCACTCAATTGCAGAAAGATCTCAGGCAGCCTGTCTTGACCTGATTCTCTGTAGTAAGTTGGGAGACCGAGATAAAGGGCCCAGACAAAAACCTGTTCTTGTTTGGACCTATTCTCAGAAATTCCTGGAAAGTGAGGCAGTGTATGGGACAGGTGTTCTGCCCAAGAGGCTGAGGATGCCTGACAGCACCCTCAAAGCCTTCTGTGGTGCTTTCTGTGGTTTAGGGGATACAGGGTAATAGAGTGGCCTCCCTGCAGCATTCTGAAAAATCTGAATGTTGCAAAACCCAAAGGAGATCTTAAGTGTTGTCTCATCCATTAATTTATAGCAGTACTATGTAGAGAAGAAATTGGGACTCATTTCTTAGTTTACTACTTTGGGCACACTTAACCCGCCATAAAAATAAGCAATCATGAGGATGCTGTTGACTACAAGTAGATTTCCTTTTCTCATGCAGAGGATAAAGATTTCAGAGGATAATCAGAAGTTGACTCTAGTATTCTAAGAGGTGTGTGCTTCCTTACAATTTTAATTCATTTTTGTTTCTAGTATTACCAACGCCTTAATGATCTAGTGGCAGCACCAGCACCAATTCCACCGCTTCTGGTATCTGGAGGACCAGGTTCTGGAAAGTCCCTTCTCTTATCAAAGTGGTATGATGCAGTACAATTACATTGTTTTGTTTTGTTGTTGTTGTTTTTTTACAATTACATTGTTATTACCATTGTTATCGTTTAAATTACTGAACTCATTTGACAAAATGTATTATTACCTATCTGCCTTCCTGCATGGCCTGTAATAAAGATTAAAAAAGCAAAAAGGTATAAAATAATAGACTTATGCCCGGAAGTGTATACAATATGGATGTTAAGATACAGAATGAGAAAGGAATAGGAAATAAGAACATTTGTGATTATGTACATTAATTTTGTAGGTCAGAGCTAAGCATGGGCTATGTAAGGGAGTGGTCAGCATGGAATGAATTAAGTGAACTATATATACAGGGGATGTGCCTTTGTTTTCAATTATCGACTTCATCTTAAAAGTTTCACTGAGATTTTAAATATTTGAAATAAGGCAAAGACCGAGTGTATAGTGTGAAATAAGTCATAAAGAACATCAGAATAAAGGATGACCTGTATTATGAATGCAAAGTCGTTCTTCAGATTAGGGGCTAAAGTTTATAGAAGCTGATAAACTCTTTTTTATTTTCATTTTAGTTGCTATTATTTAAAAACAGTAAGAATATTTTCTTTCATAATTATGATCTACGTTAAGAGTGAGCATTTGTTGTTTCCTTTTTTCCTGCCCTTTTATTTAATGGAAAATAATACTTTTTGGAAGGTAATATTTTTGTACTTAGCAAAGAAATATCTTTTTTCCTCTAATAGCATATTTTCAATTAAAGGGTATGCTCATTTCGCTAATTTTTTAACCTTAAATGTACACTATATTGGTTTCTACAAGTTAATATCAATTTGTAGTCTAAATGAATCTATAATTTTTAAAGGTTTATTTAAAAGGATCTAAAAGGGGAATAAAAATGGAAGTTTCCCATGTTTATTGACCATGTGATTGCTGACAGTTGGGTAGCATTGATGTTTAATGCATTGTGAATTCTTTTTTTGTTGGTAATAAATGAGCTTTATCAGTCTTATAAAAGGTCTTTTTCTTTCAGGATTCAGTTACAGCAAAAGAATTCCCCTAACACGTTAATTCTTTCTCATTTTGTGGGAAGGCCCATGTCAACCAGCTCTGAGTCCTCCTTGATTATTAAACGACTAACTCTAAAGGTATAAGATGCCATGGTTTGAAATTATCAGAATTTTTATTTGAATCAGAAATTGTTGGGGCTAAGTACCCAGTAATTTTTAATTTTCAGTATTACCCGTTTGTTTTCCACCAGCTGTGATAAAGCATTAACTCCTTGCATTCGTATGTGTTCTTGTCTTGCAGTTGATGCAGCACTCTTGGTCAGTATCTGCTCTGACGTTGGATCCGGCCAAGCTTCTGGAAGAATTTCCACGCTGGCTAGAAAAACTCTCTGCCCGTCACCAAGGCAGTATCATCATCATTATTGATTCTATAGATCAAGTTCAGGTACGGTTTTCACTTTGTAACCTATTGATACTCTCAGAAAGAAAATTATCAGTAGTGGCTATAGCAAGCATTTAAATATAATTATGAGAAGAAAATGCTGATGTTGTTTCTGTTATTTCTGCTGAATCTTTAGGGAGGAAACACATCAATAAAAAATGTAACATATGCCAATAGGCATTGGTATCTTATTGGAAAAGACCAATTGAATGAACCAATCAATTAGCAAAAATTATTCATTTTGACAGACTTTTAGGGCCTTGACTTTTCCTTAAATGTCCAGAATTCATATCAGCTATAATGGTATTTTCCCACTTGTTCTTTTAATATTCTGAGATAAATTATCTAAAAACAGGATTTTATCAATAATAATGAGAAACTCAATGAGAATTTCATTTTATTCGGGGAGCTCTTATCGGGTTGTTTTGAAATATTTTGAATTAATAGAATGAATTTTGTTTTTATATTTTTAAGCAAGTTGAAAAACACATGAAATGGCTGATAGATCCACTGCCAGTGAATGTAAGAGTAATTGTTTCTGTGAATGTAGAAACATGCCCTCCAGCATGGAGGTACGATGCTAACTTTAGTTCTTTCAGGTTACATGAAATGTGTTAAGTACAAAGAAGGAAAGGTTTTGGGTATGTGTTTGTGTTTTTATGTCTTTCATGTGAGTGGCAGTGAGGAGTGAGAGAAGTGAATGAATTCCCAAGAAAGATATATTCTACAGATTTTGGTGGGAGGTTAGAGCTGGGATGTCAAGGAGAGGAAGGCTAGATGGCCCCCAGATTTCTGGCTGGAGAAATTAAGTAAATTGCGGATCCATGAACTGAAATAGGGAACCAAAGGGTGGGCAAGTTTGTGGAGGAAATGTAAGTTTTGTTTTGGGACCTGGTTAGCTTGAGTTGCCAGTTGTACCACAAGCTAGCAATGGCTAGCAGGCAATTACATTTACAGGTGAGAAAAATAAAGAGGGCCAGGCTATGAGTAATGCTCCAGACGCCTGTTATCCTAAAACATGCGCTTATTTCGGCAGTCCTCAAAAAAGGGATACAGTGGTTGAATTCTGTAGGGCAGTGTTTCTCAACCTATTTTTGTCTCCCACAAGAGCCTTTTTAGACATTTTCTTCCTAAGCACTTACTTTGCCCCAAGGATTTTAATACCATCCATATGCTATATATCATATATCATATATACCATCCATAAGCTATAAACATATATATGTTTAGTTTTATTGCTTGTATAAAACATAGAACTGAAGGTGTTTTGCCACTTTGCTACCTAACATATATGCTATTTAAAAGTCTTTGTTGGGATTAATTGCTGAAAGTAACGACATACAGGTTAGAATGAATCAAATAATATTACCTAGTGAGATTAACAGAGATTAGTCTTGTTTATTTTATAAGGCAATGAAAAAATTTTGACTTGTCTTTGGGTAGGTTACAGCTTTTATTATCTTATTAGAAGAGAATTTCATTTTTTTTTCTTTGAATAAAAGGTTGTGGCCTACACTTCATCTTGATCCTTTAAATCCAAAAGATGCAAAATCTATTATAATTGCAGAATGCCACTCTGTGGACATTACATTGAGTAAAGAGCAGGTAAGTATTTTTAATTTTGCTGCTCTTTTACTCTCTATCAGCTTTCCCATAAAACACCTTATGTGAGACTTAACATTCAATATAGGAACTCTCTATTGTGTTAAGGAAAATTGGAGTTTACTAATGGTTAAACTGCCATTGGTTCTTGGACATTGAGAAGTCCCTACTTCTCAATAAATATAGGGTACTTGCTCATAAACTACTAACAAATGATAGAAGACGTAATAAAAAACATTTTGGGCTTAAGTTTAAGCTTCTTATATTAAGCAGGAAAAATTTTTTTAAGATTTTGTTTATTCATGAGAGACACAGAGAGAGGCAGAGACATAGGCAGAGGGAGAAGCAGGCTCCCTGTGGGGAGCCCAATGCGGGACTCCATCCCAGGACCCCAGGATCATGCCCTGAGCCAAAGGCAGATGCTCAACCACTGAGCTAACTACCAAGGGGTCCCAAACAGGAATTTTTAAAAGCAAAAGAACATATATACACATACCTACTGCATCTGTGGTCCACCACCACATGGCAGCAATGCCACTGATAAGGTGGCAGGAACCATGTCATTTCTGCCAGGGCTATTTGTTGATGGCTCCCTAGTAAAGACCGTTTAATTCCAGGGTGGTCTTGTTTTTTTTTTGTGTTTGTTTTGTTTGTTTTGTGTTCTGGTAAACTGGTGCAGGAGAAGATGCTAGAACGACACTGTCGTTCTGCTACAACCTGCAATGCCCTTTATGTCACCCTTTTCGGCAAAATGATCACACAGTAAGTAGTGGCCATTTTACATGATCTGCATGTGTTGTGTTTGCTGCAGACTGCTTCCCCACCTTGTGAAACTGAGAATGATCCTTGCGACAATCGCTTCCAGCCACTCACATCAGATTGTGTTGATTCTAACCGAGTTACTAACATCCTGTGAGAATAAGACTCGTGACTGCAGATTGATGATAGCCCATGAATTATGAGAACTTGTTGGACATAGTTGTCTAATTTTCATCACACTAACCATTTCCCTGTCAGGGGTTGCCAGAGAAGGCCATCTGTGCCCTCATTGGGGACCCATGAGTGCTCCTTGTTACTTGCTTGAGGCCCCTAGCTTTGGGAAAGTGAGGGACAATTGAGGCAAACACATGCCATTTTGGGTGTCCTTGCATATTAGTAGGTAGGTATGTGGTTCCGATAAACCTTTCATCTTAAAATAGATTCTTGTTTCAGATGCCCATTAGTCATTTGCCTTTAGATAAGCCTTACAAAGTGTAACTACACTTACTCTTCACTATAGCCTCACTTTAACTTTGTCTCTTCACAACCATGAGGCAAAAAAAAAAAAAAAAAAAAAAGATGAATATGGTTTTGGTGATCATTGCAATGGACAGTAATCCTAGTATAATTCATATCCTAGCCACTGAATCTAGTGCTCTTGGCTCTTAATTCCACCTTCTCATCTTGAGCACCAGATCTGAAATGAAAACATCTGAAATTTTTAATTGCCCATGGTATTCACACTGTCCTCTTCCACTGTCTCCAGTTTGGCAGTGTATCTGGCCTCTGGCGAGCATCAGGAGCTTACAGTTCAAGAGTGTGAGTCACTGTCCACACATGTCATAATATTTATTGAATTTAACTATTTTAAGAGTGTCAACACAAAATGAAGAAACCTAGAAACCTAGAATCTCTGTAAATAAGAAAGAGTCTTATTCGAGCCCAAGTTAGGACAGCTGCCAGGAAAACACATGGGAAACACACTTTCTTCACAGGGAAGAAAGTGCTCTGAAGAATCAACAGTTTTTAGTTATATACCTTTTTTA
This sequence comes from Vulpes vulpes, assembly GCF_048418805.1. NCBI lineage: Eukaryota > Metazoa > Chordata > Mammalia > Carnivora > Canidae > Vulpes > Vulpes vulpes. Next base: position 80,260,718 of record NC_132790.1, on the reverse strand, counting down.
CATCTTGTAAAAGCTCAAAAGATTGTAGATTAACATATAGGCAGGAATCATGCATTTTTAACATTCAAAGAATGCAGGGGGTAGGAGCATTGACCCGTATCTCAAGGACAAGATGGTTTTCCTTTAGGCTACTCATTTACAAGGCAGATGGACAGTGTGTGCTTGGTGGATCATAAATCAGGCTTTTGGTTTAAACAAAATTTACATACAGTCATGCAGACTTAGAAATCTGAAATGGCTTCCATAGATAATAAATCTTTAGAAAATTTATTAGGCCTGTAGAGAAGGACTACAGACCTTTTGTTTTTTCTTCTTTACATATCTTCATATTTAAAAAAGAAACTACTGGTAGATATCGTGTAATATTTAAAAACAAACTACCCTATTTACTGATTTTTCTGTAGCCTGATGTTCCCTAAATCCTGTCTCTACACAAATTTAACTTGCATGGCTAACTAATGACATTTATTTGTAATTATTTTCCTGCTTCCTGTATGTAGGTAGCATGTTTCTAAATGATTAGAACCATGTCTTACTCATTTCTGTGTTCCATAATGTGCAATAATTGATTGATACATAAGTCCTTATCATGTGTTTATACTGGAGTTAAATGGTACACTAGAATAAAATTGATGACTCTAGCAGCCCTGTAACACTATCATTTTCTTGTATTGTGTTTTATTGAATTTGTTATCATTTGAAGTATGAAAAATAGAGACCACATTGTTTTTATCTACCCCAAATTTTTCACAGATGTTGGCTGTCTATAAGAAATTAAATCTATTCTCAATTCCAACAGTGCTGGGAGAGCAGGCAATTTAGATAAAATCCTTCATCAGTGTTTCCAGTGTCAAGATACTATTTCATTATATAGACTTGCTCTGCGATCTATCCAGGAGTCCATGGCAAGTGATGTGGATAAAGAACTAATGAAACAGGTAATGGATAATAAACTTATAAAACTCATGAAAGTTTGCATTTGTGTGTGAATTGAAGTAAATAGTAACTATTTTTAAATTTGTGCTTAAGTGTGTTTCAAGCATATATGGGAATGCTGGCTGCCATAGATAGTGTGCTTATGGCCAGAAGTGATATCTCAAGAAATTTGCATTTTCCTGATTATCATTGAGATTTTTCCTCTGTTCATGTTTATTGGCCATTCTTGTTTCCTCCTCTGTGAATTGCTGATTCAAGCCCTTTTACTTGAACTTTAATTGAATTGTCTTTTCTTATTGATCTCCAGGAGCTCTTAAATATTCTGCATACTGAATATAAATCCTCTGTTACAGAGTTTGCAAATAAATATATTTTTCCAATTGTTTCTTGTCTTAACTTTCTGGTATCATTCATTATACAAAGTTTTATTTTTATGAAGTCAGATTTATCAACAGTTTCTCTTATGGTTTTATGCCTGTTATATCTTACTTTAAAAATTTTTTATTATCAAAAAAATATTTTATTATCACAAAAATGTTCTCATATGTATTTTTTCCCATTAAAATGTTTTACAGTTTTTGTTCTTCCTATGTAAGTTCTTATCTTGTGGATTTAATTTTGTTTATTGTGTGAGGAATCTTTTATCATTTGGCTAGCTAACTTTTCATTTCACCAAATTCATTTCATCTTTTCTGCTGATTTGGATATCACACTTAGAAATTAACTTGAGTTTGTCTTCTGAGGTCTTCTGTTCCAGTTTTCTTCTTCCTTGCCAACACCACAATGTCTTAAATATTAGAGTTTGACAGAAAGCTTTAATATGTGCTTGGTCTGTGAGCCGATGTTTTCTCATGCACCCCTTTACTGAGAGAGTACAGCTCTTGGGATTCCTGGTATTCGCAAGCTTTCTAATTCTAACTCCTCACCTTACCAGGTTTAAGGGCGGCTCACCTTCCATCCCTGCTATGGGTGTGAAAACCTTAATTACTGGGACTGCTGCCTATTCGGGACCCTCCCTTCCCCCAGGAACAGCACCCCAGCACTTAGCCCTCTAATGTTCACTTTCCTAATCATTTTTGGCACCTGGGGGATTTCCCTTTCATTCTTGCAGGCCCACCTGTGCTTTTTTAGAGATATTTTGTTAGATGTTGTCTTATGTTAATGGGCATTTATAGTAGAAGGACCATTTTCTTATACCATTTTTCCCAAATTGGAACTTTGTCATTAGTTTTAATCCATTTCCTGAGGTTTTAATTTTCTTCCAACTTTTTTCTGTGTGTTATCATTGGCTTGCTAGATTTGCTATCTTACTCGTGATTAATGCCTTTTGGAAAATATGTTGTATTCTAAGAAATCTGTTTCTTGCTTTATTAAATCATTTGAACATAAGTTTGAATAAGAAGTTAATAAATCTTAAAAGAGTTCTGGATATTTAATGGCTGTTCGTTACTTACAGAGGTGGCTTACTATCATTGTTAATTCATTTCTTTACTTAGATTCTCTGTCTAATAAATGTTAGTCACAATGGCATGAATGAATCAGAACTGATGGAACTCTACCCTGAGCTGTCCTGGGCTGTCTTGACCTCCCTTATTCACAGTTTACACAAAATGTGCTTATTGACTTATGGTTGTGGCTTGCTCAAGTTTCAACATCTACAGGTAAATGTTATTTTAATAAGGTTTTTTACTTACAAATGTCAACATACCATGCTCTGTTAAGTGTTTCAATTATAAGACATGGTTGAATTCTGAAATTTGGCATTACAAAATTTTTTGCAATGATTTTAGGTTAAATGTAAAATTTGACTAGTATTATTCTTATAATGTACCTTTATGAAGTGACTGTTATAGTAGTCCCCTTCTATCTGCAAGAGACACCTTCAAGGACCCCAGTGAATGCCTGAAACCAGGATAGTACCAAACCCTGAATATACTATGTTTTTCTCTTTATGTGCTTACCCATGATAAAGTTTAATTTATAATTTAGGAATAGTAAACAATAACAATAAAACAGTAACAAAAAGAAAAGAACAACTGTAACAGTATACTGTACTAAAAGTTGTATGAATGTGGTCTCAAAATATCTTACTGTATTGCATTCATCTTTCTTGTGATGATATAATACGATAAAATGCCAACCTGACAAGATGAAGTGAGGGGAATGATGTAGGCAGCTGTGACCTACGTCACCTAGGCTACTATTTGGCCTTCTGACTGTAATATCAGAAGAAGGATCATCTGCTTTTAAACCCCCAGGTTCCTGAGACTGCAGAAAGTGAAACTGGAGATAAAGAGAGACTATAGTACTTTAAAAGGTAGTTTCCTTCTGAAAGAGAAAAAAATTTTTTTTTAAATTTTATGTATGTTTGATTGCTGGTATTATGTCTTAAGAGCTTTGACACAGTAAGTCAGTATGCCTCAGTTCACAATCCAGCTCTTCACAGCTAACAGCTATGTAACCTTGGGTAAATTCTTTAAGCCTTGTCACATTTTTCAGCTTACTACTGAGGTTGTGAAGAGAATCAATTGAGATGGTCCTCCATCCTAGTGAGGTCTTAGGCATGATATCTAGTACATAGTAGCAAATGTTTAGGACACATTGACTGGTACAGTTCTTAGCCACCTGCAATGCAGTGGTTGACTTATGTGTATACAAATGCAATGAAGTCTTTCCTGTGAGTATGCTGCATTATAAATGTTTATAATCTCACAGGCTTATCTTTTATTATTATATATATTGCTTAAATATATTCTCTTCAGTGCTTTTTCATCCACATTTCTGATATTTTTACTGTAGTAACTAAATATTTGAATTAAATTGTGTTTTAAGTGCTTCCAGGAGATTTTTATTCTCTATCAATTTTTCAAATAAACATATCCTGAATTTTAAAATACTCTTATTCCATCCCTATTATGCAACTATAAAATGGAAATAATTATAAATTTATGTTTATAAATTAATTGTTAGATATACAATGACTTACAAAAAATAAGACTATAATATTTTTTCTTTTTCTTCCCAGGCTTGGGAAACAGTGAGACTAGAATATATGGAAGGTCCCACCATTATTTCTTCATGTAGGCAAAAGCTAATCAACTATTTTACCATGCAGCTGAGGTATTATAAATGTCCATATTGTTCTTCTACAACACATTTTACCTCTGGGTCTTTACTTCTCTTTCTTAGCTTATAACTTAATGTATAAAAATTTAATTATTATGAAAAAGATTAAATCATCTCACCTGTTAATGTCAAAAGAACAAAAGATTATAATGTAAGTAAGTCTTTTAATAGTATGCTAAAGATTTAAACTTACATGAAATCAGTGCAAGGTCATTTTATTATTTTTATTTTATTCCAGTTAAATGGTTTAAATATATGTGTATGTCTGTATATCCATGTGTGTATATTTGGATTGATTGGGTTTTTTTTTAAATAGTTTGATTTTAGGAAAATACCTTGAGAATTTGGTTAGTGTTCTTGATATCACTGTATTCATTTTCTTAGATTGATAGAGTTTCTGATTTTGACCTAATTTTCTCAGTATTAGATTATAATTAGAGTCAGGGATAGATGTCAAATACATTTTTCTCCCTTTAACATTTGTCTGAAGGCTTTTGAGGCAATCTCCTTGTTGGAAAAGTGTTACTGAGTATTGTCCCTTTGTCCCTTCCCTTCTAACAGTCAGGACCCAGTGACCTGGAGGAGTGCAGATGAGCTCCCTTGGCTTTTTCAGCAGCAGGGAAGTAAACAGAAGCTGCATGATTGCCTTCTCAATCTCTTTGTGTCTCAAAACCTTTATAAAAGGTAAGAAACGTACTTTTAGAACACCCCCCCCCCAAAAAAAAACCAGATTTAAACAGTTGTTTGGTATAACAAAGAAAAATGGCATTTTTAATGTAGTTTTTTTGGGTCTTAATTAGACCCGAAACCATAAAACCCTAGAAAACATAGCCAGTAAACTGCTTAACATCAGTCTTTGGTGATGATTTCTTAGATCTGACACAGAAAGCAAAGGCAATGAAAGCAAAGTAAACTGGTGGAACTATATCAAACTAAAAAAGCTTCTGCACATCAAAGGAAATCATAAACAAAATGAAAAGGCAACCTACTGAATTAGAGAAAATATTTGCAAATCATATGTCTGCAAAGGGGTTAACATCCAAAATATATAAAGAACTCATACAACTCAGTAAGAACAACAAGAGTCTGATTTTTTAAATGGGCAGAGGGGCACCTGGGGAGCTCAGTTGGCTAAGCATCTGCCTTTGGCTCAGGTCATGATCCAGGGTCCCAAGATCGAGCCCCATGTAGACCTCCTTGCTCAGCGGGGAGTCTGCTTCCCCCTCTTCTGCTGCCTGCTGCTCCCCCTGCTTGTGCAGTCTCTGTTACATAAATAAATAAAATCTTTGAAAAAAAAATAAATGAAAAATGGACAGAGGATCTAAATAGACATTCTTCCAAAAAAAATATACAGATGGCCAACAGATCCATTTAAGGATGCTCAACATCACTAGTCACCAGGGAAACACAAAATAAAAGTAAAATGAGATATCACTATACACCTGTTAGAACGACTATCATCAAGAAAATAAGGGATAATAAATGCTGGCAAGGATGTGGAGAAAAGGGAACCCTTGTGCATTGTTGATGGGACCATAATTTTGTGCAGCTACTGTGGAAAACAATATGAGGTTCTTTAAAAAATTAAATATAGAATTGCAGTATGACCCAGCAATTCACTTCTGGGTGTTTATCTGAAGAAAACAAATAAAATTGGGATGCCTGGGTGGCTCAGCAGTTAAGCGTCTGCCTTCAGCTCAGGTTGTCATCCCAGGGTCCCCGGATCGAGTCCTGCATTGGGCTCCCTGCATGTGGCCTGCTTCTCCCTCTGCCTGTGTCTCTGCATCTCTCTCTGTATCTCTCATGAATAAATAAAATTTAAAAAAATAATAATAATAATTTGAAAAGATATATGCACCCCCATGTTCATTGTAGCGTTCTTTGCAATAGTCAATATGTGGAAACAACCTAGGTGTCCATCGATAGATAAATGGATTTAGAAGATGTATGTATATATGTGCACATTACATACATACAATGGAATACTATTCAGCCATAAAAAATGAAATCTTGCCATTTGCAATACCATGGATGGTCCTTTAGGGCATTATGCTAAGTGAAATAAGTCAGAGAAAGACCAATATAGCATGATCTCACTTATATCTGGAATCTAAAAAAAAAAAAAATGAGGGGATCCCAGGGTGGCTCAGTGGTTTAGCGCCTGCCTTTGGCCCAGGGTGTGATCCTGGAGACCCAGGATCGAGTCCCACATGGGGCTCCCTGCATGGAGCCTGCTTTTCCCTATGCCTGTGTCTCTGCCTCTCTCTCTCTCTCTGTGTCTCTCATGAATAAATAAAATCTTAAAAAAAAAAAAAAATATATATATATATATATATAATAAAAAAACAAAAAACACACATGCTCTTGATAGAAGAGATTGGTGATTGCCAGAGGGAGAGGGTAGGGAGTGGGCCAAATGGGTTAAAAGGAGTGGAAAGGTACAAACTTACAGTTATAAAATAACTCCTGGTGATATAGTGTGCAGCAGTATTATAGTAAATAATACTGTATTGCATATTTTAAAGCTGCTAAGAAAGTAGGTCTTAAAAGTCCTCACCACAAGAAAAAAATTCTGTAACCATATATAGGGACAGATGTTAATTAGACTTATTGTGGTGATCATATTGCAATTCAGTAGTTCCCCCTTTCCATGGCAGATACATTCCAAGACCTTCGGTGGATGCCTGAACCTAGAGATCCTACCAAGCCCTATATATGTTTTTTTTTTTTCCTGTGCAGACATTCCTATGATAAGGTTTTAATTTAGGAATTAGGCATAGTAAGACATTAACAGCAATAACTAACAATAAAATCGAATAGTTATAACAACATACTATAATAAAAGTTATGTGAATGTGGTCTGTCTCTCAAAATATCTTACTGGACTAATTTAGACTTCTCGTGATGCTGTGAGATGAAAGAATGCCCCAGTGATGAGATGAAGTCAGGTGAATGGAGAAGGCATTGTGATAGAGCCTTAGGCTACTATTGACCTTCTGACCTTATGTCAGAGGAGGATCATCTCCTCCTGGACCATGGTTGATCACCACTAACTGAAACTGGGGATAAGACAGATTGCTGTGTATATAAATATCAAATCATGAATAGTTCATCTGAAACTAATAAATGTTATATGTCAGCTATATCTTACAAAATAAATAAATGACAGAAGAATACTATAATGCTGTAAAAAAATGAGATTTAGAGAGAAAGCAACTGGCAAAGAGGGATTTCTGAGTGGGTCCAGAAAGATGAAATTGGATTCAGCTGTAAAATTTAGGTAAGTGGAAAGAGGTGATATAAGGTCTCCCACTCACAATGTGATGTTTAGTAAGTCCATACTATGGGCTGAGCTGTGCATATTATATTAATCTAAAATAGTTATGGTATCCCCAAGTGCTAGGGATAAAACAGGGCACAATTAAAAATAATAATAAAAAAACTATAAAAGTCTGAATCAGTAGTCCCTGAAATATAAAACTGGGAGAAATTTTAAGATAATTTGCAAATTGCCATGGGATCTTCTTTTTTCCAAGAGGTGAAGAAAAAAAGAATATTCTGAATAATCAGAACTGGAATGATCTTGAGATAGCTTTCTATCTTAATCTTGCATTTCAGCAGCTTCAGATCAAAACCACCGAGGGAGGTGGCTCATGATGTCTGCCTCTCAGGGCCTTCAGGTATCTCAGTGTAGCCTCAAACCAGATTCTGAGCTCTACACAAAATTTGATTGGCATTAAATTTAAAGAAAGGATTACCCTTTTCCATAAATGTATTGTTTGTCTCTTCTGGTTATGTTTGAATTTGCCAGTGGCCAAACCACCTTTTTACAATCAAGCTTCTGACCTCTAAGCCTCATGGGGGTTTGGGTTGCTGTCTTATTTAGAAATGTAGACATTTCTCATAACATAGCTACATAATTTGTTTCGCTCCTAAGTAAACTTTTCAGATTTCTTTGTTATACCTCATACATTATTTCTGATCTCCATCCCAACTTTTCATAGTTCCCTTGAAATCAGATATACTCTTTCGTTTGCCAGCTCTCCCATCCTACTATTGTCATCTCCTCAGATGAATAAGCTTGCTTTTATATTTATATTCTGACAGTTGCCTATGTTTCATTAATTTCTTCCATTCTCAAAAAAAAATTTCTTCCATTCTAATTTCCATCATTTAAAATAATTATTTGAGTGAAGTCAGCAGTTGACTGTGTATCATGAAATGTCTACGAAGGATTCTGGTAGATTCCCATTGGTGGATAACCATAATGACATTAATAACAGCTGCCAACATTATGGAGTACTTGATCTGTGCCATCATCTGCTTACAGTAGCCTCTGAGACACCTAGGGTTGGTGACCCCCTTTCTGCAGATAAGGATGATGAGGTGTAAGAGGTCAGACCACCTGCTCACCATCACACAACTAGGAAGTGGTGGACTCAGATGGCAGAGTCTATCGTCAGTCTTACCTCTCTCTACACTATAGTTGCCTACTAATAAAGTGTCAGTAGCCTGATAGGAATTCTGGCATTTTCACTCAATAGTGAGTTTTAAAGTTTATTTTTCATTAAATTACTGTTTTTTTGTTGAAACAGAGGACACTTTGCTGAGTTGCTGAGTTACTGGCAGTTTGTTGGCAAAGACAAAAGCGCAATGGCAGCAGAATACTTTGATTCATTGAAGCAATATGAGAAAAACTGTGAAGGCGAGGAGAATATGATTTGCTTGGCTGATCTTTATGAAACCCTGGGGCGATTTCTCAAGGATCTAGGCCTCCTCAGTCAGGTAACTTCAGCCAGGAATCAGAAGCAGCGTGGGTTTTTCTTGTTTGCTCTTCTTTCCATACTAGGAGGTAGGGCAGCTTTCATTTGCTGTGCTAATAAGATTGCAGATCTTACAGCATTTCACTGGCTTTAACTGCCCTTTAACTTTTTTCCCCCCTAGGCTGTGGTGCCTTTGCAGAGGTCTCTAGAAATTCGAGAAACAGCTTTAGATCCAGATCACCCAAGAGTAGCTCAGTCCCTCCACCAACTAGCAAGTGTATACGTGCACTGGAAGAAGTTTGGCAATGCAGAACAGCTGTATAAACAGGCATTAGAAATCTCAGAAAATGCCTATGGTGCGGAACATCCACATATTGCTCGTGAACTTGAGGCACTTGCAACTTTGTACCAGAAACAAAATAAGTAAGACTTAGATCCATAATACTCTGGCTTAATGATGGGGAGTCATAAAGTTCTTAATGTACTTACGTGGTAAGCTTTTGTTTTGTGGCTGTGTACTTTTCTCATCCAATATTCTTTTGAATCTACCATGTTTGAATATTATTCTGAGTCTTGGGTGTTTGTGGAGTAAGCAGCAAATTAGAACTACAAGATCCATCCCTATTTGAAGGTGTGTGGAGGATAGAGAATGGACTTTGGAGTCATATAGTTGGGTTTGAATCTGGGCTCCTTCACCAACTAGCTTTGTAATGTTAAGTGTTACTAATACAGGGCAGCCAACCATTGCCCGCAGAAAAAATTTACTAATCCCTGGTGTAATAAAAAGTCTCATATCTATTAGACACACCCACTGATTGGCATCTTTTCCTCTATCAGAAACCATGTATCATAAATGATACATACTGGAATATTTTCTTTTAATTTCTAGAAGTATTGTTTCACACAAACTATTTACATTTATATTTGACCAGAATTAGCACATACCGGAGAAGGTGGTAGAGCAAACTAAAATTTTAGATTTTCATTTAGTTAGGTCATCCTTTAGGATTCAAAGTGAATTAAATCAGTTAAAAATCTGTCAAATGTCAGCTACTTGGAAGACTAGGTTCATTTTGTTAGATTTTGTTTTATAAAGGTTTTTGTTAAAGATTTTTAATTCCATGTGACTATCATTTTTAGAAATTATGCTATATTTAAGAGCCAAAAAAAGCTTTACACAAGGTAAGGAATGCTTTCATGTCACTGAAGTATGATACTTTGGACATATGTTTTTTTTGTTTGACTTTATTTATTTATTTTTTTAAGATACGAACAAGCTGAACATTTTAGGAAAAAATCCTTTAAAATTCGTCAGAAAGCTACAAGGAGGAAAGGCAACTCGGTAATGAGAGGTTTCTTTTGTGTTGTGTTTTGAACCAGAGGAAAAGAGCATCTCTGAATATCATAATATTGATGCATAATACTTCACATATTTAAGAACTTTACATAATAAAGTGATTTCTGTAAAAGTGCTAACATTTTCTTATATACACATAAGACATGTTTAAGTATTAGTATTACTGAGAAGTACAACTTAGCAGACTTTTAAAAAGTGGAACTATTTATCATGGTTATTTAGCAGTATATACATATGTGAAAACATGTACACTTTAAACTTATACAATGTTTTATGGCAATTATATCTCAAACGTGGGAAAATTTTTTTTTTACTTTTTTTAAAGTGGAACTGTAAAGTTTATTTGAAGGCTAGACTTTGGGAGATAGATTTAAAAGCTGCTTCAGTCTTTTAAAGGAAAAGCAAAAAAATTTAATGTTAGATTCGAATGTAGAGAAATTCTAACCTTTGAGCGCAACACACACAAAATTATTTTCATTTTCTAAGCTGCTGATAAAATCTAAATACAGCTTTTTTAACTTCAACTGCTGTGTACATTTTAAAAATTAAATATATTTGACATATAACATTGTATAAATTTAAGGGGTATAACATGCTAATTTGATACATTTTATATTGTAATATGATTGCCATTGTAGTGATAGCACCTCTGTCATATCACATAATTATATATTTTTTATGATGGGAATAATTAAGATCTAATCTCTTAGCAAGTTTGATGATTATAATACAGTATTGTTACCTACATTCACTGTACTGTGCAGTTGATCTCCAGGATTTGTCTACTACTTGCAAGCACTAGGTGCATTCTAAGTACCTGATGTTTTTCTGTGTTTAGCAGTGGGATTGGTAAATATCAGCGGGTTAATTCTGTGTCCTGATCCTTTTGAAGGATTTGGGACTCAGTTCACTTTGCTAAAGTATCTCATCATCACTTTCAGAAAACAACTTTTAATGACTTTTAGAAGGTGACGCCATGTGGAAGTATGCGCATTTGCAATAACTATTGGATTAATTCAGTGTGATACTTAAAATATTTGTAATCTATTTTAAAGGGAACAAAAGGATAAAGGATATCTTAGAACTCCAGTGTAGTTTCAGAATCAATGACTGCACTTACTAATTATTATAAATTTGTTTTTGCTTCAGTATGGATTTGCCCTTTTACGTAGACGAGCCCTGCAGTTGGAAGAGCTCACTTTAGGTAAGGACACGCCTGACAATGCTCGGACCCTCAATGAGCTGGGTGTTCTCTACTATCTTCAGAATAACCTAGAGTGAGTACCATGATGTGAATAATGAAAACAAGTCTGTTTTATCTCTTAGATGCAAAGCTGCTTTATGTTTCTATCAAGTCAAGCTAGAATAAATTGATAGAAACCATGCCAGATTTTGTATATGGTATGTTATGAACATAGCCATGCTTAACAAAGACCATGGCATTTTTTTTTTTTACTGTTTCCCATCACGTTGTTTCTTTTATTAACTAAAAAGTTATTCTGTAGCATCCCTAGTATGTTTTATATGTCTATAAAAGTGTTTTGTGTAGATATTGTACATTAGACTTCACAGAAGAAACTTGACATCAAGGGAGAATAAAGAATAGAATGTAGATGGCTGCTAGTTTTGGTTTTCAGTTTATTTGGACTTAAAAGATTCAAAAAGACATATTTATACTCTGAAGAAGTGTTTGGGGCTTCCGTGGATTTCAGAAAACTAACAAATTTGATACTTTGGCTATCAGAAAAATGTAACAAATACTTAGCCAGCCTCAGAAAGGGTTCTTCAATTAAAAATTATATAGCACTAACTTCAAAGGGGAAATCGATGAATACCAAAATCTTTTGAACTAGGTCTAATAATAATAGTAAAAGTATCAGAAGTTTTTTGGAAAATATTTATGGGTTTGTCTTTTAGGAAAAGTCAAGTGAAGAACTGAGGCAATCATCCAGATAATTTAGGCCCTCACACTATCAGGAAAGCATTTTTAATTTTTGGAAAAGGGCAGGAAGGGATAAAGGGTAGGAAAGAGGAAGAGAGAGGATTTTGAGGTGAATCCTTGATATTACCTATCTTGGATTAAAAAATAAAAATACTTAAGTTCTCCCCCTAACTAGCACTAACAATTCTTACTTCTAGAGGATCAATTATTTAAGCCATTTTGGGGTTTTGTTCATAGAACAGCTGACCAGTTTCTGAAGCGGTCCTTAGAAATGAGAGAGCGAGTTCTAGGACCAGATCACCCCGACTGTGCCCAGTCTTTAAATAATTTGGCAGCTCTGTGCAATGAGAAGAAACAGTACGATAAAGCAGAAGAACTTTATGAAAGAGCTTTAGACATCCGGAGACGAGCATTAGCTCCTGATCATCCTTCTTTGGCCTATACAGTGAAACATCTTGCAATCTTATATAAGAAAATGGTAAGTAATCTGTGGCATGCTTACATGTGTTTCATAATATACCAATTAAGTCATAATTACTGTCAGCAAAATAATTTGTCTTCTGATGGGTAGATTATTATTTTTAAGAGCTTTTCAATCATAATGATTAATTTTTTTTAAACAAATAGCTGAATAGAACATTAAAAAAACACTATACCAGAGTTAACTAAATTACAGTACTGGTTGGGTTTTGTTAAAAATATTCCAAAGACAAATGCATTCCTCAGCATTCTGATTGGAACTTATATATCAGAAGTTCTAAAATTCAGCCACTATTAAGTTTTCTGTGTTAAGCAGCCATAAACACAACAAATCACATAGTTATCAGAGGTGAAGGAGGAATCTTTATAGGAGGTTAAATGAGTATTTAAATTTCATGGTTTCTTTTCTTTGCTTACAATAAAATATAACTATTCTTTGCCATAAGATTCTAGCCTGAGCAATGTTGGAATTGTTGTAGCTGTTCTAAAATGAAAAAAAAAAAAAAGCCAGAGAAGTCTGATTTTATTTAGTATGGTTACAGAGCTACGTAGACTTTTTTAGACTTCATAAGACCCTTGCTGGTCAACCTGGCCCTGAAACTGAAGTAAGAACAATGCATTGTTGCTATTTCTGCCCAACTTTCAAGTGAAAAAGAAATAATTAGAGGGGTGCCTGGATGGCTCAGTTGGTTAAGCATCTGTCTTCAGCTCAGGTCATGACCCCAGGGTCCTGGGATGGAGCCCTCCATCAGACCCCTTGCTCAGTGGGGATCCTACTTCTCCCTCTCCCTCTGCCACTCACCATGCTAATAAATAAATAAAACCTTTAAAAAATAATTAGAAAAATCTCGAAGGAGGTTGGTGGGAAATGAAATTTTATTTTGATGCCATGTCTAAATTATATATAGTAGCGAACATTTTACTGGCATATTTTGACTTCCTTGGGAACTGAGTAATAATGGGACCTTTATAAAAGGGCTTTCTGAATTATCAAAATGTATTTATATTCAATGTAGCTTTACTTACATATTCTATTAGATTTCAGTTATCTATAAGCTGAACCATTAAAGTGGGAGAAAATGTTTCTGAAATTCTTTTTCCTCAAAATGACTCATTAATAGAAAATTCTATTTATGGAATAAACTCTGTGATCAGATAGTATTTATTATTTTAATATTTTTGTTAGATTTCACTGTTGTTTTTTAGGGGAAACTTGACAAAGCTGTACCTTTGTATGAGCTGGCAGTTGAAATTCGGCAGAAATCCTTTGGCCCAAAACACCCCAGTGTAGCTACTGCCCTGGTGAACTTAGCTGTTCTCTATTGCCAAATGGTAAGTTCCCACATATTAATTCTTTATTAAGAGTTTTAAGGTATGAAATAGAAAAATGAAATAGATGTGGCATAGTAAAAGTAATTAAAGAAAATTTAAGATTACTAATGCTTCCTTTAGTACTTGAGAAGTTATTGAGGTCACATTTGTACATTTGTAAGGCGATCCCTTCCTCTTAGTGTAAAACACCTGCAGAACATTATTTAGCTCATGGCATAAGCTTCATTTTTTATTTTTTTTTTTATTTTTTTTTATTTATTTTTTTTGTTTTTTTTTATAAGCTTCATTTTTTAAATTCTGGAGACTGTACATCTCTATGTCTAATACTGTCTTTAAGCTGTGCCATTTGCTTGTGATAGGTGAAAAGTAGTGTTATACCCACTGGGCAATAAAGAAACACGATTCTACTTACACGATCAGTGGTCACCAAGCTAGGTCTAAAACTTAGGTTTCTTTCTATTACATGCTTCTACTATTATGATTAGTAATAAACTTTTGTTTTATCTACATCCTGTAGGAAGATATTAACATTATTAAAGGGGCTTGCTTCCTGGGACACCTGGTGGCTCACTGGTTGAGTGTCTGCCTTCAGCTCAGGTTGTGATCCCAGGGCTGGGAATCGAATCCCACATTGGGCTCCCAGCAAGGAGCCGGCTTCTCCCTCTGCCTGTATCTCTGCCTGTCTTTCATGAATAAATAAAATCTCAAAAAAAATTAATAAATGGGTTTACCCCAGATCAGCATAGTCAAAAATTTTAGATTTCAGCAACTCAGTGTATTCAAGTGAGCATTATTCTTTTTTTTTAATAAGAAAAAACACAATGAAGCCTTGCCATTGTATGAAAGAGCATTAAAGATTTATGAAGACAGCCTGGGTCGGATGCATCCTCGAGTTGGAGAAACATTAAAAAATTTAGCAGTGCTTAGGTAAGAATTTTTTCAGTTTCCTAATAGCAGCCAAACTCCCATTTTTGGAACAGCTTTAACTTATAAAACAACACAGAATATTTAGTGCTGATTGTTTTTTCTTGGGAGAGGGGAAGGGATTATTTTGGGTTGATTTACTTCAAGATACTGAAATAGTATCCAGAAGTGAAATGAAGGTTGCATAATCTATTTTATAGAGGAATGAATCATGTACTGTTTTTCATTACATTTGCAGCTAACTGGTAGTTAGATGGACAATTTGCCATCCTCAAAACTAATTTACCGTTAAGTGCATGTAGATTTTGAGGTGCTTAGGTGGCTCAGTTGGTTAAGCACTGACTCTTGGTTTCAGCTCAGGTCATGATCTCAGGGGTGTGAGGTTGAGCCCTGCATCAGCCTCCATGCTAGGCCTGGAGCCTGCTCAAAATTTTCTCTTTGCCCCTCCTCACTACCCTATGTGCACACTCTCTCTTAAAGCAAAATCAATGTGCACCTTTTTTTTTCCATCTAGGTTTGCGAATCTCAGGATGCAGAGACTTCCCTTAGCAATTTCACTGCACTGCACCCATTACAACATGGTCCTCATAGTGTCTATATGTAAGGCACTGAGATATACCGTAGCAGTTCAGAAAGAAAGAAGAGTTTGAATATTTTCTTTTACTGGTCTGAGTGAATGCACATACTAAAAATAGAAAGGGGAAAATGAGGAATCATACACAACTTGTATCCTATAAAGTCATTTCAAGTTGAGAGTATATTAACAATTTTTTTCTCTCAAAGCTATGAAGAAGGGGATTTTGAAAAAGCTGCTGAACTATACAAAAGGGCGATGGAAATAAAAGAAGCAGAAACCTCACTTTTGGGCGGAAAAGCTCCTTCCCGACACTCAAGTGGAGACACATTTAGCTTAAAAACAACCCATTCTCCTAATGTTTTCCTTCATCAAGGACAGAGGTAATAGCAATTACAATTCACTGCAAATGTACTTTAGGATAAAATAATTAGGAAACATATGGAACCTAAGAATGTAAAACATAAAAAGATGTTATTTTTGTGATTTAACTGATACTTGCATGAAATTACATTGGACTACATTAAAGTTTGAGTCGTGATTGTGTCAGTGTTAGCTGCTTAAAAGAATCAACTTTCCAAAAAGAAAAAAAAGAATCAACTTTCCTATTGTACGAGGTCCACGGATGTTGGACACATTAGAACCCTAAGATGACATGAAGAATGGATCATGAAAGTCTCTGTTCAACAAGAGCTAGCAGAACTGCTAAGACAAGTTCAATTCCATAATTCTTTCATCTCTCAAGAGCTGTGTTGGCCTCAGCATTCCTGGTTACGCTTTTCAGCAGTAGCCTGGCCCAATTCTCTACCTCAAAAGTTTCAAGGAATAAAAGGATAATGTTTATGAAAGGTTTGAATTGTCTTCTGTAAAATGAATAATGGTTGTCTGTTACATTTTTTAAAATTCTAGCCTTTCCATGAGCAGACTAGGCTAAGCCCTCTGCTTTCTATGCTCTCTACATTGTTCTGCTTTTATATGTACCTGCATGATCTGAAGTTATTAATGCAGTAATAAGTCAAGCTCTTAGCATTCTTTGACCTTCCCCAAGATAGGGACATGACAATCTCCTTTCTTAAATGGCCTAAACCTCTCTCTTCATTTATCTCAAACTAATGTCAATTTTATATTGAAAAGGAAATGTTTTACAGGTTTTATAAATGTTTTCATAGTTCAGTTTTGCACCATTTATATATTTATGTATAATAAAATCAATTTTAATACCTGTAAGATTCCAACATTTTAATTATAAAGGTGAAAGATGTAATAACCATACTTCGTTTTAAAAGTGCAATTTCAACGTATTTTCCCCACTTCAGTTTATACAAGAGTTTGAACATTACAAAAAATACTTGAATGTTATCAATACTGAGTAGTTTGCTCAAAAGTTTTGGTTACTTTATAGGGTTTTGGTTAATGTTCTGTAAGGCATGGCTAAACACAGGGTAGTCCATGAACCAGGATCATCAGTACCACCTGGGAGCTTATGAAAAATTAAGACTCTAGATCCTCTCCTCAGAACTACTGAATTAGAACCTGCAATTTGGCTAGATCTCCAGGTGATTCATACACACCTAAGTCTGAGAAGCAATGGTCTGATTCTCAGGCACTATAATATAATGGTGACTTAGATGAAATTTGGTAGGAAATGAGCATCCCCCTTTTGAGAGAAGTTCAAAAGGAAGTAAGATATGACCAAAGCACATCTTTGAGGGTTTGCCAGCTATAAAAGGCACAAAGTAAATTCACAAATTACCATACACTGATTTCAGATTTAAGCTACTAAAGTGTAAGATTTAATGCATTATAAGTAGTATATTAAGTTTAATGCCTTTAAAAAACTGCTTTAGGAAATAATCTAACATTCTAGGAGCCTGAAAAAAGGAAAAACCAGCAAAAGAATAAGCATTCTTTGTTCCTACAAATTTGGACTTGAAAAACATAAGTACAAACATAGTATTCAAAGTGATTTATAGCAAAAATTCATTAATTACAGTTGGGGGTTAATGACTGCATATATTTCACAAAATTTAAGTTTAAATATACTTTTGAAAGCATATTTTGATCTTACTACTTATACCACCAACTCAAATATTTTGATCTTTTTACTTATTGTACTACCAACTCAAATGTTTTCATGTAAAATGCCTACTTAAAAAGATAAAAATAGCCAGGACAGACACCTTTTTGTATTTGAGGTTCTCATGTTCACACCTTTGCAATGAAAAAGGTAGCTTTCAGACTACTCAAATATATGTGAATTGGTAGGAACCAAAAAATGGTGGTTGTAGTTCATTTTCATTAATACTTTGCAAAAAGAGAAATATGGGGGAAAATGCAATTGGAGGGTTAAAGCTTCCTTAATATTCTTAAATGGTCATTACCTTTTTGTGTCGATCAGCATGTTTATAGGTATTCAAGGAGTATTTTTATGAGAAAACCTAGAATACATATTTTTTACTACATAAAACATTTAAGTAGTACATAAATTAACTTCCCATTAACAGCAGAGAAGGGGTTAAAGCTAAACATATGGTTTTAGTATAATTTAGAGCTTTTGTGCTAAAGCAATTTGGGGAGTGTGTTTCCTTCTTTCACATTATAAATAAGTCTTTATAAATATGGTCAACCACTATGGGTTTATTTAGTAATGACTCAGTGATGATTAATTCTCATAATCAGCTCCTGTAAGTTTTCATGGCATACAGACTTTCAAGAGAGCACTCCAGGTAGCAAAAGACACCTGTTACCAGATTTTTTTGGGGTAAATAATTCAACTATTTTTTAATGGAAGACATTAGACAAAGAAATTAGATAACTTAGATAAAAGAGTTGGTACAGTATAAGACACCAGCAATGTGCAATGCCATGTTAAGAACAAAGGCTATTATACTTTATCCAACTATACAATTTTTAAATTATAAGCAAAGCCAAGTCTGACTTTAGGCCCCGTATTGGGCTCCACACTGGGAGTGGAGCTTTTATATAGCAAAGCCTTACCAAATCAATACACCAGAAGTTCCAAAGAAGTGGGGTTATTTTTAGACTACATTTCTTTTTTGAAATTCAAAACATTTCAGGTAACTAGAAAAAAATTTTTTACAGATGAATTCACTAATTTTTGTTTAATGACAAATGACCTACCAAGGCAACATAAGTAAGTTTCAAGGCTACCATCCCATTTTCCTGACCTTACTCCAAACAGAAGAATCACTATATGATTCTAGAATCTCAAAACAAATACATTGAGCATATTTGATATTTGGGACTTCCTGAAATCAGTTTTTAAAACTTTATTTTACAAGTGAAAATTGCATTTTTAAATTTTGTAATAACATTTCTTCTCTAGAGATACAATTTACTCATTCATATCTTCAAAACAAAAAAGAAATCAATATAGAGGATCAGCATAGTAGTATCCTACTGATAAAGGTTACACATACGTATTCTTATTGGTCTCCAAACCATTGGGAATTTAAGGTTCTCTAAGCTTTCATTATTTGTATGCAATGTTAGAGAAAACCAGTTTATCAATTTGTGATTTAGTGGGTCATGATCAGGGTAAATTATACTATTCCAGTGAATAAATACATGTCCATCATTTCAGAGGTTATTTAGGTCCCTTTTATGCCAGTACAGGACAATTATCTAGTTATCCAGAAAATCAAATTTTATGAAGTATTCAGAAAGTAGCCCATATGATGGGCATAATCTAGATGATCTTAGCCTAAATTTATTCCTTGATCCTCAGTAAAGTGCAGTGACTCCAGATGTATGTTCTACAGATGCAAGGATTTCTTTTCCTTGGTCAGTGCAGAAATACAGTTAATTTGTACTTCCTGAAAATACCTTTGTTTATCCATGAAGAAAGCTTACTTTTATTTGCCTTTGTCTGGTTTTGAATTCACAGGTTTACAGACTTTTCCAATGACTACATTTTAGCTTGTATTTCACCAGGTAACATTTGAAAGGATATTTATTTTGTAGCTTAACTATTTTAAATTCACTGTTGGCCAAGTTAATAATAGTGGATAGTTTTCTTATAGAGAGGGATTCTAAATCAATGAGTAGATACCTGCTAGCTCTAATCAACAGGTTGTACCTCCTGTACTTTCCCTATATTTGAGAACTGCATACTACTGTATCATCCATGGCCTCAGGCAACAGACCACAAAGGATTACTAGAAGGAAAAAGAAATATAGCATATTGGTCCTTTCTTCCCACCCCTCCCAAATGGTCAAAGCATTTCAGTGGCTAAGTTTTCAAGTTTTCTTAACTGGAATGAAACAGGAGTTTTAGGAATTACTGATTTAGTTAAAAAGGGACAAATAACACAGTAATTTCAAAAAGTGTTAACAATTTTGTGAAGATTATGTATCAATGTTGCCCTAAGCATTGTTGGTTTTTTGTTTTTGTTTTTTTTTTTAAGATTTTATTTATTCCTGAAAGACAGAGAGAGAGAGAGAGGCAGAGACAGGCAGAGGGAGAAGCAGGCTCCACGCAGGGAGCCCAATCGATATAGTACTTGATCCCAGGACTCCAGGATCACGCGCTGGGCCAAAGGCAACACTAAACCGCTGAGCCACCCGGGCTGCCCGCGTTGTTGTTTTTTTAAAAAAAATTTTCTTTCTTTCTTTCTTTTTTTTTTTTTTTAATTGCAAGAGAGTAGGCTTAAACTCAGGAGATAATAGGTCAGTCCATTATCTACATATTCTTCATTTTGGCCATAAGGTCTTCCAAGCTTTCACCAGAATCTTCCACAGTTACCTCAGCTACAGAATCTTCTTGCTATCAACAAATAAGGGAAACATTGTGAAAAATAACCATATAAGATTTACAATGCTTAGGAATACAAAATCACTAAGTTGTAACCATGATCTCTATTGCAGTGGTATTTATGGCTAAAATCTCAATATACAAAAATGTTACCTTCATTAATCAAAACCTACTTTATCCATTAATGAGTCAAGAACACTATTTTAGGTCTGTGTTTCAAACAGTTTAAAAGGCACTGTGCCTATTTCCACATTAACACTGAATACCTCTCACGTCTTAACGCCTATAGTGTAAAAAACAGGAAATACTGCATTGGCATTATAAAATAGGAAAAAGATGAGAGAAGATAAGCAGACATTTTCTCTTATATGACATTTACTTATGGTAAATCAGATTTTGGATGTACCTTTTTGGGAACTGTGTATGCCACTGTAATTCCTTCAGGTAAGTCAGGAATTGGACCTGAAGAATTTTTCAGTTCCTCTTCTGAAACCTCAGATACCAACTCAATACCTAGAAAATTAAATTTTATAATAGTTTTCAAGGAACTTAATAAACAATAATTACTCAAAATCTGTATAACTTAATTCTATTTCCTCCCATAAGACATTTGATGATGCCATTTCAGTTAATGAAAGAATTCCTACCCCACTCATTGTCTTCATGTATTATCTCTTCCTCTTCTTGAATAGCCTCCTGTTTGGGCAATGCTGCTACCTTTTTCTGTAGAAATCAAACAGTATCAATTTGTTCTTACTCATTCTCAGGCATCTACAGCATTGAGCAAGAATTCAGACAGGCTTTTTATTTTACTCAAAGCAAGAAAGACTTCAGATTTTTTTTACTTTTGGAGCATGGTGAATTTTTTGCTGACATTTCCACCTTAGGGATACAATCAAGAAAACTTTCAAAATCCAGGAATCCATCTATCTTGTATTCCAAATCTAGAAAACTGTTTTAAATTATTGTCCGAATAATATGACCTCTCACACATTGTGATGGATTGGTGTATACCTTGTATTCTTCTTGGTGCTTCCTGCAATTTCTGTCATCGCACTGAGGATTTGGCTTCATGGACATAGTAGGGAAAAAATCTTGCATTGCATTATATCCAAGGTAAAAACTGACAGTACCAAAATTTAACAGAAACCTAGAAAAACAAATCAAAGTACACTTAAAGAACTAAATCATAAAGTATTAGAATTGAATTTTTTTTAAAAAGATGGTTTTTAAGTACATAATGATCTTTGTAACAAAACAGTACTTTAAGATGTCAGATTAAAATATGAAGACATGGTACTAAATCTAACTACTGTTTAGAAGTTTTTATACAGAACTTACTATAAAGTTTACAATCTTAAATATACAGTTCAATGAAATTTTCCAAAAGTCTTCACCCATGTAATCACTACCAGATCAAAATACAGAACATGTCAGGTATGCCACAAAGCTCCCTTGTGCTCCCTGCCAGTCAAATCTGATTTTAGAAGATTATATGGAGAGGAAAAATCCCATATAAAATACAAACAAAAGGAAAAATACTTGCAACAAATGTTAATATACAAGACAAAGAAACTGACCAAATGATAAGCAGACAATTCACAGAAAAATGTAAGTGCTCACCCCTTTCCATAAACTGAAAATTAAAATGAGATACCCATTTTTCACCCATTAAATTAACAAAGATTAAAAAGTCTGATGATACCCAATGTTATCAATTGGTGTGGCTGAAACAGGTACTCCAACATTGTGACAGAAATGTATAATACTTCTAAAGGAGAAATTTAATACTCTCAAAATAAATATTGCATAAACTCAAATTCCACTTCTAAAAGTGCTTCTGTATATCATGCTGCAATTTGTTATTATATTGGACGGTTAAGAAACATAAAGCTTACTAAAGTTGTAAAGTGAGAGAAAAAAATGGCCTGATGTAGAAAAAAAAAACCTTAAAAAGGTTCTGCTTTTAATAAAATGTGAGTTGGTTCAAAAATTCTTTGACATTAATTTTAGCTGCAAAGAAATCTTTGCCCTTCTTTTTTGCTGTAGTTTAGATGATGTGGTTGCTGGATATGTTTTTGGATAGCAGAGATATTATCCTCATTAATGTATAATCACATTGGTATTATTTTTAGTAAGAACTAAATAAGTATGTTTATGCCCTTTGGT
The DNA here is from genome assembly GCF_048418805.1 of Vulpes vulpes. Taxonomy (NCBI): domain Eukaryota; kingdom Metazoa; phylum Chordata; class Mammalia; order Carnivora; family Canidae; genus Vulpes; species Vulpes vulpes. Next base: position 80,238,341 of record NC_132790.1, on the reverse strand, counting down.
CAAAACTGCAGAGATTTAAGTCATTTGGTCACTACTTCATAAATACACTAGTACCACTGTACCATTTAACAAGAGTTATTCTAAATGCAGAGTAACATATGTGTATTAATATGTTTAAATTAGATATACTAAGATATGTATGTAAATTTAAAGTACATTATATTATACATATATAAAAATGTATGTATATTTAAAACTAGATTTTAGAAAACTACTTAAATAGTAATTCCAATATTTGAGATGCTTTATGAAATATATTTCCATCAAAAACAATCAAGACTATTCAGAAAAATTAGCCCTCACTCACTTTAACACATTTTGAACTAAGATCCCAGCAACCACTCCCATAGTGGTAGGAAGACTGGCTGCACAAACACCTTCTCGTTTCAGAGTCTTTTCATCAATATTTGCAGCAACTACAAGTGGTGGAGCACACTACGTGAAAAAGAATGAAAGAAAATATATTTCAAAACAAAAGGAAAAAGTGTAACATAGTATTCTATCACATTCAAAGTTTGTTTTTTCTCTGAATACATTTTCAACATCCCTAGGAACTCTAGTACTTAACAGTGGAAAAAAAAAAAATAAGCCAAAATAAATCATGCATACCGCAAAACAAGCAGATTCTCCAGGAATTATGAGCTGTATATGCCCTGACACAGCATTTTCACTGACCCCAGACTCCATCCACGTTTGCCCAAGTTCATTACAAGCCTTAGTAGAAATAGGTGAAAACATAACATCAAAAGAAGTAATTTACCATAAGTTCTTTTCTTGAAAAATTGGGGTTTAACTAAATGGATTACCAAGATGTTTTTAAATTTTTCAAGAGAAAGTTATAAATAGTGGAATTCCTTGGCAAATGCCACTCTCTAAAAAGTAAAGTGACGGCATTTAAGCAAGCAGTCAATAAGTACCTAATTAAATTGAACCATTAGGTTTATAGGATATATTAATGTAAAAATTCATTTTTCTAAAATAATTTCAGCAATTAACTGCAAAATCTCTTTTGAAAAGTTGAAAACACAGTAATTCAAAAGAATTTTATTTCTGAGAAACTAGGTTTGTAGGCAATTTATATTTATACCTAAAGTAATGAAAGTCAAAACCAATGCTGACAAAGAATAGGACATCTTAAGATAGTCCTTTATCTTAAATATTGTACTTCAGAAGTATCTACTATGTTATAATTTCTATATTGGAGGAAATAGGATACTAAAAATATAAGCCACATCAGTAAGGCTAGACAAATCCCACAGCCATTAGAATCTCAAAGGCAGGCTAAGAGATCATTAAAAATTAACAGAACACATCATATAAGGGTTTAAATGCAGAACTATACAAGAAAATAGATGAATCCATGAGTGTTAACATCTTAGACAATAGGAATACTTACTGTATTTATTGTCATCCGAGCTTCAAAATTGTCCACGCAGCTAAGAACTAGGTCAACAGGTTTTCCTTCTTCTAATCCACCATTACTAGGCAAAGCAAATAAATTTTATTGGGGGGTGGGGGAATCAGGACACAAAATACCCTCTAATTAGACTGCAGGCACACATTTATTCTTTCAGTAAATGAGTACAATCATGACATGGTATTTAATATTAAAGATCTAGTAAAGAGTATTAAGTAATATGAATATAATATGAATGATACTACAGTTCTACTCCTGGAAGGCACAAAAATTACCATTTCCCTATCAGCTTCCAGACTTTTATTCATGTTTCACTCCACATGTAATAAAAATTGAATACAATTCAATATCTCAGTGTTGTTACAACATTCCGCAGGAAATCACTTTCACGTAGAAATATAATCTAGAACACAGAACTTAAAATTGAGGATCCCTTTTTAATCATAACAAGTTTTTTGTTTTTTTATTGTTGTTACTACTGTGTTTTTGGACAATACTTAACTTTTTACTGGGCTCCTAATACATAAAGATCGCACAGAAAACTATTTTAAAAACAAATATATATTGAATGTATGAACTCATTGAGTTAAATAAACATCAAGAGATTTTTCTATTACTTGTTTAAGCTAGACACTGTACAAAATATTCATAAATAAAATTTACCTTATTCTATCCATGAAATGTTGAAAGTTTTCGACTGTGGTTATATTGTAGTTGTGTACTTCAAAAAGAACATCAGGATTAATGTTCCTGAGAGGAAAAAAGGGAATGATTATTAAACTACTGGTAGGAATACTAAATGAAAGCAGGAAAAAGAACTGAAAAAGATCATTTAAGAGGTTAGAAAAATGGAATTCAAACTATTCAAAGAAAATCCAAAGTCCTCTTCTACTTATTTTGACCCACTTCAAGGACTACTACATTCACAACATTTTGACTGCATATTACAGAACTGTTCCCACCATGTATGTGCTTAGAATTAAGCTCTTATCACTTCTGTTGAGTTACCACTGAGCCTGACAAAAAGAGCTTCCCTATTCCTTATTTAATTCAGTGCAAGCATGTTTGGGGCCACAAAGAAACTTATTAAAGGTTGGCAAGGCAGGCCACTAGTGTCAAATCTATTTTTATAAAGTCTGCAAGCTATGAATGGTTTTTCCTTAGAAGAACAATGTTTCGTAATAGGCTAAAATTACATGGAATTTAAACTTCAGAGTCCATAAGCAAAGTTTTATTGGAGCAGCCATGCTCACTCATTTTTCTATTGCCTACAGCAGCTATTGCACTACAACTACATAGCTAGACAGTTTCACAGTTGGCCCTCCAAGCCTTAAATATTTACTACTTCGTCCTATACAGAAAAAGTTTGCCAACCCAGTTCCAAGAGGTAAGACAATTTGTATAGTAAAACCTGTATTTTATAGAGAAAAGTTTGTGCATTAACTTAAATAAAAATACACGAACTAAGATTTCACTATAGTCTTTAATTGCTAATTCCCTTTACCTCAAAGTATATTCTGCTGCTTGAACTTTACTTAATCCTGCTTGATGAGGTTGGAAGAAAAGTCTATTCATATTGGCCAGTTCCACCTTGTCATAGTCAAAGAGTAGCAACTAAAATGAAAACAGTGGTATTTTGATGAAAAACATACCGAAATATAAGCTAAAAATAACAATAAATTAGTGGACTTTACATTTGACGGGTTTAATAGCTTGACAGTAATATTAGCTAGCTCTAAAAATATTAATTCATTTAATGCTCATATAGGTATAAATGAGACAACTATGACACATGCCCCAAAGCCACTCAGCTAATACATATGAAAATGAGGTTCAAATTCAGGCATTCTCAACCCAGCATCTGCACCCAAACCCTAATACTTACTGCCTCTCTAAAGGATTCACTGAAAAACTGTTTATTCCATTTCATTCCAATTGTTTACTGAAGACCAAGAACACATTAGAGAAGTGAAATTTTAAGATAAAAACAGGGCACCTGGGTAGCTCAGTTAAGCATCTGCCTTCGGCTCAGCTCATGATCCCGGTGGAGTTCCATGTCTGGCTCCCTACTTGGCAAGGAATCTGTTTCTCCCTCTGCCCCTTCCCTGCCCATGCTCACTCACTCTCTCTCAAAAAATAAGATTAATAAATAAATAAGATAAAAACAAATGCCATAACTTAAAACCATAGTATAACATGACTCCCTTTGTGACTAGGACACCATTTTTAACCCACACCTAAAATATCACCCCAAACAGAATTACTACCCAGTAAGTTTCCTTCCATGTATTTAGACATGACAGCATTTCTCACACTCACACATACACCTTTTTAAAGATTCCATTTTTTTATCAGTAAGACCAGGTTGCACCCAAATATTTCCAAGGTCCCTTCCTTCACCTAAAATTCTGTGACTAACACAATTCTCAGCATCCTAAGTTTAACAATAAAAACAAAAGTATGGGAAAATGCCAGGGTAAAGTGAGCACAGAAGCAAAGGTTACAGCAGTGGTTGAGGGGGCTGTGGCTTATGGTACATTATCCTGTACACAGCTAAAATTAAAAAAAAAAGGGGGGGGGATATGGTGGGGGGGAGTCTTAATAATAAAATTAACCCAACCCACAGAACAACCCCTGGGTAACTCTTAATATCTTGCTAGAAAAAATGCATCTCTTCTGTCTGCCCTCTATAATTTTCTGACTCGGCTTAAAAGTCTCCAAGATATAGTTTATTTCAGCTCATTAGACACTACTTATTAAGTCAGGCCAAGTATTAAATCTGAGTCATCAGCTTCATAGCTGGTTTATAAGTGACTTATAAGTGACAGGAAATCACTTGAGTCATCAGCTTCATAGCTGGTTTGTAAGTGACTTATAAGTGACAGGATATCTCAAATTTGGGGATAGGAAATATCAGTTGTAGCTCTGTCACAAGTTAGCTCTGATCATGGATAAGTCACTCACTTTTTAGGCCTGTATCTTCCTCTGTAAAATAAAGGAGCTGATCTAGATCTGGTGATCCAGGACACCTCAAAGGGGTTAAAAGGTGGGCTTGAAGTCTCCCATCTTGCTTCGTGATCAATTGGCAAGAAAAAGATTTCAAGATTACATTTCTGGATGGTATCTTTTCAATTAATATATCTGTAAAAGTTTCTTTGTAAATATTATGTGTTCTGGTGTGTCTAAGATTCCAAACAAAATGATCCCTGCATTTCCTCAAGATGTATAGTGACAGTCTGGTAAGCAAAGCAGTCTGAGCAAGAAATAGGAAATGCAGAAATAGGCTTTGTCTGGTTGCATATAATCTTTGCTCTTTTTAAGCTCTGTGAGCTCTGAAATATATTTTTGGGTTACTTCAGTGTGTTTGACAAGACAGCTTGATATTTCTATCAAACAAAAATGACTTTCATATTGCAACAACCTTTGTAAGAACCACTCAAAATTCTCTTAAAAGGCAAAAAAAAAAAAAAAAAATCCCTGTTTAAGCATGAATTAACTCCTTGTTTATCTGTTTTTATATATTGAAAAGAATTCTGAAACTTAACCTATGAGATCCTTAACTTAAAACTTGAATGCAGGGATCCCTGGGTGGCGCAGCGGTTTGGCGCCTGCCTTTGGCCCAGGGCGCGATCCTGGAGACCTGGGATCGAATCTCACGTCGGGCTCCCAATGCATGGAGCCTGCTTCTCTCTCTGCCTGTGTCTCTGCCTCTCTCTCTCTCTCTGTGTGTGACTATCATAAATAAAAATTAAAAAAAATAATAAAACTTGAATGGACATTGGAATCCCTTGGAGAGTTTTTAAAAAAAAATACTGATGTCTGGGTCCCATCCCCAGAGGTTGATTCTATTCTATTTATAGATAGCAAATTTTTTTTGAACTTCCCAGGTGATTCTAATCATAGAACTATTTGATAACCATTGTTCTAGATCCTTGCTACTCAAAATGTGGTCTGGACTAGCAGTATCCGTATCACTGGAAGCTTATCAGAAATATAGGGGCTGGGCAGCCCTGGTGGCTCAGCAGTTTAGCGCTGCCTTCAGCCCAGGGCCTGATCCTGGAGACCCGGGATCGAGTCCCACATCGGGCTCCCTGCATGGAGCCTGGTTCTCCCTCAGCCTCTCTCTCTCTCTCAAAAATAAATAAAATCTTTAAAAAAAAAAAAAAAAAGTAAAGAAATATAAAGGCTAACTTTTTTGGGGGGGGGCTAACTTTAATATATATACAAATTATATGGAGATTTGTTAAAATACAGATCCTTAATTCAGCATGTCTGGCATGGGGCTTGGGAGTATTTATTACTAACAAGCTCCCAGGTGATGCTGATGCTACTACTTAGGGCATCAGACTGAGTAGCAAGGATCCAGCAGTTCTTAAAAATCCCCCTAGGACAGCCCCGATGGCCCAAGGGTTTGGTGCCACCTTCAGCCCAGGGTATGATCCTGGAGTCCCGGGACTGAGTCCCACATCGGGCTCCCTGCATGGAGCCTGCTTATCCCTCTGCCTATGTCTCTGCCTCTCTCTCTGGGTCTCTCATGAATAAATAAAATCTTAAAAAAAAAAAAAAACCCCTAGAACATCAGAATCACCTGGGGATTTAATACAAATTCAAATTATTAGGTGCACTAAAAACCTAAGGAATCAAAACCACTGGGGTAGGGTCTATGTTTTAAGAAGCCTATGAAATTATTCTGAAGCACATCAAACCTGAGACCCATAATCTCCATGATCTCTATTATCCTAGGTCAATCAGCTATGATTCTTTGATCAACTATAACCAATCGTTGACTGGCTTTTGTAAACTTCAAAGATTTTAAAAGGTTAATAAGCACTTATAGAATTTTAATGTTGCCTTTTCTATTATACTGATAAATGAATGCCAACTTTGAAACCATTTTCTTTTAAAAATTTGGGGCATGGGGATGCCTGGATGGCTCAGTCAGTTGAGTGTCCAACTCTTGATTTCAACTCAGGTCATGATCTCAGAGTCCTGAGATTGAGCCCCACAATCTGGCTCCTGTGCTCAGTGCAGAGTCTTTGTCCCTCTCTCCCTCCCCATGCTCACTCACTTACACTCTCTCTCTCAAAAAGTAAATTAAATCTTTAAAAAAAAAGGGGGGGGAGGCATGGGACAAGACCAACATATTAAAAAGCACTGATAAACTTTGTGGGAAAAATGCTTGCTTTGTCAAAATGCTAAAGAGGGGTAATCAATTGTGGAAAGCTTTGGTATTCAACCACTAAGAATCTAACATCATAGGCTTTACCTTTATAAATCTGAGACTAAGTATACTGATTTCCAGGATAAGATTCTCTCTCCTTCCTACCCACAACCTAAATCGATTTTAGAAAAAAATGAAAGAAAAAAAAAGCCACATAGAGGTTAAAAGAAATCTAGAGCATTCTCCAGTTCAATTTTAAGAGTAAGAAAGGTATTTTCTAATTAGAAGTTTGTATCTCTTCTTCACCTATCTCACCCACTTCCCCTCTGGCAACCACCAGTTTCTTTTCTGTATTTAATAGTTTTTGTTCATTTTTGTTTTTTTAGATTCCACATATAAGTGAAATCATATATTTGTCTTTCTCTTATTTCACTTAGCATAATACCCTCAGGACCATCCATGTTGTCATGAATGCCAAGATTTCATCCTTTTATAAGGCTGAGTAATATTCCATTATACAAACACACTTATCTTCTTTATCCATTCATTAATCTATGGACACTTGGGTTGCTTCCATATCTTGGTTATTATAAATAAATGTTGCAGTAAACACAGGAGTATATATATCTTTTCAAACGGTTTTCCTTTTCTTTGAGTAAAAATAAGTCATGAAAATGAAAAGTACAGCATAGAGAATATACTCAGTAATACTGTACTAAAGTTATATGGTGACAGGTGATGACCGTACTTATGAGCACTGAGTAATGTACAGAACTGATGAATTACTCAATGTGTTGCAAAACCGAAATACTGTAGGTCAACAAATTTTTAAAAATAAGTTAATAAAGGGCCACTATTCTTTGAAAAAAAAAAAAAAAGGTACATGCTTTCTAGTCCATCTTGTATAAAGCATGTTTAAAAAATATGATAGGTGCCTGGGTTTCACACACTATCAATTTAACAGACTTCTCTCCTAAGTTTCTATATTTAAAACAGCCCAAATTGTAATATATCTTATTCCAAACAAAAAGTTATTGAACAAAATTGGGATATTCCTTGTTTTATCTGATTATCAGCTTCCACTTGGGTGGGGTTGTATCTTAACTACTGTGGGTAGAAAGAACAATATGAATAAAGACAGCACAAATCAACAAACCATTAGTAACGAGAAAAATTCCTAATTTGTACCTGATTTACTCCAGAAGTGAGAAGTTTCCCTATGACAGGCAAAGAGAAATGTTTTTACCTTACCAATGCCACATCTTGTCAGCATTTCAGCAGTCACACTACCAACTCCACCGACACCTACTATTGCTACAGCAAAGGTTCGGATTTTCTGTGAAACGCAAAATTATAGATTTGTCGGTTAGCTTTCCATCAAAAATGTCATCAGAAATAATTTTCATTTACTGAAATCATCTTCAAAAACTTGGAAAGGTTTACCATACCTCATAGTCGCTTACGATTCCCATTCGTTTCAATGCCATTAGCCGGCTTAAAACAATGAAAAAAATGTTTTAAAGCTTACAATCTTTTAATTGTGATACAGGTAAACACATCATCACAGAAAAACACAAACTCAATCATTGCTAATGCTTTAGAAGAAATCTTTCAGGGGTGCTTGGGTGGCTCAGTTAACATCTGCCTTCAGCTCAGGTCATGGTCCCAGGTCCTGGGATAGAGCCTCCTACTTTGCTCCCTGCTCAAAGGGGAGCCTGCTTCTCCCCCTCCCCCTCTTGTTCCCCCTGCTTGTGCTCTCTGGTGTATGCTCCCTATCAAATAAATAAAATATTTAAAAGAAAAAATCTTTCAGGGGCTTTTACCAGGTGAAACTAAAACACCTGGGCAGCTTTAAAAACACTATCCTTCCAGGTGTAGCCTGTGCAACAAGATTTTTTTTAAAAACTCCTCAGATAGTCTAAAGGACAACCAAGATTGAAACTGACTTAAATGTTAAGGGTCCAGATGAGATACGTTGAAGTGAAATTTCAACATTTTTCCATGCTTCCTTAGCGTATGTAAATATTTAATGTTTAACATCAGTTGTCTCTGCTCATAATGGACGATGTCTACCTTTAGTAAGTACCAACTGCATGCCAAAGACTGTTAAGTACTTTAGTCTGTTATGTATTTAATATATATTTAAGCCTATACACATAAAATTCCCATTCATTTACACTTTATTATTATATAGATTTTTATTTATTTATTCATGAGACACACAGAGAGGCAGAGACACAGGCAGAGGGAGAAGCAGGCTCCATGCAGGGAGCCCGACGTGGGACTAGATCCCAGGACCCCCGGGGTCACGACCAGAGCCTAAACCAGATGCTCAACCGCTGAGCCACTCAGGTGCCCCTCACTTACACTTTAAAGAGTCAAATAGCTCTACCAGGCTTGCTAGGAAATTCTGCAGGCTTCTGGCCCCTTCCTCCCTTTAACCCTCCTTCCCAATTTCCAGCTGTTACTAACACATCTCTAACTTGCTAACATTGTTACTTCGGGATTTTCAGTTTTAGGTATCACCTGAAGATTTCACTGGTACCATTGGTCCCTACTCTACACAAACCTTTCCCATGGTCGCTGAGCTACCAAGAGGTGGGATCTGATTCCAATCGGTCCGGCTCTGGTAATCCTTCCTCTTAACCACCGCACCACATTCAACCAACTGAAAGGACGGGAGCGGACGAGGCTGGCGAAACCCAACAGCTTTTAAAGCTAAAGCTAATCCTGGTCTCCCGCCACGTCCCCAGTTTTGCAATACCGAGAAGCCTTTATGAAACTCGAAGCTCAGCTTGGTGGGCTTCACCCCTGATGTCATCTTCTGAGACTTATTACTATCGGTTTTATGCAGAACGAGGGAGACTGCGGCAGAGGCATCAGGTAACGGGACGCCTGATCCCCAGCAGGCCCGGGAGCAGCACCATATGGCTGATTCACTCGGGTTTGGTTTTGTGTATGTGTGTGCGCCTGTTTTAAGAGAAAGACTGCCTTTTCACCTCTCCGAAGACTCGGCCTGGCGCGTCAGGGCGCAGGACCCCAGCACGCGAGGAGGGAGGTGGGAGGCCGCGGGAGCTGGGCCCGAAGGGGCGCCTCACTGCGGACCACTCGGACACCCTGACTGCACCGCCTCCGCCCCGCCCCGCCCCGCCCCGCCGGTCACCTGTAGGGGTTGGAGTCCACCACCTCCGAACTCATCTTCTCGATGCGGACCCGGCCGCCGCCTCCGTCGCCTCCCCCCACGGCCCGCCGACTTCTCTCCTGAGCCAGGGCCCGCTCCAGCTCCTCCACCCGCTGCTGCAGCCGCTGCACGGGCTCGGCCATGGCTGGGACCCCGGCCGCCAGCGCCCCCAGCCGCCGCCGCCGCCGCCGCCCCACGCTGCTAGGCGTGCGGGCCCCGCGAGGGGAAGGGGAGGCAGCCGCCGCCGCTTTCCTAGCCCAGAGCCCTGCGGAAGTGCTCCCGGCGCCTCACACGCGACACGTCTCCGCCGCTCCCGCGGGGTTCCCACGGTACCGCTTCCGGTACGCTGCAGTCATCGCTCCCCCTCAGGGGGGAAACACCCCCCCCCGACCCCCCCCCCCCCCACACACAAAACCCGCCCCTCTTAGCTTCCTTCTTTGCCGGGTCCTAAGAGACCAGGCCGCGGCAGAGCTGTGGGTCATTAGTGTCCAAAGCCCGCGGCCGGCGATATTGCCTTTCCAGCCCGGCGGCTAGGAGAAACACCAGGATCTCTTATTCCTGGGTTCAAGGTCTCGACGGACCCTTTTCTGCACCGGACCTGTAAGGTCTGAGGCTGCCGGTGCGTTACATTTGGGGGTTGAAGAGGCCTTTTCGTTCCTAATTTCCCGTAGCGAGTAACAGAGCTTTGCCTTCTTGAAGGTTGCGGCCTCCGACCGTGAGACTGAAATAAGAGTCTTTGCGAACCCGCGGAGGTCGTCGGGCTGATGGCGACTAGAACCTAACTGGCCGCACGCAGGCGCAGTGTGATTGGCTGGAGCAGAGCGGTGGCCGCCCCGACGCGTGCCGGCCTCGCCCCCTGGCTGTCGGGCCCGGCTCCCGGCCGCCGGAGCTCGGTGGATTCTGCGTCTGCGCCGCCCGCAGCAGCAGCCGCAGCCATGGCGGCAGAGGCCTCCCCAGAGCCCGACACCGCCGAGGTGTTGCCGCAGCACAAGTTCGACAGCGGGGCCTTAGAGGCCTACCTAAACCACCACTTGCCCGGCTTTGGGGCCGAGCCCGAGGCCAAGCTGACCATTGCCCAGTACAGGTATCGACGCCGGCTTCTCCTCCAGCAGAAACAGATCTGTGCATTGTGCTTTTCTCTCTCTGGCCCTGGGGTGGAGTCGTCATTTCCCCTATCCCAGCTGCTTTTCCTGCAGTGACTCACTGTGCAGGTGGGGGCTGCCGTCCGCGGGGTCCCCTTGCGTTTCCTTCAGGGCATTTCCAATTCGAGGACTGTAACGGAAGCACCACAGCATTCACGATTCCAGCTCTGAGAAGGAATCTTTGTAAAAGGATGCAATTATATACCTGGAGGGCTCACTGAGACCGTTATGGTTGGAAGCTCTGTGGAATATAAAGAGGTCTTGCAACTTTTTTTCTATAACCATTAGATCTTTTTTTTTTTTTTTTTTTTTTTTTTTTTCTGAGAAGCAGATGTAATTCCGTTAAAATTGGCCATATTCTTGGAGATTGAGATAATGGCACCAGCTGGGGGAATGAATTCTAATCCTAGACCTTCTGTTTAGTAAATCACTCCACCGCTTTGGGCTTTAGTTCTTTTGAAGTGATGGAATGGAACTGGCTGGCGATCCTGAAAGTGCTATTCCCCACCATGAATCTGGCTCTGATCGGTTTTATAATAGAAAACAAATTTTTTGAAATTAAAAAAAAAATAGTATTTTGATAAACACACAAAGCTATAGAAACTATCTTAGCTTTCAGGAAATTCTGTCACTTAATGACTAGGAATTTAAACGTTACATAAACTCTTGAGAACCAGTTTCCTGATCTGTAATAAGTATCCGTTCCTTTTGATAATTAACTGCTGTAATAATCGGTGAAATATTTTAAACTTTGTGTACAAGTTTCTAGACTAGAAACCTAAACTGGTTTTAATTCTGTACTACAAGACTCTCTGACCTATCTCGATTACGCCTATTTTTATTTTCACACTAATCAATAGTCAAGGAACACAAATGCCAGAGGCCTGTAATACTGTCAGGATGTTTCTTTCTCCAGCTACATTCAGCTCTGTGAGTGCAGGCAAAGAGGTGGATTTAACCCAGGATAGGGGAAGCCAAGCAAATATCATGGAGAGAGGGCAAGTGTATTAAAGATGGACTCAAGGGACTGACAATATAATTGACCATCAAAATTAAGCGAGTTCAGAAAGGATGTGGTGGGGGAAGGGGAAGCTGAAGGACGGTAAACAGTAGTATGATCAATGGACCGTTGATCCCAGGATTGAAGGATCTTTGGAATGAACGTACCAGCGGGAGTGACTGGAAAGATAGATTATGGTCAGATAGAAATGCTTACCAAGGAGGATTATGCAGTGTTTGAGTTCTTAATGTGTAAGATGTGTCCCCTAGAGTGGGTAAAGTAGTATAAATGAAAATATCGCTGAAGTAGAAGAATTCAAGGAACTGACAGGCCTGAGTGTTAGAAATGAACATCTGAGTGAAGTTTGAAATAATGATAGGAGTAGTGTAAATAAAAGCAATAGTAAGTCAATAGGCAATGAGGAGTAGTGTAAATAAGAGCAATAGTGAGTCAATAGGCAATGAGGGAGAGTGATTGCAACAGAGTAGATTGCAGCAAGAAAGGGTGGAGTGTGTTAATCTCATAATATGAAATTCAAAACTGGATGAAGTTTAGGCAGGAAGGAGGGCAACGAGTTTGCAAGTGGCAGTGAGTATCCGGAGAAACATAGACTCCATCTCCAGGCCCACAAGATGAGTGATATAGGGAGAAAATCGACCACTTTAGAGGTCTAAAAAGGAAACAAGGTCCTTGTTGAACATTCAGTTTTTAGTGAAAGCAAGGACATGATAGGTCCATTCAGAGAAGAGAGTGAGGCTGTATGTGATTACACTGAAAAGACAATTCCAGGGGGTACAAAGGAAAGATAATCTGCAGCTCTTTCTGCTAATGTTAAATTCTTCCTTTTTAGTAATCTGATTCTTCATCAGCCATTTGATGGTTCCACTGTACTTGTCAAGAATCTTCCGTTTGACTTCATCCTTGATTCTGCTTTGATGTGTCTCATCATCTGCGTGGCCTTACTGGTGAATACATAGCATCGGAGCATATTCTTAGGGGATCTTTTGCCCTTCTGCTTTTCATCTCCAGCTTTGTACTTTTAAGCCTCTTGGACCACCTACTCAATGTTTTCCATGCTCAAACACCATGACATTGGCCTTTTAATCTTCTCTTTTCTTGATCTCTTATCTAGGGCAAATATATTTAAGATGTTGTTATCAATAAACTGGTTGTTATTTTTAATCATTGCTCACTCAGTTTCACAGAGTAGATAGTGAAGGTCTAAGTCCACTTTGAACGAACTTGTGGTATTGCGCTTAACCAGAATAATCATGACTATTGGGATATGATTATTGATTGTTATTTTTCATCAATGCTCACTCAGATTCATAGAGTAGATAGTGAAGGTCTAAGTCCACTTGGAATGAACTGTGGTATTGCGCTTAACCAGGATAGTCATGACTATGAAATCACCAGTGATTTCAATACCAAAGTAGTAGTTTCAGTATTACTAGGAAAAGGGATGATATCAAAGAGCAATGAATCCTGAGTATTTTCAGGTTTATCTCCAGATAAGGGACAAGATGACTGCTTCCATAGCTGCAAACATAAGTAACACCCTTATCAGGATTGATGCTTTTTTCAAATTTCTTGCCTTTGGGGGAAAAAAAAATCCTGTGGGAATTTCTAAGTTTCTGAAGCTTGGAGATGCAGCTAAAACCACCCACTAGATGACCTCACAGGCCTGAGACTTCTCTAGCAAGAAGTGAAGGAAGGGTTAAAAAACCTTTTCTTCTCAATGGACAAGCTAAGTTAACTTTCTAGCTCTGTTACTCTGGTAACTTGGTAAAGGTGGTATGTCAGCTATGTGTCTAGGCAACATTACTTCTGGTAGAGATAATATCTAATTGATAAACTGTATCTGAACTGGAAGGCCTGGAAATGAACTCTTAAGTTCAAAGTATCCCAAAGTGGGATACTTTGGGCTTCCCTGAGTGTAGCAAGTTCTTGCAACTGCTCATGTTCCTTGTTAGGCTGCTGGGAGCCATGTCCAGAGGATTGTTCCTGGAGGAAGTAGCTCCTGTGGAACACGAGGCTTCTAAGCCAGGTTGGCACCCATCCTCACCTGTGTGGACTCATTTCTTAGAACCTGAGCTATCACCTAAGGGGCACAGGGGTCACAGAGTCGATCCTAGCATACTGCATGGACTACTGAGATGCTTCTACTCTAGATGCTCATCTGATGCTGCCCTGCTGGAATACTGTATTTCTTGACTTCATATGCTTCCAAGTGAACCAATGCAGAGGGTAGCCTGTTAGGGTTTTGTGAGATTGATTGTCTAATCAAAGCCTTCTCCAGCCAAGTGAGTTTCCCTAACTACATACTTAAAATGCAAAGAATTCCATCTTTGTTAATTAAGGTTTGATAAATCAAAAGTGCTACCTCTTTGGTTATAGTTCACATTTCTTTCAGCACCAAATGTCTTGTCCAAGCCCTAAGCAATACTTATGGCTCTTTGCTTATTGATGATTCTTACAGTATTGATATCATCAGTGGTTTCTAGACTATATGGTGTCCTGATGGTGAGAGTGCTTAAAGTTAGCCATTACTGTGTTCACTGTGTTGGTGATGATCTTCCCAAGGTAGACTTCTGCATTTTCACAGGGTCTTTGTTAGAACTATGGTAGATATTTATACAGGGGAGAAGCTTTTAGTTTGGTGAGATTTTTTTTTAAACAGAAATACATGTTTTTTTAATTTATTTTTCTTAATTTAAGAGACAGAGCATAAGCACAAGCAGGGGGAGGCACAGGGAGAAGCAGACTCCCCCCTGAGTAGGGGGCCCAATGCGGGCCTCAATACTAGGACCCTGAGATCATGACCTGAGCCGAAAGCAGACATTTAACCAACTGAGCCGCTCAGACTCAGTTGAAGTATAGTGCCACTGGGATTGTTTTTGAGATAAAATTTATCATAAAATTTAAAATTTGAGCTATTTTAAAGTGTACAGTTTGGTGAATTTTAGTATATTCACAGTTTTGTGTCACCAATACTATTATCTAATTCCAGAACATTTCTATCACCCCCAAAAAATCCTCCCCTCCCAATTCTCCCCTCCTCTCATCTCTTAGCAGCCACTAATCCACTTTCTGTTGCTATGGATTTACAGATTTTGAACATTTCATAAAAGTGGAATCATATGGAATATGTGCCTTTTGTGACTGGCTTTTTTCACTTAGCACCAGGTTTTCAAAGTCCATGTTGCAGCACATATCAGGGATTGATTCTTTTCATTATTAAGTCCTCTTTTTCATACTGTTGGAGTCTTCAAAAGCTAGGTAATTCTAAGCTGCCCATATTGTAAATGAAGGTGTTAATTTAATGGTTTTGATATCTGGAGTGTATTTTTAGTTCATGTGAGAATTTCTGCTCACCCAGCAGGGAAATCCAGTGCCCTGGTATCTGAGTTACCTGGAGCCTTTCTGTACTTTCCTGGCCCAAGTATCTACCCTGGGACCTTGCTTACCACAGTTGCCATTGTGGAGAGCTGGGATACCCATCTTCTTGGGTACTAGCCTTGGTGAAGCATGTGGGGGTTGTATCTCTAACGGTAGATGAGGGGACCCTAACCTAGCTATTAATTAACTCTTTAATTTTCTGACTAATATATACAATCTCTCCTCCCAGCCTTTGTTTATTTAGATCTAGGCATTGTTCTAGGGATACTTCTGATAAAACTCATGATTTGGGATGCCTGGGTGGCTCAGCGGTTGAGCGTCTGCCTTTTTGGCTCAGGTCGTAATCCTGGGACTCTGGGATTGAGTCGCACATCAGGCTTCCTGCATGAAGCCTGCTTCTTCCTCTGCCTGTGTCTCTCTCTCTCTCTCTTTCATGAATAAATAAATAAAATCTTTTAAAAAAATAAATAAAACTCATGATTTGCAGGGAGTGAGGTCTTCTCTTCTACCTGTGTTATAGGTTCTCCACCTACCCCTGTTACCATCTGCTTTATGTCATCCAAAAACTAGTATTTTGAGCTGCTGGTAGCACCCCTCTTGGTTTTCTAGCAATGAAATAGGTTTGTTTTTATTTTGTGTTTCTTTTGACATTTTGGTAAGATTTGGGAAAGAAGGGAAATATCTTTGTAGTTGACCTTTCCTCTACTCTTACCTAGATCAGGACAGTCCAATCCAACCTTTTATCTCCAGAAAGGCTCTCAAGCCTATGTACTCAGAAAAAAACCACCTGGTTCACTACTTCCTAAAGCACATAAGGTATGGTATACAAATGCAATAATTCTTTGTTGACAAATACTTTTTATATGCAGAAAAATCATTTAAATTGGTTTTAAAAGTCCTCTCATTATTTTGTTTGTTTGTTTGTTTGTTTTTTTTATTTATTTATGATAGTCATAGAGAGAGAGAGAGAGGCAGAGACACAGGCGGAGGGAGAAGCAGGCTCCATGCACCGGGAGCCTGATGTGGGATTCGATCCCGGGTCTCCAGGATCGCGCCCTGGGCCAAAGGCAGGCGCCAAACCGCTGCGCCACCCAGGGATCCAAGTCCTCTCATTATTAAACAATAATACATTTTATTTCTTAGATAAAAATTTCACTTGAATTGTATCCCATTTTTAAAAAGGACTTGAGGTTGAAATCTGAGGCTGTCTTTAGGTTATTAATCTTGTGCAATACCCAGTCCTCTTATGGATTTGATTCCTTCCTTACAATTGGCTAAAAATGCAATCCAGTGAATATTTTCAGTGCTGCTCATTTATAGATGTTTGTCTTTGGTTATATATTTTTTAATTATGTTTTTAAAATTATCTTACAATAATATCTACTCACTGAAGGATCTTAATATATTTGCTCTTACAATCCATTGATCTTCTAATAAAAAATACTTGAATAATCATTTTAAAGTATTCTCTGAACATTAGGCTTAGTGAGAATTTAAAAAGATTTGTTAAAAATTGAGTCTATTTTCAGGAAATAGCTATTATCTGTAGAATTTTAGAGAAGAAAACAAGAGAAAACAAATCAAAGTCCTGGAAACATTGAAAGCACTGCATATTTAGGGTATTATCATAAACATGTTTAATAGGCATTTCCCAGGCCAAGCTGACTGGGTTAGGGCCATTGAAGGATGGGTTTAAGATTACACTAATGGAAAAATGCAGACTCTGGCTTTCTTGTTTCCATATCCAAAAAACTTGAGGATGCTAAAGATCAAAAAGTTGGGTAACTTCAAGTCTCAACATGGTAAGGCTAAAGAAGAATCCCCCCGTGCCCAGAAGTTTATGCCCAATAAACGGCTCTCTTTCTCTCTCTTCCTGATAACATCTTATCAAAAGACTGAAAATAACATAATGATCTCAGCCCAAGTATCTGGCTTAGTTGGTTTCAACTCCCTTCCTTGTTTCTAAGTCTACACTGAAAAAAACAAACAAACAAAAAAACACAGTGTTCTCACACTGCTGTCCACTTTATGACTCCCTGACCCATTTGTCCTTACCATCACCCACCTCACCCCCAGCACCAGGGGATTACAAACACTTCTTTCACAATCTTTGGTTCCACTGACTTCTCTCACCTGGGTCCTGGTTATAGTCCTATCTCTGCCTTAGTTAATCTTTGTTAACTGCTGTTGTCCAAGAGAGCTGCATGATTTCTCCTCCTTAGAAATGATCAGTCACTGTGGGCGCCTGGGTGGTGCACAGTTGGTGAAACATCACACTGTTGGTTTTGGCTTAAGCTGTGAGATGGAGCCTGGAGCCGAGTCCCACGTCGGGTTCTATGCTCTAAGCTCAGCGAGGAGTCTGCTTAAGAATCTGCCTCTCAAACAAACAAACAAACAAATAAATAAATAAATGAAGAAGAAGAATCTGCCTCTCCCCACCCCCATCTAAAATAAATCTTAAAAAAGAAGAAAGTGATCAGTCACCACTGAGTCTGGGGCAGATGAGTTAGCATTATAGCTCTGCTATAAGCTGTGTCCTCAGGTCCTGAGTGATAGGCCCATGTATCTGTCCTGGTTGAGGAGGCCCTTCTATCTTATTTGGGTTCCTGCTTCAGTACTTGCTTGCATCTTATTGCCTCCATTCCCTGTGGTTATCTTGAGCTCCATGGTAGCCTTGAGTACCTAGAACGATTCCCCTACCCCTGCTTTAGAAAGAAGTACCTCTTTTGATCTCCAGAAGGAGCTAGTACTTTTTCCCTTGTACTAGCACTCTCTGTCCTCCCTCAGCACCCTATAGCTGAAGACTTGCCTGAGCCCCCTTGGGAGTCATGAGAAAGAAAGAGTGAGCAAGCGTAAGCCAGTAAGCAAGCAGGGAACTGTTGAGAACAAATATGTTTTTATGATAATCTGTGAAATATTGTTGTCAGGAACTGTTGCCTTCATAGTCACAGAGCCAATATTAAGCCCCATACATGTGCCTATCCTTTAGCCTAATTAAATGATTATGGTCTTTTTTAGTGCTAGCCTACTTTATAACTGTAATAATTGCACTAAGACTACTTTTAAGGAAAATATTATCCTCTAGGTCATTTGTTGATACTGTTTCAAAATTGATTTCTAGCCTTTTTTTTAAAAAAAAGATTTTATTTATTTATTTATGAGAGACACAGAGAGAGAGAGAGAGAGGCAGAGACACAGACAGAAGGAGAAGCAGGCTCCATGCAGAAGCCCAACATGGGACTCGATCCCGGGACTCCAGGATCACGCTCTGGGCCAAAGGCAGACACTAAGCCGCTGAGCCACCCAGGGATTCCCTGATTTCTAGCCTTAATCTAAGCTCACTATAGTTATTAATTGTCTGTGTTTCTGGGGTGCCTGGCTGGCTCTGTTGGCAGAGCACATAACTCTTCTTGGGGTCATGAGTTTGAGCCATGTAGGATGTAGAGATTACTAAAAAATAATAATTAAAAAAAAACTTTAAAGTTTCTGTTTCTGATTTTTAATAATTCATTGTCCTATTTAGATTGATAGAGAATTTAAAGTCCAGAAGGCTTTGTTTTCAGTTGGATTCCCCGTTCCCAAACCTTTATTGTACTGCAGTGATCCTTCTGTCATTGGAACAGAATTTTACATGATGGAACATGTGCAGGTAAATTCACAATCTTATTTTATTGTTACTTCTATTTTTAATTATGAATTTAGATGCTAATAAATTATAGGTTGTTAATTAACATTTTAGGTAATTAGTTTGTGTTGCAAGAGCTTAAACTTTTGTTTTAATAAGTACAGGGAATGTGAGAGAGGTGAAATAGACTAGGAACAAATTCAGTTGAGGGTGTTTAACTTATTCTCAAATTTTCCTCTAGGTGGCAATAAAGAGCTATATGTAATGGCAATAACCAAATGCTCCAGATGGAAGGGGGAAAACTACTTCCAAATCAATCCATTAAGAACAGTAATTTCAAAGTGTTTAAAAAATTTTTTTTGCGAGTGTAACTTGAGAGTAGTTTTTTCCTTTAAGTTCAACTTGGAATGTCCTTTAGCATACATACTCTATTAAACATGTTTCCCAAATGAATGTTTTTCTAGCATATTCTACAAAGAATGGTTTTTGGTCTCAAACTGTTATCCTGATTTTTTTTTTTCTTGTAGGCAAGGGGGATTATGGCACAGCAAATAATTTGTGTGAAAACATTTTTTTTTTGTTTTAAATTATTTGTTGTAATTGTTTCCATAGGGTCGAATCTTTCGTGATTTCACAATTCCTGGTGTTAGCCCAGCAGAACGGTCAGCCATATATGTGGCCATGATAGAAACCTTGGCTCGGTTACATTCCTTGAATGTACAGTCATTGCAGCTGGAAGGATATGGTAGAGGTGCTGGCTACTGCAAAAGACAGGTAATACATCCACATAAAGAGCTCCTTTTCTCAAGTTCTTAGAAATAATATACTTTATTAGTCAAAATAAAGACCTATTTTATGCTTTCTTGAAACTTGAACATAACTTTATTTTTTTTTAAGATTTTTTTTTTAATTTATTCATGAGAGACACAGAGCGAGAGAGAGAGAGAGAGGCAGAGACACAGGCAGAGGGAGAAGCAGGCTCCATGCAGGGAGCCTGACGTGGGACTCAATCCCGGGACTCAAGGATCATGCCCTGGGCAGAAGGCAGCCCTAAACCGCTTAGCCACCAGGGCTACCCTGAACATAACTTTTAATATCAGCCTTATATTGGCTTGTTGTTAGCATGAAATAATTTTATATTTTTAGATCAGGTTTTTTCAGCCTAAGCTTCTGTAACAAGATGTACATGAATGCAAATTTATTTTTTTTAATATTTCATTTATTTATTTGGCACAGAGAGAGAGCTAGGGATAGCACAAACAAGGGGAGGCAGTAGGCAGAAGGAGATGGAGAGGGAGAAGCAGGCTCCTTGCTGAGCAGGGAGCCCAATACCAGATTCCATTCCAGGACTCTGGGATCATGACCAGAGCATCTGACCAAAGGCAGATGTTTAACTGACTGAGCCACCTAGGTGCCCCATGAATCCAATTTAAAGCTTTTCAGCCTCTTCACTTAATTTATCAATATATTTTCTGTACAGTTTCCCCTTTTAAGTTAACATATCTCTTAAGCACAGCTGTGTGTTTAACACTTGCTGAGTACTATGTTAAATATCAAGAAAATAGAAATAAATTCTTCCCCTAAAGGAATTTATGGTCATTTTTTGAGAGACCTGTACGTGAAGCTCATTTACATGAAACTTGAAAATATAATAAAAGAGTATATAATTTAGTAGTAAATTGTTTGTTACTCATCAGGAGAGCTGTTCTATTCAGAGGATAGGTATCACTGTACCTTTGCTCAGGTGGGGAAAGCTTTGTGGGAGAGATGTCTTGCGTTGTGTATTTATGAAAACCGCTGTATTTATGAAAAGAGAAAATCTAGAGTGTTAGAGAAGACTTGGTGAACATTTCATACCAAAGGGACAGCTAGTCCCATCTATGGGACTATTTCCCTTTGTATGTGTGTCTGTTTGAGGGGGCTTATGGAAGAGAGAAGGGAACTAAGATTTAGAAAGTACTCACTGTATGTCAGGTCCCATGGAAGGTGAATTGCTAACCTACTCTTTTTAAATCTTTGTAACAACCATAAGACATAGGTCTTATTACCCCCATTTTATAGGTGAGGAATCAGACCAATGGGTATCAGCACATGAATAAGTGGCTTAGACATAATTTATACCCCGGTCCGTATGATTCCAAAGATGTAGGTCTTTACCCCCAAATTGAGCAGAGATACCATGGGGAGTACAGAGAAAACTATAAGCTGACAAGTAATATGGTCTCAATTGATGAAGGACTGACTGAGAATAGTTTGATTTGTTTGCATTTAATCCTAAGAAAAATAAAAAGTTCTTGCATTCCTTATACCTGAAAATATATTTAGAAGGTTCTGGGGGGGGCAGCCCTGGTGGTTCAGTGGTTTAGCGCCGCCTTCCACCCAGGGCATGATCCTGGATACCTGAGATCGAGTCCCACATTGGGCTCTCTGCATGGAGCCTGCTTCTCCCTCTGCCTGTCTCTGCCTCTCTCTCTCTGTGTCTCTTATGAATAAATAAATAAATAAATAAATAAATAAATAAATAAATAAATAAATAAATAAATAAAATCTTAAAAAAAAAAAAAGATTCTGTGGGTAATAGGAAAGGGTATTAAAATGGAAAATAAAAATCTAGTCCCCATATTTCCTTTTTCAGGGATTACTTGTTGCTTATGACCCTTCCAGAAATCTCAGAAGTCCCCTATGCCTATTTATTTGTGTATATATGTGTATATGTTTGCATACATTATTTTTTCTTCCACAAAACAGTTGCAGAATAAAGACTAGAACCCATATGTCTTGATTCCTATGCCAGTATTTTTTTTCCTGATAAAAATCTAGGTTAGTAAAATGGAACTAGATGAAAGAGATTTAAATGTTTTAGGCTTATGTGAATATTACTTTAGGCATTTGTCTTCAGCATTTAGGAATAAGACCAAATTTGATATAATCAAGTTTTGTTTTAGAATTGCTTGATCTTCTACTTTCAGCTCTATAATTTTTCTTATTTCTATATCTTTAGGTATTAACCTGGACAGAGCAATATCAAGCTGCAGCTCATCAGGACATCCCTGCCATGAACCAGCTATCTGACTGGCTAATGAAAAACTTGCCAGATAATGACAATGAAGAAAACTTGGTTCATGGAGATTACAAACTAGATAACATTGTTTTCCACCCTACAGAGGTACTGTAAGCCATGTTTATAATTAAGTAGGTCTTAGCACTTCTGATTTGGGACATAAGTACTAGGTAGATGTTCCTCTCAAGGCTCTGAAGGAGCCCAACCCAACCTTACTCTTCCCCTACCTTTTGGATTGTGTTCACCATTCAAAACTTTTAGGAATGAGTTCTGCAGATTTTCTGTCAAAGATAGCTGCCTACCTTTAAGGCCAAGTCTACCCTCAGGATACCTGATTACTACTTAAACAGGATTTGGGAATTTACTTGCATGTCACTTTTCTTCAGAGATGTTTTTTATCTACAAAAAATATTTAGCTTATTCATATTCTTGTTCTTTTGGTTCATTTTCACTTCCTTTTCTTATCCCGTGAAGAATTTTTAATTTAAGTAATTATAAACTTAGGACAGAATTCCAAAAACCTTTTTTGAGGTTTTGAAAGAATTCTGTGAGATTAATGTGACCTTGCTGTGTAAATATACACAGTATAATCTTTATTTATTAATTTTTTATAAGATTTTATTTATTCATGAGAGACACAGAGAGGCAGAAACAGAGGCAGGGGGAGAAGCAGGCTCCCCGCAGAGTGCCCAATGCAGGACTCGATCCCAGGACCCCAGGATCACGACCTGAGCCAAAGGCAGACACTGAGCCACCCAAGCACTCCCACAGTATAATCTTTATAAAGGCTACAGAAAATTCAAAACTATAACTCTCCTCCATGAAGCATAGACAGTGAGGCCTAGGATTGGAAGAGTATGGTGGGAAAGAGGAAACCACTTAGTTTTCCTCATTACCTGTATGCCATGGGACAAGACACTTGGCCATTAGTATTTTGACATTAATGTGAAAGGTTTATAGTTCCCTGAATAAAAGGTTTTTCTGAGTTCATTAATTTTCTCAGAATGCTAAGATGTTTTAGAGCAGGAAGAGCTGTTCGGAATTCATGTGCTAAGCTTCTAGGTTTCATGTTCTTTCCCTATAGGAAGAGGACAGGAAAAAAATAGCATTATAAATTACATTGCTGTCATAATTCAAAGTAGTATTATATGAAATCAGAGTTCAAATATAACATAAAATCGGGAGCACATTCACCAGCCAGACAGAAAACTTTTTTTTTTTTTAAATTTTTTTATTTATTTATGATAGTCACAGAGAGAGAGAGAGAGGCAGAGACACAGGCAGAGGGAGAAGCAGGCTCCATGCACCGGGAGCCCGACGCGGGACTCGATCCCGGGTCTACCAGGATCGCGCCCTGGGCCAAAGGCAGGCGCCAAACCGCTGCGCCACCCAGGGATCCCGGCAGAAAACTTTTTATAGGAAAGTCAGTTTGGATAGTAAAGTTATATGTATGTAATTATATATGTGTATGGGTAAACTTTTGTTAATGGCACTGATTAATTCTGAAATAACTTTGTTAAATATGGATTAGGAAGATTAAAGAATGCTAACTAATAAAAATTTTTAAAAGTTTATACCTTAAAACTTAGCAGGATCAGGCCTCTATTTGGTCTGTATCATTTGAGTCTTTAATATTTTAGGAGCCTATCTTTGAATAAGTCAGTCTTCTATGTGTTCTATGTACTTTTTTTTTTTTAAGATTTTATTTATTTATTCATGAAAGGCACAGATAGAAGCAGGGGCACAAGCAGAGGGAGAAGCAGGCTCCATGCAGGAAACCCAATGCAGGACTCAGTCCCGTATCGCAGAATCACGCCCTGAGCCAAAGGCAGATGCTCAACCACTGAGCCACCCAGTCATCCCTCTATGTACTTTTTTACTCAATGCTTAAGCAAGGAAGGGAAAATTCAGGCCTAGATCCCTTGAATTTTGTGTCATCAACCAAGATGTTTAAATTTAGGATTAGTCATAATATGTTGAAAGTAATGGCAAAACACTAAGTACCATATTTTACTCCCTTTTCATTTTTAATCTCATATTAGAAAACCATTTCTTACAGGATTAAAGTTGTCGAACAGATGTTATCTTCCTTTAGATAAGCAGAATATTAAATAGTTGAAAAAGCCATTATTTTAAAAAAGAAACAACTGGTAGAGGCAGATTTCTGACATATATTATTATCTTTTAATGTATTAGAATTATATGGTATCTTGTAAAATGTCTTCTTTATATATATCCAAAAACCCATAATTAATAGTTAAATAAAATTTTTTTTAGTTAAATAAAATTTTTTTTAGTTAAATAAAATTTAATCAATTTCTGCCTCCTATAAATATTGTAGCTATTTTTTTTTTAATTAACATGTGGTTGGCAGAGTACAAGTCAACTACTATTTATTCATTGCCAGCTATTTGCTCTAAAAGATAAAGTTGGAAAGGAAGTACAGCGCTTAATGAGCTCAAAATACAAGTGGAGAGGAAAAAGAAATTAGCTCACTGCAGTGAACCATATATACCCAAGTGTTGAAGTATGCCATACAAAGTGAACTTTAAGAGAAGTCAGAGGGAAAGATACACTGTAGACTGGCACTGAAAGCTGTGAAATATTAAATTTTAATTTTAGTTAATAGTTTATCTTTTCCACCTCATATTTTATCTTTTTTTATTTTTTAAATGTCCCCTTTATTTATTCAGTGTGGGGGTCAAACTCATGACCCCAAGATCAAGAATCACATGCTGTACCTACTGAGCCAGCCAGGTACCCCCCTCCACCTCCTTTTTTTAGATTTAAGAATTAAATGGGAAAATTAGGGTATGTTTCTTCTTTTTTTTTTAATAATTTTCTTTTTTTTCAAAGATTTCTGTTTATTTGATAGAGTGTGAGAGAGAGTGCCAACACAAGTAGGGCAGAAGGGCAGAGGGAGAGGGAGAAGCATACTCCCCTCTGAGCAGGGAACCTGATGCAGGGCTCCATCCCAGGACCCCAGGATCATGACCTACGCCAAAGGCAGATACTTGACTTAGCCACCCAGGCACCCTGAGTATGTTTCTTTTTTTGTGTGTGAGGGAAAATTAAGAGTATGTTTCTTTTTGTATGAAGGCATTCCTCAAATTGAAAAATGAGTCCTTGGACTATAGCAAGCTGAATATGTGTATGTATGTATGTATGTGCTTAACTGTTTACATCCCTATGGATATGATTGAAAGCTTATTATTTTTTCTTGGAGAATAAGGATTACATTTATTTATTTTATTTTTACCTTTGCCTCGAGTCTATATAGTAGATGCTCAGTAAATGGGGATCTGCTAGACTGTAACCTCCTTTAAAGCAGTAAGTGTAGCATTTATGTAGCAGGTGGTTACATGTTTCTGAATTAATCTAAGTTGAAAGAATTGATTTTATTAATCACTATTTCTATATCATATATTTGTGCTTAATTTTTATTCTCTAACAGTGTGACCTTAGAGCAAATAATTTAACCTTTCTCTGTGCCTCAGTTTTTATATTAATTTGTTTTTATTGATGTGTAATTGACAAATCATATTAGTTTAGGTGTTCAACATAATGATTTGATACTTGCATATGCTATGAAATAGTAACCTCAATAAGTATCGTTTCCCCTTTCACCCTATGATGTTACATAATGTACTATACAATGTTATAGACTCTAGTCACCGGGGTGTATGTTGATCCCCTTATGGCTGAATTTTGTACCTCTTGACCCTCTTCTCCCATTTCACTCACATCATATCCCCCCTCTTACCTCTGGCAGCCACCAGTCTGCTCTCTTCATATATGAGTTTGGTTATATTTGTTTTGTTTGTTCATTTGTTTTTTAGAGGCCACATATAAGTGAAATCATATAGTATTAGTCTTCCTCTGTCTGACTTATTACACTTAGCATTATACCTTCAAGGTCTGCTCATGTTGTCACAAATGGCAAGATTTCACTCTTTTTATGGCTGAATAATATTCTGTTGTACATATCCCACATCTTTATCCATCCATCCATCCATCCATCCATCCACTCTTCCATCAAAGGATGCTTTGGTTATTTTAGCATCTTGGCCACTGTGAACAGTATGCAATAAACATAGGGGCATATGTCTTTTCTGACTAATTTTTTTAAATTTTCTTAATATAAATATACAGAAGTAGAATTGCTGTATCATATGATAGTTCTTTTCAATTTTTGAAGAAACCCCATACTGTTTTTTTGTAGTGCTACACCAATCTAGAGTCCCACCAATGATGCACAGAAGTCCCCTTTTTTCCCACATCCTCACCAGCACTTGTTATTTTCTGTCTTCTTGAAAGTAGCCATTATGACAGGTATGAAATAATGCCTCATTATCTTATATCATCATTCTGATGTTAAGAATTTTTTTCATGTGACTGCTGGTCATCTGTATGTCTTCTTTGGAAAAATTTCTATTTAGAATTTCTACCTATTTTTTAATCAGATTATTTTTATTGAGTTATATGAGTTCTTTTATCTATTTTGGCTATTAATCCCTTATTGGATATATGATTTGCAAATACTTTGTCCCATTCAGGAGGTTGCCTTTCTATTTTATTGATGGTTTCCTTTGCTATGCAGAAGGTTTTTAGTTTGACGTAGTCCTATTTGTTTATATTTGCTTTCATTGCCATTGCCTTGGCAATCAGTTACAAAAAATACTGCCAAGAGTAATGTCAAGTAGCCTACTGCCTATGTTTTCTTCTAGGAACTTTGTGGTTTTTGGTCTTGTGTTCAAGGCTTTAATCCAGTTTGAGTTAATTTATGTATGGTGTAAGATGGTGTTATGGTTTCATTCTTTAACATGTGGCTGTCCAATTTTCTCAATACCATTTATTAAAGAGACCATCTTTTCTCCATTGTATATTCTTGACTCCTTTGTCATAAATTAATCGACCATATACGCGTGAGGTTTTTTTTTCCTGGGCTCTTTATTCTGTTTCATTTATTTTTGTATCTGTTTTTGTGCCAATACTGGTTTGATTATTATAGCATTATAATTTGAAATAGGAAGTGTGATGCTTCCAGCTTTATTCTTTTTCAAGATTGCTTTGACTCTTTGGGATCTTATGTTGTTCCATACAAGTTTTAGGATTCTTTGTTCTACTTCTGCATTGAATCTATCGATTGCTTTGGATAATATGGATATTTTCACAATATTCTTAAAATCCATGAGCACGGAATATCTTTCCATTTGATTGTACATCCTTCAATTTATTTCATCAATGTCTTATAACTTTCATTGCACAGGTCTTTTACTCATTTGGTGAAATTTATTCCTGGGTATTTTATTCTTTTTGGTGCAGTTGTAACTGTAATTTCCTTAATTTCTCTTTCTGATAGTATGTTGTTATAATATAAAAACATAACATTGTTATGTGTTGATTTTGTATCCTGCAACTTTACCGAATTTGTTTATCCTATTAGGTTTTTTGGTGAAGTCTTATAGCATTTTCTATATATAAAATTCTGTTCAAAAATAATGACAGTTTCACTTCTTCTTTTCCAATTTAGATGCTTTTTAATTTCTTTTTCTTGCCTTATTGCCCTGGACTTCCAATTGCTAGGATTTCCAATACTGTGTTGAATATAAATGGCAAGAGTGGGCATCCTTGTCTTGTTCCTAATTTTTAAAGAAAAAGTTTTCAGCTTTTCACCATTGAATATGATGTTTGCAGTAGGCTTATTATATTGAGATGCATTCACCGTAATAGCTTTGTTGAAAGTTTTTATAAATGGATGTCACACTTTGTCAAGTGTTTTTTTCTAGATCTACTTAGATGATCAAATGATCATTTTCTTAATGTGGTGTATGACATTTATTTATTTGCAGGTGTTGAACCATCCTTGCATCCCTGGAATAAATCCCACTTGATCATAGTATATGGCCTTTTAAATGTATTATTGAATTTGGTTTGCTAGTATTTTGTTGAGGATTTTTGCATCTATTTCATCAGGGATATTGGCATGTATCTGCATTTCCTTAAGGTTTTTTTCTGGGGTTTTATCTTGTTCTCTTGTTTGGAACATATTCCTTTTTCCTCATTTTGCTTGATTCTCTCTCTCTTTGTTACTTCTTTTTTTAAAGATTTGTTTATTGGGGTGCCTGGGTGGCTCAGTAATTTAGCATCTGCCTTTGGCTCAGGGTGTGATTCTGGGGTCCTGGGATCAAGTCCCACAGAGGCTCCCCAGAGGGAGCCGCTTCTCCCTCTATCTGTGTTTCTGCCTCTCTCTGTGTGTCTTTCATGAATAAATAAATAAAATCTTTAAAAAAAAGAGAGAGAGAGAGAAAAGACAAGCATAAAAAAATAAACATTTGTTTATTTGAGAGAGACTCCCTCTATCTGTGTTTCTGCCTCTCTCTGTGTGTCTTTCATGAATAAATAAATAAAATCTTTAAAAAAAGAGAGAGAGAGAGAAAAGACAAGCATAAAAAAATAAACATTTGTTTATTTGAGAGAGACTGTGGGGGGAGGGGCAGGGGGAGAGTGAGAGAGAAAATCTCAAGCAGACTCCCACTGAGCATGGAGCCTGACACAGGGCTTGATCTCACCACCCTGAGATCATGACTTAAGCCAGAATCAAGAGTCAGATACTTAATTGACTGAGCCACCCAGGCACCACTGTCTTTGTTTTTATGTATTAAGCACAACTGCTGTCTCTCCCAATCTTAAAGGAGTGGTCACAGGAAAATGGGATGTGTTTCAGTCTTCTGTTTATGCAGTGTCCTGGGGGTAACAGCCTGCCAAGGACTGCCTCTATGATTACGTCAGCCCCAAGGAGCCCAGAAATGGAAGCACCCTGGCCACCAGAGTGAGCATTCAAGGAATATCCCTTGTGTGAACAACTTTGGCAGGGCCATAAAGGAAGGATGGACCAGGACAATACCATCCACTGGATTTACTTATGGAATGAGGCCTCGTGGAAGCATCCAGCTGGGTAGTCCTCTTGCTGAGTTCAGTGAGGAAGGGCCATGTGGTAGCACAGGGGCAGGGCAAACAGCACTAGCAAGGTAGAGGGACAGTGCAAAAATGGCACCTGCCACTCCAGCAGATGGTGTAAGATTAAGCTAATGAATCTCCTTCATATAAGATCTAAGTTTTTTTCTTTTTTTTTAATATTTTATTTATTTATTCATGAGAGACTCTCTGTGAGAGGCAGAGACATAGGTCCTGCAGGACTGGATCCCAGGACCCCTTGATTCAAAGGGAGATGCTCAACCACTGGGCCACCCAGGTGCCCCAGGTCTAAGTTCTTTTCAACATCCCATTTTTGATGAATCCCAAGATGGACAAATCTATACATTGAGAGTGGAGTCTCAGTTTCGTAGAGTCTTGGTTCTCCTGAATATGAACCATACTGGTTTTCAAAGCCAGACATTTTGGGGGCTCATCTCTGGTGCAGATCCTAAGGATGAGAATACCTGATGTGAAGCTTGACCCCCTTACCCCTCAGAGATATAGTTCATATTTATTAGATCCCTCCTGCTTTGGGTTGCCACATTGGAGGGTAGGATTTTTGGTGACACTATGTCTCTGCCTCACCTACCCATCTTGATGTGATCTCTTTTTTTTTAAGATTTTATTTTTAAGTTATCTCCACACCCAACATGGAGTTTGAACTCAGGACCCCAAGATCAAGGGGTGCATTCTCTACTGACTGAGCCATCCAGGCACCCTTGATGTAGCCTTTCTATCCTTTATTGTGGAAGAGCTGTTCAGGTAGCTTTTGGGTCTTTTTCAGACAAAGTTGTTCTATATGAAGCTGAAGATTTGATGTATCTGTGGAAAGAGTTGAGGTCAGGATCTTCTTATGTTACCGCTTGAACCACTCATTTTAACTTTATATTTTAAAATAATTATAGACTCCTAAGCAGTTGTGAAAATAGCACAGAGGGTCATGTATACCTATCATCCAATTCCCCAAATGGATCTTACACTGATATAGTATATTATCAAAGCCGGGAAACTGACATGGTGTGCCTTTTAAATTGGATAAAGAGGTACCAAAATTTCAGGATTTATTGAAAAGCTAAAATGAAGTAATCAATATGGAGCAAGTAACTGGTACCTGACATGGCTCTGCTGAACTTGTTTCAATTCTCTTCTTCTTTTTCCTTTTTTCCTCTATTTTGCTTTTTTCTGAGATTGCCTATCAAGCTCTATTTTTCAGACAACTATCAAGGTAGATGCAAATATTTCATAATATGCACTAAAACTTAAACAGTGATTGTTGGGGATCAGATTATAGGAGACTTCTAAGTTGTACATTTCTGTAATGAGTAAGCTTTGAGGTTTTATCATTTTGTGTTTTTTTCAAAGAATAGCGTGTTTTATTCTTATTATTAGAAACACAAGAAAGAAGACAAAAACAAACTTAAATGATCAACCTCCCAGGAATGTGTGTGGTAAGCCAGTAAAGGATTACTAAAGGGTATGGCAAAACCAGAGCACATTACTCAGTTTTGTAATCCATATTTTCCAGTTACTTGTACATAAAGTATTTGAAGCATGTTTGAGCGAGTATTTCTGTAGTACAACATGCTACGGCAGTGATTAAAAGAAATCCAGCTTTTCTGAAAAATACTGTTAATTTTCTAAATATAAATCTTAACCATCTGGCAGAGAAATGCTTAAGGAATTTAATGTGTATTTCAACTTGAAAAACAAAAATATTTAATTAGAAACAGATAAACCTAGAGATAACTCATCTGCATTCATTAATTAGTAGTCTGATGTATTTAAGATAACAAATATATGTAATCTGGTTCCTCTGAAGTCCTCTGTCTTGCAGCCTCTTATATATTAACTTATGAAGAAAAAAGGTATGCAAACAAAGCTTGTATTTTTAATGGCTTTTTCTTTTTAATTTCCTTCATTATCTTTTAAATGTTAGTGTAGTTGGGGAGCATCATAGTTATACAATTTAATTTTGTTGCTAGAAAAGCTGTGGCAATTGAATTTTTCTTCAGCACCTTTCTATAACATTTTTTTCTCAGAGAGGGAGGAGGGAGGGGCAGAGGGAGAAAGTGAGAGAAAATCTTAAGCAGGCTCCACATTCAATGGGGAGCCTCACACAGGGCTTGAGATCATGACCTGAGCTAAACTCAAGAGTTGGACGCTTAACCACCTGAGCCACCCAGGTGCCCCTACATTACAGATATTTTTAAAATACTTTTTAGTAGGGACACCTGGATAGTTCTGTCAGTTAAACGTCTGCCTTCAGCTCAGATCATGATCCCAGGATTCTGGGATTGAGCCCAGAGTGGGGCTCCCTACTTAGTGAGGAGCCTGCTTCTTCCCCCCCCCCCCCCGTGCTCGCTCTCTCTCTCTCTCTCTCTCAAATAAATAAAATAAAAAATACAACAATAAAATAAAATGCTCTTTAGTAAATGCTCATTGGTAATAAAGCCAGGTTTTGAACTCCAGCCTACAGACTTGCAACGTTATATAATTTTTTCTGTATTGTACTTCCTCTTCCTCTCTTGGAATTGATCAACTTTAGGGGTGTCTTTGTCTTTGACCACAGCCTCTTTACCTTCTATTTCTCTTGTTTCTTATACTTCCCCTGAGATGCTACAAGCTTGATTACTTTAGAATCCATGAACCCCTGATGACTTACTTTGGCTTCTTATTCTGCCTGGCTCATGTGGGCATGATCAATTGTTTTAAAAACTATTTTCTTTATTGTCAGTTGAATTAATAATTCTTTGACTGTGACAAGTAATATAAAAGTTGTAAAGTTTTCTGACCTTAGATTACTTATTATTCCAGAATCTTCTCACCTTTTGACTTCATAGATTCTCTAATCCTAATTTTGGGTTGTTATATTTTTGCTTCATTATATAGCCATGAATCAGGTTAATGGGGTCTGGGGCACATGTATGTTGCATAATTTCATCTAGGCTGTAACTTCATCTCTTTGTAAAATCTATGGCTTTTTAAAATATTTTTTTCAAATCTTTTCCATTCTTCCCAAACTATCAAGTTGCTTTTCTCACTTAGATTCCCACTCTCAGGGCAGCCCGGGTGGTTCAGCGGTTTAGCACCTCCTTCAGCCCAGGGCCTGATCCTGGAGACCTGGGATCGAGTCCCACATCAGGACCCCTGCATGGAGCCTGCTTCTCCCTCTGCCTGTGTCTCTGCCCCTCTCTCTCTCTCTCTCTCTCTCTGTCTCTCATGAATAAATAAATAAAATCTTTAAAAAAAAAAAAAAAAGATTCCCACTCTCAGTGTATGGTCTTGCCTTCTACTTGACTCACTTTTGTCCTTAGTCACTTTCTACCCCAAGCTATTTTCTGGGGATGACCGGCCCTTTGAAGTCCTCTTGATGTAATTGAAGACATTTCAGCACTTTACACAATATCTCTGTCATGCAGGTTGATGGGTAAGATTTTTCTTAAGCTTCATTGCAGAGAAAAGTTGTCACTCGTAAGTAGCTGATTTGTTTTGAACCTGTATACACTACGGGCATTTTGACTAATCATGCTTCACACTTTATTTTGTCCACTGAAAAACTCCGAGCAGTTTTTATTGTCCATGCTAACAACTATATGTGACCTATGACATTTAACTTGATGTAATAATCTTACCCCTAGTTTCATATTTTTATTTATTTTTAAAGATTTTATTTATTTATTCACGAGAGACAGAGAGAGAAAGAGGCAGAGACACAGACAGAGGGAGAAGCAGGCTCCATGCAGGGAGCCTGACATGGGACTCAATCCCTGGTCTCCAGGATCAGGCCTTGGGCTGAAGGTGGTGTTAAACCTCTGAGCTACCCAGGCTGCCCCAGTTTCATCTTTTTATTTAAAATTCTATTAATATCTTCTTCCCTGCCTTCTTCATCTATTTTTTGTCATGTTAGATTGCATGTGTTTCTTTTGTTTTGTTTTTTTTTAAGATTTTATTTATTCATGATAGATATAGAGAGGCAGAGATGTAGGCAGAGGGAGAAGCAGGCTCACCATGGGGAGCCCATTAAGGGACTCAATCCTGGGACTCTGGGATCATGCCCTGCGCCAAAGGCAGTCCCCTCAACCACTGAGACACCCAGGCATCCCGCATTATATTTCTTTTGTTTTGAAAAGGTAATATATATTCATTTTAATAAAATTCAATAGTATAGAAAACACACATAGAAAAATAAAACTCAGTGTAGAAGATAATCAGCAAAATGAAAAGCTGTTGTGCTGAGATTTCAGAAAAACCATCAGAAGTCATTTTATTAATAAGTTCTTTAGCAGCAAGATGAATTCATAAAGGTTCATTTTCACTACTAGGAGTTAGGCTGAGCTTGTTATATAGCTCTGTACACGAACAGGCATCAATGGTTTTCTGATAAACTATTGCTACTTAATTTACACTAATTGATAGAGTTTGATGAACCATCAACTTTTCTCACTAACCTTTGTTTTATAGCTTTGTGCAATTACCTAAAAAAAGTTTTTAGATATCTTCAAACCTGACTCCAGAGAAGATTCCCAGTTTTCATTGAAAAAAAAGGTGAAATCTATAGCATAAGCAAATGTCTCATCTTCTTTTCTTTGGATGTTAAGAACATAAAGGCAGGGGCTCCTGGATAGCTTAGTTGGTGAAACGTCTGCATTCGGATTAGGTCATGACCCCAGATCCTGGGATCAGGCCCCATGTTGGGCTCCCTGCTCAATGGGAGTCTGCTTCTCTGTCCTGCCTCTCCCCGTTTGTGTCCTCTCTCTCTCTCTCTGTCAAATAAATAAAAACTTTAAAAAAAAAAAAAGAACATAAAAACAAGTAGAGTAATAAAGAGAAAAATATGTCCAATCCTTTTTTTGTTTTCTTAACAAATCTAGCTCATATAGTAATTTAGAGTACAATATAACCACAACAATAAAAGGTCTTATTAAGTCAAATCATGGGGGAGATCATGATCAGTTTGTCCCCTAGTTATAATAGGAATTTTTTTTTTTTTTAGTTTCAGAGGTAGAGTTTAGCAATATAATAGGAAATTTTTGAATGCACACTATACGCTAGGCTCTGTACTTATTCATGGAATGTTGGCCATCTATTATGAGCTAGGAATGTGCTATTATGTGCTAGGCCATCTATTATGTACTAACCCTAGGAACTGGTAAACAAAACAGACATGCTACTTGCCCTCAGTTAATCTTCACAATAACTCTTTGCAAGAGGTACATTATGGCTGAGAAAATTCAACGCTCAGAGAGGTTAACTAGACTGTCCAGAGTTGCACAGCCATTAAATGGTGGAGTTAGGATTTGAATATGAGTCTATCTTGTTCCAAAGTCTTTGTTCTTCCACAAAGTTACAATACCGTGTACAAATGTGCCAGAGGGGTGAGGGAGTGCAAGCATATATACAAAGTTATATAAAAGCATGGAACCAGTAATCCACATTGCCTAAATGAGCCTGCTGTTTTATCTGGTTTGGATAATCTAGTGTAAAATGACTACTGCAGTCTTCTCACTGGCACCCCTACAGTCTGTTCAAAACCCAGCACCCAGAGTGATCCTCCTAAAATACAAACCCTGTCAGGTCATTCCTCTATACAGAAACCTCCAGTGGAGATTTCTCCTCCCTATACCCAATTCCTCCTTCTTTCATACCTAGAAGTAACCATAGACATTGCTATTAGTTTGGTGTAAATCCTTTCAACTTTGAGTACTGGTTTATAACCTTTTTATTTAAACATAAATAGAATCAACTACATGTATTCTGCAAATTGCTTTTCCCTTTGTATTTACAGTTGAATATCCTGTGTTCTTTTTTTTTTTTTTTTTTAAGATTTTATTTATTTGAGAGAGAAAGAAGGCACAAGCAGGGAGAACAAGAAGCTGACCCCCTGCTGAGTAGGAAGCCCAAGGTGGAGCTTGATCCCAGAACCCTGGGATCATGACCTGACCTTAAGGCAGACACTTAATTGACTGAGCCACTTAGGCACCCTGAATGTCCTGTGTTCTTAACATGAAATATATATTCCCTTGATATGTATTGTTATAAAATAGAATGAGGAAAGTTTTCTGTTTTATGAATTCCACATCACATGACTTTTATCATGCTGCTGTATAATTGTGAATTTTATAGTCATAAAACAAATAACATCTTTTATAACAATTATACTTTTATAGCTATAGCATGAAGTAATTCATTTTTAAAAATGCCATTGCTTTGGAGCATCTGGCTAGCTCAGTCGGTAGAGCATGTGACTCTTGATCCTGGGGTCATGAGTTCAAATCCCGTGTTGGGTGTAGAAACTACTTAGACATCTTTAAAAAAAAAGTGCCCAGAAAAATACAGTTGCCATAACAGTGTCATATTTGTTATGCAGTAAGATTTATCAACAGAGCAAACTCTTCTAACTATACATGACATGACATAGATGCTTCAATTATAATTATAGAATTTCTTCTTTACCATAGTAACCCCTCAGTTGAGCAATTTCAACTGCTTTTGCCTCCCGTCATTAATAGAGATATTAGGCTATATAAAGTAAAATGCAGGAGAACTGATGGCCAATAATGGAGCCAGAAGACTTGGCTCTACATATTCAAGGCTAATTAATTATTAGGTAAATTAGATGTTACATTGTAGGTAAAGACTACAAACTATGGCTCAGATTTGCTTTTGATAGGAAATAGGATTTCATTTATTTCCCTGTTTTAGTTTTGTATTAAATATGCTAAAACCTTTTCATTTTTAATTGCAGTCTCGAGTTATAGCTGTATTGGATTGGGAGCTTTCAACCATTGGTCATTCTTTGTCAGACTTAGCTCATCTCTCTCTGTTCTACTTTTGGCCAAGGAGCGTTCCATGGATAAACCAAAATTGTAATTTTCAAGAAAACAAAGGTACAAAACCATTATGTTGCCTAAATTGCTATTAATGTAAAAATATATTTATTCTTCATAATTAAAAGTAAGATTATATTGCAATTTTAGATAAGTAGCTCTTATTTGTTTCTTGAAATGTTTCTAAACAATTTTATTCTTGATTTCTCTGAACAATAGCATTTCACTTTTAGTAATTTATGATAAAATGTAGCCATTTATATACTTCATTCTTTTGGAAATCAACATTCACAACATGTTTGTTATGTGGTTTAATGGTTATTATATTCAGTTTTGTATACATATGCAATATCATTACATTTGAAATAGTCACCATGCTATCTTTATTACATTTCATAGTGTGTATTGTTTTTATAGGGATACCATCAATAGAAGAACTTATTTCAATATATTGCCGCTGCAGGGGAATTAACTCTGTTCTTCCTAACTGGAATTTCTTTCTTGCCCTTGCATATTTTAAAATGGCTGGAATAGCACAGGTAATTGATGGTGAGCAAAATATGTTGTACCATTATTTATTAATGTACTGTTCACAGTATTTTCTGGGCTTCAGGAGTTTTATGTTCTTTGTCCTTAAATCATTTTGATTTTGATAATGATAAATAGCAGACATGGGTAAATATGAATCCAGAATTTACAGAATAGCAATTTGGCAAGGGAAAAAAATTGAGTAGCAAAATGTTTATCACTTTTTGGTATGATGAACTTAAAAGATAGGAGAGGGAAGAGAGAAAGACATAATGATAAGAAGAGAAAAGCATGTGAAAACTGGTTATTTCCTGAATATCCAATTTAAGAAAGAGCTAAAATATTTTAATGATGTCTGCTTTGTTTTTTTTTTTAAATTTTTTTTATTGGAGTTCAATTTGCCAACATATAGCATAACACCCAGTGCTCATCCCAAGTGCCTCCTTCAGTATCCATCACCCAGTCACCCCAACCCCCTGCCCACCTCCCCTTCTACTGCCCCTTGTTAATTTCCCAGAGTTAGGTTTCTCTAATGTTTTGTCACCCTCACTGATATTTTCACTCATTTTCCCTCCTTTCCCTTTACTCCCTTTCACTAATTTTTATATTCCTCCAATGAATGAGACCATATAATGTTTGTCCTTTTCCAATTGACTTATTTCACTCAGCATAATACCCTCCAGGTCCCTCCACATTGAAGCAAATGGTGGGTATTTGTCGTTTCTAATGGTTGAGTAATATTCCATTGTATACAGAGACCACATCTTCTTTATCCATTCAATGATGTCTGCTTTGAACTATAAAATCATTTATTAACCAGGGCTGAACTATAAACCATTTATTTTTTTTAAAAGATCTTATTTATTTATTCATGAGAGATACAGAGAGAGAGATAGAGAGAGGCAGAGACACAGGCAGAGAGAAGCAGGCTCCATGCAGGGGGCCTGACACGGGACTGGATCCCAGGTCTCCAGGATCATGCCCTGGGCAGAAGGCAGTGCTAAACCTCTGAGCCACCCGGGCTGCCCTATAAAACCATTTATTAACCAGGGTTGGAAGAAAGAAATGCTTTTGCATGTCCCAAAGCCTCACACAGTATGTAGATTATAGTAGCCTCTTAATATGTTTTTGAGAGAATAAATAAAATTTTCCATTTTATAAATAAATAAAAATTTAAAAAAAAAAAAGAAAATTTAAAAAAAAGGGATCCCTGGGTGGCGCAGCGGTTTGGCGCCTGCCTTTGGCCCAGGGCGCGATCCTGGAGACCCAGGATCGAATCCCACGTCGGGCTCCCTGCATGGAGCCTGCTTCTCCCTCTGCCTGTGTCTCTGCCTCTCTCTCTCTCTGTGACTATCATAAATAAATAAAAATTAAAAAAAAAAAAAAGAAAATTTAAAAATTTAAAATTTTCCATTTTATAGCAGTCATATTTATGACATTAATTTTATGAGGAAATTGAGCATAAACTCAGTTTTTTAAAATTACAGCTTAATCTAAAGTGTATTCTTTTTTCCTTGGGGGTGGGGAGACAGAGAAAGAGGGAGATAAAGAATCTTAAGCACGCATAAGGGGCTGGATGTCACCACCCTGAGATTACGACCTGAGCCAAAATCAAGAGTCCAATGCTTAACCAACTGAGCCACCCAGACCCCTCTAAAATGTATTCTTTTTTTATACTGATTTAGTTTCCATGTGCTTTGAATCTTGGGAGTTTAAGAAATTGAGATGCTTCATTACTGACAAAGGGCTAAGGCTTGGAGGAATAAGTAAATAAGAGATTTTTAGAAACAAAAAAGAATGGGAAAAGAAGGATTAAGGGTTTTTTCCCCCTTGTCTTCAGAGTCCATGCTATCTATGACCAACTAAAATATCTTCTAAGAATATAGTTGTAAAAAAATTTTAAAAAGGAATATAGTTGTATTACCTTTCATCCTGTATTTTAGAATCACAGTAATCATGTTGGCTGGATGGGTTTCTCAAAAGAGGGTTTATAGTGTGTTTTTTATATTTGTCAGTTTCCACAAATCAGATGGGCTGACAAATGGGCTTTGAATTTAAAATGGATTTTCATTTCAAACGAAAGTTTGACTTGGATTATTTCGTAATTAGTATGTATGTCATAGACTATATGTGGTAACAGAGATGATCATAAACCTTGCATTCTAACTACAAATATGAAATTGGAAATGATGGAAGTTCTATTAGAATGTTTAGTTGCATAAAGAATTACATGAAGAAATGAAACTAATGAAATTCAGTTAATTGTGTTAGGATGAGACGAGCAAGGGAGAGGAGAGTGTGTTATATTAAAGTACAGAACACGGAGAAGAAAGAAAAACTAATTAGTATTCAACTGACCCTGTTTGAGGAGATGGTTAATTAAACTAGGAGTCCAAAATATGAGGGAAATAAATATTCTTAGAGATCATCTCATTGCTTTCTCTTTAGTTTTTTGGGGTTTTTTGTTTTATTTTGGTTTCTTTAGATTTTCCCCCGTTATGAAGGGAGAACAGTGATCTTTAAACAGTGATATATAAGGTGCTGCCAGTCTGGTATCTTTGTTAACTCCTGACCTCATTTTCAAGTTTGATTTGATTTCTAGTTACAATTGGTAGGATGAGAGTGTGTTAACCAAATGATAGATGTATAACTCTTTAACTTAGGGGGGTATAATTATCCCTATGTGTAAATAAATAGAATTGATGGTCTGATTTACATCTTGATACCTTGTGAGTTTAGTGACTCACATAGCTGGGAAACTGTGGAGAGACTGGATAGCTGAAGAATAATTTTCAATGAATCTTAATTGCTCTTTTTTTTTTAAGATTTTATTTATTTATTCATCACACACACACACACACACACACACAGAAAGAGAGGCAGAGACACAGGCAGAGGGAGAAACAGGCTCCATGCAGGAAGCCTGACGTGGGACTCGGTCCTGGGTCTCCAAGATCACACCCTGGGCTGAAGGCGGCACTAAACCACTGGGCCACCAGGGCTGCCCTTAATTGTTCTTTTTTAATTTACTTATAGGGTGTATATAGTAGATATCTTCTGGGAAATAATGCATCTGAGAATAGCTTTCTGTTTGCCAAGATTGTGCAACCTCTGGCAGAAACTGGATTACAACTCTCAAGAAGGTAAGCAAAGTCAATTCCTTTTCTAACTCAAATTAGAGCCTTTATTAGGTATATGAAGTCTGTAAACTTTAGGAGGATAGGGACTTTCTATTACTTACACAAGGATGGCTGCTGCTAGTTATAGCAATTTTTTTGTAAATCTCTTATATGCCTGAAAATAAAATGACTTCAAATATAAAGAAAATAACCCAGATTCATGATTAAAAGCTTTTGTTTTGTTTTGTTTTGTTTTTTGCCAACTTGACTGAGTATATAAACTTTTAAGGATATAGATTAAAACTCTGAAATGTTTCTTTCTAATATTTAAGTTACTTACATATACCTATTTAAAAGTATATCTTATAAAGGATGGTTTATTAATTTTAGAAGTATTGCTCTCTTCTATCATATTTCATGAAATTTTAATGATTTCATAAGTGTCTTCGAAATCCATATCACTTTGAGGCATCTAATTCACTTATTAACCACATACTCCCATCTAAGTGATGCGATATATAGCACTTACTGAATGCATAGATGATGCTGTCCTTAGAAATTCTGTCCAGGCCACAAGTATCCAGGATAAAAAACATTAGGACGGTTATGTTTTACAATCCATCTTATAGATGGATAAGTGTTCTCTGTAATGTAACAGATAGTGTTGCTCTTCATAAAGATCTTTATAATGACATCCAGCAGTTGTATTTGTGAGGAATACACTAAAAATAATTACTAAATTTGTGTTCAATTTCTTCACTTCCTTTTTGAGAGATTATAAGTGACTTTAATAAAGATTCAAAACTACCACTGATTGAAATCATGTCAGGCTAATGTTTTACCCACGTAGTGCTTTCACCATTAGTTTCATGTTCAGAGTAAAGTGATTCTGCATTCATCCCATAATATGAAAAACTTAAGAAATTCCAAAATTTGGCAATTCCTGAGGGATATTTTGAGGGAGTTGGAAAAAACTTCACATTATATTTGGAGATACATAATAATGATTTGGGACACCTTTATAACTTTTTTTTTTTTTTTTTTTAATAAAGAACTTTCAGTACTACACCACCACAAATTGGTACTTCCCCACAGTTGTTTGCACAGAGTAAGACTGGCCAGGAAGTTCTTGCTAGGGTGAAGCATTTCATGAAACGACACATCCTTCCAGCTGAAAAGGTAAGTACTGTATAAACAAACAGAATGTATTTGTGTTCAAGGACTGTTGATGAATTAAGTCTGGTATCTCTTCTAGGAGTACCATGGTACACTATCTTTGTAGTCAGTCCTTACTTTTTCCCCCTCCTCATCTTAGCACTGAGCTGCTGCAGAAGCTGATAAACTTCTAAAATATGCCAAGGGAATGCCACAGCTAAATCTTTAGAATTAAAATACAGTCAAAGGGGATAAACTGTTGTAAAGTTGAGATCCTAAATATATTAGAGTAAAACATGACTTTCGGGCCTTTAAAAAAGGATTTTTTTAAATTAATTAATTTTTTTTGAGAGAGAGAGAAGGGGAGAGCACACTCAATTGAGGAAGGAGCAGAAGGAGATGAATAAGCAGACTGTGAGGAGTGGGGAACTCCACACGGGGCCCAACGCCACAACCCCAAGATCATGACCTTAGCCAAAATCAAGAGTTGGGTGCCCAACTGACTGAGACACCCAGGCACCCTAGAGCCTTTTCATAAGGCAGTGACTGTCAGTCTTTTTTTATGGATCCATATGAGAATTAAGAAAACTGTAGTCTGTAGCCTAAGCAAAATGGACATAACCAGAAAATGTCATATACCTTTAAATCTATTCACAGATACTACTACCTCTCTCCCTACAAGTTAGTCGTATAAGGCCTTAAATTTCAGTAAGTTCACTAAGGGTAGAGAAGTAACATGGTACATTCACTTGTTCAGTTAATATGTGATTATTAGGTACTTAATAATGGGTTAGGCATCTGGACAGTCATCAAAAGTAAAAGAAAAAGACAGACAGAGCTAATGCTTCCACAGAGCTTATACTTTAGCAAAAGAAAGATATTCAATAAGAGATAATAATGCTGTGAAGAAAAGATAAAAGCTATTATGAGCATACATAGACAGGTGGGGCCAGATATGTGTGTGAGTTGAACACTGGTGTAGAAATTGTAAGGATTTGATTTTTTGGTCCATTCCCGCCATAAGTTAGGTGGTCATGAACAAATAACTTTAATTCTCAGTACTTGAATCTTTCATCTGTGATGTGCATGGATATAAGTATACAACAAATTCTCATTTTGATTTTCTATGATTCTGAGAGGTCTAAAGCTATACTGACCAAATAGGAAACTGAAAAAGACTAAAACTCTTTCAACAAAAATGTTCAGAGTCAATATGTGTTTATAAGGCAGTTACTGTTGTTGCTTGAACTACATAAATAATTACCATATTTTTATTTTTTTAAGATTGTATTTATTTATTCATGAGAGACACATAGAGAGAGGCAGAGACACAGGCAGAAGGAGAAGCAGGCTCCTTGAGAGGAGCCCAATATAGGACTTGATCCCAGGACCCTAGGATCATGCCCTGAGCCAAAGACAGACGCTCAACCACTGAGCCACCCAGGCATCTGAATTACCATATTTTTAATAACGATCTAGCATGAGATGAATTTTCCTGACACTGGGTATAGTTTTCTTTCTTTCTTTCTTTCTTTCTTTCTTTCTTTCTTTCTTTCTTTCTTTTTTAAGAAAATACTACTTAAATATGAGGAAATTCTTTCTAAAATAGTCTCTTAACAGAGACAATATACAGTGACTTTACAGGTAATACAAAGGACTAGATTCGTTTCTTTCAATAGTCACTCTAAATGTAAATGGGATAAACGTCCCAATCAAAAGACACAGGGTCCCAGATGGATAAAAAAACTAACACCCATCAATATGCTGTCTGCAGGAGACTCATTTTAGACCCAAAGACACCTCCAGATTGAAATTGATGGGTTGAAAAACATTTATCATGCTAATGGACATCAAAAGAAAATGTAGCGATCCTTAGACAAACTTGATTTAAGCCAAAGACTAAAAAGAGATGAAGAGATGGGATCCCTGGGTGGCGCAGCAGTTTGGCGCCTGCCTTTGGCCTGGGGCTGATCCTGGAGACCCGGGATCGAATCCCACGTCGGGCTCCCAATGCATGGAGCCTGCTTCTCCCTCTGCCTGTGTCTCTGCCTCTCTCTCTCTCTCTCTCTCTCTCTATCATAAAAAAAAAAAATTAAAAAAATAAAAAGAGATGAAGAGGACACTATATCATAATCAAAGAGTCTATTCAACAAGAAGATCTAACAATTTTAAGTATTTATGTCAGTAACATAGGAGCAGCCATTTATATAAACCAAATAATAACAAAATTAAGGAAACACACTGATAATAATACAATAGTAGGGGACTTTAACACCCCCCTTACTGCAATGGACCGATCATATAAGCAGAAGATCAATAAGGAAACAAGGGCTTTGAATGACATACTGGACCAGATGGACTTCACAGATATTCAGAGTATTCCATCCTAAAGCAACAAAATACACATTCTTCTCAAGTACCTATGGAACATTCTCCAGAATAGATCACATACTGAGTCACAAATCAGGTCTGAACTGGTACCAAAGTACCAGTTTCCAGACTGGTACCATATTTCCAGACCATAATGCTTTGAAATTTGAACTCAATCACAAGAGGAAATTTGAAAGAACTCAAATATGTGGAGATTAAAGAACATCTACTAAAGAATGATGGGTCAACTAGGAAATTGAAGGCGAATTTTTAAAAATTCATGGAAACAAATGATAATAAAAACACAACTGTTCAAAACCTTTGGGATGCAGCAAAGGTGGTCCTAAGAGGGAATATATATAGCAATACAAGCCTTTTTCAAGAAACAAGAAAGGTCTCAAATACATGATCTAACCATACACCTAAAGGAGCTGAAAAAAGAACAGCAAGTAAAGCCTAAATCCAGAAGGAGAAGAGAATTAATAATGATTAGAGCAGAAATCAATAAAATAGAAGCCAAAAGAACAGTAGAACAGGCCTATGAAACTAGGAACTGGTTCTTTGAAAGAATTAATAAGATTGATAACCCCATGGCCAGAATAATAAATAAAAGAGAAAGGCCCCAAAGAAACAAAATCATGAATGAAAGAGGAAAGATCACACCAAAGGAAAAAAAACACCACCAAAGAAATGTAAACAGTTATAAGAACATATTATGGGCAACTATATGCCAATAAATTAGGCAATCTGGAAAAAATGGGTGCATTCCTGGAAACATATAAACTATTAAAGCTGAAACAGAAAGAAATAGAAAACCTGAACAGACCCATAACCAGCAAGGAAATTGAAGAAGTAATCAGAAATCTCCCAACAAACAAGAGTCCAGGGCCAGGTAGCTTCCCAAGGGAAT
This sequence comes from Vulpes vulpes, assembly GCF_048418805.1. Lineage (NCBI taxonomy): Eukaryota > Metazoa > Chordata > Mammalia > Carnivora > Canidae > Vulpes > Vulpes vulpes. Next base: position 80,194,468 of record NC_132790.1, on the reverse strand, counting down.
TCTATCAAACATTTAAAGAACTAATACGTATTATACTGAAGCTGTTAAAAAATAGAAATGGAAGGAAAACTTCCAGACTCATTCTATGAGGCCAGCATTACCTTGATCCCCAAACCAGAAAAAGACCCCACCAAAAAGAATTACACACTAATATCTCTGATGAACGTGGATGCCAAAATTCTCACCAAGATACTAGCCAATAGGATCCAACAGTACATTAAAAGGATTGTTCTCGGGCAGCCCAGGTGGCTCAGCAGTCTAGTGGAGCCTTCAGTCCAGGGCCTGATCCTGGAGACTCAGGATTGAGTCCCGCATCAGGCCCCCTGCATGGATGGAGGCTGCTTCTCCCTCCCTCCTTCCCATAAATAAATAAAATCTCTATAAAAATAAAAATAAAAATAAATAAAAGGATTATTCTTGAGATCAAGTGGGATTTATTCTTGGGCTGCCAGAGTGGTTCAACATCTACAGATCAATCAATGTGATATACTACATTAATAAAAGAAAGGGCAAGAGCCATTAATCCATTAATAGATACAGAAAAAGCATTTAACAAAGTACAGCATCCTTTCTTAAAACTCTTCATAGTGTAGAGATAGAGGAAGCATACCTCAATACCATAAAAGCCATATATGAAAAGCCCATAGCAAATATCATTCTCAATGGGGAAAAACTTGAGAGCTTTTTCCCAAAGGTCAGGAACACAGCAGGGATGTCTACTCTCACCAGTGTTGTTCAGTACAATACTAAAAATCCTAGCCTCAGCAATCGGACAACAAAAATAAATAAAATGGATCTGAATTGGCAAAGAAGTCAAACTCTCACTCTTCGCAGATGACATGATACTCTGGAAAACCCAAAAGACTTCACCCCAGAATTCCTAGAACTCATACAGGAATTCAGCAAAGTGACAAGGTATAAAATTAATGCACAGAAGTCAATTGCATTTCTATATGCTAACAAGACAGAAGAAAGAGAAATTAAAGGATCTATTCCATTTACAATTGTACCCAAAATCATAAGATACCTAGGAATAAACCTAACCAAAGAGGTAAAGGATCTGTACTCAAAAAACTATCAAACACTCATGAAAGAAATATAGGAAGACACTAAGAAATGGAAAAACATTCCATGCTCATGGATTGGAAGAACAAAAATTGTTAAGAAGTCTTTGTTACCTAAAGCAATCTATATATTCAGTGCAATCCCTATCAAAATACCATCAATTTTTTTTTTTCACAGAACTGGAACAAATAATCCTAAAATTTGTATGAACAAATAATCCAAAATTTTCCTGGTTTCTGTATAAACCAGAAAAGACTCCAAATAGCATCATAATTTCTGGACTTCAAGCTATATTGCAAAGCTGTAATCATCAAGACAGTATGGTACTGGCATAAAACAGACACATAGATCAATGGAACAGAATAGAGAACCCAGAAATGGACCCTCAACTCTGTGGTCAACTAATCTTTGACAAAGTAGGAGAGAATATCCAACAGAAAAAAGACAGTCTCTTCAACCAGTGGTACTGGGAAAGTTGGACAACCACATGCAGAAGAATGAAACTGGACCATTTTCTTACACCAAACAAAAATAGACTCAAATGGATGAAAGACCTAAATGTGACACAGGAATCCATCAAAATCCTAGAGAAGAACACAGACAGCAACCTCTGTGACCTCAGTTGCAACTGACAGAGTGGGAGAAGGTATTTGCAAATATCTTATCAGATGAAGGTCTAGTATCTAAAATCTATAAAGAACTTAACAAACTCAACACCCAAAGAACAAATAATCCAGTCAAGAAATGAGAAGACATGAACAGACATTTTTCCAAAGAAGACATACAAATGGCCATTGGACACATGAAAAAATGCTCAACATTACCCAGTATCAAAGAAATACAAATCAAAACCACATAGAGATACCACACCAGTCAGAATGGCTAAAATTAACAAGTCAGGAAATGACAGATGGCAGGGATGCAAAGGCAGGGGAACCCTCTTACACTGTTGATGGGAATGCAAACTCTGCAGTCACTCTGGAAGCAGTATGTAGGTTCCTCAAAAAGTTGAAAATAGAGCTACCTTGTGATCTAGCAATTGCACTACTGGGTATTTACCCCAAAGATACAAACGTAGTGACCCAAGGGGGCACCTGCACCTCAAGGTTTATAGGAGGAATATCCACAATAGCCAAACTATGGAAAGAGCCCAGATGGCCATCAACAGATGGATGGATAAAGAAGATGTGGTATATATGCACAATGGAATATTATTCGGCCATCAAAAAAATGAAACCTTGCCATTTGCAACAACATTGATGAACTAGAGAGTATTATGCTAAGCAAAATAAGTCAATCAGAGAAAGACAATTATATGATCTCACTCATCTGTGGAATTTAAGAAACAAAATAGAGGAGCATAGGGGAAGGGAAAGAAAAATAAAAGAAGATGAAATCAGAGAGGGAGACAAATCATAAGAGACTCTTAATCAAAGAAACAAACTGAGGGTTGCTAGAGGGAAGGGGGTGAGGGCAATTGAGTACTGGGTGATGGACATTATGGAGGGCATAGGATGTAATGAGCACTGGGTGTTATATAAGACTGATAAATCACTGAACTCTACCCTCTGAAACTAATAATATACTATATGTTAATTGAATTTAAATTTTAAAAATAGTAAAAAAAATAGTCTCCACTTATACGTGTTCAGTGATTAAGATATCACTTTGGAGACTTTCTGATCTAGTTAGTACATACATAATTTTGAATTTTAAAATTCTGAATTTTGGGGTATTAAAAAGAAAATGAATACTTTTGGTTCAAGATGGCAGACTAAATTCAGCATTTATCTGCTTTCCCTCCAATAAAATCCCATTGGCAATAAAGAAATGTTTTAAAAATGGAATAAGTTGCTAAAACCACAAAAACAGGAGTGGGACAATCAGAGGATTGAAGGTTTTGGAAAGAGAATGGAAGTTGCATTGGAAAGCAGAATGGATCATACCAAAGACTAATCCTTAACAGAGGAAGCCAAACACCTCAAAAGCATTTTGAAATAAGAGAAGGTTATAGCACAGATGGTAACCTTTTTGTTTTGTTTTGTTTTACAATGAAGTCCCCTGTGATTGGCTGATATGGAGAGCAAGAGTGAGAAGGGAAAGAGAAATCAAGATATTTGACTGAAGACTTAACCTGTAGGTGGGCTGCAGGGGTAGGTGTCTAACACACCTGCATAGCAGTGGCATTTGCTTCAAACAGAAGACTATATATAAGAGTACTCTGAAAAAGCAAACAATTTAGACTTATCATAGTGATCATTTCATAACATGAATAACTGTCAAATCACTGTGTTATACACTGGAAACTAATACGATATTGCATGCTAACTACTCCAATTTCAAACAAAACAAAACAAAAAAACAAAGTGAGGAAATTGAGGTCCAGAGACATTAAGCAAGTTGCCTAAATCAAAAAGAGAAGGAAGCCAATGTAGAACAGTGTGGAAAACCTGAACCTTAGAGTTAGAGTATGTGTTCTGATCCAGACTTAACCTAAATTCTACCCTCAGCAAAATATTTCCTTTAAACACTCAACAAACATTGAGCACCTCAGGGGTAGTCACTGTGCTAGATGGTCTGGACATGACAATATTAAGTCTTATTAAGCATTACAATGTTAAGCAAGGAGACAAGTTGCCATGTTTACAGTTAAATGGAAGAGGAAGACAGTGAATCAACACTAGTTATATGCATTAAGAATTTACTCCTCTTCCAGATACTGTGCCAAGAGCTTGAGGTATAGTAACTCATGTAATCCTTGCAGTGGGAGTACAATTTTTACTCTGAGTTGAAAATTAGTCAGAGAATATTTAAGCTATGAGTAATAACCTAGGGCTCTTAAAAAAAGAAAAAAAGCAAATTATCTGTTTCAAAGAAGCTAGGCTTCAACATGAGGGTTAGGGCTCTAGAGTCCTCCATTTTTTGGCTTTTTTTTTTTTTAATAGGGATTTGATGTGAATCCTAGATTGCCTGTTAGCCTGCCTGATTCCTGCCTGCTCACCCTAAAATAAAACATATTTGTTGACATGCTTGTGCTTGGAACCAGCTGATTATTCAAAGGAGAGGCCAGAATTGGCAGAAGAAACCAAGTAGTCTTGCTCTTTCATTTATAAATGTGAATGGAAAATCAAGGGAAACATGAAGCACAGAAAAGAAGTATCACAAGTTAGGTTGTGGTACATCTGCTGAACTTAGTATTATGCAGCTATTACAAAGAATTTTCAATATAAAATAAAATGCCTTATTATAAGTTAAAAAAGCAGTCTGTCTCTAGCTTTTAAGGGAAGATTGTCAATATTTTGTGTGGCAAGAAAAGCCACATTCATTTTCTCTTTGCAGATCATTCAAACCTAGAATATATCCACACCTAATAACATGAGCCTTTTCTTTCATTAAAAATCTTAAACTGGGGATCCCTGGGTGGCACAGCGGTTTGGCACCTGCCTTTGGCCCAGGGCGCGATCCTGGAGACCCGGGATCAAGTCCCACATCAGGCTCCCGGTGCATGGAGCCTGCTTCTCCCTCTGCCTATGTTTCTGCCTCTCTCTCTCTCTCTCTCTCTGTGTGACTATCATAAATGAATTAAAAAAAAATTTTTAAAAATCTTAAACTGGGTTGCATGGCTGGCACAGTCAGTAGAGCATGCAACTCTTGGTCTCAGGGTTGTGGGTTTGAGTCTCACATTGGGTATAGAGCTTACTTAAAAATAAAATCTTAGAAAAAATCTTAAAGCAACATCTGTAAAAATGTTTTATCCTATAGAATGATTCTGAACAATACTAATCCTTGTCTGTGAACATATACCTTTTTTAATGATATTTGGAGAAAAGGAATTAGCTTTTTCAAAACAGGAGGGGGGAAAGCCTATAAAATTCTATCCAAAAAAAAAAAAAAAAAAAATTCTATCCAATATTATTACATGAATAACATGAATTTATTACATTATTACATGAATAACTGTATTTTATAAACTAAGTTTATAAAAATTAAAAGTTGTGTCTAAAAAGTGTCTAGAAAACAAGATTATTTCATATAATAAACCAATATTTTAACAATACACATCTTTAGTAAGACTCTTAATGACTTTTTCTGAACACTTTTACATATTTTTCCAGATTTTTATAATGGGAAAAATAAACCTTATTTAAACTGTTCAAATGACCTTTGAAATTCCTTGGATTTCGTAAAAGTGAGAACATAAGAACCCATTATCTATGAAAATGTTAAAAGGCAGTTCTTCCTATTCAGAATGGACAAGGAGAGGCACCTGGGTGGCTCGGCCATTGAATGTCCGGCTCTTGATTTCAGGTCAAGTCATGAAATCCAGCCCTGCATCGGGCTCACACTAGGCATGGAGCCTGCTTAAGATTCTCTCCTCTCTCTCCCTCTGCCCCGCCCCTCCCCATACATTCATGTTCTCTCTCTAAAAAAATAAAAATAAAGTAGATAAGGAGTCCTTAAAAATAGCGTGTAAAACAAGAACTAGCCACATAGTCTTGAGAACACACTTTTATGTAATGACAACATTAGTAATATTTTCCTATTCAGTATAATAATGTACTAGTAAAGAACTATTGCTTCTTTCTTATAGACTTAAGTTTATTTTTTTTAAAGATTTTATTTATTTATTCATGAGAGAGACAGAGGCAGAGACACAGGCAGAAGGAGAAGCAGGCTCCATGCAGGGAGCCCGACATGGGACTCGATCCTGGGTCTCCAGGACCAGGCCGTGGGCTGAAGGTGACGCTAAACCACTGGGCCACCTGGGCTGCCCCTAGACTTAAGTTTAAAGTGAAAAAATATAAAATAAAATAAAGTGAAAAATATAATGCAAAATTATTTGTAGGCTCAGATTTAAATTTCTGAGCCAACATACTGCAAAACAATATCTCAATCAGGGAATGAGGAAGTTAGATGTTAAGGGTGCTATTTGGGGAGTATTGATCAGGCACCAAGCATATTTTCTGCTCTCTTCTTTCACCAATATACTGTTTTTCATACTCTAAAAGCTAAAGAAAGCTTCTTTGTAATGAGATATTTTAATTCTGACTCCTGCCATACCACAAACAAAGTCTGCTGATCTATAAGTGGATAGACTTTAGAAGTATTAAATCTCACAAGTTTTTATTTTTTTTTATTTTTTTTTTCTCACAAGTTTTTAAATAATTTTATAAACATTGGCATAATCTAATTTCTTAGAACTGTGGTATCATGAAGAGGTAGTCAGAAATGAGGCATTTGTAAATGTATTGCATAATATATTTTTTATCAAACACAGTAGCATTGACTATTTCCATGGCTGTACAAGGGATGGAAATAATAAACAACCCTAAACAGGAAATCTCCAATTTAACTGACTTTCTTGACAGAAATGATGAATGCTGTTCATTCTGGTTAGAAAGAGCTGTCCTTTGTCTTCTTGCAGTTTTCACCAAATACGTCAGTACCCTAGATTAGCCATGCTTAACAAAAAAAAATCTTTTGTATGTTATATGACTGTAAAGAAGTGGAACAATTTTAGAAAATAATTTTGTAGTATGGACTTGTGACAATATTTATAGCCTTTAATCTAGTAATTCTAGCCTAAGTGTAAAAAAATAGGTACGGAGATGCTATAATAACAAAATATTGAAGAATGCCATCACAATCCATATTTTAGTTCATTTTGATTCTTTTAATTGCACAAATTAGAAATTATTATTGTTTTATGTGGCTAGTTTTTAACTTAGATTTACCCATGTATTTATCACTTTATTTACTGTTTCTTCTTGTAACTCAGAGGTTTCTTTTAGGATCTTTTTTTTTTTTTTTTCTTTTAGGATCTTTAATGAGAATCTGCTAGTAACCTTTTCTTTGATCTTTATTTTTCCCTTTTCTTTTCCTTTTTTTGCTCAGGAGAGGTAAGTAATGAATAACTCAGATTCAGATTCTCTTTGTCTTTCTGTTTATTTCTAATACCTTTATTTTGTCCTAATTCTTGAAAGATTATTTTATTGGATATAGAATCCTGGGTTGACAGTTATATTCTGGTGTCATTTGACACCAGATGACTTCACCACTGATTTCTGGTGTCATTTGTTGCTTTGGCAAGTCAGTTCTCACTTGTTTAATTATCAATGATGTCGGGCTACCTGGGTGTTTCAGTAGGTTAAGTATCTAACTCTTGGTTTCATCTCAGGTCATGATCTCAAGGTTGTAAGATTGAGCCCCATGTCAAGCTCTGTGCTCATTGGGGAGTCTGCTGGAGATTCTTTCTTTCCCTCTGCCCCTATCCCCCATTCGTTCTCTCTCAAATAAACATCTTTTTAAAAATTATCATTGATCTGTCCTTCCACCCCCCACCCCACCTTTTTTTTTCTTTTTTTAAGATTTTATTTATCTACTCATGATAGAGAGAGAGAGAGAGACAGGCAGAGGGAGAAGCAGGCTCCATGCCTGGAGCCCGACACGGGACTCGATCCCAGGACTCCAGGTTCACGCCTGGGCCAAAGGCAGGCATTGAACCGCTGAGCCACCCAAGAATCCCCAACCTTTTAAGAGCTTTTGTTCCTCCTTGGTGTTCAACAGTTTATGCTTTGGCTTTATTTTATTTTCTGAATTTGAGAATTGGTGTCTTTCATCAGTTCTAAAAACTCAGATGTAATTTTTTCCAATATTCCCTCTTCTTTATCTAGGATCCCCAGTTAGACTAATGCAAAAACTTTTCTCTATATCCATCATGTCCCTTAACCATTCATATTTTCTTTTATTGAAGTTCGGTGCTTCATTCAATAAATAAGTAATTTCTTCATATTTTCTTCCAATTTATTTATTTTTTTCAGCTATATCTAATCTATTTTTTGACTATCCATAGCGCAGTGGTTCTCAAAAGTTGGGAGTGTCAGGAAAGGCCTGGGTGGCTTAGTGGTTGAGCGTCTGCCTTTGGCTCAGGGCGTGATCCCAGAGTCCCAGGATCGAGTCCCATGTTGGGCTACCTGCATGGAGCCTGCTTCTCCCTCTGCCTATGTCGCTGCCCCTCTCTTTCTGTGTCTGTCATGAATAAATACATAAAATCTTAAAAAAAAAAAAAAAAAGTTGAGAGTGTCAGAATTGCCAGAGCTTGTAAAGAATACAGAAGCCGTAGGCTCATTGAAATAGGATAAGTCATGGATCCTTGTGTCCTCACCAAGTGCCCCAAGTATTCTGATACCACCAAAATTTGAGAACCACTGCTTGAATTTTTAAATTTCATTACTTTGGTTTTTCTTTTCCTCAGGTTGCCTTTGGTTCTTTATCCTTTTTTTTTGTTCTGTTCTTTATCAAATTTGGCCAATTTTGACAACCCTTGTCATACTTTTGATTCATTCCTTTATTCTTGAAATCTCTTGGACACAAATACTTTATTCTGTATCTGGTTATTATTTTATCTGTAGTCTCTGGGGAGTGTGATTCTGTTTTGTTACACTTTTGGTTTTGCCAATTTTTGCTAATGGTGTTTGAAACAAGTAATTTAGTAACCCCTGAAGAGTCAGGATTTTTACTTCTGGCTGCTGAGGAATTTTCTTATTGTTTTTCCAACACAGCTATTCATTACTACATGTATTTTTAAAATTATTTTAAATATTTTCTCTGACATTTTTAATTGTACTACTTTGAGAGGGGTTCTTATGACCACCCAGTATGCCATATTGCTAAAAATAGAACACTCAAAATTTGGTACAAGATTTTGGAAGTCTGTTATCTAATATTGAGGCAGCATAATTTCGTGAGCAGCAAACCTCTAGAATTGTTTATATTTGTATATCTGGTCTTAGAAATATTACTTATTTAATAGCAGCTCAAAAAGCTTCTTTGCCTACATATATTTACTTTGGATATTTGCAGCTTATGGCATTATTTACTTTATATTTACTTTAGCTAATAAACTTTTTTTCTTGTTATTACTTTAAGGAGGTAATTGAGTTCTGTGTTCAAAATGAAAATTCAGTGAACAAATGGAAAAAACCTTTAGTGATTGATAAACTTAAGGTAAGAAAAATGAGGAAACCTTTAACATTAGAAAATGTATATGTAGGTGTTTTTTTTTAAACCTTAGTTTGTTATTGCTGTTGTTATTATATATGTAGAGAATAAATATATCAATAATAACTTTTAAAGAGAAAGTTAAAAATAGAATCCACAGTATACAAATTGGGTTACATAGAGTTTTGTATAAAGTATAGGATGAGGATAGCTTCTTACAGCTGTTGAAAGAAAAAAGATGATCAACACCACTCACAACCATCTGTTGTGAAATTGCAATAGAAGTCAAACAGGACATTTGTTCCACATGGCTCAGTCTATTTCATGATTTTAAATCCTAACCACAACACATGTAAGAAATTAAAATGTACAAAATAGTATGTTTGGCGTAATTATACACAAATGTGGGAGATTCAGTAATAACTGTGATTCAATAAGAAATACTCAAGAAAGCAAATGTAGTTTTTCAGCCAAATATAAGGAAAGTTAGAGAAAAAGGCATTTCTTTAACAGATAGGAAACTGTTGATTTATAATGAATTAGTAACTATTTGGTTTCACACACTGCAGGGTAAATGAAACACCTTCATAAGTGTTTTTAAATTTCAAAAAGTATAAATAGCAGTACATTTTTTAAATAAACTTAATTCTTGGTAAATTATGTTCACTCTGGCATATTCATCACTTTGACAGGAAATGGCTAAAGCAGAAGGCCTCTGGAACTTGTTTTTGCCAGCTGTAAGTGGTCTCAGCCAGGTGGACTATGCCTTGATTGCTGAAGAAACAGGAAAATGCTTTTTTGCTCCAGATGTCTTTAACTGCCAAGCACCAGGTTACTATATTATTTAAAAACAACTTTCTCAGATATTTTGAGCAGTGTTTAAGTGTTTAAAATTTTTCTGTTTTATGACGGGAAGTTTTTCTACACAAAGTCATTCGTTTATAAACTAGTCTATAATTTTACTTTTCAGGTACTACGATTTAAATATTTTTTAAAATGGATCTGATATTCTCATTGGGTTTATTCTTTTGTTAAACATTATTACATTAAGAATATTAGTGAATAGAGGCCACCACCAAACGGACTGGCAATATAAAGATTATAGTTTCACGATTGAGTATTAGATATTTATATGACTAGTTGGAATGGATAGAGTTCCAAATCTTTTTTAGCCTCCCTATTTCTCCATTTCTTCACCAGTTTTTTTCTTTAAGTTTTTAAAAATTTAAGTAATGTCTAAACTCAACCTGGAGCTTGAGCTCCAGACCCTGAAATCAAGAATCACACACTCTTATAACTGAGCCAGACCAGGCATGCCTATTCACCAGTTATTTATTGATTACTTACTATGTGCCAGGCACTGTTCTAGATCCTTGGAATGTATCAAGGAATAAAATACTCAGAAATTCCTGCTCTCATTAAGCTGATGTCCTGATGGAGTGAGACAGAAATAAATAATAAATATAGTAAGTGAATAAATTATGTAGATTTAAAGATGAAAAGTGCTTTGGGAAAAAAAAGAAAAAAAAAAAGCTCCAGCTGGGTATGGAAACGCTGGAATGCTGGGGAACAAGAAATGCAGATTACAATTTAACATGGAATGATCAGGATAAGTCTTACTGAGAAAATGATATTCAATAAACATGTAAAAAGGCAAGAGAGTTAGCCACGCTGATATCTGGGGAAAGAATTTCCACAGCAGAGGAAACAAAATGCATAGACCCTAAGGCAAGAGTATGATTGGTATATTACAAGAGTCAAGGAAGCCGGCCTAGTTGGGAAAATAGTAAGAGAAGATATCAGAGAGGAAAAGGACTTATAGGGCAGGTAAGGGCTCATATCTCCTGTGAAATGGGAAGCCATTGGAGATTTGACCAGGGAAATGACAAGATGTTACCTCAGTTTTAAAAGAATCACTTTGACTACTATGTTGAGAATTAACAAAAGGGGGGAAGGAAGGAAGTAGGGAGTCTGTTGTAATAATCCTAGTTAGAGATGATGGGGATTTGTTCCAGGGTGGTAGCAGTGGAAAAGGTGAGAAGCAGAAATATCCTAAGTATATTTTGAAGGAAGAGCAAAGAGAATTTCCTGATTGGATATGGGAAAGTCAAGGATGCCTCCAAAGATAATGGCATGAAAAGTTGGAAGAATAAGGGAAGGAAGCCAACTTTTCTTTAAAAGATAATATGGAAGAGATAAACCTGGAATGTAGTCTATAGAAGAGGTTTCCAAACCTGGATTTGTCAAAGAACTGGCTAAGGAACTTAAAATAGACAAACAAAACACACACACACACACACACACACACACACACACACACACACACACACAAAGATTCACAGGCTCCATCCCTGGAGATTTGATTCGGTAGGTCTAGGGTAAACCCTGGGAATGTCTTTTGTCTTTTTTTCCCCCAAGTTACTCTAGTTACTCTGTTGCAATCAAGGAACAACATTTGATTTGTTGTAAAAGGATGATGGTATGATATCTTATATTGTCACTGAACAAGTTAGAAGTCAGTATTACCTTTTGTGCTCATTGTATGGCCCTGCTGCTAAAGCTCTCCCATAAAGAGTTAATGAAGGATGGAACTGCCACAAAGAAGTATATTATATATCTGAGAGAAAACACAGTCTGGTTGCATAGCAAAGTGTTTGCACGGTAGACTTTGACTTTCATTTATTTGGAACTATTAAGGCAGTTACAGACTTCTGATGATGGTTGAACCATCCTGAGGTGGTTTTCCCTCTTCAGATCCTCAGTTTATCAAATTACTGCTGTATTACATTTTAATCCAATAATGAGGCTATTGTAAAGGTCAAGAAATCTATCACAGAATTTCTAAAGATTCCATCTCATTTATGTGAAGCTATTACATTATGCTATATATAGGTGGCCTGATTTTGTGGAAGGAGAACTGGTAGTGTTTTGTTTAAAACTTACTTTTTAATTGCTACCTATAGTAAGAAATATAATTTATATTTTGACCCAATATGTAGTATATGTAGTTGTACATGTATGTTCATGAATGAATAGGTGGATCTGGTGAGGTGCTTGGGGAACAAGAAGTGAGAGGCATATATATTACTGAAGAGGGGCTTCATGAAATAATAGTTTCTCTTATTACATGCAATACTCATAAGATTTTCAGGAAGAATTTTCACCTCTAAACATGACTTGAAGATGGGGGGCCTGGGTGGTTGAGTCAGTTAAGTGTCTGCCTTCAGGACAGCCCAGGTGGCTGAGAGGTTTAGTGCCACCTTCAGCCCCAGGCGTGGTCCTGGAGACCTGGGATCGAGTCCCACGTCAGGCTCCCTGCATGGAGACTGCTTCTCCCTCTGCCTGTGTCTCTGCCTCTCTCTCTCTCACTCTCTTTCTCTCTCTCTCTCTGTCTCTCATGAATAAATAAATAAAATCTTTAAAAAAAAAAAAAAAAAAGTGTCTGCCTTCAGTTCATGTCATGATCCCAGGGTCCTGGGATCAAGCCCTGCATCAGGCTTCCTGCCCAGCAAGTTAGCCTGCTTCTCCCTCCCCTGGAGGAGGTGCTGTTCCCCCTGCTTGTTCTCTCTCTCTTTTTTTCTTTCTCTCTCTCTCTCTCAAATGAATAAATAAAATATTTTTTTTAATTTTTAAAAATATGATTTGAAGGATAGTCACTGAAATGCCTATGAAAACAGTTAAATCCAAGTTAAGTCTCTCAACATATGTTAAATAAAATACTAAGATATTTTCCAATGAGTCTAATCTAATGTGTTCTATTTTGATCTATTTCATTTTTTTAGAGAATGCTCACCATATTCCATTAAATTAATTTCATGACATACTAATGGGTCATAATATGAAAAATAATGCTATAGAAGACTTCCTTTGCAGAAACAGCTCTGCCACTCTTTCTCCATTTGACCCATGAACTCACTTTTCACTAGAAGGTCATTTTTCTAGCATTATAATTTCTAATATTAAAATTTCATGAGTATATCAATTATACTGTCTAAATAATATCACCAAACTGCTGAAATTTTGAAATTGGCCAGGAAAATACATTTTCTTTGGCCAAAGTATGATCAGCAACTCTTGTCAGCAAACAAGAATGTATAAAACCATAAGTAGAAAATTAGGCGTTTTCTATTTGTAGTGGAATTATCTTCATGAAGGCCTTGGGGCATTGTGTTTTAGATCATTTCCAGAACAGATAAAGAAGGGAATGTAATTGATGCCGATTAAATACTTTGAAGGTTTCTTAATTTTAAAAGATGAATTTTCACTCAAGCTTTCCAAATAGTTCTAAAAGCTTATAGGAAACATATGTAGTCTTCCAATTCGTCTTTTCTTTTTTTGCCCTTCATGAAGTCATATGACATTTTATGTTAGAATGTTGAAAATAGCTATTTTAATTCTATAGCTATTACTAGAAAATTTGGGGTGCCTTTGGGCTGATTTAGGGGATTGTTTTTGTAGAAGTAACTTATCTGGACTTTTTTACCAGCCTATAAATGATAGTGTCATTTCGCCAGCTTCTCAGAATAAACTTGCAATTTTTGGAAAGATATTATTCAATATTTACCTCATTTGAACTATAACAAACCATGAATTTAAAATAAGCAAAGGAAACAATGAGCTTCATTAATTAGATCTCAAGACTCATTTTCTCCCTCAGTCAAAAAGAATTTTAAGCTAATGTTAATCTACTAGGAATTTTGTGCATTTTAATATAACTTTGGCTCAGTTAGTAGTGTCTGAACAGAGTGGAAACACATTTTGAGAGACTTAACTTGGATTTAACTCCGTTTTCATAGGCATTTCAGGGACTATCCTTCAAGTCAGATTTATTTTTAAAATTTAAAAAAAATTATTTGAGAGAGAGAGAGAGAACAAACAGAGGGAGCAGCAGAGGAGAGGGAAAAGTGGGCTAACCCCGCTGGGCAGGGAGCCTGATGTGAGGCTTGATCTCAGGACCCTGGGATCATGACCTAAGCCAAAGGCAGACATTTAACTGACTGAGCCACCCAGGCACCCCATGTTCAAGTCATGTTTAGAGGTGATATTGAAAAATTCTTCCTGAAAATCTTATGAATAATCAGGGCACCTGGGTGGCTCAGTCAGTTGGGCATCAGACTCTTGATTTCAGCTCAGGTCATGATCTTAGGTTAGGGTTGTGGGATCAAGGCTCCCTCCTCAGGGAGGAGACTGCTTGAGATTCTCTCTGCCCCCCACTGCACAGTCTTTTAATCTCTCTCTCTCTAAAACAAAATAAATAGGTCTTTTTAAAAAATTTTTATGAGTAATCCGTTTTCAAGGGAAAGGTTTTAAATAGTATTTTTTTTTTAGTTGTTTGATAGGAACAGATATCAGAGAAAAGCTCCTAGAATGTTTTGCTCCATGGCAGACATGGTGCATCCTTTGTTATATGAGACTGATACTAGTGTATCAGTAACTGAACAATGCCTTCGGAGGGTTGGAAAGGATCTTTGAAGTTATCTGCTGTAATTTTCCATCTGGGATTTTGTATTTAGCATTCTTTTTTTAAGATTTTATTTATTTATTCATGAGAGACACAGAGAGAAGCAGAGATACATGTAGGGTGAGAAGCAGGCTCCATGCAGAGAGCCTGATGTGGGACTCGATCCCAGGTCTCTAGGATCAGGCCCTGGGCTGAAGGCAGGTGCTAAACCTCTGAGCCACCAGGGCTGACCTGTATTTAGCATTCTTGAGATCTGACCTAGTACTCCGCTAGATGGTAGGGGTGCACAAAAGTAAGAGTAATGGTATAGGTAAAAAGACAATAATTACTCTCTGAGTTTGAGGAAGGAGATACTTCTTACTAGGTAATCAGAGATTCCTCACAATGGAAGTGGTTCAGAAGCAGAAATTTACTTAGGAATGATGGATAAAGTTAGCGCACTGTATGTTTGAGGAACAGGAGTCTCAGCACTGGAGTCTCAGTAGAGCATAGAATAATAATTGTTCTCCAGGAGCACTGCAGTTACTCCTAGCAAAGCATATTTGCAAGATAGCAAGGAAAGATTAAAACAGTAAATTGTTTCCCTTAGTCCTAATTGAGTCAGATGTCATTAAAGCCATGCTTTATTGGGACGCCTGGGTAGCTCAGTGGTTGAGGATCTACCTTCAGCTCAGGGCATGGTCCTGGAGACCTGAGATCGAGTCCCACATCAGGCTCCACTGAGGAGCCTGCTTCTCCCCTCTCTCTGTGTCTCTGCCTCTCTCTCTGTGTCTCTCATGAATAAATAAATAAAATCTTAAAAAAAAAAAAAAGCCTTTTTGAGGTGAAGCAAGCATCCATAACTCCAGGATGACTGACTGTACAAGGGGAGAACCATGATTTGCTTTTACCTGTCATACAGAAGCAGGAGGCAATAAAGGTGAACCTTTATTGAGGTGAAGCAGACAAGTGTGTGTAATTCAACACAAGTTGAATAAATATGCACCAAATGCGATATACTTATAACTATTTATGGTGTACCTTCATAAAAAATCATATTTACTCTTACGTTTCAAAATATTTTTGTAAGCAAACATTTGCTTTAAAAAGATACATGTGTGGGATCCCTGGGTGGCACAGCGGTTTGGCGCCTGCCTTTGGCCCAGGGCGCGATCCTGGAGACCCAGGATCGAATCCCACATGGGGCTCCCGGTGCATGGAGCCTGCTTCTCCCTCTGCCTATGTCTCTGCCTCTCTCTCTCTCTCTCTCTCTCTGTGTGACTATCATAAATAAATAAATAAATAAATAAATAAACAAACAAACAAATAAATAAATAAATAAATAAATAGATACATGTGTATATTATCAACATAAAGTTTGGATTTCACATTGGTAAGTTTTTATTTTATTTTATTTTTTTACATTGGTAGGTTTTTAAATGCAAAAGAAATGTTTTTTCTTATTACTTACAGACACAGGGAACATGGAAGTGCTCTACCAATATGGAAGTGAAAAGCAAAAGCAGCAGTGGCTCGAGCCTCTTCTTCAAGGGAACATTGCCTCCTGCTTCTGTATGACAGGTAAAAGCAAATCATGGTTCTCCCCTTGTACAGTCAGTCATCCTGGAGTTATGGATGATGTAAAGAAATGAAGAGGTGACTGTGTTTCAGGCAAATTTGCCCATGGACAGAGATATGTATATGTTTGTTTTGAGCTCAGTTTCAAATTTTGACATGTTTAAATGTGCAGAATAAAATTATCCTACCCTTTGGGAGGATACCAGGTGATGTTTCCTGGTAGTCTACTTTAGGCATTTAGCAGCAGAGTAAACCTAACTTCATAATCTTTTGACTTACATTTCTAAAATTGCCATCTATGCATATCTATTATCTTTTTTTGCTCTTATCTATGAAATATTCATCTTTGTAATAATTTTTATTGTAGTTACAAAATACTTAATTCTGCCAGAAACCTAGAAAAATACAACATTCACCAATGCTGGTCACATAGTTCAAATTATGATCATGAAGAGAAGTAAAATTAGGAGCATGTTAATAAAAATGGGTTTGGTACCATTTGTACATAGGAAGCAGCAATTAAGAATTCTTCAAAGGAGGGGAGGTAGGTGAGGGAATGGGGTAACTGGGTGACGGGCATTAAGGAGAGCACCTGATGAGATGAGCACTGGGTGTTATACTATATGTTGGCAAAATAAATTTAAATTAAAAAAATTCTTCAAAGGAAAAAGTCATCATTTTATAGTTGAGCTTACTATTAAACTAAATGTCATCTGGCCATAATTTTGGCCAGATTTAAAAGTCTTCTATAACATTGCATATATTTATAATAGCACAACAGATCTCCGTTTAAAATCAGTAAGAGACATTTATTGAACATCTGCAGTATGATGTTGTCTACAAAGAACTAATTGGAGGTTATAAAATAAGTACACAGCTCTCTCTCTAAAGAAGCCCCATGGGTCTCTAGATATAGAAATAGAACACAAAAAATATCAGAAGGACTCATTTAAAAGAGCAGCATAGTAACAAGTACAGATTACTATGATTGAGGGCTAGCCTGTACATTTTGAAATGCCATATAGTAAAGCAATTGTGTGAGGGTGTCCCATGGAAAACTTTCTGAAGACATTGTGTTGAGCAGGCTTTACAAAATGCAAAATGAAAGCAGTACTGATGGAATTTGCAAGGCACAGTTAGAAATTATCTAAGATAGTAAACTAGGTGGTGCGGGAATCCAGCTTGCAAAATCCTAGTATTTAGTAGATTTCCATTGTGGGCAATAAAGAACAATATTTTTAATCTACTTTTGATAATTGGAGAAAGGATTGAGTGAGTTATCTCAAACCATGTATCTGAGGAAAACAAGGACACAGTTGCTGATCCCCAGTGTTCGAAATCCATTCGTTCATTCTTCCAATGCACATTTATTGAATACCTACTAAGTGTAGGTTATAGGAGAACCAGGGTGGAAGGGGGAAAGGATAGGAACATTCCTCTATCCTCAAAGAGTTCAGATTTCCTTATCTAAAGTCTCTTTTGTAAATTATTGATGTTTGCCTGCCTATAAATTCAACCTTTGCTTATTTATAGAGCCCAATGTAGCTTCAAGTGATGCTACAAACATTGAATGTAGCATCCAACGAGATGGAGACAGCTATGTAATTAATGGCAAGAAATGGTGGAGCAGTGGTGAGTATTCAGATCCATCCTTTGTCCCAGCTACTATGTTAGAATATGATAGTTATTAGTTTCATGATCATAGTTCTTTAAATTCTACCTTTGAACGCATATTCAAATTTAGAAATATTTGATAAAAAGAAAAGTAATTTTTATTTCTTTTTAAATACTTATTTATTTAGGAGAGAAGGAAAGAGTGTAGGGGTGGGAGCAGGGAGGGGAAAAGGAGAAAGGGAAAGAAACTCTAAGCAGACTTCATGCTGAGTGCAGAGCCCAACGTGGGGATTGATCTCAGAACCCCGAGATCATGACTTGAGCCAAAACCAAGAGCCAGAGGCTCAACCAGCAGTGCCACACAGGCATCTCAAGAAAAGTAATTTTAAGATAGCATATCTTGATTAGGCAATATTTCTTTTAAGAGCAGAAAACATTTTTTTCTCTTCAGTTTTATAGTTCACAGTTTTTTTATAGTTTGTGACAAAATTCATATTAGTGCACACTATTGATCATTGTAATACCTATTAAAATTAAATTTCAGTAGGGATATATTAAATGAACTCTGATAATTCATAAATAATTATATTTAAAGAGATAAGATATACATGTTATTAAAAATTGTTTATTGTGTCACATATTTTTATTGCTTAAAAATACAAGTGCTTAAGCAAAAAATCAGAATCTATACATAAGAAATGTATTTAGTCAACTCTCAGTAATAGATTCACATAAATGATGAGCCCTTTAGGAAATTGCAAAATTGGCACCTAGGTAAATATGATTATCGAAAGATTGCTTCTAACAGGATAGCCAGTTTATTACTAAAGAAAATTAACAACATGGAAGCAGATTATGTGTTCAGAAATTTATCAGGGATAAAAAGAAAAAAAAATGAAATTTACTAGGGATGTATTAAAAGGACCAGTAAAGCTTTTTATGTATTTTTTGATTGTTCAGTTGTTATTCTTTCTGGGCTCTTTGGAAATCACTTATAAACTAAGAAACGGGAAAAAAGGATTAAACTTTGCGTGTAGTTATTCAATTACTGAAATCATGCAGTAAAATCATTCTTACATTAAAATTTAAATCATTTAAAATCAGAAATGCTCCTTAATATGTCTTTTTTTATTAATCTGTTTCAGATGGTCTAATTCATAGAATGGTGTCTTTATTATTTATGCCTGTTAATACTATTTTCTTGTATTGTTAATTTTAAGTTCATGTTTTGCACATTTATTATTTCATTTCCTCTTCTTCCTGGCTGCTACATTTGCCCCATCCTCCCCCACCTCTTGATTGCTGTAAGTTGGCACCACAGTGTTTGAGATTTAAGTTTCACAATAAAGCAGATGTTTTATCTGAAGGAGAAGCATCATTCATGTGTATCGAAGCAGGGGACAGCAGTTTTACGTTTAAATGCTAAAAGTACTAGTTGGCTCTGTGGGATCTTCTGAATCAAAAGGAATCTCTTCCACATTCCGTCTCTGTCTTCTCCAGGACCCATATTTCTTAGCAACTTTAATAATGTAGTTTTTAAAAGAGGCTCCCATGAAAACATAGAGGATTGGGTTGAGGCAGCTATGAAAAAGTGCAATGCTCTCTGTAATTTGGATGGCAACATCCATGCGTTTGCTCATGTCGCAGTTAGTGATGAGGGAGTAGATGATGTCTATGACTTGGCAGAGCCTGACAATGTTATAAGGCAGCTGAGTGACCATGAAAACTATAACCACTGTGAGCAGAACTTTGAGGGGTCGGGATTTTTTAATGTCGGGCATCCTGATGAGGGTCCTTGCTGTGACAAAATAGCACAGTCCCATGATAAGAAAGGGTATTACAAATCCGATGCAGATTTCCAGCATTTGAATTGATGCTTTCACCGAAGTTCCTAGGTAATATGGAAAGATGGGAAGGCACCTGGCCTTGTGATTTACCGTATAAAAAACCAGCTGAGGTATACTCAGCAAGATGGCAGTCATCCAGACACAGAAACAGACAAGCCAGCATGTTCTCCCCACTCCTGACTGACTTGGGGCTTTAGTTACTGCCCAGTATCGGTCTATGCTGATACAAGCCAGAAACTGCATTCCAGACACAAAGTTGACCGTGTACAAGGCTGAAGTGACTTTGCACATGATTCTCCCTAAAACCCATCCATGAACTGCATTCACTGCCCAAAAAGGCAGAGTGAATAGAAGGAGTAGATCTGCCACTGCCAAATTCAAGATGTACACATCTGTTTTGGTTCTCTGCTTCTTGTAATAGGCATAAATTGCCACTACTATGGAATTGCCTGCAATTCCAATGATGAAAGCTATTGTGAAGAAGGCAGGCAGGAAAACTTTTGCAAATTTTCTGACTTCTTCTTTTATACAGATCACTTCATACTGACTGTAGTCATGAGTGCCATTCACTTCATTTTCCTCATAATAGTAATCTGTTGACTGGTTGTGTTCCAAAGCCATGGCTCCACTGTAAATGTCAAAAAGAATACAGAATATTCATTTTAATATTGTTTAAAAGGAAGCACTTTTTTTCTAAAGAATTCATTCATTCACTCATTCTTCCATTTATTTATTTATTTATGAGAGAGAGAGAGAGTGTATGAGCAGGGTGAGGGGCAGAGGGAGAAGTAGACTCCCTGCCAAGTAGGGAGCCCAAAGTGGGGCTTCACGTGGGGCCCCATCCCTGGACTACAGGATTAGGACCTGAGCCGAAGGCAGATGCTTAACCACCTAAACCACTCAGACGCCCCATAAAAGGAAGCACTTTTTAATCTAGCATATGTTTTGTTCTTTAACTAGAGAGATTGTTGCCATAACCTAGGTGCGGCTGAATCTGCTGCTTTTTGAAATTTAGAACTCTTCAGTGGAGGCCACATTGGAATACATCCCTAAGATTAGTTCTTCATCCTTTGTTTTTACAAGTCTATGTGCAGGAGCTGGGATTTACACAAGAAAGATAAAAATAATACCCTGAGGAATTTTCCTAAACATTAAATCCTAAATCAAAGTAATGATTTTTATGTAAAAATAGTTTTTAAAATATGAAAAGTTAGTCAGATTTCAACAAAAGGAATAAAAAATATTCTGTTTTTTACATATACAACTTTTTGGTTCTTATGCAGTATATCAACAGTAAATTAAATAAAATATTATTTTATTTATCTAAAAGAAATTTATTTTTATTATTTATAAACTTATTTTTAAAAATAAATTCATGGGTAGCCCCGGTGACTCAGCAGTTTAGCGCTGCCTTAAGCCCCGGGCGTGGTCCTGGAGTCCCAGGATGGAGTCCCACATTGGGCTCCCTGCATGGAGCCTGTTTCTCCTCTGCCTGTGTCTCTGCCTCTCTCTCTCTCTGTATGTCTCTCATGAATAAATAAATAAAATCTTTTTTTTAAAAAAGTAAGAATAAACACTGAGGTAATTTGTTATTTTAAAATAAATTTATTTTTATTTTTGTTTATTTTTTTAAAGATAAAATAAAAAGCGCTAAACCGCTGAGCCACCCAGCCTGCCCCTATTCTTACTTTCACTAGATGGCCTTTATAAAACAAAATCTCCTCTAGTTAACTTCCCTTCAAAACCTGTCACACATGCTGAATGCATGCTACCATTCAGTAGCATCATTCCCCCAGTTAGCTAAGCCTTAAGCCTACACTGTCCTTGACTTCCCTCACCTTCATCTCTAATTTCCAGTCAGCTCCTAAATTCTGATTTTTACCTTCCAAACAGATTGTGAATCTGCCTCTTCCTCTTAATTTGCCCTCTTTGACACATCTGCACAATTCAACCACCAGGGTTTCTTACCTATTACAGTACCTTCCCAACTGGTATTTGCTATTCTTATTCCTCCTTACCACCTCTTTGCCAAAATCATTTTTCTTATTGCCAACAGAGTTCTGTGTCTCTGAAATGTCCATCTGTCACTCTTCTGCTTAATTCCTTACCTGAAAGACAGTTTCTTCACCTGAAAGCTACAATCCAGGCTCCTTAGCATGATGCCCAAGGCTCCCTCCATAATGTGATCCTACCCATGGTTCCTTCTACATCCCTCTACTATGCACCCACGCCGTGCTACATCTCTCTACTACACGCCCCAGACAGTTATAGTACTCATTTGCAAGCAGTTTGTTGGCACATGCTATGCTGCAGCACGTGTCTACATCATTACTCATTCTGTTCCTTCATCTGATAGACTATTTCCTGCCCTTCCCTTAAAGGGCCAATTCCTCCTCAATTAACTTGGCCATCGCCTCCCCAGAAGACTTTCCCGATCCAATATCTACATACATACCCATGTTCATTCTCAGAGAATTGACCCCATCCTGTGGAAAAGATGGGTTTCTTAGTTTCCTAAGAGTGTGACCTGTTGGATTTATGTTTATAACTACTATAGAGTGACTGGTATGTACTAGGTGCTCAGTAAATACTCTTCAAACTTAAGGTTTTACAAACAGGTAGAGCTACTAGTCTAGAATGGATAGATGATATGGCAGGAATCTTATGGTCTCATCATTAGTTATTTTACCATTTTGGTTCATTATTAAGATGAACTTGCACAGAATTCACAAGTTTTAAAATGTATGTAAAAATGACTTTCAGTGTTTTATACTGCTGAGTTTTATTTTGCCTTTTCCTTAGCTTTTCTGTCTCTGTTTGGTTATTTTTATCCTTGGAAGAAGCTCTGACATTCTTACATCATCATTAATGAAAATATTATTTTCAAAGCAGTGTGTCATCTTATGGTACATTTCCAAAAATATATTCTTACCCTTTTTGGATGAATAAAGCAAAGAAGGCTCCTTGATGAGGAAGTCCTGGAAGAACTGCTTTCATTATGTAAAAACCAGGTGCCAACAGCTTAAAATGACTACGTTTATACTTAAGTTTTTTTGAAAAGTTCCAATCTGGAAGACCATTCTGGTCATCATTTTCTTATGTGTTAATTATTAACCCAGTATGAACTTTGTTCTTTCTTTCTCATTCATCTCAAATGAGAACCTGATGATAAGGAATAATATACCCAAATAATATAAGATATTAAGGAAGTATATTTTTAAATAAGAATCTTACTAAAAATGTGGGTAAATAGGACAAGAATGGAAATTATTTGCAGAAATGATCCTTCTGGCAGATATATAAGAACACATTTTAGAACACATTCTTGTCTATAATTATGACAAGAATAAAAAAATAGCATTTGTAAAACAAAGCAGAAAAAAAATGGTATAGCAAAACCTAGTTTCTCATTAACAAAGTTTCATAGGCAAGTAATGGGATTAAAATAATACCAGAAATAATAAAATATTTTCTTCTTGCTATATTCAGATTTTTTAAGATTAAAGTACATAGCTGTTTTTATATAGCTCTTTTTTTGCATGTTAACATTTAGACTTTTGCACATCAAGATTCCCTCTACATAGGTAAATATACAAAGTCTTTGGGCTTTAAAAAATAATCTTATCCAAGTTAGAATGAGAAAAAGAAAAAACCAACCTGTTTCAGTGTGCAGAGAGGAGCAGTCTTGAGTGCAGAGTAAAATCAAATGACCTCTTTAACTCAGGCTACTTTTGTTTTCGTTTTATACCCCGCCTTTGTCTTGCATCCAAGAGGGCTTTCCTGAAATTTAACCTTGTGAGCACTTGATCTTTTATTTTTTGTATCACCATGCTGTGAAGTCCTATCCAAGTTCCAAGGTGTCTTAGGGTACAAATTTGAAGGAATTCTATCTTGTTTCAAAAACTACGGACCTTTCAAAGTTTCCACTTAGAAGAAAGGAACAAGAAAGTGCTTGCAGCTGAGGAACCAAAGGCCAAACCAAAAAAATACACTCGAGAGAGCATCAAGGCAGCTAATGAGCACTTGTAGGTAGGATCTAGAGAAATACTCTCAAAAGTTATTTTGTCTAAGAAAGAAAAGAAAAAGGACTTTGACTCAGAAAGTTCTCTCTTTAAAAAGAAATTATCTTAAATTATCACGGACTAAATTCTGAATGATAATTAGGCATTTGTAGAACAATATTTTTTGTGCCATATCATTTAATATTTTACTTAAGCTATTAGACTACTCTTGGTTTTTCTATATTTTTTCCCTGTCGTTGACCCCAGAGTATGCCTTTCCCCATGACTTTAAACTCTCTTGCCTTCTTATAACCTTTCTTTCTTTTTTTTTCAAAGACCAGCATATAAACCTTCAAAATCCTTCAGTCTGGGGACATTGTTTTTTCCTTGCTTCCAAACGAACGAAAATTAGAGAAGGGATTCATGCAGATTCAGCCCTTCTTATTTGAACTGAACTCTCCATGTATTTATATAACAATTCCCTTTATTTCTTTTCTCATGCAAAGCTAGGCTCAGTCTCCACCTGCAGAGCTTATTTCAGACCCAAGCCAATTTTTCTCCCAGCAGTTGATCAAAGTTTCTTGTAGATTCACTGAAAGGAGTCTCTAAGTCACTGGACCTTCTCTTCCTTTTCCTTCATCTTCCCACAATTTAAGTCTGAGAATACTGCCAGCTTCTCCTCCTTGTTATTCACCATTCTTTGAGGAAGGGTCCTTTGCATGTAGCTAAGCCAACTCACAAAAAAAAAAAAAAAAAAAAAAAAAAAAAAGGTGCGTGGATTTATGGTGTTTTTCATTTTCCAAGGTGTAGATACTCCCACCAAAGCCAACTTAAAATATCAATGTGAAGTCACTGAAAGCAAAGTTGCTAAGAGATGAGCAATAAATAATCTCTTGGCGGGCTCTTCCACACTATTCCAAGTGTGGAATAGTGCTGTCTATCCTGCACCCACTTAGACTAGCAGCACACCCAGGGCGCTCTTCCTGGGCTGCTGACTTGGCCGGGGAAGGGATGCATCTCTTACCATGGCTGATCATTGGTCTCTGATGCCTTCTGACAGATGCTGCACTTAATGTTATCCCTAGATAAGTTATTAAGCACTATCTGGTCTTTCCCCTTCTCTTACCCTCTTACCTCTTGGTTGTTGTTGTTGTTTTTTGTACAAAAATATTTCTTTAAAATGAGAAATGCATCACAACAAGCTATAAAACTTAAGAGACCAACAAACACCAAAACTTCAACAAAACATTTCGATAAACTGCCTGACATATCTCAACAGTACTGTTTTTCCGGCATTTTTAGCTGTACATCCTTTTCTTCCAACTCTACTGAGGTATAGTGACAATTAAAAATTGTTTATGTTTAAGATGTAAAACTTGATAATTTGATATATGTTTATACATTGTGAAATATTCACCCCAATCAAGGCAATTAACATCCATCACCTCACATAGTTATGTATGTGTGATGAGAAGCTTAAGATCAACTCTCCTAGCAAATTTCAAGCTGTTAACTGTAGTCATGTGGTTGTACATTAGCTCTCTAGAACTTATTTATCTTGCATAGCTAAAACCTTCTGCCCCTTGAACAACATCTTCCCATAAGCTCCTAGTTGCATACTTTCAATCACTTCTTCAGTTTTGTTATTTTGTAATATGTTTTCCATGAGAAGCAAAGAAATGTACTTCACATGCAGGTGAACTTGCTGTTTATGATACTCCTACAATTTTTGTCCTCATGAACATACTATTTGATGTAATATCCTCCAAAAATGTATGGTGCATTTATTTTTATTTTTTTTAAATTTCAGTATAATTAACATATAGTGTTATATTTCAGGCATACAAAATAGTGATTCATCAATTCCATACATCACCTGGTGCTTACGGCAGCAAGTGCACTCCTTAATCCCCATCACCTATTTCACTCATCGCCTTCTAACCTCCCCTGTAGTAACCATCAATTTGTTCTCTAAAATTAAGATTTTTTTCTTGATTTACCTCTCCCTCTCTTTTTTTCTCTTTGCTCATTCGTTTCTTAAATGCCACATATGAGTGAAGTCTTATTTCACTCATTTGTCTTTCTCTGACTTATTTCACTTACTATTATATTGTCTAGCTCCTTTCATGTCATTGCACATGGCAAGATTTCATTCTTTTTTATGGCTGAATAATATTCCCGTGTGTGTGTGTGTGTGTGTGCATCTGTGTGTGTGTGTGTATATTTATCCATTCATCAGCTGATGGACACTTGGGCTCCTTCCATATCTTGGCTATTATAACTAATGCTGCTCTAAACAGATGGGTACATGTATCCCATTAGTGATTTTGTATTCTTTGATTGTTTTCTTCATCATGCAGAAGCTTTTTAGTTTGATGTAGTCCCAGTAGTTTATTTTTGCTTTTTTCCCCCTTGCCTCAAGAGACAGATTTAGAAAGAAGTTGCTACAGTTAATGTCAAATAAGTTACAGCCTGTGTTCTCTTCTAGGATTTTTATGATTTCAGGTCTCACATTTAGGTCTTTAATAATTCATTTTGAGTTTATTTTTGTGTATGATATAAGAAAGTGATCTAGTTTCATTATTTTGCATATAGCTATCAAGTTTTCCTAGCACCATTTGTTGAAGAGATGGTCTTTTACCATTGGATATTCTTTCCTGCTTTGTTGAAGACTAATTGACCATATATTATGGGTTTATTGCTGGGTTTTCTGTTCCATTGGTCTGTGTGTCTACTTTTGTGCCAGTACCATGCTGTTTTGATGACTACAGCTTTGTAATGTAACTTGAGGTCTGGAATTGTGATGCCTCCAGCTCTGCTTTCCTTTTTTGAGGTTACTCTGGCTATTCGGGGTCTTTTGTGGCTCCATATACGTCTCAGGGTTGTTTGTTCTAGTTCTGTGAAAAATGCTCTTGGTATTTTGATACAGGTTGCATAAAACCTATAGATTGCTTTTAGTAGTATAGACATTTAACAACATTTGTTCTGCCAGTCCATGAGCATAGAATGTTTTTCCATTTCTTTGTGTCACCCTCAGTTTCTTTCATCAATGTCTTAGAGTTTTTGGAGCATAAGCCTTTCACCTTTTTGTTTAGGTTTATTCCCAGGTATCTTATTATTTTTTATTCAATTGTAAATGAGATTGTTTTCTTTCTGCTGCTTCATTATTAGTGTATACAAATGCCACAGATTTTAGCACAGTGGTTTTGTATCCTGAAACTTTACTGAATTCATTTATCACTTCTAGTAGTTTTTTGGTGGGGGCTTTAGGGTTTTCTATATATAATGTCATATTATCTGCAAATAGTTAGAGTTTTACTTCTTCCTGACCAATTTGAATGCCTTTTATTTCTTCTTGTTGTCTGATTGCTATGGCTAGGACCTCTAGTACTATGTTGAATAAAAGTGGTGAGAGTGGATATCCTAAGAACAAGCTTGGCCGTGGGGGAAAAGCTGTCAGTTTTTCACCATTGTGTATGATGTTCACTGTGGGTTTTTCCATATATGGCCTTTAATATGTTGAGGTGTGTTACCTCTAAACCTACTTTGAGGGTTTTTATCACAAATGGATGTACTTTGTCAAATGCTTTTTCTGCATCTATTGAAATGATCATATGTTTTTTATCCTTCCTCTTATTGATGTGTTATATCACAGCAATTGTTTTATGAATATTGAGCCACCCTTGCATCCGGAAATCCCACTTGCTTACGGTGAGTGATTTTTTTAATGTGTTGTTTGATTTGGTTTACTAATATTTTTTTGAAGTTTTTTACATCTATATTCATAGAGATATTGGCCCATAGTTCTCTTTTTTTTTTTTTTGTGGTGACTTTGTTGGGTTTTGGTATCAGGGTGATATTGGCCTTATAAAATGATTTTGAAAGTTTTCCTTCTTCTATTTTTTTTAAGATTTTATTTATCTATTCATGAGAGACATAGAGAGAGAGAGGCAGAGACCCAGGCAGAGGCAGAAGCAGTCTCCTAATAGGGAGCCTGATGTGGGACTCGATCCTCGGACTCCAGGATCATACCCTGAGCCGAAGGCAGATGCTCAACCGCTGAGCCACCCAGGCATCCCAAATAAGTAAATAAAATCTTATATAGAAAGAGAGGGAGGGAAGGAGGGAGGGAGGGAGGGAAGGAAGGAGAAGGAGAAAGAGAAGGAGAAGGAGGAAGGAAGGACCAGCTCCTGGTTTCATTGATCTATTATTTTTTAGTTTATATATCATATATTTCTGCTCTAATCTAAAGATTAGATTATTATTTCCTTCCTTTTGCTCGTTTTGGATTTTGTTTGTTCTTTTTCTGACTCCTTTAGGTGTTAAGATTAGGTTATTTGAGATTTTTCTTGCTCTTGAGGTAGACCTGTATTGCTATTATCTCCTAGAACTGTTTTTGCTACCATCCCAAATGTTTTGGACTCTTGTGTTTTCATTTTTGCTTGTTTCTGTGTACTTTATTTCTTCTTTGATTTCTTGGTTGCCACATTCATTGTGTAGTAGCATGTTATTTAACTTCCATGCAGATTTTTTTTTTTGTGGTTGGCTTCTAGTTGTTTTTGTTTTTTTTTTTTTAACATTTTATTTATGTATTCATGAGAGGCACACAGAGAAAGACAGAGATATAGACAGAGGGAGAAGCAGGCTTCCTGTGGGAGCCTGATGTGGGACTCGATCTCAGAACCCTGGGATCACGACCTCAGCTGAAGGCAGATGCTCAACCACTGACCCACCGATGTGCTCCAGCTTCTAGTTTCATACCACTGTGATAAGAAAAGATGAATGGTATGACTTCCATCTTTTTGAGTTTGTCGAAGCTTGTTTTGTGCACTAATATGTGATTTATCCTAGAGAATATTCCATGTGCACTTGGAAAGAATGTATATTCAGTTGCTTTAGTTCCAAATGTTCTGAATATATCTGCTAAGTCCTTCTGGTCCAGTGTGGCATTCAAAGCCAGTGTTTCCTTGTTGCTTTTCTATTTGGATGATCTATCCATTGATGTAAGTGAGGTGTTAAAGTCACCTGCTGTTATTATATTACTGTTGATTGGTTCGTTTGTTATTTATGTATCTGGGTGCTCCCATGTTGAGTACATATATATTTATTAATGTTATATCCTCTTGTTGGGGTGTCTCCTTTATTATTATATAATGTCCTTCTTTGTCTCTTTTTACACATTTTGTTCTAAAGCCTGTTTTGTCCAATAGAAATATTGCTACTCTGGCTTTCTTTTGGCATCCATTTTCATGAAAGATGTTTCTCTAGCCCTTCACTTTTTTTTTTAAGATTTTATTTATTTATTCATGAGAGACAGAGAGGGGGCTGCATGCAGAGACACAGGCAGAGGGAGAAGCAGCCTCCATGTAGGGAGCCTGACGGACTCGATTCCGGGTCCCCAGGATCAGGCCCTGGACTGAAGGCAGCGCTAAACCACTGAGCCACCCAGTCTGCCCTATTCCTTCACTTTCAATCTGCTAAGTATCTTTAGATCTGAAATGAGTCTCTTCTAGCCAGCATGTGGATGTGTCTTGTTTTTTATCCATTCTGTCACCCTATGTCTTTTGACTGGACTATTTACTCCATTTACACTCAAAGTAATTATATATATGTAATTAACAAGTTTTGTTACTTGTTTTGTGGTTGTTTTTGCAGTTTTATTCTGATCCTTTCTTCTCTTTCTCTGTTTCTTGGTTTGCTGGTTTTATTTAGTGATACATTTGGATTCCTCACTCTTTATTTTTTCATATCTATTACTGTTTTCTGACTTATGGTTACCATTTGGTTTATATGTAACACTTTATTCACATAGCAGTCTATATTAAGCTGATGGTCACTTAATTTTGAATCATTCTTTACTTCTCTTCCTTCTATGCTTCAGATATTTGTCATCTTATTTTATATGCTTTTATTTTGTGCTTCTTGACTGATTTTTACAGATACACACACATATACACACATGTATGTATTTGGGGGGATTTCTTTATTCGCTTTTGTGCTTCCTATTTTTTTAACTCTTCTTTATGATTTTGGTTTTCCACTCAGTCTCCCTTAATATTTCTTGTAGAGCTGGTTTAATGGTCATGAATTCTTCTAACTTTGGGAAACTCTTTAACTTTCCTTGTATTCTAAATGATAGCTTTGCTAGATAGAGTATTCTTTTTTTTTTTTTAAGATTTTATTTATTTATTTGAGAGAGAGACAGAGACAGAGCATAAACAGGGGGAGGAGCAGAGGGAGAAGCGGACTCCCTGCTGAACAGGAGCCCAATGCAGGGCTCAGTCCCAGGACCTTGAGATCATGACCTGAGCCAAAGACAGACACTTAACTGCCTGAGCCATCTAGCCACCCCTGGATAGAATATTTTTGACTACAGATTTTCCCCTTTCACACATCATGCCACTTTCTTCTGTCCTGCAAAGTTTCTACTAAAAAAAATCAACTAATAGCCTTAGAGGTTTCCTTTGTATAAAACTATCTTTATTTTTCTTGCAACCTTTAAAATTCTTTATCACTCTTTTTTTTTTTTTTTTTTTTTGCCATTTTAATTATTGTGTGTCTTGGTGTGGACCTCCTTGGGTTGAATTTGTTGGGGGCATCTCCGTGCCTCCTGAATCTGGATCTGTGTTTCCCTTCTCAAATTTTTCCTCTTATTTCTTCAAATACATTTTCTGCCTCCCTTTCTCTCTTCTGGGATCCCTATAATATGAACATTATTATGCTTGATGGAGTCACTGAGTTCTTTAATTCTGTTCTCTATGCAGTATTTGTTGGTCTGTCACTTTTCAGCTTGGTTGCTTTCCATTACTTTCCATTACTTTGTCCTTTGATACATTCCTCTGCTTTCTGTAGCCTACTATTTATTTCGTATATTGTATTTTTAATTTCATCATTGAGTTTTTTTGTCTCTAATAAGTTTTTCTCGAGTTTTTTTCATCTCTGATATGTTAGTTTTTCTCTCTTTCTCAATGGTTTTGCTAATGTCCTTTATCTTTTTCTGGAGTCCAGTAAGTGTCTTTATTATTATTACTTTAAATTCTTTATCAGGCCCTTATTTCTGCTTCACTTAGATCTCCTGCTGTGATTTTATGTTATTCGTTCATTTGGGACATATTTTTTATCTCCTCATTTTTGTCTATTTCTTTGTGTCTGCTTCTGTTTGTTAGGAAGTCAGCTATGTCTTCTGCTAATGAAAGTCATGGTTTTATGAAAAAAAAGGTCCTGTAGTGCCCTACAGCACAGGATCCCCCTGTTCACCAGAACCTGGCACTTCACAAGAGTCTTCTGTGTGTGTTGTTTGCATCCTGCTGTTGTGTCTGAGTTGCTTCTCCTTTCAGTCCAGACATCTGCACTGAATCTCTGCCTGTTGTGGGCTGTGCTTGATCTCTGTGATGTTAGTGAGACCCACGAAGCCTGGTTCTGAGGGGGCATGGCTACAGAAGAGCTTGGGGACAGGATGGTGGTGTTAGCAATATTTGTTCTGAGCTACTAGTCCTAGGCTGGGCCCTCTGAAATGCAGAGGCATTAACAAAATTTGTGCTGAACCCAGGAGGCTTGGACTAGGCAAGTCTTCTGGGAGAACAGTGCTAGTGCATTGCTAGCAGGTTAGGCAGCAAGTGACTACACAACACCATCTCCCACAAGTGACTCTGTGTTTAGGAGGGGGAGTAGGGAGAAGGGAAATGGTACCCATGAACTCCTTTGTTCCCAGAGAAGTCCCCGGACATACTCCAAAGTCAGTGTAAACAGATCTCCCTCCCATTGTACAAACTGTCACTTCTATGTTGCCTCTCTGCAGCCTATTCTCTCTTTAGGGATGGGTGCCCAGCTATCACTCCCCTCTCCATTTGCCCAATGCTGAGTCAGCTGACTTATAAAGTTCAACTCTAAGTCCCACGAGTTATACAGATGCATGGAATTCAGCCCCTCCAGTCTTCAAGGCCAGATAATATGGGGATTTGTTTTCCCTGTATGGGCCCCGTGATGCTTTCCCCTCTCTGCACCTGCAATTCCTTCCATCCTGCAGGCAACTCCCCCAACCACCTTTTCGATTCTTTCTAACCTCTTCAACGTGGCTTCTTTTCTACAGTTAGTTGTGGAGTTTGTTCTGCTAGTCTTCAGATAGTTCTCCAGTTTATTTACTCAGATGTGATTGGTATCTATTGTAAACTTGGGACAGTGATCCCCCTACTCTGCCATCTTCCCAAGCCTACTCTCTTACTTCTTTTTCTTGATCCTACATACACTAGAGCAGTATGAAGTGAACAAGTAGCCCTCCCCTAAATTCCGAGGCCTACAAAATCCTGCATGGTCTGCTTCCATCCCTCATTGCCTCTCTCACCTTATTTCTGACTAGTTTACATTTTGCTTATTTGGTCTGCCACACCAACTTCCTTGCTGTCTTGGAATGTACCAAGCACATTCCTTCTTAGGGCTTTTGTACTGGCTCTTCTGTCTGTCTGGAATGGACTTCCTCTTAATATTTGCAAGTCTCACTCCCTCATCTCTCAAGGTTTTGTCCAGTCACCTCCACGCCTCACTGAGGCAATCCCTGATGACGCTATTTAAAATACCCCTCACTTGCCTGTATTCCAGTTCACCTTACCCATAGTACTTATCCTCTGTTAATGTACTGTATCATTTGTCTTATGTTTGCTGTTGTCTCTCCCTGTATTAGAATATAAGCTTCATTAGTCCGGGGACTTTTATTTGCTTTCTTCACTGATACACCCCAAGTGCCTAGAATAGTGTCTGGCATATAGTCAATATTTTGAATAAATAACCATACTTCCCCTTCTGATTATCCATTTTACTTTCCTTGATGCTATACTTCTTTAATGACTTCTCTATAACTGCAGCCTCCATAATTAACAATTCTATAATGTCTTCATCTATATTACATGTAGATACAATACTGACTTGTGGCCTTTGTTTAGTGCTATTACTCCCATCTAGAATACTCTTCCCACTCCACTTTAACTCCCTAACTCTTATTTGGGATTCAGATTCAGGTCTGACCTTAATGTTACTTAATGCAGGAAGCCTTCCTTAACCCTTTTAGATTAAGTCAGATGTATGTACGCTTTACTCCTATAGTACTATCTCACTATGCTGTTAGTACTTAGTAAAACTTTCTGTCTTCCATAGCAATCATGTATCCTGCTATATCTTCAACATTTAGCTGTGTGTCTTATTTATGGTACCAGTTTACTGAATAATCATTAAATACATGAATGAATGAATGAATGAATGAATGAATGAACAATTCAGCCCGTCAATCAGAGTTTATTTATTTATTTATTTTCCATCAATCAGAGTTTAACTTATCCTCCAGACTCACAAGTTAGGCAATGGAGCTGGAATTTTAAATCTAGATCTTCTGTCTTATGCTATTTCCACTTTATCATACGATCTCTTCTTACACATCTTTGTTATTCCATGGTGTCATCTATTATAGAATCTTGATATTTTTTAAAGGGTATGTAAGGGATGCCTGGGTGGCTCAATGGTTGAGTGTCTTCAGCTCAGGGCGTGATCTGTCTTCAGCTCAGGGTGTGATCCTGGGGTCCCATGATCGAGTCCTGCATCAAGCTCCCCATAAGGAGCCTGCTTCTCCCTCTGCCTATGTCTCTGCCTCTCTCTCTCTCTCTCTCCGTGTCTCTCAGGAATAAATAAAATCTTTGTTTTTTAAATTTTTTTATTATTGGAATATTTTATTTATTCATTCATGAGAGACACAGAGAGAGAGAGGCAGCGACACAGACAGAGGGAGAAGCAGCTTCCATGCAGGGAGCCCAACGCAGGACTTGATCCTGGGTCTCCAGGACCCAGGAGGCATCATTTGCCTTAAGCAACGTATCAAAGTGCTTACTTGTTCCTTTAGTGTCTCCCCCCACCCCCATTTTTGGTACTTGTCTCCTATTTCTCATATCCCTAAGAAGAGAGTCTTTATGATTCCAAATGGCTGCTCACCATAAATTGTCTCTCATCCTTACCTGCCTTACCATAGCAATGTCCCTCATTCCTGAAGAATCTCTCTCTCCATACTCATTTCTCTTGTAGTGCCATTTTGCTCAGTGATAGATGTTTGGAAAGCAATCTGACTAAACTATATACTATTATCACTGAAAATATCATTGATATTGAGATATGTATTGAACATTTGGATAATCTCATTATTTCTCTTTAGTGTCCATATTATATATTCATATTGTATATGGGTTTTTTACTTAGCATTTTTATGTTACTCCAAATTCACTACAAATGTTTTTGTAGCTAAGTAATATTTTGTTGTGTGGGTCATAATTTGTCTTCCCACTCAGCTACTATAGGACCTGCAGTGTATTTCTAGTGTTTTGGTATTACAAATAATGTTACAGAAAGCATCTTTGTAGATAATGTGGGAAACTGAAATTAATTTGGGAAGTGTTGAAGGATGTGATTAATCATGTGTAATTGTCTATTACACAAAAGATAATGTTCTTACTATTCACAGTATAGAATAATTGTAGAGTTCTTTTAGATAAGTGCATAGAAAGGTTCCTTGTTTGTTTGTTTGTTTGGAAAGGTTCCATTATATGGACACAGCAGAGTATATTATTTAAATAATCTATTGGTGGCTATTGCTTTATGTCCAGTGCTTTGTAAGTATAAACAGTACTACTGCAGTTTTCATTCTGGAACAGTACATCTGTAGGATAAAGCCCAGAAGTTGGATTGATGGATCAAAGAATAATTGGATCTGTATACCCATCAATAATGGAAGTGTCTGTTTCCATGGAACTTTGCCAATAGAATGTGTTATTTGTCTACCACTTTGCTTTCTAAATGACTTGTAACAGATTTGGTTCTCTTCCCATCCTCTTGTGGGCCATATATGAAATATTTTCCCCCAATAAGTTTTTTTTGGGGGGGGGTTCTAATTTTGCTTTTTTTTAATGTGCAGTAGTTTTACATAGACAAATCAACTGATCTCTTTCTTTTAATTTAAGAAATTTAATTTATCATAAGGTTTAAAATTTTTTTCCCATCCAGACAGATTTCATAAGTAAACCTTTGTTTTTTTATTATTATTTTTTAAGATTCCATTTATTTATTCATGAGAGACACATACCCAGAGAGAGAGGTAGAGACACAGGCAGAGGGAGAAGCGGGCTCCATGCAGGTAGTCAGATGCAGGACTCAGTCCTGAATCCTAGGATCATGCCCTGAGCCAAAGGCAGATGCCCAACCACTGAGCCACCCAGACGTCCCTGTACAAACCTTTCTAGAGGTGGAGTAAGTGAATTTCAAAGGGTGTTTCCTCCATTAAAAATAACAGATATTCAAGAGAACACGTTAGATTGGGGCTTTTTCTTAATTGTAGGATTGTATGATAAACATTTTTTTACTAAGTAGAAATTTCATTGTAAAATGGTACTTACCTCATAATTGTTTTTCATTCCAATTTGAATTGAAGGTAAGTGTAGTAGTAAAGCTAAGACCAACTGAAGTTTATTTCATCTCAAATTCAATGTTCGTAGAAGAAATAGCCTTAGACTTTGTAGATGGCTAACTGTGCTTCATGTTATATACTGTTTACATCACTTTCTTTGTTGTACCACACCCGTACCCAATGGTCATGTTTTTTTCTCCACTGGCCATTTTTCTTTGTGTTAGCGAATGGTTTTGTTTGATAACCATACGGCTTGTAAGAGCCTAAAAAGTTAAAACTCACCAGCAAATATCAAGGAGATGTCATTTTCAGCCTGACTTAATCCTGGCACTTGAACAGCTTGAAATACCACAGAGTCTGAATCAAAAACAAAATTATTTTATCTGTGTCATCTGTTTTCATTCATGAAGATCTGTGCCACAACAGATATATTTAAATGTTTTCTGGCCTATTCAGATTTCCTCTAATATATTTCATTTACAACATTTGGTATCCTGTTCATTAAGATATAAAAAAAAGAGGGGTGCCTGGATGGCTCAGTTGGTTAAGTGTCCAACTCTTGATCTCAGCTCAGGTCTTGACCTCAGAGTTCTGAGTTCATGCCCAGCATGAAGCCTACTTAAAAAGAAAACAATAAAAAAGAACAAAAGCTCTATTTAGAAGAAGCATGTGTTTCAGCTGCTGCACCTGCCAAATTCTTCTTGTAGCTAGGTTGAGATGATATATTTGTGAGGGGTTTTTCCCATTTACTGAAACATCGGGGCTAAGTCAGAGTATCTTAAAATTTACAACCTATGTACTCACCCTTATTTCCTCTGCTTAATGACCCCAAAACGAGAGCCAGTTTATAAGTTTATTTTTTAGGGATGCTTGTGTGTCAGATGGTTAAGCAGCTACTTTGGGCTCAGTTCATGATCTCTGGGTCCTGGGATTGGGCCCAGCATCGGTCTCCTGGCTCAGTGGAGAGTCTGCTTCTCCCTCTGCCTCTCTCCCCTGCTCGTTTTCTCACTCTCAAATTAAATAAATAAAATATTTTTAAAAAATGTTTTATACTTTAAACTCTGAATTGTTTTACATATTAGATTGAGTGAGGCAGAATGAAAGAATTTCTTGCCTTGTTTCTTGAGTTTCTTCAAAATTTACCTGATATCTGAAATCTATTAAGCACTTACTTAAAACTGGAAACAGTTTTTCCTGATAGAGCAAGGCAAGACATGTTATTGGGAAATACTAGAGAAAAATATATTCTGGGTATTAAAAAAAGAGGGCTTTCAGCTAGGTTTAGGAAATTATAGAAAAGATTTTGCTTTTGAAGAATTCAGTTTCTGGCCATCTAATTTTAAAATCGACAAGACCTTTAAAAATTTATCAAAAATGTCCTTGATTACCAGGATAGAAAATAAAGAAATAAAAGACCTCTAATGAAAATGAACCCACATTGTTCCATTGTGTCCTAATCTGATTTTTGAAGTATACCCACCATGGAAACAATGTAAGTTTTATGAAGCAAGTAGCCTGACCCTTTCAGCCTGTGGGCCTCAAAATTTTCTACAACTAAAACTTTAAAAACTCTTAACTAGAAAAATACTCACTTGAAAAATTGAAAGGGAGCTTTTCTGGGGAAAAAAAGTTTTTCTCTAATTTTTAACTAAGAAAGCACAATTGCATATTATTACACAGCCAGGACCAATCAAGAGTTTAAAAAAAATTTTTTTTTCTTAATTCCTCAGCCCAGCATTTTCAGGTAAGAAATTAAAATTAAGATCCATAATTCAATGTAGATAATCTGTTATCTGAATAATCCTAATGTTCTTCAGGTTGATCCTCAGATTAGTGGAATGCATTTTTTCATCTATTAGCACCTGTAAAAATCAGGACACACTCTTAAAAAACAGTGATACACAATTTGGAAATTCAAACATGATTCAATAAGTGAGGATAGTCAAGTAGACTCACCTTGATGGTATAATATCTGAGACTTTTTTTAACTTAATTTTGAAATATATAAATAGTGGGATCTTTTCTCATTAAAATTTAGCAGGTGTAGCTGCTGAAACATCCTTCTAGAGAGTCCTGTCAGAACTGATTGAAAAGTAGATTCTGTTAAATTTGAAAGAACCCAAATTGTTTTAAAACAATTATATTTTAATTATAAATACATTTTTTGTTTACATGTATAAATCACATTACAGAACAAGGGGATTAGAATTTTAAACTCTCGGTTTTATTGGTTTTAAAGTTTCAGAGCTAAGATTTCTAATTCTCCTTATATTTTGAGGTGATCATTGCATTTCTAAAACGTTAGCCTACACTAATAATAGGTATGTGAATATATAAGAAACTGTCATACTGGTTATGCAAAAACCTGATTTTGGCAAAGTGTAAAGGCCAGAACTCTAAGGAAGCTTCATTTCTTGTGTGGTGGAGTTAGCGCCTAAGATTGAGCTCATAGATAAAAACTAAAAAGTTATCAGAAAACCAACTACCTGAGGATGCTAGCGAGTGACTCAAAGTAGGCTGATTTTGTAGCAAGTCAAAATTTGGAAGGTGAGACAGGCAGAAAGGAAGTTTTTCATTTTTAGGCTTTGGCTTGAGGACACTGTGTGGTTTGAGTAAGCTGAAACTTCTCTAGAAAACTCGGATCTTTGTGTCCAGAGGAACCAGAAGACAGTGCTTGGGGCAGCCATCACTACTGAAAAATGAGGTTATAGGGTGGGTATTCCAGGAGAGGAGAAAGCCAGAAAAGGAGAGCTCTCAGGTTTCACCTGAAAACTTTGCCAGAGTCTCTAGCTGACTCCTGAATAAAACCATGCAGTCAACTCAAACCACCTTGCAGCTAAATGAAAAGAACTAAACTAAAATTTGATCTCTCACCTCACCTAAACTGAGACAGACTCTGCAGTTTGACTCTGCCTAAGTTAAGAGCCTAATAAGAAAATCATCAACATGCTTTGAAGGGATGTAACAGAATCCAGAGTCTTCAAAACAAAGTGTCCAGAATACAATTTAAAATTACCAAATGAAGAGCCAGGAAAACATGACCCATTTCTAGGGGAAAGCCCACTCCCAAATGACTCCAAATGACTCAGATGTTGAAATTATCAGACAAGGACTTAAGGCAGCCATTATAAATTTACTCAATAAGGTTAAGAAAAAATAAAAAGAAAATACAGAAAGAGAACTATGAAGAGGAATCAATTGAAAACATCAGAAATGAAAGGGAAAATATCTGAAAAAAATTCACTGAATGGGGTTAAATGATATAATGGTGATGACAGAGGAAAAATTTAATGAACTTGATAGACCATAGGAATCAACTAGTTTGAAGAATATATGGAAAGAAATTAACAGAGTCTTAAGAAGCTGTGGGACAATATCAAAAGCCATAAAATATGTGTAGTTGGATTTCCAGAAGAGAGGAGAGATTGCCGTTTAAAAGAACATAGAGATAATGAAATATTACTCAGTGTTAAAAAGAAATGAGCTATCAAGCCATAAAAAGACATGGAGGAACCTTAAATGCACATTATTAAGTGAAAAGGTTATGGTTTCAATTATTTGACACTCTTGAAAGGCAGAACTATGGAGACAAAAGATCAGTGGTTGCCAAGGATTGGGAGTGGTGAGGGATGAATAAGTAGAGCATAGAGGACTTTGGATGGACTGAAAATACTTTATGATATCCTGATGATGGCTCCATGTCATTATACATTTGTCCAAACCCAAAGAATATACAACATCAAGAGTGAATTATAATAGAAACCATGAACTTGGGGTAATTATGATGTGTCAGCACAGGTTTGTCAGTTGTAACAAATATAGCATCCTGATGGGGGAGGTTGATAACAAGGAGTTACATGTGGGGGTGGTATATGGAAAATCTCTGTTCCTTCCCCTCAATTTTCTGTGAACCTAAAACTGTTTTTTTTTTTTTTTAAGATTTTATCCATTTATTCATGAGAGACAGAGAGAGAGAGAGAGAGAGAGAGGCAGAGGGAGAAGCAGGCTCCCTGCAGAGAGCCTGACGTAGGACTCAATCCCAGGTCTCCAGAATCATGCCCTGGGCTGAAGGCGGTACTAAACCGCTCAGCTACCCGGGCTGCCCCTAAAACTGTTTTCTAAAATAAAGTCTCTCATCTCTCTGTGCCCGTGTGTGTGTGTGTATAAATTCCAGAAACTAAAATGCCATTATTATTGGTTGATATAAAATAAGTATGTTTAATTTGAATCAAGGACCTTTGTTGTTTGCAGACTTTTCAAAGTATTGCGAAGTGTTCATTTGAACATTACATTTCTCTTGTATCTCTGAAAATGCTTATGTTTTTCCTTTAGTGAAAAACAGATTCATTCCTTTTCAGTATCACAACTTTATATTTTATTTGAAATAATTGGATTTAGTAATATGATTGTATTTCAAAAACCCTGAGAGTGAAGAAAATAGTTTTGCTCTTTATCTTTTGCTCTTTATTTCATACAAAATACAGACAATAAATCATATATTTGGGGAAAAATAAGAGACAGTCTTGCCTAATATGTTTATTACCTGATTAGTGTGGCATCTAGTGGCCAATTTAAGGTTTCTTTAAAAATTTTTCCTGTTCCAATTAGCTAAAAAGCTTCTCCCTTCCTTTCTAGCTGTAGACAAAATTACCTATAGGCATAGCTTTGGAGATGTAGCTTTGATTACAGACTACTGCAATAAAATACTGCAGTAATGCAAGTCAAATGAATCTTTTGGTTTCCCAGTGAATATGAGTTATGTTTACACTATACAG
This sequence comes from Vulpes vulpes, assembly GCF_048418805.1. NCBI lineage: Eukaryota > Metazoa > Chordata > Mammalia > Carnivora > Canidae > Vulpes > Vulpes vulpes. The sequence continues at coordinate 80,154,713 of NC_132790.1, read as the reverse complement.
CAGTCGATTGAGTGTGTAATAGCAGTATGTCTAAAAAAAAAAGTATACAATTCAAAAATACTTTATTGCAAAGAAATGCGAACCATTATCTGAGCCTTGAACAAATTGTACTCTTTTTGCTGGAAGGGTCTTACCTCAATGTTGATGGCTGCTGACTGATCAGGGTGGTGGTTGCTCGTGGTTGGAGTGACTGGGGCGTTTTCTCATAATGAGACAACAATGAAGGTTGCTATCTTAGTTGACTCTTCCTTTCATGAACAATTTCTCTATAGCATGTGATGCTGTTTGATAGCATTTTTCCTATAGTAGAACTTCTTTCAAAATTGGAGTCAGTGCTCTCAAACCCTGCTGTTGCTTTACCAACTAAGTTTATGTGATATTCTCAATCCTCTGTTGTCATTTGAACAATGTTCACAGCATTTTCATTTCACTACTTTCTTTGCTCACCCATAAGAAGCAAGTCCTCATCTGTTAGTTTTATCATAAGATCACAGCCAGTCAGTTCCATCTTAAGGCTTCACTTCTAGTTCTGTGATTTCTACCACATCAGCAGTTATTTCCCCTATTGAAGTCTTGAGCCCCTCCAAGTCATCCATGAGTGCTAGAATCAACTTCTTCCAAATTCCTGTTAATGTCAATATTTTGACCTCTTTCCATGAATCCCAAATGTTCTTAATGGCATCTAGAATGGTTAATCTTCTTCTGAAGGTTTTCAGTTTACTTTGCCCAGATCCATCAGAGGAATCAAAAGCTATGGCAGCTAGAACTTTACAAAATGTATTTCTTAAATGGTAAGACTTGATCCATGGGCTGCAGAATGGATGTTGTGTTAGCAGGCATGAAAGCAACATCTCTTTCACAGCTCTTGGATGACCAGGTGCATCATCAATGAGCAGTAATATTTTAAAAGAAATCTATTTTCTGAGCAGGAAGTGTGAACAGTGAGCTTAAAATATTCAGTAAACCATTTGCAAACAGATGTGCTGTCATCCAGGCATCACTGCTCCATTTATAGAGCACAGGCACATTAACTTTAGCATAATTCTTAAGGGCCTTAGGATTTTCCAAATGGTAAATGAGCATTGGCTTCATAGTCACCAGCTTCATCAGTCCCTAACAAGAGAGTCTCCCTGTCTTTGAAGCATGGAAGCCAGACATTGATTTCTCTCTAGTTATGAAAGTCCTAGATGGCATCTTCTTCCAATAGAAGAGGGTTGTTTTCATCTACAATGAGAATCTGTTGTTTAGTTCAGCCACCTTCATTAGCTATCTTAGCTATCCAGATCTTCTGGATCACTTGCTATAATTTCTGTATCAGCCCTTGCTCCTTTACCTTGTACTTTGATGTTATGGAGACAGCTTCAGCCTCTTCCCTAAAACCTCATGAACCAATCTCTGTTGCTTCAAGCTTCTTTCTTTTTCTTTTCCTTTTCCTTTTCCTTTTCCTTTTCCTTTTCCTTTTCCTTTTCCTTTTCCTTTTCCTCTTTCTTTCTTTCTTTCTTTCTTTCTTTCTTTCTTTCTTTCTTTCTTTCTTTCTTTCTTAAGATTTTATTTGACAGAGAAGGAAAGGGGGAGTGCAAGCAGGGGGAGTGGCAGGCAGGGGGAGAGGGAGAGGTAGGCTCCCTGCTGAACAGAGAGCTCGAAATAGAGCTTGACCCCAAGACCCTGGGATCATGACCTGAGCTGAAGGCAGCTGCCTTACCAACTGAGCCACCCAGGTGCTCTGGCATCAAACTTTTCTTCTGCAGCTTCCTAACCTCTCTCAGCCTGCATAGAATTGAAGAGAATTAGGGCTTAGCTCTGTATTTTACTTTGGCTTGAGGAGGGAATGTTGTGGCTGGTTTGATCTTCTATCCAGACCACTCAAACCTTCTCCATGTCGGCCATAAGCTATTTTGCTACCTTATCATTTGTGTGTTCACTGTAGTAGCACTTTTAATTTCCTTTAAGAACTTCTCCTTTGCATTAACAGTTTGGCTAACTGGTACAAGAAGCCTAGCATTCAGCCTATCAGCTTTTGACATGCCTTCCTCACTAAATGTAATCATTTCCAGAAGCATTTGATGTAAAGTGAGAGACCTATGACTCTTCTTTCTCTTAAACACTTAGAGACCATTGTAGAGTTATTAATTGGCCTAAATTCAATATAGTTGTATCTCTAGGAATAGGGGAGTCTGAGGAGAGGGAGAGTGATGGGGAACATCCAGCTGATGGAGAAGTCAGAATGTACATAACATTTATGGATTGAGTTTGCAGTTTTGTATGGGTGCAGTTCTTGGTGCCTGAAAATAATTACAACAGTAACATCAAAGATCACAGACTAACATAACAAATAGAATAATAATCAGCAAGTTTGAAATACTGCAAGAATTACCAAAATGTGACACAGAGACAGGTGGTGAACAAATGTTGTTGGAAAAATGGTGCTGATAGACTTGCTTTATGCATGGTTGCCACTAACCTTCAATCTCTAGAAAGCAAAACAAAACAAAAACAAACAAAACAACAGAGTATCTGCAAAGTGCAATAAAGCCAAGCAGAAGGGGAATGCCAGAGTATGTATGTATGATTGTATGTTTTGATCTTTTCTTTTGCATGGAGAAAGCACTGTCATGAGTCAAGCTCTAAATCTGTTTAAGATCTACCAGCCTAGAGATGAACAGTCACTCATTTTAGTTACACTGCCTTCCACCTCCTTCCCTCCCTTCCCCAGATGAAATCTATTGTTAGTGTTTTTATCAATTTGAGCATTTTATAACGCAGAGCATGTATATAGGATTTCTGTATATAGAAGTGGGGAAATGCCCCACCTTATATTTGGCAGTGGCTCCTCCACGGCTGGCAGATTTAATAATGTTCAGATTAAAAGAAGATAAGGAAACAGGAAAAAACATACTACTGTTTACTCAGCAGGTCTCTTAGTCTCCTTTAAAAAAAAAATTATTCATGAGAGACACAGAGAGAGGCAGAGACTTAGGCAGAGGGAGAAGCAAGCTCCCTGCAGGGAGCCTAATGTGAGACTCAATCCCAGGACTCCAAGATCACGACCTGAGTCAAAGGCAGATGCCACCCAAGTATCCCTCTTAATCTCCTTCTAACGGAGACCTACAGATTTGTTACAGGATGGTAGGGTAGTTCTTAAAAATGTTTTTAAAAGTAGTACTAGTGGGACATGAGTGGCTCAGTCAGTTTGGTTTCGGTTCAGATCATAGTCTCAGGGTCATGAGATCAAACCTCGCACTGAGCCCCACACTGAGTGTGGAGCCTTCTTGAGATTCTCTTCCTCTCCCTTCCCCTTTGCCCCTCCCCCCACTTACATGCAGTCTCTCACAAATTCTTTTTTAAAAAAGTAGTAGTAGTAGAAGTGGCAATTAGAAGTGTCAAAAAATCAGAAAATATTTAAGAGCATACTGTTTCCCATCCCTCCACACGCCAAAGTCATACCTTAGAAGAAACTCTTCTAACATTTTCTATTTTTAGTTCTCTGGTTTCTGCTCTAATCTTAGGTAAAATGCTTTTTTCTCTCTCCTAATTTATTCATTTATTCCTCCACTGACCTCCCCCTATTTGAATAATGATTTCACTCATTTGTACCATAACTCTGCATTTTCCTAATTAGATATTTATTGTTTTAAATTTTTGATTGATGACTTTTTAAACTTTGAAATGATCTCTAAATCTGTCCTCTACAATCTCATTTGACAGAATCTCTTCAAGATTAATTTTATTTATAATGTAAGAATATGAATACTCATATCACTTTCTCTACCTTTTATCTCCTCCTTCCGTATTGTACCTTACATCAGCAATAGCTTCTACTTTTACATTGTCAAGATTACTAACATTTACATTCTGTTTTGCAAAATCATGATTGACCACAAGTTGACTCTAAACATTAAAAACCAATACAAAGTACTTGTCTTATAGGACTGTGTAGATATTGTTCAGTGGTGGCCTAAGTAGTATATTATATTTCATGTCCTCTAATAGCTGCTGTATAATACCACCTTGGCCATTCTAAGAAGACTGTTTCTAGCATCAAAGTCAATTAGAATAGCTTTTCTTATGCTCTATGTATTACTTAAATTCATACCATATTCTAGTTGGCTTTATATTTGGATCATGGTTCGCTTGTATATTTAAAAATTATTTTCCTATAATTTCTAATTTTCATTTTTCTTTCACTGCATTATTTATTTGTATCATATCTCCTCCCCCTTACATATACACCTATATATCTTTAAGTTATACCTGTAATTCTATTGAATTTTCCTTTTTCTGGAGACCTTTCTTTTAGAGTCTTTATTCTTCCTATTGCAATCTCAACTGATTATCTTTTAGGCATATCAGTACAATTATCCTGGGATTTCCATATATTGCTTTCCTGGAATTGACTATCTTTTGGATCCTATGACTTTTTTTTTTTTCATTTACTTATTTTGCTTGAGCACATTCTTAACTTTTGGAGGAAAGATGCATAAGTAAATAAATTTATCTGAGATCTTGTGTGTCTGAATAGGTAGGTATTTATTTTACCTTTACAGAGATTGATGCTATGATTGGTATATAATGATAGATTGAGGGATCCCTGGGTGGCGCAGCGGTTTAGCGCCTGCCTTTGGCCCAGGGCGCGATCCTGGAGACATGGGATCGAATCCCACATTGGGCTCCCAGTGCATGGAGCCTGCTTCTCCCTCAGCCTGTGTCTCTGCCTCTCTCTCTCTCTCTCTTTCTGTGTGTGACTATCATAAATAAATAAATAATTAAAAAAAAAAAGAACCAACCCTGCTGACACCTGTATTTTAAAAAAGAAAAAAAAAAGAATGCTAGATTGAATTCTTTATCTAGCATCCCTGATGATGCAAGTCTAATCCTCATTCCTTTAGAGGTGGCTTGTTTTTTTCTTTTTTCCTTTAGGATTTTCTCTTTATTGCTTATGTTTTGAAATGTCACAAACATGTAGCTAGAGATAGATTCTTCCTGCCAGTCAATGGCCCTTTTACTTTTTTTTTAAGATTTTATTTATTTATTTATTTATTTATTTATTTATTTATTTATTTATTTAAGAGAGAGAGAGAGAGAACAAGCCAGGGGAAGGGGCAAAGGAGAGGGAGAAATAGACTCCTCACTGAGCAGGGAGCCCAATGCGGGACTTGATCCCAGGACCCCAGCATCATGACCTGAGCCAATGGCAGACACTTAACCAACTTAGCCACCCAGGCACCCCTCAATGGTCCTTTTAATCTAAAGACTTTTTTTTTTTTTTCAGTTTTAGAGGACTTTCAAGTTTTTTTAAATAAATCCTTCCCTTTATTTTTCTTTTTTTTGACTATTTTCTTTATTAAACCTATTTTACTGTGATCTTAGACTTCATATTTTTGCTCTAAGTGTCTCTTATCTTTGCTCCCCTATTTTCAATCTCTTTCTTTCTTTCTTTCTTTCTTTCTTTCTTTCTTTCTTTTTTTTGTTGTTGTTAAGATTTTATTTATTTATTCATGAGAGACACACAGAGAGAGGGAGGCAGAGACACAGGCAGAGGGAGAAGTAGGCTCCATGCAGGGAGCCTGACATGGGACTCGATCCTGGGTCTCCAGGATCAGGCCCTGGGCTAACAGCAGCGCTAAACCACCCGGGCTGCCCTTGACCTCTTTTTCTTCTGTTTATCAAAAATTTTCTTGATTTGATTTTTAGTGCTTCTATTGAACTTTATGCTTTAGCAATCATATGTTAATCTCTAAGAGTTTTTATTTTCTTGTCCTCTGGTTGTTCCTGTTTCGTAACATCCTTTTCTGGTTTTCTGGTTGCAATATATATGAATCTCTCCAATTACATCAACCAGAGTTTTTGTTGTTTGCTTTAGCTCATTTTGTTTTGTTTTGCTTTGCTTAGGTTCTGTTTCTTGTTTTTTGTTCCTCTATGGTCAGTCTTATAGTTTATTTATTTTGGTCAGTCATTCTCTTTAATGCTGCAGTCTCTCTTCACATACTACAGATCCTTGGTTTTCTGCTCATACTTTAAGAGGAAAAGGAAGGGTAAATGGCAGAGCTTTTTACAGGGCTCTTTTCCAGCCATGTTCCTCTCCTAGATGAGAATTTTATAAAGAAACCTTTTGTGGAGGAGGACTGGGATTCAGTTTAGAGTCACTGATGGGAAGCTAGTTTCCAAGTTACATCCTCCCAAGTCTCAGAATAAGTTTATTCAGTTTTTTGGTTGTTGTTGTTGTTGTTGTTGTTGTTGTTGTTGTTTTTGTAAAATACTACATACTTCTCCTTCAGGCTAAGTATCATATACCTGCCTATAGGATTGCCAGCTAATATATCTGCCGCCTGTAAATCTTGAATTAATTCACCTTTGGTCACCTTACTTCTCAATTATACCTTCTGACTCTGAGGCCAGAACCCTCTCCCTTTGTAGTTTCTTACATCATTTTCCAGACTCTGACTTCTCTGTTCATTTCATTGATCAATTTGCCTTATCTGTTTCCTAGATATTTATTGAAATCTTTCATCCGTTGGTGACCACCAACACCCCTAATCCGGTGCCTCACCTTCTTTACTTCCTTTTCTGTTATGGTTATGCCTTTATTGTACTTTTATACATTTATTTCAATGGAATCTCAGGAGTAATGGGGGACAAACAAGTTTCTACAATCTTGAATTTCTCCAAGTTGTTTTGAGAAAAGCTACCAAGGGGCACCTGAGTTGTTCAGTCAGTTGAGCATCCCACTTTTGATTTCAGCTCAGGTCATGATCTCAGGGTCAAGGGATTGAGACCCAAGTCAGGCTCCTCACTCATTGTGATGTCTGCTTGGAACCTTCTCTCTCCTTCTTCCTCTGTCCCTCCCCTACCTCATGTGCATACTTTCTAAATAAATAAATAAGCTACCAATTCAGTTTCCATTCTGAACTCTAGCAAATTCTAGATTGGTTTCTATAGTATGGTTTTCTGCTTATTCAGGATCTCCTCAGACCAAAAACATAAGAGCCATAACTATACATTCTGTTTCATTTGTTTCTTCTATTCAATTGTAAGGAATTTTAAAATTTCAAATGGGAGTCCTGGAGTTTCCCTTCGCTCTGACTTTACTCTTGACTTTTATCCTTCTGTTTCTTTATCTGTTGGCCTTGGTCTCTATTTCTTGCCTAATCAACAACATTGACATCCCTGGGTGGCGCAGCGGTTTAGTGCCATGTGAAATGTCAACAACCTTTTATTACAGTATAATGTTACAGTTCTATTTTATTATTGGTTGTTGTTAATCTCTTACTATGTCTAATTTATAAATTAAGCTTTATCATAGGTGTCTATGTATAGGAAAAAGCAGTATATATAGGGTTTGGTCCTATTAAAGTTTCAGGCCTCCATTGGGGATCTTAGAACATGTCCCTTGTGGATAAGGTGGCAATACTGTACTTGACATAATTCTCAACATTTCTCATTGAATGTTCATATGATTTCAGATCTCTTGAAACCATTTTTTAAACGAAGTTAGAAAAAAACAGGCACATGGGTGGCTCAGTGGTTGAGCATCTGCCTTTGGCTCAGGTCGTGATCCTGGGGTCCTGAGATCAAGTCCCGTATCAGGCTCCCCTTGGGGAGCCTGCTTCTCTCTCTGCCTGTGTCTCTGCCTCTCTGTGTGTGTCTCTCATAAATAAATAAATAAAATCTTTAAGAGAAAAAAAGAAAAAAGAATCTGATAATTTGTTTAAGGCTCTCTACAGATGTCTTTAAATTAGTCTGCCCCTGTGGTATGTGGCTTTGTAATTAGAAAGCCAGTTAAATGGGATTTTCCCTGAGGGACCAGAAGCTTAGACTTACCTGGTGAAAAAGAAATGTGGTTTTTGTAAGAAGGCCTCTTTGGGGAACTACTATAGAGCTCTGAACTATAATCAAATTAAAGTTTGCATTAAAATTGAAAGAACTTTGTATTTCAAATTTCTAACCTTTAATAAATAAAAAAAAAAAAAGAGAGAGAGAACCTAGGCTTACTGACATCAGAATCAGAGTGGTATATATGTGGACAAGCCCAAGTAAACCATCCTCAGCGGCTCTAGTATGTCAAGCCCAAATGGTATAGTCAGGATGGGTACTAAGATCCTCAGACCAGCTTACCTTCCCCCAACTCCATGGTGGGGGAAATGAGGTCTTTCTCAGCCACTGACTGGGTAGTTAATACCGTGTGAGTGTTAATACCTTGTTGTTCATATGTCAGAAAATAGGAGATCTAAGCAGGAGGAAATACACTAAAGGAATTTTACCACTTTTCTAACATGCCAAAATAGTATGAATGGGAGAGCCGTAATTTGTCTTAAGGGCTGCAGTGTTTCATGGCTTCGACTTCTGGTTCTTTTTGTGCAGCAGCTGTCATTAATGGAATCCACTCTTGGCTCTGCATGGTCATTTTTCTTGAGTGATGTACAGTTTTGTACATAAGCATTTTTTAATGAGTCAAGGGTTTTCTTCCTTTTTTTTTTTTTTCAAAATAAACTTAGAAGGATTAGAACTTTTAGGGTGAAATGTCAGACTCAAAATTTCTTTTTATGGTGTATTCTCATTTTCTCCCTGGTTTTAGGAGCTGGAAATCCAAAGTGCACAATTGCAATTGTTTTGGGAAGAACTAAAAATGCCTCTGCAACCAGGTAATAAAATAATTGTGATGGAGAAATCTAATTAGGAATAAAAATCACCCTTTCTTTCTACCCATGTAATTTACTTAAAATGCACCATTTGGTTTGGGTGCCTGGGTGCCTCAGTCAGTTAAGTGTCTGACTCTTGATTTCAGCCCAGATCATGATTTCATGAGACTGAGCCCTGTGTTGGGCATGGAGCCTGCTTAAGATTCTCTCTTCTCCCTCTGCTTCTTCCACCCCCTCTAAAGAAATTTCTTTTAAAAAATGCACCAGTTGAACTTATAGATTATAATAATATAAAGTATGAGATTAATGTCACATTTGTTTTTCATGGTTATTTTACTATAAGATTTATTTAAGAAACATTTTAGGGAGTTGCTATATGTTCTTCACTGTGGAATTTCCTGTATTAAAAAGTGTTGCTGAATCCTCAAAGCTGTTTGGATCAGATTATAGGACATAAAAGTTTTCAGAATGATCTGTAAATAATTATGTGATTAGACTATAGATCAAAGACAATATAGTCTTGCAACATTTGATATTATCAGTTCCCAGTTTCCATTGCTGAACAATGAGAAGCCTCAATCAAGTAACTTTAATTGATTTTCATATCATTATTACTGTTCCAGATCACAGCCTACATCCGATTGTGCTTGATGTATGTCTTCCACACAATTCCCATTCCAGACATCATTGCTTGCATGTACATAATAACAACCAAAAAAGGACAATTGCAACTCCGTCTAACAGCTGTTTTATTTTTCCACTTAGCACACTTTTCCTAACATCTGTTTTTCTTTAACCAGATACAAACAACACAGCATGGTTCTTGTTCCTATCAACACACCTGGTGTAGAAATAATAAGGCCTTTGTCAGTTTTTGGCTACATAGGTAAGTACTCAAACAACAGAAGTGTGCATTAGCAAGCAGGATCACTGCGATATGCAGTAATACTGAAGGAAACAGATAGCATTATAATGCAGTAGATATATTCTTAGAAATCCTTTGGTGCTGACAACGGTTTTAACATAAATGCCAGTAGAATTCAGAATAAAGGGATGCCTGGGTAGCTCAGCGGTTGAGCGGTTGGCTTTGGCTCAGGGCGTGATCCTGGAGTCCCAAGATCGAGTCCCACGTCGGGCTCCCTGCATGGAGTCTGCTTCTCCCTCTGCCTGTGTCTCTGCCTCTCTCTCTGTGTCTCTCATGAATAAATAAATAAATCAAATCTTAACAACAACAACAAAAAAAAGCAAAGAGAGGCAATGCATCATTGGACATCATTTTGTTTACTTTTGGGAAAGGGTAGATTGTATTCAAGGAACAGCAGTTGAGACTCTGCTTCTGTCATCTAGGAGAATGAGTTAATGAAACAAACTTAGAAAAACTAAATCTTTTTTTAAAAAATATTTATTTATTTATTCATGAGAGAGAGAGAGGCAGAGACACAGGCAGAGGGAGAAGCAGGCTCCCTGCAGGGAACCCAATGTGGGACTCAATCTGGATTCCTGGATCACGCCCTGAGCTGAAGGCAGACGCTCAACCACTGAGCCACCCAGGCATCCCTAGAAAAATTAAATCTAAGTAATCCACAGTAAAATTCTTTTTTTTTTTTTTTAAGAGTCAGAGAATGGGGGGAAGAGGCAGAGAGAGAGAAAATCTTAAGCAGGCTCCATGCCGACCCTTAGCCAATGAGACTTGATCTCACAACCCTAAGACCCCCAAAATGGATTTATAATTTATGTTGCCTGGAAATCACCTCCATTTTAGAACCTGTGTGTAAATTTTCAGTGAGACAAATGTACAGCCCCTCTCCAACTCGCTACACGCAAGGCCAAAAGAAACAACTCTGGAGAAGTTTGATTATTAATGTCTATTCTGACAGGAAAAGGGTGTGGAGTTAGCATGAGATTATCTCTAGAACTTAAGGGTGGGGTAGGGAGTCTGAGGAGGGGTAGGCGGTGTGATGTAAAGACTAAAGTGTTCCCAGTCTCCATCAAATGCCAGCATTTCCAAGAGGCAAACACATAGTGAACAATCCTGGACTGGGAGTAGTCTCTGCTTTGTCTTGGATGCTGAGCCTGCTTTGTCCCTTCTTGCAGGTTTTTTGCAGCTTCAGGCATTGATTTACACAATGATAAAATAAGAACAAATTACAGGGCACCTGGGTGGCTCAGTGGATTAAGTGTCTGCCTTCAGCTCAGATCATAATCCTGGGATCCAGCCCCATGTTGGGCTCCCTGCTCAGTGGAGAGCCTACTTCTTTTTTCCCTCTGCCAGTCACTTCCCCTGTTTGTGCTCTCTCTTGCTCTCTCGCTCTCTTGTCCTCACTCTCTCAAAACAAAACAAAACAAAACAAAACAGCCTTAAACTACATTATTCGCTTTCAAGTTTTGAACTATTGAAACCATTTTTCCCCCAAGCAAAATTTTCTATGGAAGTTCATATATTAAAAATCTCAAAGAAGAAATAATAATAAAGTAATAATAAGATCATCTGATTGGACCTATGAGGCCGCCTTCCCTTTTAGTAACTCTACAAACTTCAGAAAATGAGTTTGAAAACCTCTGGATCAAATAATTTCTAAAATCTCTTCTAAGTGGAACAGTTTATGAGTTTCCTGGGCTATGGAGCTAGGGGTTCAGAGCTTAAGGTCTACCTAGGAATACCTGATATATGAAGCTTTTAAGTCCTGTGCCTTCTGAGTAATTTCTTTGATTAATATTAATTACATATGACCAATTTTTTGGTCAACTCATTTTGCTCTTTAAAATTATGTTTTCTGAGGTACCTGAGTGGTTCAGTTGGTTAAACATCTGCCTGAATGGGACACCTGGGTGGCTCAACAGTTGAGCATCTGCCTTTGGCTCAAGGCATGATCCCAGTCCAGGGATTGAGCCCTACATCGGACTCCCTGTGAGGAGTCTGCTTCTCCCTCTGTCTATGTCTCTGCTTTTCTCTGTGTCTCTCAGGAATAAATAAATAAAATATATATTTTTTAAATCTGCCTTCAGATCATGATCTTGGGGTCCTGGGATCGAGCCCCCTGCAGGGAGCCAGCTTCTCTTCCCTTTCCCCTGCTCATACTCTCTCTATCTTTATCTCTTTCTCAAATAAATAAATAAAATCTTTAAAAAATTTTTATTTTCTATTTTACAGATAATTTCCATGGAGGACATTTTGAGATCCATTTTAATCAAGTACGAGTTCCTGCCACCAATTTAATACTAGGTAAGATAAGTTTGGAAAAATGATTCTTCAGTATTGTGTACTAAAATATTTTCAGGTCTAAATCTGGAAAAGATAGGAAATGTACTTTAGTTTACATATTTTTTTCTCTTAGATACTTTTCCCTCTTACCCCATTTATAAGGGAACATTTTTTTCATGGTGGATTTTCTTACATGGAATAATATTTCATTTAAGTGTTTGATGTGGTTTTATATATCATATATAGCTAAATACAAAAAATGTATAATTCGGAGCAACATTTTTTTTTTCTAAAACATCTTCAGTTCTCATTTTAAGAAACCTCAAACCTTTCTGAATTCAAGTCTTATATATATAAACATATTAGAAGCATAAATAAGTTTGCATAGTAAATGCCTGGTTCATTTCATCCTCTTGCTTATTGGAATCCTACCCTAAACTTCAGTGAACACTGCAAGTGGCACTTCTTTCAGAAAGATTTTGTGTTCTTCACCCAATCTACTCAATAAACCCCTGCTGCCTGTCAGGCCCTCAGGGTACATTCTCTCTCTCCTTTGCCTTTCTTGTTCTCCACCATATCCCTTATTCCTAGCATCCTTGCCCCTCTTCTGGATTCTGAACTCCCAGTAGAGAGACTTGTGTCTTATCTACCGCTGAAACCTTATGAAATAGCATATGCATAGTTGGTACTCAAGAGACAGTTCTTAAATTGGATTGAAATGTTTAACAATGGTGGTTTAAAAGCATAGAGATCAAAATTTCCATAAATAATGCACATTATTATAGAGCTTTTTTTTTTCCCCCTACCAGAATGCCATTCTCATTGAGAGAGGGCCGTTCATCATTTTCTCAAGATTTGTGTAAATAACAGAATAGGTGGGCTGTGGCCACTTTCACATTCTCCCTTCTTTCTTACAGGTGAAGGTAGGGGATTTGAAATTGCCCAAGGCCGCCTTGGGCCTGGCAGGATCCACCACTGTATGAGAACAGTAGGTCTGGCAGAACGGGCTTTGCAGATTATGTGTGATCGAGCAACACAAAGGGTGGCCTTTAAGAAGAAACTGTTTTCACATGTAAGGATGATTAGTTACTTGAATTTATTCTAGCCCAATGCACTTACTGATCCAGAAACAAAACAGCATTACTTGTCACTCACTGATCCAGAAACAAAACAGCATTACTTGTCATAAAGAGATTTCCTCTAAATAAATGATTTTTTAAATTTTTTTTTTATTTATGATAGTCACAGAGAGAGAAAGAGAGAGAGGCAGAGACATAGGCAGAGGGAGAAGCAGGCTCCATGCACCCGGAGCCCGATGTGGGATTCGATCCCGGGTCTCCAGGATTGCACCCAGGGCCAAAGGAAGGCGCCAAACCGTTGCGCCACCCAGGGATCCCCAAATGATTTTTTTTTTAAGTACAAAGTATATTTGTCTGTACTTAAATATAGTCTGATGAGAGACCTTTAACTTTGTGAAAGATTAACTACTTCCTAAAGTGCTTCAACAGAGCGCAAAGAGTATGGACAATTCCTTCAACTTTCTCAGACTCTTGTTATCTAGAGAACCAGGTACATTAGCACTCTGAGGAGAGAGCTGGTATAAAGAAGAGGGATTTGCCTTGTTCTTTGACTTTCTGAAGGGAATTATTAAGTGAGGAAATATAGGAAAATAACCTAAGACTCAGTGAAAGGAGAGAGATCTAAAAATGGAATGGACTGCTTCTATAGGAAGTAAGTTTCCTGTCACTGGAGAAAGGCAAGTACAAATGGGACCAGTATTTGATGAGATGTTCATGATTTTTTGAATTCCCATCTATAAATTATATACTATTGAGTCTGATGTTTACAAAGCACAATCAACAATATAGTTACATGAGGGCAATATAATCAAAATTAGAGACTATCAAGAGGGAAAAGAAGCTGTCATTCTGACTTCCTTGGAAAACTTTATAAGTGGGATCTTCAAATCATCTCCCAAAAGCCTTTCTAACTTGTAAGAAGGCAAGAAAATTTGTTTTAAGTATTCATTACTTAGGATTGCTAACATTTTAGTATTAGGTCAAACTTGGGTTGGTAAAATCATATTTGTGTTTGCTGGACATAATCTTTTAGTATATTGGTCCCCTTGTAAAGTACATTTGTGAGCATCTTTTAAAATTTAGCAGTGTATTTCATTTAAAGATTTTATTTATTTATTCATGAGAGACACACACAGAGAGAGGCAGAGATGTAGGCAGAGGGAGAAGCAGGCTCCATGCAGGGAACCCAATGTGGGACACTCGATCCTGGCACCATGGGATCACGCCCTGAGCCAAAGGCAGGTGCTCAGCCGCTGAGCCACCCAGGCCTCCCTCGCAGTGTATTTTTTTAACCTTAAATATCCTATAGGCTATGTTTGCTTTTTGTGAAATATTATTTAGCATATCTGTGCTTTAGTTGTAACACTTTCTATGAAAAATACAGCCTGTTTTATGGCACACACCTAGGAATAACTTGTTGAGGAATCCTTTTAGTATATGGTGAGGGCAAGGAGTTCAGCTGTTGGATGGACACTGTGGGAGGAAGTAAGAAGGTGTGAACTTTGGGGACTCTGAATACAACTCCATGCTGCTCTGAGTAGGAGATGAAGAGTTGCTCATGACATCAATTTCACTTCCTATACTTTTCTCTCAGGATTGCCCCCCAACCCTGGAGCAGGATGAAGGGAGGACATGAGAGGTTGATGCACAGACATCTTGAACACATAAAAGCACTTTCCTCAAGTTTCATGAGAGATGTTTCCAACACTATACTAGAGGGAAATTTCCCTCCTGCTTTTTGTAAGTTAATGTATAAAGCAGAACAAGCCTGAGCTTTTCAAAAATATGCCTCCCTTCACTGGAAACTTCTTGCATTTGGCACAAAGAAAATGACCTGGCAGAGGCAAAAGAGATGTGGAGGCATGTCATAAACAAAAATCCGAGCCAGATTTTTTTTTCTCAGTTTGTGTAAGTAACATTCCATTTCCCTGAATTTGGAGACTCTTTCCAGCTGCCTTCTCAATTATTCCAGGCACTATAGCAAAAAATTCTCTCCCAAAATAATCTGGCAACTCCTTGGAGCACTCAGTTTCTATTAACTGAATGCTTTTCAGCAAATCCAGGGTCTGTAGAGACCCAGCTGAGAACACTTTCCTTTACTCGAAAGCTAAGAAATAAATGTACTTGTAATCTGATCATGAAGTTATAATCACTCAGCTTTACAGTCATCAAAAAGATACTGCTGGGGCTTGTTTGAAGTTGTTAATTCAGGGGACGCCTGGGTGGCTCAGCAAGTGAGCATCTGCCTTTGGCTCAGGGCGTGAACCCGGGGTCCTGGGATCAAGTCCCACTTTGGGCTCCCCACAGGGAGCCTGCTTCTCCCTCTGCCTGTGTCTCTGCCTCTCTCTGTGTGTCTCTCATGAAAAAATAAGTAAAATCTTAAAAAAAAAAAAGAAAAAAAAAGAAGTTGTTAATTTAGAGCCTTGTTTCAACCTCAAAAGTCATCCAATAGAAATGTTTGTTGTAAGCCACAAATGTAATTTAAAATTTTCTAGTAGTTACATTTTTTTTTAAAGCTTTTATTTATTTATTCATGAGAGACACAGAGAGAGGCAGAGACACAGGCAGAGGGAGAAGCAGGCTCCAAAGGGAACCTGATGTGGGACTTGATCCTGGGTCTCCAGGATCACATCCTGGGCTGAAGGCGGTGCTAAACCGCTGAGACACCTGGGCTGCCCAGTAGTTACATTTTTTAAAAAGTAAAAGAAATAGATGAAATTGATTTTTATAATCTATTTTATTTAACCCAGTATATTCAAAATGTTATCATCTCAACATGAAATCAATATAAAAATATTTTAAAGGTATTTTATAATCTTTTTAAAAAACGACTGATTTTTCTAAATTGAGTGTCATTGCACACTTATGACACATCTCAGTTCAGACTAGGCATATTTCAAATGCTCAGTAGCCACATGTGGTTTTCAGCAGTTATATTGAACATCGCTGTTATAGAGAAACTGATCAAATATCCACTGCTCAAGAAATGTACTATAGCACACATCACCAAGCATAAAAATAACTGTGGAAGGTTCATGTGGCTCCAGTAATAGCACTGTGATTGGCTGTTGGTCAAACTTAAATATTATTCTCTGCTGTAAACACCAGTTCTCTAACTAGGGATGGGAACAACAACAACACCACCAAGAAAGAACCCATTGTGGCCAACCAGGAGCATCTGTTATTGTCCTCTGAGTTTCACTGCTGAGTTCTGAATGTGTGCTTGCCTGTGGGATTTATGATAAGGGTTGGTCTCTATATTCTCCATTCACCTCCCCACTTTTCTTCCAAGTTCTAACCAGTAGAGAAAACTCACGAAGACAACTAAGAAGCAAGTACCAGTTTTTTTTAATTAAAATATTTTGGGGATGCCTGGGTGCCTCAGTGGTTAAGCATCTGCCTTTGGCTCAGGGCATGATCCTGGAGTCCCAGGATCAAGTCCCGCATGGAGCTCCCTGCATGGAGCCTGCTTCTCCCTCTGCCTGTGTCTCTGCCTCTCTCTCTCTCTCTCTCTCTCTCTCTCTCTCTCTGTGTGTGTGTGTGTGTGTCTCTCATGAATAAATAAATAAAATCTTTAAAAAATAAAAATAAAATCTTTATTTTGAAATCACTATAGATTCACATGCAGATGTAAAAAATAATGAGATCCCTTACATTCTTTCCTATGTTTCTCCATGGTAACATCTTGCCAAACTACAGTATAAAATCAGAACCAGGATATTGTCATTGATAGACTCCAGATATAGGACATTTCCATCACCCCAAGGATCCCTCATCTTGTTCTTTCATGAGCACACCCACCTCCTCATTCTTGTCATCTCTTCATTAACCCCTGGCAACCTTTAATCTGTTCTTCATTTTTGTAATTTTGTCATCTCAAGAATGGAATCATACAGCATATAAGCTTTTGGTGTTGGCATTTTTTCACTTAGCATAATTCTTTGGAGATTCATCCAGATTATATGTACGAATAGTTGGTTCATTTTTTTATTGCTGGGTAGTATTCCGGTATGGATTATCACAGTTTAACTGTTTACCTGATGAGGGATATCTGGGTGATTCCTGTCTGTGACTGTTACAGATAGAGCTGCTATAAACATTCATGTACAGGTTTTTATGTGAACATACGCCTTTATTTCTCTGAGATTAATGTGCAAGAATGCTGGGTCATATGGGAGTAGTATGTTCAGTTTTTAAAGAAACCACCAAACTCTTTTCCAAAATGGCTAAACTTTCATTTTCATCAGTTGTGTATAAATGATCTAGTTTCTCCACATCCCCACCAGCATGTGGTATTGTCACTTTTATTTTAGCCAGCCGATAGGAGTAGTGATATCTCATTGTGGTTTGCTTGTATGTATGTATGTATGTATGTATGTATTTTTAAAGATTTTATTTATTTATTCATGAGAGATACACAGAGAGAGAGGCAGAGACATAGGTAGAGGGAGAAGGAGGATCAATGCAAGGAGCCCAATGTAGGTGGGACTCTATCCCGGATCCTAGGATCACGCCCTGGGCCGAAGGCAGATGCTCAACCCCTGAGCCACCCAGGGGTCCCTAAAATGACTTTTCTGCATGGATTTATATGACCATGTTATTTTTCTTCTTTAACCTTGTTAATATGGTAGAGTACATTGATTTTCAAATACTCAATCAACTTTGCATCCTTGAAATAAACCCTACTGGGATCCCTGGGTGGCGCAGCAGTTTGGCGCCTGCCTTTGGCCCAGGGCGTGATCCTGGACACCCGGGATCGAATCCCACGTCGGACTCCCGGTGCATGGAGCCTGTGTCTCTGTCTCTGTCTCTCTCTCTCTCTTTCTGTCTGTGTAACTATCATAAATAAATAAAAATTTAAAAAAAAAAAAAAAGAAATAAACCCTACTTTTTCATAGTGTGTAATTCTTTGTTATATATTGTTGAACTCTACTTACTAAGTTTTGTTAAGGATTTTTGCATATGGATTCATGAAGGATATTGGTCAATAGTTTTTGTTTTTTCGTACTGTCTTTATCTGGTTTTGATATTAGGATAGTATCTTTACAAAACAATGTTGGAGGTATTCCCATTTCTTTTACTTTCTGGGAGAAATTGTCTAGATTGGTGTTAATTATTCTTGAAGCATTTGGTAGTCTCTAATGAAACCTTTTGGGCCTGGAGATTTGGGGCTAGAGTGGTAGTTTTTTAAAGATTAATTTCCTTATTAGTTTCAGGGTTATTCAGTTTATCTGTTTTATATTGGATGAGTCATGTTTTTTTGTATTTTTTGAGGAAGTGATCCATTTTATCTAAGCTGTTAAGTTTATTGTTTAGAGATGTTCACAATATTCTCCTGTTATCCTATTGATGTTTGCAGGGTCTGTAGTGATATATCCCCTATTTCACTGACTTTGGTAACTTGTGCCTACTTTTTCTTGTCAGTCTTGCTACAGCTCTGCTGTTCTTACTGATCTTTTAAAGAATAGAAAATATATTAATTATTAATATACAAAACTATAACATGATTGTTATATTAGGGCTTAATATTAACAAGATATTTGTTTCATTGATTTTTCTCTTTTTTTTTTTCAATTTTATTGATTCCTCCTCTTTATTATATACTTCCTTTTGCTTTTGCTTTCTTTGTATTTATTTTGCTCATTTGGATTTATTTTGCTTCTTGAGGTGGTAGCATGGATTACTGACTTGAGACTTTTCGTCTTTTCTCATGTGTGTTTTTTAGTGCTATAATTTTCCTTCTCAGTACTACTTTACCTATGTTCCAAAAATTGTGGTATATTGTGTTTTTGTGTTAATTCAGCTCAGTGTATTTTTCAGTTTCCTTTGAGACTCTTTAACACAAGAATTGTTTAAGAGGTGTGTTACTTAGTTTCCAAGTGTTTGGAGTTTTTCCTGTTACTCTGTTTTTAATTTCTAGTTTGATCTTACTGCGGTTACAGAACAAACTGTATTATTTCATTTCTTACTAATTTGTTGAGATTTGTTTTATGGCTCAGGTTATGGTCTATCTTTCTATATGTTTGACGACACTTGAAAAGAGTGTGAGGGATCCCTGGGTGGCGCAGCGGTTTGGCGCCTGCCTTTGGTCCAGGGCGCGATCCTGGAGACCCGGGATCGAATCCCACATCAGGCTCCCGGTGCATGGAGCCTGCTTCTCCCTCTGCCTGTGTCTCTGCCTCTCTCTCTCTCTCTCTCTGTGACTATCATAAATAAATAAAAAAAAAAAAGAAAAGAAAAGAAAAGAGTGTGAATTCTGTTGTTGGGTGGAATGTTCTATAAATGTCTATTAGATCCTGTTGCTTGATGGTGTTGAATTCCTCTATATTCTTGTTGATCTTCTGTCTAATTGTATCTGTAGTTGGGAGAGAGGTGTTGAAGTCTCCAATCAGGATTGTGGATTTGTTTACTGCTCCTTTCATTTCTATCAGTTTTTGTTTTACGTATTCAGCAGCTCCATCGTTTGATGCATACACATTTAGGATAGTTGCTACTTTCTTTTTTTTTTTTTAGTTTTTTTTTTAGCTGCTACTTCTTGATGGATTTACCCTTTTATCATTGTATAACGACCCTCTCTGTCTTTGGTAATTTTCTTTGTTCAGAAGTTTGCTTCATCTGATAGTAATATAGCTAGCTGTTTCAGCTTTCATTTAATTAATATTTACATATTACATAATTTTTTTGTTTTTAGCTTGCTTATGTCATTATATTTGAAGTGAATTTTGGGCAGCCTGGTGGCTTAGCGGTTTAGCACCACTTTCAGCCCAGGGCGTGATCCTGGAACCCAAGATTGAGTCCCACTTAAGGCTCCCTGCATGGAGCCTGCTTCTCCCTCTGCCTGTGTCTCTCTCTGCCTCTCTCTGTGTCTGTCATGGATAAATAAATAAAATCTTTTAAAAAAAGAAAAGAAAATGAATTTTTTTCTAATTGGCACTTAGGTGGGTCTTGTTCTTTAATCCACTCTAACAGTCTTTGTAATAATTCACATTATGGCTTAAGTGTGTCATTTAATGTTTTGTGTTCTCTGTTTTTCATTATTTTTATTCCTGCATTCCTTAAACATTTTTCGAATTCCATTTTGCTTTATTTATAATGTTTGAGTGTACCCTTCTGTATAACTTTTTTAGTAGTTGGTCTAGGTATTACATTATATGAATATATACATATTTGTATATATGCATGTATTTTATCAGTCTGTTGGTGTCCTTATTTTACCTTTTTGAGTGAAGTATAGAAACTTTACCTCCCTTAATTGAAATCCCTTTTTTTTCTTAAAGATTTTATTATTTATTTATTCATAGAGACACAGAGAGAGGGGGAGAGACAGAGACACAGGCAGAGGGAGAAGTAGGCTCCATGCAGAGAGCCCGACGTGGGACTCGATCCAGGGTCTCCAGGATCACGCCTTGGGCTGCAGGCAGTGCTAAACCGCTGCGCCACCGGGGCTGCCCTTGAAATCCCTTTAATTTCCTTCATTTATAATTGTCTTAAATATTTATTTCACATAAATTTAGAATGACATCACAGTGTTAAAATATTTGCTTCAACTCTTAAGCATAATTTAGAAAATTCAAGAAGCAGGGGCACCTGGGTGGCTCAGGTCCATCTAGTTAAGCATCTGCCTTTGACTCAGGTCATGATCCTGAGATCAAGCCCCACATTGGGCTCCCTGCTCAGTGGGGAGTCCTCTCTCTGCCCCTCACTCCACTTCTCTTTCTCACTCTCTGTCTCTCAAATAAATAAAATCTTCAAAAAAATTTATAAAGGAAATTCAAGAAGCAAAGGAAAACCAATTGTATTTAACTATATATTTTCTTACCACGTTCATTCTTTCTCCTGATTTCCTCTTTTACCTTTTCTGTTTAGGGAAATTCCTTTAGCCATTCTTTAGGAGTCTACAAGTGACAATTTTTTGTTTTTCTTTATCTGAGAACATCTTGATTTCTCCTTTATTCCTGAGGGATATCCTCATTGGGTATAGGATCCTGTGTTGACCCTTCTTTTCTTTTAGTACTTGAAAAATATCCTGCCACTCCTCTTCTGGCATATACACATTTCCCCTATAGGTAAAGTGTCATTCTTCTGGCTGCAGTTATAATTGTGTTATTTTTTTTGAAGTTTAATTGTGATGTGTCTTGCTATGAATTTCTTTGGTTTATCCTGCTTTGCATTCACTCAGCCTCTTAAATCTGTAGGTTTTGTCTCTTGCTACATTTGGAAAGTTTCACTACTTACTTTTTCAGTCTTTCCTCTTTTTCTTCTTGAACTTTGATGACATGAATGTTAGATGTTTTGTTTTGGTTCACAGGTCCCTAGGATGGTGTTCTTTTAAAAATAATTTTTATCCTATTTTCTCTGTAGTTCAGACTGGACAATTTCTATTGTCCTGTCTTCCAGTTCACTGATTTCTTCCTCTGTCCCCACTGTTCTGCTGTTGAGCCCATCCACTGAGGTTTTTATTTAAATTATTACATTTTTCAGCTATAAAATATCTAATTGGTTTTTCTTCCTATCTTCTTTGCTGAGACTTCAGTTTCTTTGATGAGATTACCTTGCAAAGGGTTTTAATCATGAACATATGTACTTTGTCAAATGCTTTTTCTGCATCTATTGAAATGATCATATGGTTTTTATCCTTTGTCATTGATATGATATATCACATTGATTTGTGAATATTGAATCACCTTTAAATCCTGGGAATAAATACCACTTAATTATGGTGAATGATTTTTTAATGTAATGTTGTATTCTGTTTGCTATTTTGTTGAGGATTTTTACATCTATATTCATCAGAGATATAGTTCTCTTTTTTTGTAGTGTCTTTATGGTTTTGGTATCAGGATGATACTGCCTTATCAAATGAATTTGGAAGTTTTCCTTCCTCTTATATTTTTTGGAATAGTTTGAGAAGAATGGGTGTAAACTCACTAGTTGAATAAAAGTGGTTAGAGTGAATAGCCTTGTCTTATTTGTGATCTTAGGGGAAAAGCTCTGTTTTTCACCATTGAGTATGATAGCTGTGGAGTGTCATATATGGCCTTTATTATATTGATGTATGTTCCCACTATACCCACATTGTTGAGAGTTTTTATCATGAAGAGAGGTTGAATTGTGTCAAATGCTCTTTCTGCATCTATTGAGATGATCATACGATTTTTATCCTTCATTTTGTTACTATGGTATACCCATTGATTGATTTGCAGATACTGAACCATCCTGGAATCGCCCAAATAAATCCTACTTGATTGTGGTTAACGATCCTTTATTGTATCATTGAATGTGGTGTTGAGGATTTTTGCATCTATATTCATCAGGGATATTGGCCCGTAGTTTTGTAGTGTCCATCTGGTTTTGGTTTCAGCATAATGCTGCTTTGTAGGAAGAACTTGGAAGCTTTCCTTCTTTTATTCTTTGGAATAGTTTGAAGAGAATAGGTATTAACTATTCTTTAAATGTTTGTTAGAATTGTGAAGCCATCTAGACCGGGATTCTTGTTTGTTGAGAATTTTTTATTATTATTATTGAATCATTTCATTACCAGTAGTCATTCTTCCTCATTCATTTTTGAAAGATTGTTTGTTTCTAGGAATTTATTTATTTCTTATAGGATGTCCATTTTGTTGGCATATAATTGTTCATAGTAGTCTCTTCTCATTCTTTGTATTTCTGTGGTGTCAGCTGTCCCTTCTCTTTCATTTCTTTTTTTTTTTTTTTTTAGGATTTTATTTATTTATTTATTTATTCATGAGAAGCAGAGAGAGAAGCAGAGGCACAGGCAGAGGGAGAAGCAGGCTCCATACAGGGAGCCCGACGTGGGACTAGATCCCAGGACTCTGGGATCACGCTCTGGGCTGAAAGCAGTGCCAAACCATTGAGTCACCTGGGCTGCCCTTTTCTTTCATTTCTAATTTTATTTGGGTCTTCTCTGGTTTTTTCTTGATGAGTCTAGCTAATGGTTTATTAATTTTGTTTATTTCTGCTCTGATCTTTATTATCTCCTAATTTCCACTAACTTAGGGCTTTATTTGTTCTTTTCCCAGTTACTTTAGGTGTAAGATTAGATTGTTTGAGACTTTTCTTGTTTCTAGATCTATATTACTATAAATTTTCCTCTTAGAACTGCTTTTGCTGCACTTTGGATTATTGTGTTTTCATTTTCATTTGTCTCCATGTATTTTTAAATTTCTTCTTTGATATCTTTGTTAATTCATTGGTTGTTTAGCCTCCACATGTTTGGGCTTTTTCCATTTTTCTTCCTTGTAATTGATTTCTAGTTTCATATCATTGTGGTTCGAAAAACTCCTTCACAGGATTTAAATTTTCCAAAGTTTGTTGGGACTTATTTTGTGGCCTAATGTGATCTATCCTGGAGAACTTTCTATGTCCACTTGAAAAGAATGTATATTCTGTTGTTTTTGAATGGAATATTCCCTATTATGCTAAGTCCATTTAATCTAATGTGTCATTCAAAGACACTGTTTCCTTGTTGACTTTCTGCCTGGATGATCTATCCATTAATATAAGTAGAGTGCTAAAATCCCCTACTATTATTAGGTTATTGTCAATTTCTCTCTTTCTGTTAATATTTGCTCTACGTATTTAGGTGCTGCAATGTTGGGTACATAGACATTTACATTTGTTATATCCTTTTGTTCAGTTCATCCCTTTATCATTATATAATCTCCTTCTTTGTCTCTTGTTGTGGTTTGTTGTTTTTAAGTCGTTTCCATACCCAACATAAGGCTTGAACTCACAACCCTGAGAGAGTCACATGCTCTAATGACTGAGCCTGGCAGGTGCCCCAACTGTTTTTGTTTTAAAGTCTGCTTTGTCTAAATATTGCTACACAGCTTTTTTTTTTTTTCCACTTCCATTTGCAAAGGATATCTTTTTCCATCATTTCACTTTCAGTCTCTATATGTCTTTAGGTCTAAAGTGAGTCTCTTGTAGGCAGCATATAGATGAGTCTTTTTTTGTTTTGTTTTTTTAATCCATTTTATCACTCTATGATGTGATTGACTAGAGCATTTAGACCTTTTACATTTAAAGTAGTTACTGATAAATATGTTCTCTCTTTTTTTTTTTTAAGATTTATTTATTCATGAGATACACAGAGAGAGGCAGAGACACAGGCAGAGGGAGAAGCAGGCTCCATGCAGGGAGCCTGATGCAGGACCCCATACCCAATCCTGGGATCAGGCCCTGAGCTGAAGGCAGATGCTCAACTGCTAGATATGTTCTCATTGCCATTTTGCTAATTCTTTTCTGGTTGTTCTTGTCTGCTTCTTTCTTCCTCTCTTGGTCTCTGTCCTTGTGATTGGTGACTTTTAAATGTTTTCTGTTTGGGGGCACCTGGGTGGCTCAGTCAGTTAAGCCTCTGCCTTCAGCTCAGGTCATGATCTCAGGGTCCTGGGATAGAGCCCCACTTCACACTCCTTGCTCAGCAGGGAGTCTGCTTCTCCCTCTCCTTCTGTTCCTCCCCACTGTTTATGTGTTCTCTCTCCCTCTCTCTATCTCAAATAAATAAATGGAATCCTTTTTTGAAAAAAAAAAAAAAGTTTTCTGTTTTGCTAGGCTGCCCCTATCCAAACCTTCAGGTAGAGTAGATTTTTGTTGGGGGTATTTTAAAAAAAAATTTTGTCAGTGCTCATGGGCATTTTCAATTTGCTGACTTTTTCAGCTCCAAGTCTAGGATGTATTAGACAAAAAGAAAACCCAGGGAACTCACTACCATATTGTTCTTTTAGCTTAGCCAGTCTTCCTCCTTCTCTTTACCAGTGTTTGTTTTATAGAAAGTCCCAGGTTTTTAGTTGTATTCAATAAGAAAATAGGGAAAAGTGCATCTACTTCATCTTTCTGGAAGTAGAAGTCACTGGAAGTGACAACATTATTAATCTATGTAGGTACCTATAAATACAATGCAGAACTCTCTGGGAAAAGCTGGATTGGGGAATGGAGCTTGGAGCTGAGCTGAAGTGGAGGTTCCTTAAGTCCAGGTCTGGGCCTTGAAACCTACACATTCTGGCAAGTGTGCAAAGCATATAAATTTAACAACTTAGATAAAATGGACTAATTCCTTAAGAGTCATAAACTACCAAAACTCACTGAAGGTGAAATAGATAATCAGAGTATTCTAGAACTCTTAAAGAAGTTGAATTCATACTTCTTTTAAAGCTCCTGAAATAAGAAATGATCAGGCCTAGATAGTATCACTGATAAATGATACTAAATAGTTAAAGAAGAAATAACACCAATTCTATGCAACTTCTTCCACAAATTAGAAATGGAGGAAACACTTCTCATTTTATGAGGACAGAATTGCCCTAATCCAAAACCAGATAAGAACTAGACCAATATAGATGCAAAAACCTACTAGGAGATAAGGTCCAGCAATATATAAAAAGAATATTATATCACAGCCAAGTAAGGTTTATCCCAGGAATGCAAAGCTGATTTATATTAAAAAATTACTTAGAAAAGTAATTTTTATAATCTGCCATAGTAGCCTGAAAAAGAAAAAGCACACAATCATGTCAACTGATCCAGAAAAGTGCTTGACAAAATTCACAAGTATTCATAATAAAAACTCTCAGCAAACTAGGAATAGAAAGGAATTTATTCAACCCAATGCAGAGCATCTAAAAAATTTTATAGTTAACATCATGCTTAATGATGAAAGACTAAGTGTTTTTCCCCCAAGACTGGGAACAAAGCAAGGATGTTTACTCTAACCACTCCTATTTTTCATCATAGAGGAAGTCCTAGCCAATGCAGTGAGTCAAGAAAAAAAGTACATATAGTTTGGGGGGGAAAGGAGGTAAAACTATCTGTATTCACAGACAAAATGATTGATATAAAATCCTTAGGAATCTACCAAACAAAACAATTTTCCCAGAACTAATGGAACTTAGCAAAGTCTTGGGATATAAGATCAACACATAAAATTAATTTATTGTCTATACACTAGCAATGAACAAATGGAAACTGAAATTCTTAAAATACTGTTTACAATAGGCTTTTAAAAAGGCACAGATCTGACAAAATGTGTAGTATCCAAATGCTAAAAATTATAAAATTGGTAAAAGAAATAAAAGGAAACCTAAATAAACAGAAATACTGTGTTCACGGACTGTTAGACCAACAGTAAAGATGTCGGCTCTCCTCAAATTGATCCTACAGATTTAAAGAATTTCCAATATGAATCCTGGCAGGACATTTTTGTAGATATATAGGCAGTCTGGCCCGAAAAATTATATGAAATGCAAAGAAAGTAAAATAAAAACAATTTGAAAAAGAAGAAAGTTGAAGGAATCAAATCACTACCTCATCTAAAGACTATGTGTGGTATTAGCAAAGAGAGATACACATAGATCTTTGGAACAGAACAGAGTCCAGAAATAGACCTATAAAAGTATAGGTTAAATGATATTTTATATAGGTACAAAGGCAGTTCAATGGAGAAAAAGTTAATCTTTATAGTAAATGCTATTGGAACAGTTGGACATTCATAGGCAAAAAAATACACCTTGTCCTTAACCTCATACCTCACACAAAATTTAACTCCAAATAAATCATAGACCTAAATGTAAGAGGTAAAACTATACAACTTTTAAGAAAAAAAAATAAGGATAAATCTTTGTGACTTGGGATTAGGCAAAATGTTCTTTTTATTTGTTTGTTTTTATTTATTCATGAGAGACAGAGAGGCAGAGACACAGGCTGAGAGAGAAGCAGGCTCCATGCAGGGAGCCTAACACGGAACTCGATCCCGGGTCTCCAGGATCACACCCTGGGCTGAAGATGGCGCTAAACCGCTGAGCCACCAGGGCTGCCCGGCAAAATGTTCTTAAGATATGCACCAAAAGCACAACCATAAGAGAAAAAAATTGGCAAATTGGACATCATTAAATTTAATCACATTTGTTCTTTGAAAGTCACTATTAAGAGAATGAAAATGCTACAGACTAGAAGATATTTGCAAATTGCCCCTGTGACTGTTAATTTGTATCCTTAATAAAGAAATTTCCAAACAGCAGTAAGAAAACAACCCAATTTAAAAACTGGGGAAATGACATGAACAGATGTATCTTATGTATCTTTTGTATCACCAAAGAGAATATATAGATGGCAAATAAGCACATCAAGAGGTGATCAACATCATCAGTCATAGGGAAATGCAAATTTAAAGTAACATGAAATTGCTCTGCACACTGTTAAAAAGACCAATATATTTTTTAAAAATACAGTACTGAGTGCTGGTGTTTTGGAGAGCAGTTAAAACCATTATACACTGCTGGTGGGAATGCAAAATGGTACAATTGGTCTGGAAAATTGTTTGACAGTTTCTTATAAGCATTTACCAGATGATCTAATAATTCTGTTCCCTGCATCTGCTTTAAAAAATGAAAAGTATAGTCATACAAAAACCTGTATACACATGATTACAGAAGCTATGTTAATAATCACCAAAAACTAGAAACAACCCAAATATCCTTCAGCGGGTGAATGGATAAACAAACTGATACATCCTTACAGTGGAATACTACTCAGTGATAAAAAAAAAAAATAGATGGTACACAGAACAATTTGGTGACACTCAAAAGCAGTATGCTGAGGAAAAGAAGCCAGCCTCTAAAGAATACATGCTACATGATTCCATTTATATGACATTCTGAAAATGGCAAAACTGTAGTGACTGATAACTGATCCTTGGTTGCAAGAGTTTAAGGGTTTGGGAGGGTGTGATTAAAAAGGGGCAGCAGCTTTAATGGGAGATGGAACTGTTCTGTATCTTGACTTTGGTCACAGTAATCTGTACATGTGGTACAATTCATAGAACTATTCCTCAAAGGTAAAGGTCACTGTTACTAAATAATAACACAACAGCGGACTGCTGCACCTTACCCACACTGAAATTGTCCTTGGGGATCATCTCGATTATCTGTAAGCAACTCCACCATCAGACATTTATCCAAGTTTCAGTAAGACTATGAGATTAGCATTCAGGAGGGCTAGTGAGGAATCTTTTGGCAATAAGACAGTTGCTCAGTTCAGCCACCTTGACTTTAGATATCAAGATATCCAAAATAAATTATTTTTCTGAGCAAATACAATTTTTTTCCAACATCTAGCAGTGTTAACTGTAGCATTCCACAAATATATGGTTGGCTGGTATATATCAAACGAATTAACTCTTCCATTAAAAAACAGTAAGGCTTGGGAACAGTCCTTGGCCTACAGAGTGTCAGATGGTTGTGTTAGATATGGACTCATGCCAATTTATCACTCCTTTTTGCTCCCTTTGCTCCCCTGCAGGAGGTTGTGGCTCACTGGATTGCCGAAAGCCGCATTGCCATTGAAAAGATACGTCTGTTGACCCTGAAAGCCGCCCACAGCATTGACACTTTGGGCAGTGCTGCCGCTAAGAAGGAGGTGAGGCCCCTTGGACCACAGTCTGCCAAACCTTCAGTTCCTTAAACCCACTGGGCATTTCAGGTTTTGTGGTACCTTGATGGCACTCAGAATTTTGGAAGCTTCCATGTGATTTTAGTATCAAGATTATAAATATATGTCACTTTTTTAGGGAATGATTTTCAGGATGCAGAATATCTCCAGCATTCTTGGGATGCAGCAACAGAGTGTAGGGAAATCCTAGACTATGCAGATTTGGAATTATACCCAGGATGGCACTTTCTGCCATGTAGCCTTGAGCAAAAAGTATTTGACCTTTCTGCCTATGGCCTAGGGTTCTAGTGAAGAGTGACTAAGATGATAAAGAGTGCATAGTACCACAGAGTATAAATGTTTCATGAAAGATGCCTCTCAGGACGCCTGGGTCACTCAGTTGGTGAAGCATTTGCCTTTGGCTTAGGTCATGATTGCAGGGTCCTGGGATCAAGTCCTGCTTCAGGCTACTTGCTCAGTGGGGAGTCTGCTTCTCCCTCTGCCTGCCACTCCTCCTGCTTATATACTTTCTCTGACAAATAAAATCTTAAAAAAAAAAAAAATGCCTCTCCTACCTTTTTATGTTTCTGGCTTATATGGAGTAAGAACATGATCACTCAATTCTAAAAACCAATAAAAATTGCTAAGAGAAAAGTGATTAATGAAGGCTCTTAAAATCTTTTTATGATCCCTAAGGTGATGATGTGATTTATCAGCTGCCTTAAATCCTTTTGGAAACAAGACAAGTTATAAATAATAAAACATGATTTGGAAGAGCTTTTTCCAGAATGTCTGTATTGACTGAAATATGGCCACTAGCCACATTACAACAGATCTCTTTGTTGGCTTCCATCAAAGATCCTGTTTCAGTGGGTGAATTCATGTGGGAAAGTTCCCTTGTCTCATTTCACAGAGAAAATACAGATTATATCAAATTTTCCCACATTGTGTATTGTCTAAGAAAGAAACATTCTTTTTATATCTTGCTTATGTAGATTGCAATGATTAAAGTGGCTGCCCCTCGGGCTGTCTGCAAAATTATTGACCGGGCAATCCAAGTATGTGGAGGTGCAGGCGTTTCCCAGGATTTCCCTCTGGCTAATATGTAAGTAGATGTCACTTAGTAATCATCTACACTTGACAGGCTTAGAATGGAATTAAAAATCTACAGCTGCTTTGATCCTAATTGTTTAAGAAAAGAAAGATATTAACTCGGGGGCCCTGGGTGGCTCAGTTGGTTAAATATCTGCTTTTGGCTCAGGTCAGATCGAGGCCCTCATCGGGCTCCCTGCTAGGCAGGGAGTCTGCTTCTCCCTCTCCCACCGCCTATGCTCTCCTTCCCAAACAAATAAAACCTTAAAAAAAAAAAAAAAAAGATACTAACTTAAAGTATAATTCAAGGCTAAATGAGGTAATACAGGTGCCCAGTACAATAAATAGTTACTCTTATGATTACAATTATACCCTTCACTCAATGGTGTCAACTTTAACACTGAAGGGGGGCACATTGGGGTTCATGGGCTATTGAGGAAATGACATAGGGGTTCACCCTGAAACCAGAATGATCAGACAGGAGCACATATGGCAAAGGGCACCCAGAGCCAGGCTTAGGTATTCTTTAGGACTGTTTGCCACCTCCGCAGGGATGCCTCAGGCCAGTGACC
Organism: Vulpes vulpes; assembly: GCF_048418805.1. NCBI lineage: Eukaryota > Metazoa > Chordata > Mammalia > Carnivora > Canidae > Vulpes > Vulpes vulpes. Next base: position 80,124,688 of record NC_132790.1, on the reverse strand, counting down.
ATCTCATGTCCAGATTCTGGTTGCTGGGAGTTGAGGAACTCTCCAGTGCCTGTTACTGCACAGTCCCCCTGATACCTTCTCTCCCACACTGGAGATGAGTTGGGTGCCCCACAGTTTTTCCCATCAATTTTTGACCATAAGAATGAAATATATTACCACATATTTATAGTGTATAGTGTATTATACTTCACTCCTTGTGGCTTACCTAAGATATCTCATAGTTCTAGCAACTTCTAGAACCCTAAAGCAAACCAAGACTGAGATTAAGCCCATTGCACTGGGCCATTTAAGATTCCTCTTCCCAAAGTGAGAACTTTCAGTGGCTTTTTCTCCTTGATTCTCTTTGTGCTCCTTCTCTTGTCACTGCCGTGGCAATATTTCAAAAATGAATTGTCTTGGCTTAGAGTCAGAGTGACTGACATTAAAGCACCATGTTCCTCCTAGATAACTCCTGCTATTCCTGCTCCTTTTGTGTTCACAGGTATGCCCTAACTCGGGCTCTGCGCTTAGCAGATGGGCCCGATGAAGTCCACCTCTCAACAATCGCAGCAATGGAGCTGCGGGATCAAGCCAGAGTTGCGAAGTCCAAGATGTAGGGGGCGGCGGCGTCTCACCAGACACTTCACCGGCTCTGGCATTTGTGCCTTGTTCCAGCTTTGCACCAGTGTGAGCACAGGCTTAATTACTCATGTTCAGTAAAGATCTGAGCATCTGTTTTGATCATTGGGTATTATAATTTCAAGGGTCACAAAGGTTTAAGTTAAATAAGAAATTCTATAGCTGCCATCATTTAGCCTATTACCATGTTAGGCTTTATTTTTCAAACACTCAACTTGTAAAGAAATAATGAAGTAATCTGGAGAGCTAAACCATAGGCATAAACATATCTTCACTTACTGATTCCCAAGAATTGTTCCATTTGAGTAAATATTCAAGGAGTTATTGCTTGTATAAACTATGGTGGGCTTTAAGGGGTAGTTGAACACTTTGTAGTACTACCATATTTGCACTGGAGAAAGACACGTGGCTGATAGAATCACTTTAGAATTCAGAGAAGCCTCTTCCTAATTCAACAGAAAGCATTTATACATAAAATCTGATACAGTTTCAAGTTTGCTATAAAACATGCATAGGGATCCCTGGGTGGCACAGTGGTTTGGTGCCTGCCTTTGGCCCAGGGCACGATCCTGGAGACTCAGGATCGAGTCCCGCTTCGGGCTCCCCGTGCATGGAGCCTGCTTCTCCCTCTCTCTCTCTCTGTGTGTGTGACTATCATAAATAAATTTTAAAAATAAATAAATAAATAAAACATGCATATTATGAAAAAATATTAAGAAAAATTTTAATTATGTATACTATGTTGATGAGAACAGTGGGTAGTTTAAGCTACAAAAAGTTCTTTAATTTTGAGAAGACCTTACAAACTGTCTTCTCAGAATGCCACCCTGTTAATATCAACCTCCTAAGCAAACATCCTCGTATCTCTTTAAATCAGTGCTGCCCAACACAATAGCCACTGGCCACATGTGACTCTTGGGCACTTTAATTGTGCCTAGTGCAACCAAGGAACTTTTGATTGTTGAAAATTTTAATTAAATACTGATTCTTAACTCAGTTACTGGGAAACTTTTAAGTATGCTTGCAATAACTTGGGTATGTGAATTGACTTTATCAAATCTAAATTTTATGAAGTCTAAATACAGTATTTTGGCTGAAAATTTAGCATCCAAATTAAGAAACAGAGTAAGTATCGAACCTTTTGATGACTTAGTATGAAAAAAAGGTAAAATATCTCAGTACTTTTTAAGTAGTGATTACATATCGAAATGATAAAATGCAAATATAAGGCATACCTTGTTTTATTGTGCTTCACTTTTTGAACTTCTTATAAATTAAAGGTTTGTGGCAACTCTGCATCAAGCAAGTCCATGCCATTTTTCCAACAGCATTTGCTCACTTCAGGTCTCTGTGTCACAGTTTAATAATTCTTTCAGTATTTCAAAGTCATCCATTATTATTACATTTGACCTGCTGCAATCTCATGATTAAACTGGAACGGATGAGGTGTTGTTTCTTATGGATGAGCAAAGAAAGTCGTTTCTTGAGGTAAATCAAGAGGCTGTGAGAAAAAAAAATCAAGATGCTGTGAAGATTGTTGAAATGACAGAGATTTAGAATATTACATTAACTTAGTTGATAAAGCAGCAGCAGGATTTCAGAGTTTTAACTCCAATTTTGAAAGAAGTTCTCCTGTGGGTAAAATGCTATCAAATAGCATCACACACTACAGAGAATTAGTTCATGAGGAAAAGAGTCAATTCATGCAGCAGACTTCATTGTCCTATTTTAAGAAATTGCCCCAGCCATTTCGAACTTCAGCAGCTGCTCCCCTGGTCAGTGAGCAGCCATCAACATTGAGGCAAGACCCTCTACCAGCAAAAAGACTCACTGAAAGTTCAGGTGATGGGGACGCCTGGGTGACTCAGCAGTTGAGCGTCTGCCTTTGGCTCAGGGTGTGATCCTGGTCTCCGGATCGAGTCCCACATCAGGCTCCCTGCAAGGAGCCTGCTTCTCCCTCTACCTGTGTCTCTGCCCCTCTCTGTGTATCTCTCATGAATAAATAAATAAAATCTTAAAAAAAAAAAAAAAAGTAAGTTCAGGTGATGGTTAGCAATTTTTGTTAGCAATAAAGTTTTTTTTTTTTTAAGTAATCGCTTCACCCAACGGGGGGCTCAGACTCTCAACCCTGAAATCAGAGGTCCCATGCTCCACACACTAAACCAGCCAGGCAACCCTAAATCATTAATTAAGGTGTTTACACTGTTTTTTCAGACAATGGTTATTGCATTTAAGAGTATAGTGTAAATATAACTTTTATATGCACTGGGAAACCAGGAAATTTGTTTGATTTGCTTTTTTGCCACATTCACTTTATTGTGGTAGTCTGGAACCAATCCTGCAGCATCTCTGAGGTATGCCTGTACTGAATTAAAATTTATTATTAAACTTAATTTCATCTGTTTCTTGTTACCTTTCTAGTGTGCATGCCATTGGACCATTAACTGGTAAAATTTTAAATGTTCAAGTGGAAATATTTTTATTCCTAAAAACTTTAAAACTCTTGTTTTATTAGCATACATATCACATACATTTATTGATGTCCAAAGGTAATTTAAATGTCTTCCTGGAATGGAGAGCAGATATTTGACACAGACCTGGACTCTGATTCCTGTGTGTCACATGGGCCTCAGAAACATTTGCCTTTGAGCCTTAATCTCTCTGCACCTCATTTTTCTTTCCCTACCCTGGGATTAACCATTTAATCTAGAGGAGCTTTACCTACTGAGACTGTATTGTGATAATCATTGAAGCTATGTAGAAGCACTTAGATATTTCTGAACCACAATATTTTATAAGGTTTCCTCATTTGAAGCAGATAAAATCTTACAACCCAAGCTATCGAACCTTATTTCTAGTTTTAAAAGTTGTGACTTAGAAATCAGGATGGTTTCTGAACAATTAAAATTAAAGGTTGGGGCAGCCCGGGTGGCTCAGCGGTTTAGCACTGCCTTCAGCCCAGGGTGTGATCCTGGGGACCTGGGATTGAGTCCCACATCGGGCTCCCTGCATGGAGCCTGCTTCTCTCTCTGCCTGTGTCTCTGCCTCTCTCCCCCTCTGTATCTCTCATGAATAAATAAATAAAATTTTTTAAAAAAATTAAAGGTTATGTCTGGTACTTAAAATTTTGTGGTAATTTTGTCCCATATCTTTGAGGAAATCTGGTGCAATTGCTGGTTGACTTATTTCAATTCATCTGTTTTTATCTATGTCTGCCATATACTCAACCATCCCTTTGGCAAAGTCACTCCATGTGGCCCATATTCACTTCTCTCCCCTACCTTTCATTTGATTTACATACAATGTTACAAAGAATAGTGAGGGTTGTTTTGAAAAGAAAATTCCAGTCTCCAAAGAAGGAAAAGATGAGGGATGCTTTGCCTTGGCCCATGGTGAATGAATGGACTGACTGTAAGCATGGGAGCTCAGAGCCATTTCTAGGCTGTCCTCAGGCTGGCTGTCCCTGGGAGTCACTATACAGCAGTACACCTGAGACAGTCAGCCGGGTTTGACATGCTACATGGTTTTGAAATGACAAGTTGCCCTCTTTAGTAACCACCTGGCAGGAAGACAGGAAGAAGGAGAGTTCATTAGGCAGTGTTGTACCCATCAAGACGTCTCCAAGATTTGCAGGTGGTCAGCAGCAGGGAGGAAGGGCCTCATGACAGCCTGACAGAAGTTTCCGCAAGGCTCCACACAAAAGCAGTCATGGGAGTTGAGTAGAGCTTGTCCAGGAGTGTAGCCAGTTAAGAATCTTTTTGATCTTTGATATTTTACCTTGGAAACAGAGCAGAAAGTATGATCATAAAGGAGCGAATTTCCTCATCAACCTGTGATTATTTACAAAGACTTCCCCAAGGTTAGCCTCACCCCAGCTCTTCCCACAACTGTGATCTACTGACATGTCCTAGGCATGTCCACTTTTTGTCCAAGAGAACTAGAGTGGGTAAAAAGCAAAGTCTACAGCAGCATTTAGGGGATTTTTTCAATTATTTTTATTTCAGTTTTTTTTTTTTTAAGATTTTATCCATTTATTCATGAGAGACACAGAGAGAGAAGCAAAGACATAGGCAGAAGGAGAAGCAGGCTCCCTCTAGGGAGCCCGATGCAGGACTCGGTCCCAGGATCCCAGGATTATGACCTGAACCAAAGGCAGAAGCTCAACCACTGAGCCACCCAGGTGCTCCTTATTTCAGGTTTTTATTTAAATTCTAGTTAGTTAACATACAGTATAATACTGGTTTCAGGAATAGAATTTAGTGATTCATCACTTATATATAATACCCAGTGCTCATTACAGGTGGCCTCCTTACTACCCATCACCCATCTAACCCATCCCCCACCCACCTCCATCAACCCTTCCATCAACCTTCAGTTTCTTCTCTATCCTTAAGAGTCTCTTATGGTTTGCTGCCCTCTTTTTCCCTCCTTCCCCTATGTTCCTCTGTTTTGTTTCCTAAATTCCACAAGTGAGATCATATGGTATTTGTCTTTCTCTGACTTATTTCACTTAGCATAATACACTCTAGCTCCATCCACATTGTTGCAAATGGCAAGATTTCGTTCTTTTTGATGGCTGAGTACTATTCCATTGTGTGTGTGTGTGTGTGTGTGTGTGTGTGTGTGTGTGTGTACACCACTTCTTATTATCCATTCATCAGCTGATGGGCATTTGGGGTCTCTCCATAGTTTGGCTATTGTTGATAGTGCTGCTATAAACATCAGGGTGCATGTGCCCCTTTGAATCTTTTGTATTTTTGTATCTTTTGAATAAATACCTAGTAGTACAATTGCTGGATTGTAGGGTAGCTCTGTTTTTGATTTTTTGAGGAACCTCCATACTGTTCTCCAGAATGGCCACTGTCTGTTGCCATGTCTTTTCCACCATTTCTTTTGCCTGAATTACCATGGTAGTCTGATTGGGCTTCTAGATTGTTCTCAGAGTAGTCAGCATGACCCTCTCAAAATGTTTCAGTGGCTTTGCATGTCATTTAGAATAAAATCTAAGAGTCCTTGTCATGACCAACAAGGTTCTATCTGAGCTTGTCCCCTGACACCATCTGAGCTCATCCCCTGGCATCCTCCCTCCATCATGGCCTCCTTCTGCTGTTCAACATGCAACCCCAGCCAGGCCTCTGAGGCTTGGTTCTTTCTAATTTCTCTGCTTGAAAAGAGATTTCCAGATGCCTGCTCACCAGTCACCTTGGCAAAAGGCTCCTTTCTTGACTACTTGCTCTAAATGAGCACCATTTCTGTATCTGCCATTCTCTTCTCACAGCACTTAACACCTGACATATTTCATATCTACATATTTATGGTCTGCTTACCACCTTGTAAGCACCACTTTTCCCCTCCTATAATCACTTATTTCAACTATTTTGTGTACTGGGGTTCCCTTCAGTCCTCGGAACCAGTAAGCACTCAAAAAAAAAAAGTATGAATGAATGAGCATGGATGATTCCTGATTTGTAGTTGGTGAGAGGGCAAACCATTTATTTATATGCCTGCAGATGGAGCAGAGCAGAAGCTTAAGCTCTGGCCCATGAACACAGACCTACAATGGGTTACAGGTAGCTGGAGAGGACACTGGTGCCCCAGCATAGAGGGGTGCACAGCAGTTTGGGCAAATCAGGTGATTGAAATAAGGCTCCCTGAGTATTTAACAATCCAGGGGAATGCACACACTTTTTAAGTTTTCCTGCTTTCCAATCCAATCTAATCAGCCAGAGTGATGTGACCAGCACTTGGCGCAAAGGGAAGTCAGGACTCCTAAGAAAATAAAACCACTGTTGGTGATCGCTAGAATTTCCAAGTTTCCAAATAAACAGGATTCTGGGAAGTGTCCTCACTTAATTCGGGGCAAAGACCATTTAGGGTTTGTGACCCTGCCTCAATATTTTTCTTTCTCTTTTTTTCAGTAGTTCTCATTATGTGTTTATCATGAAGAAAATTCACACACATTCTTGTGTGTGTCTAGTGTGATAAGCTCTGTGAAACAAGGGCTTTTCTCTGCTTTATCTTCACCAAAACTATGTGAACAAAGGGTGATTATCCTGGACTGCTACCCCTCTCAGGACAGCACTTCAGCAGCACTCCTTCACCTGCTGGGCTGATGGGCAGCCCTCCTTCACCACCCTGGTGAAGACTCATGTTACACTCTTTCAAAATGAGTGAAGGTGGAGATTATAGATGTCTCTTCCCCACAATGTCCTTACCTCTCACTTCAGTTTCTACCATTCTTTGTCCTTACCCCACATCAACCACACTGGTCTTCTGCTGTTTCTCTAGTATCCCAGATTTTTTTTTCTTAAATTAGAAATATTTGTCTCTTATTAAAAATAGGGTCCTCTCATGAGGACAGAATGTGCAAGAGAGCCTTTCTGGGTTTTCTCATTCCAGCAGGCTGAGGCTGTCCATTCAAAATGTTCCTCCGTATGTAGGAGGGAAAGCTCTCCACCTACTCTTGGGAAATTAGACTAGTCTAATTTTACTTTTGATTATCCACATGCATGAAAAAAAATCAAAATCCAACTATTAACAGGCTATCTGTCCCTAGAGTCCACTTGGACAGACAGGTGTACGTAAGTCCCCATCTCCATGTGCTGGCCAGGATTAGATGGTACTCTGGAAATAAGGTGTTCCTGGCTAGAGTTCAAAGACCTAGTTCTCAGTCACCTGGCTGAAAACATGCATAATGCCTCTCGTGAGAGTCAGAGATTTGCTCCTTAGCAAGGAGTACTCTGGGTGTAGTGGGGCTGCCATCTGGCCACAGGTGGTGTCTTGCCTAGAAGCTGCTTACTCCATTCCTAATCCTCTTGAGATTCCTTAAGTTAGCAAGAGTGAATGCAAATTCCAAAATGACACACCAAGTTACACAAGGTTGAAGAAGTCATTAAGGCAACAGTCCCACCAACTCCATGCACAGAACTCTGAACCTTCTCCTTTCACCCTTCAGGACAAGCTAGTCCTGCCCAGCACCTCTCCTCAGTGGCAGCTTCCAGCATGCAGAAACCTTGAGCAGTTTTTACCCTAGAAAATTGGAGTGGCCTAATTAAGGAACTTTTTGTCAACTTCAAGCCCAAGGTTCTACCTTAAGCTCTTTGCACTTGCTTTTCTGTTTGCCTAGAAAGTTCTTTCTCCACCCCCATATTCTCAAGGCTTGCTCCTTTCCTGAAAATGTGACATTCTAGGTTTTTCCTTCTGTGATCATCCCATCTAAATTTCTATGCCCTTCTAGTGCGCTCGCTCGCTCTCTCTCTCTCTCTCTCCCTCTCTCTCTCTCCTTACCCCCTTCCCTGGTTTGGTTTTCTTCTTAGAACTGTCACCATGTAACATACTATGTATCTTTCTTTTTTTAATCTGGTTTATTGTCCCTTTATTCCCCACTAAAACGTATGCTTTAGCAAAGAGAGATTTTTTTACTCACTGCTCTACCCTTAGTATATAGGACAATGCTTGAAGCATGCATAATAGATCCTCAATAAATATTTGTTGAATGCACGGAATGCCTTCAGCTGTAGGAGAGCAGGGATCCCAGGAAGTTTGTTTAACCTCTATATCAGAAGTATGATAACATAGGTTCATGTTTGCTCACTGGCCAGATTCTTAAAAGATCTAAAGCTAAGCTTCTCAACCCTAGCTGAGCATCAGAATTCCCTAAGGAGCTTAATATAGACTCAGCTTCCCCAGCGACTGTGTGACTTCAGTGGTAACAAGGTATACCAGGGATTTCTGTGAAACAAGGGTCAGGGCAGAGACTCACTTCCTGATCAGGTCTGTCAGGGTGTTTGGCTGTAAACATGGCTAATGTGAGCAAAAAGGAATCTGTTAAGTAGGTGTGGACGTGGAAGACTAAGAATTCTGAGGATTTCACCAAGACACTCAGTTAGGAGGAGTAACCCCTGCAGTGGCTTACCATCCTCCAACCTGCCCACCATTTCTTCGTCCTTGCCGAAGGCATGTGCTTGGGCTCTAAGGAGCGTTTGGTTGGCCAAGCTCAGGTATACTTCCACCCCCAGCCTGTCCTCAAAAAGGAAGAAGAAAGAGAAACATAATTCAAGCCACATGTGTGATTTTAAATTTTCTGATGCCACATTAAAAATAGTAAAAAGCAACATGTGAAATTAATTTTAACAATATATTTTGTGTAACCTAATATATCCACATATCATTTCAACATGTAATCAATATAAAAAAATACTAAGATATTTTATACTGTCCCCCTCAAAATCTATAGAGTATATTTTAAATTCACAACACATCTCAATTTGGAGGCTAAATTTTTAGTGGAAATACATGAACTATAAAAAGTTAACTGTATGTAAATTCCATAAAGTTTACCGTTGAAAAAGCATATTTACATATTCAAATTGCCCCAAACATATTTAAAATTTTTCAAAAACTGAATTATCAGTTTTTAAGTTTAAGTAAGCTAGAGGGAGGTCCAAGATGACAGTATAGGAAGATCCTGAACTCCGCCCCCAACATGAACACACCAAATCTACAGCTACATATGGATCATTTCCCTCTGAAAAAGATCTGAAAAAAATAGATGAACTTCTGTCTACAATAAAGGATTGAAGGACCAGATCAAGATGGGTAAGAGGAACAGACACATGATTGGCAAAAAGACCCAAAACAAAAAAACAACCACCCCCAATGTGCTGACCCACAACAGGGTGGGATCTCACCAGACAGACACTTCTGGAGAAGAGTGAAGGGTTGGTGCCCCACATTGGGCACCCCAGAAAGGTGAGTCCCCAGAACATCTGGCTTGGAAATGGGACTGACTTCTTGGTGTCCCAAAATGCTAGAGGAAACTGAGATTTCCCCTCTCTGAAGGCTCACAGGCAGTTTCATTCACTGTAGACCCAGAGGAAAAAGCCAGTGGTGGAAAAGCACCTAGACTCTATGTGAGGGAGTACTAAAAGGAAAAACTGTACAACCTAGAATACTCAGAAAGGTTTTTTAAGCATCACTGTTTTATTTATTCATTTAAAAAAAAGATGTGAAGTTCTCATTTTAATAAACAAAACATAAGTTTTCCCTTAATTTTTTCTTTCCCTTTTGTTAAAACATCAATTCTGCCTACTTAAATTAGAATGAGTTTTGCCCAGTGTCTTTAGGGCTGCAAAGAAATTCAGCTCAAATGAGCTTTATCATCAATGTATAGACTTCAAGGGGAGATAAAGAGTTTTTCAGAAAAACAAAAAACTATAGGATACCTGGGTGGCTCAGTCAGTTAAGCATCTGACTCTTGGTTTCAGCTCAGGTCATGATCTCCCAGTTGTGGGATCAAGCCCCATGTCAGGTTCTGTGATTGGTGCAGAGTCTGCTTCAGATTCTTTCTCTCTCTCCCCCCGCACCCACGCTCTCCATCTCTGTCTCACAAATAAATAAAAATCTTAAAAAAAAAAAAAAAGGAAAGAAAAGAGGGAAAAGTGCTTAGCAGGGAAATAGGGCAGAATCACAGGAGCAGCAGTGAAGCACCAAGATTCCTGGAGACACTAGAAGAGGAGGGGCGCCCAGGAGAAAGCTCACTGCAAACCACAGTCTGATCTCAGTAAAGGGCTAGAGTGCCACAACCCTCTGGGGCATTTGGGAGAAGCCAGCTGGTTACGTGCGCCAGCTCTGGAACTCCCTTTACCCTAGAGCCCAGCAATGGAAGGAGGCAGTTGTCCTCTGTTCCTTTTGAGAGAGACATTGCTGGGAGTGCGGGTCCAGTGGCATAGGGCCCTGATCCAAGGGTGCCAAAGCAGACAAAGCTGACTATCCTCCGTTCCCCCTGGGGCAGGTGGAAGTGGGGAGGGCACAGGAAAGTGAGAATTCTCCTGCTGCTGGGCACCCCACAAACTGTACAGATCAGTGCACCTGCTCCTGCCCCCAGGAGCATCTAGGCCAGTGTGGACGGGAGACTGCCGTTACTCATGGGGAGCTTGACTCCAGAGCAGGAAATCTGGCCAGCACCACTTTTTCTCTCTTCTTTTCACCTTGCACCTGGGGGAGGTGGGGCCTCTAGGGAACGAAGGCCTCGTGGGATAAACAGCTTATACTGAGCTCAGCACCTGGCAAGGGGCAGGACATTTCCACCCAGACACCTGAGAATCAGTGCAGCAGACCACTCCCCCAGAACTGCTGGAAGAACAAGGGAAAAGAGAGTTTATAAGAAGAACAAGAAGCATTGGAAAGCTCTAGAACTGAGGGAAAATAGTATATAGAACTAGAGGGTCTTTTTTTCTTCTTTCTTATTATGACTCATTTTTATATCAGGTTAAAAATTTCCAATATTTTTTCTCTTTTCCTGCCTTAACTGTAATATTTTACCAACTCTTCATTTTTAAGCTTTTTCCCCTTTTAACTTTCATATTTCTACAATTACATGTCTTAGATATATTTTTCACTTTTGGATTCCCTTCAACAGATTCAATTTAATTTTGGGAGATATATAAGATATGGGTTTTTGTTTTTTTTATTTTTTTCTGTCGTTTTGTTCTACGATGGTGGAAGTTAGTACCTTCTAACGCACGACCAAAATACACCCAGAACCACGTGGAACACCGTGTTGCTTCATTCTGTGAGACTATATTCACACTTCCTTCCCATTCTGCCCCCCTCTTTAATCTTGTTTATGTTTTTGTGGTTGATATTGGGTCCTTATATAAGTATTGTTGGTTTATATAAACTTGGGATTGAGCATCTTCTAACATACAGAACAAAATACACTCAGAACCAAGAGGATCACCCTCTAGGTCCTCTCAGGGAGACTATAATCTCTCTCCACCACCACTTCCTTACCACCACCATCCAGCCCCTTCCTTCCTCCCTCCCTCCCTCCTTCCTTCCTTTCTTCTTTTCATTCTTGTTTTTGGCCTTGGTTTTTAATTTTTACTATTTTGTTTTAAAATTTGTTTATCATGTTAATGGTCCTTTTGTTTTATTTTGTTCTTTTTCTTTTATTTTCCGGTCTCTGACCTCTTCAGAATCATCTAGGGTGTATTTTACTTAGGTCATGGTTGATATTTTTGATTCAGCTCGCTTATATAGCCACTCTGCACTGGACAGAATGACTAGAAGGAAGAATTCACCTCAAATGAAAGAACCAGAAGCAATACTCTGTCAGAGTTACTGAACATGGACTTAAATACGATGTCAGAAATTCAATTCAGAAGTACAATTATAAACTTACTGGTGGCTCTGGAAAAAGGCAGAAAGGACCCAGGAGATTTCTTACTGCAGAATTGAGATCTAATCTTGCCAAAATTAAAAATGTTTTTAACTGAGATGCAATCCAAACTGGATGCTCTAACTGCTAGGGTTAATGAGATGGAAGACAGAGTGAATAACATAGAAGACAAGTGGAAAGGAAGGAAGCTGAGGAAAAAAGAGAAAAACAATTAAGAACCCATAAGGAAAGGCTTAGTGAAATAAATGATAGCTTGAGAAGGAAGAATATACATCTAATTGGGATTCCAGAAGAGGCTAAGAGAAAGAGAGGACCACAAAGCATATTTGAACAAATCATAGCTGAGAACTTCCCTAATATGGGGGAGGAAACAGGCATTCAGATACAAGAGATAGAGAGGATCCCCCCAAATCAATAAAAAATGTTCAACACCTTGACATTTAATAGTGAAACTTCAAATTTCAAAGATAAAGAGAAAATTCTTAACTTATATGGGGAGAAATATCAGATTAACAGCAGACCTCTCCACAGAGACCTGGCAGGCCAGAAAGGGCTGGCAGGATATATTCAGGGCCCTACATGAGAAAAACATGCAGCCAAGACTACTTTATCCAGCAAGGCTGTCATTCAGAATAGAAGGAGAGATAAAGGGCTTCCAGGATAGACAGAAATTGAACCATTTACCATTCAAATGATCCTCAAAAGAAAGCTGGGGTAGCAATTCTCAGATCAGATAAGTTAGAATTTATACCAAAGACTGTAGTAAGAGATGAAGAGGGACACTATATCCAATAAGAAGACCTAACAGTTATGAATATTTATGCTCCTAATGTGGGAGCTGCAAAGTGTATCAATTAATAACCAAAGTAAAGAAATACTTAGATAATAATACACTAATAGTAGGAGACTTCAACACAGCACTCTCAGCAAATGACAGATATTCTAAGCACAACATCACCAAAGAAACAAGGACCTTGAATGATACACTGGACCAAATATATTTCACAGATATATACAGAACATTCCATCTGAATGCAACTGACTACACATTCTTCTCAAGTACACATGGAACTTTCTCCAGAATAGACCACATACTGGGTCACATATCAGGTCTCAACCGATACCATAAGATTGGGATTGTCCCCTGCATATTTTCAGACCACAATGCTTTGAAACTTGAACTCAATCACAAGAAGGAATTTGGAAGAAACTGAAACACGTAGAAGTTAAAGAGCATCCTGCTAAAAGATTAATGGAACCAGGAAATTAGAGAAGAATTAAAAAAATTCATGGAAACAAAGGAAAATGAAAATACAACTGTTCAAACTCTTTGGGATACAGCAAAAAGCAGTCCTAAGGGGAAAATACATTGCAATCAATACAAGCCTCCCTCAAAAAATTGGAAAAAACTCAAATACACAAGCTAACCTTGCACCTAAAGGAATTGGAGAAAGAACAGCAAATAAAGCCTAAACAAAGCAGAAGAAGAGAGATAATAAGGATTAGAGCAGAACTCAGTGACAGAGACCAGAACTATAGAATAGATCAACAAAATTACAAATGAAATAGGAGAGATCACAACCAATACCAAGGAAATACAAATGATTTTAAAAATGTATTATGAGCAACTATATGCCAACAAATTAGGCAATCTAGAGAAATGGATGCATTTCTGGAAACCCACAAACTACAAACACTGGAAGAGGAAGAGATAGAAAACCTGAACAGGCCAATAACCAGCAAGGAAATTGAAACAGTCATCAAAAACCTCCCAAGACACAAAAGTCCAGGGCCAGATTGCTTCGCAGGGGAATTCTACCAAACATTTAAAGAATAATACCTATTCTACTAAAGCTGTTTCAAAGGATAGAAAGGGAGGGAATACTTCCGAACTCATTTTATGAGGCCAGCATTACCTTGATCCCCAAACCAGAAAAGGCTCCACCAAAAAGAATTATATACCACTATCCCTGATGAATATGGATATAAAAATTCTCACCAAGATACTATCCAATAGGATCCAACAATACACTAAGAGGATTATTCACCATGACCAAATGGGATTTATCCCCAGGATACAAAGGTGGTTAAACACTCCTAAAACAGTGTGATAGATCACAACAATAAGAGAAAAAACAAGAATCATATGATCCTCTTAATAGACGCAGAGAAAGCATTTGACAAAATACAGCATCCTTTCTTGATTAAAACTCTTCAGAGTGTAGGGATAGAGGAAACATTCCTCAATATCTTAAGAGCCATTTATGAAAAGCCCATAGCAAATATCATTCTCAATGGGCAAAATCTGAGAGCCTTTCCCCTAAGATCAGGAACATGACAGGGATGTCCACTCTCACCACTGCTATTTGACATTGTACTAGAAGTCCTAGCCTCAGCAATCAGGCAACAAAAATAAATAAAAGGCATTCAAACTGGCAAAGAAGTCAAACTCTCCCATTTCAGAGATGACATGATACTATATATAGAAAACCCAAAAGACTCGACCCCAAGATTGTTAGAACTCATACAGCAATTTAGCAATGTGGCAGGATACAAAATCAATGCACAGAAATCAGTGGCATTTCTATACACTGACAATGAGACTGAGGAAAGAGAAATTAAGGAGTCAATCCCATTTACAATTGCACCCAAAACCATAAGATACCTAGGAATAAACCTAAGCAAAGTAGTAAAGGATTTGTACCGTAAAAACTACGGAACACTTCTGAAAGAAATTGAGGAAGACACAAAGAGATGGAAAAACATCCCATGCTCATGGATTAGAAGAATAAATATTGTGAAAATGTCAATGCTACCCAGGGCAATTTATACGTTCAATGCAATTCCTATGGAAATACCACAGATTTTCTTCATAGAGTTGGAACAAATAATCTTAAGATTTGTGTGGAATCAGAAAAGACCCCGAATAGACAGGGGAATATTGAAAAAGAAAACCAATGTCAGGGGCATCACAATGCTGAATTTTAAGCTGTACTACAAAGCTGTGACCATCAAGACAGTGTGGTACTGGCACAAAAACAGACACATAGATCAATGGAACAGAACAGAGAACCAGAAATGGGCCCTCAACTCTATGGTTAACTAATATTCAACAAAGCAGGAAAGACTATCCACTGGAAAAAAGACAGTCTCTTCAATGAATGGTGCTGGGAAAATTGGACATCCACATGCCGAAGAATGAAACTAAACCATTCTCTTACACCAGACACAAAGATAAATTCAAAATGGATGAAAGATCTAAACGTGAGTCAAGAGTCCATCAAAATCCTAGAGGAGAACACAGGTTGCACCCTTTTTGAACTTGGCCACAGCAACTTCTTTCAAGACACATCTATGAAGGCAAGAGAAACAAAAGCAAAAATGAATTACTGGGACTTAATCAAGATAAAAAGCGTCTGCACAGCAAAAGGAACAGTCAACAAAACTAAAAGACAACCTACAGAATGGGAGAAGATATTTGCAAATGACATATCAGATAAAGGGCTAGTATTGAAGATCTATAAAGAACTTATTAAACTCAACAGCAAAGAAACAAACAATCCAATCATGAAATGGGCAAAAGATATGAACAGAAATCTCACAGAGGAAGACATAGACATGGCCAACAAGCACATGAGGAAATGCTCCGTATCACTTGCCATCAGGGAAATACAAATCAAAACCACAATGAGATACCACCTCACACCACTGAGAATGGTGAAAATTAATAAGATAGGAAACCACAAATGTTGGAGAGGATGTGGAGAAAGGGGAACCCTCTTGCACTGTTGTGGGAATGCGAACTGGTACAGCCACTCTGGAAAACTGTGTGGAAGTTCCTCAAGAAGTTAAAAATAGAGCTATCCTATGATCTAGCAATTGTACTACTGGGTATTTACCTCAAAGATATTCATGTAGTAAAATGCTGGGACACCCATACCCCAATGTTCATAGCAGCAATGTCCACATAGCCAAACTGTGGAAGACACCATGATGTCCTTCAACAGATAAATGGATTAAGAAGAAGATGTATATGTATATGTATATGTGTGTATATATATATATATATATACAATGGAATATTATTCAGCCATCAGAAAAGACGACTACTCACAATTTGCTTCAATGTGGATGGAACTAGAGGGTATTATGTTAAGTGAAATAAGTCAATCAGAAGGACAATCATCATATGGCTTCACTCATACGTGGAATATAAGAAATAGTGGAAGGGATTATAAGGGAAAGGAGGGGAACTGAATGGGAAAAATTAGAGAGGGAGACAAACCATTAGAGACTCCTAACGCTGGAAAGCAAACAAAGGGTTGCAGAAGGGGAGGAAAATGGGGAGGATGCGGTAACTGGGTGATGGGCACTGAGGAGGGCACTTGATGGGATGAGCACTGGGTGTTATACTATATGTTGGCAAATTGAATTTAAATTTTTAAAAATGTAAATAAAAAAAAAGAAAAGGAAAGAAAATACAACAGACCAAGATTATAGCAATATAGGCCTAACTGAAGAAGCAAGAGAAAACAAGTTAACCTACACCTAAAGGAGCTACAAAAAGAACAAACAAAGCCCAAAGCCCAGTAAAAGGAAGGAAATAATAAAGATTAAAGCAGAAATAAAAGAAATAGAGACTAAAAAAAAAAATAGAATAAAACCAGGAATGAGTTCTTTGAAAAGATCAACAAGTCATAAATCTTTAGCCACATTCATCAAAAAAAAGGAAATGACTCAAATTAATAAAATGAGGAGAAATAACAACCATCACCACAGAAAGGATTATAATATGAAAAATTGTATGGGAACAGATTGGACAACCTAGAAAAAATGGATAAATTTCTAGAAACATATCACCTTTGAAAACTGAATCAGGAAGAAATAGAAAATTTGAACAGATTACTAGCAATGAAATTGAATCAGTAATCAAAAAACTAGCAAACCAAAGTCCAGAATCAGATGACTTTACAGGTCAATTCTACTAATTATTTAAAGAAGAGTTAATACCTATTCTTTTCAAACTATTCCAAAAAAATAGAAGAGGAAGGAACCTTTCCAAATTCATTCTACGAGGCCAGCATTATCCTGATATCAAAACCAGATAGAGACACCCACAAAAAAAGAGAACTGCAGGCTAATATCTCTGATGAACACAGTTGCAAAAATCCTCAACAAAATATTAGCTAATAGAATCTAATAATACATTTAAAAAATCATTCACAATCGAGTGGGCTTTATTCCTGGGACGCAAGCATGGTTCAATATTTGCAAAGCAATCAATGTGATACATCAACAAGAGAAAGGATAAAAACCATATGATCATTTCAAATGCTGAAAAAAGCATTTGACAACGTCAATATCCATTCATGATAAAATCTGTCAACAAAGTAGGTTTAGAGGAAACATATATATTCCATACATAAAGGCCATATATGAAAAACCCACAACAAACATACTCAGTAGTGAGAAATTGAGAACATTTCCCTAACATCAGGAACAAGACAAGGATGTCTACTCACATGACTTTTATTCAACATAGTCCTGGAAGTCCTAGTCAAAGCAATCAGACAATAAAAAGAAATAAAAGATACCTAAATTGGTAAGAAAGAAGTAGAATTTTCACTTTTTGCAGATGACATTATCTTTAGAAAACCCTAAAAGCCTCCACAAAAAAAAAAAAAAACTAGTAGAAATGGTAAATGAATTCAGTAAAGTTGCAGAGTACAAAATCAGTATACAGAAATCCATTGTATTTGTATACACTAATAATGAAGTAGCAGGAATAGAAACTAAGAAAGCAATCCCATTTACAACTGTGCCAAAAATAATAAAATACTTAGGAATAAACTAAACCAAGGGAGTGAAAACCTGTTACTCTGAAAACTGTAAAACACTGATGAAAGAAACTGAAGACAACACAAATTGAAGACAACACAATTGAAGACAACACATGGAAAGATATTCCATTGAATGGGAAAATTAATATTGTTAAAATGTCTACACTACCCAAAGCAATCTACAGATTCAATGCAATCCCTATCAAAATTCCAGTGGCATATTTCATGGAACTAGAGCAAATAATTCCACAATTTTTATGGAACCACAAAAGATCCCAAAGAGCCAAAACAATCCTGAGAAAGAAAAACAAAACTGAAGGTATCATGCTCCCTGGTTTCAAACTATACTACAAACCTACTGTAATCAAAACAGTATGGTATAAAAACAGCTACATAGTTCAATGGAACAAAACAGAGAGCCCAGAAATAACCCCTGTATATATGGTCAATTAGCTGACAACAAAGGAGACAAGAATATACAATGGGGAAAAAACAGTCTCTTCAATCAATGGTGCTGGGAAAACTGGACAACCATATCGAAAGAATGAAACTAGACTACTGTCCTATACCATACACAAAAATTAACTCAAAATGGATTAAGACTTGAAACCTACAAGAAAACACTAGCAGTAAGCTTCTTGACATTGGTCTGAGCAATATTTTTTTGGATCTGACTCCAAAGGTCAGGGAAATAAAAGCAAAAATAGATTTTGGGACTTTATCAAACTAAAAAACTTCTGCAAAACAAAGGAAACAACAAAACAAAAAGGCAACCTACTTAATGGGAGAAGATATTTGCAAATCATATATCCAATAAGGTGTCAATATCTGAAATATATAAGAACTCATACAACTCAATAACAAAACAAACAAATAATCCACTTTAAAAATGGGCAGAGGGGACACCTGGGTAGCTCAGTAGTTGAGCATCTGCCTTCAACTTGGGGCATGATCCTGGGATCCTGCAGGTGAGTCCTGCATTGAGCTTCCCACAGGAAGGCTGCTTCTCCCTCCGCCTGTGTCTCTGCCTCTCTGTGTCTCTCACAAATAAATGAATAAAATCTTTAAAAAATAAATAAAAATGGGCAGAGGACCTGAGTATTTTTCCAAAAGAGACAGACAGCCAACAGACACATGAAAAGATGCTCAATGTCAATCATGACCAGGAAAATGCAAATCAAAACCATGTGAGATATAACCTCACACCCATCAGAATGGCTAAAATGAAAAAGACAAGAAACAAGAAGTGAGGATGTGGAGAAAAGGGAATCACTGTACACTTGTTGGTGGGAACATAAACTGGTGCAGCTACTGTGAAAAACAGTATGGAGTTTCCTCAAAAAATTAAAAGTAGACATACCATGTGATCCAGTAATTTCACTATTTACCGAAAAAAACACCAAAAACACTAATTGGAAAAGATATATGCACCCCTATGTCCATTGCAGCTTTATTTTTAGAGCCAAGATATGGAAGCAACCTAAGTGCCCCGTGATGGATAAATGGATAAAGCTGTGGTATAGAAACACAGTGGAATATTACTCAGCCACAAAAAAGCAGAAAATTAAAAAAAGAAGGAAATCTTGCTATTTGTGACAACACGGACCCAGAAGGCATTATGCTAAGTGAAATAAGTCAGAGAAAGATACTATATGATTTCACTCGTATGTGGAATCCATATGACAAAAGAAATAAACCTCAGATTCATAGATACAGGGGATGGATTGGTGGTTGCCAGAGGGGAGTGTAATAAGTACAAATCAGTGATAAAATAAATAGGTCATGGGAATATAATGTACAGCATGAGGAATATAGTCAATAGTATTGTATTAACTTTGTGTGGTGACAGATGGTAACTAGACGTATGATGGTGACCATTTTGCAATCTATACAAATGCCATCACTATGTTGTACACCTTAAACTAGTATTATATGCCAATTATACCTCAATAAAAAATTAAATCAGTTCATTAAAATGAAATAAATAATTCAGTTGTTCAGATACACCAAGTGCTCAATAGTCACATTTGGCCAGTGGCTGCTGTATTGGACAGCCCAGCTTTCCTCTTTAGTCCACAGTATGAGAAGTCACCTTCCCACCCAAATCACATTCGGTGGGGAAAAGAACTTGGGCATTATTAGTAATGGAGACCAGATGATGAGCAGCCAAAAACAACTGTGCACTATGGCAACTAAAGGAAGACAGTGATTTTATGTCTTTTGTGTTAGACGGTGAAGGGAAAAAGTGGAGTCTAGTGCATTTCCTGTATTTAAGGAGAAAAAACCCTTCAGCACAACAAGGATAGATAAGATAGATATCTATTTTATTGAGATGGGTAAAACCACTCCTAAAGATCATTTCAGGGAAAATCAGTATTTGTTCAGGGTGGTTACCGTTTCTGGATAGAAATAAAAGGCTGGCTCTAATACTTAGGAAGAGAAGAGTATAAACTCAGCTCTCAAGTTTACACAGTTGATCTGTGAGCTGGAGTCCCCCCTTCCCCACCCAAGGATGGTGAGAATCAATACCTTCCTTGTCATGGGGAATGGGAGACATTTTTATAAAATTCAAAACTGTGATTTTTCCCTGCAAGTTATCCTCTGAATACATTTCTCTTCTTACCCAAATATACATGCCTGTTTAGTGGCAGGGCCATCTTCATCACGTGCTATTTGTCATATACTTGGACTGATTTTTAAGACTGGTTCTATTGACCTTTTGTTCACAGTCCCTGTTCTAGTTTTAATTTTAACTTTAAAATCTGGTTGAGTAATTCCTTGTCCATTTCTTTCACATGTTTTAATAGTATTCTCCCAAGTAAGCCATAAAATCATTTTGTTGATTTAAGAGATTGCATTGAGTTTACCTTAGGGACAACTGACGACTCTACAATCTTGAATCATCCTACCAGGAATAAGATGCGTCTCTCTATTCAAGGGTTCCTTTATGTGCCTCAGTAGAGGGCCAGACTTTGTATAAATCTAGCACATTTCATATTGAGGCTGTTCCTGTTTTGTGTTTCTTTTTGTTGCGGTGGACGATATTTTTTTCTAACATATTTCCCATACATTGTATGTATAAAAGCTGCTTTTTCAAAGTTTTGATTTTCCTGATTTTACATTTCCCCTAATAATGTATCGATTTGTTTAAATTCAGCTTTTAATAAAAGGTGTACATGTCAGAGTTCAAGAGTGAAATCACCATTCAAAGCTAGTTATGAAGCACAGTACTTCCTCCTCCCCACCCTCCAATATGCTCATCTTCCATTCCCATGGGTGACCACTTAAGAGCTTTAAATTGATAAGCATGGCTATCATCTTCTAAGTAGTACAATTATACTACTGCTTATTTCCCAGGTTTTTTGGAAAAAAATTTCAACCTTTGGAAAAGTTATGTGAGGAGTATAATGAATACCTGAATGCCCTCACCTAGATTCACATTTGCTTTCTCTCTCTGCTAAAAATAGTTGCTGACATCGTGGCACTTACCCATAACACACTTGGGAAATGCGGCCTTGACAAAACACTACTATTCACAGTCTGTTATATTGCTACTCCTTGTTTTCTCTTTTTTAGCTTTTGCCCTCATCTATTGATTTCTGAATTTAGAAGATTCAATTGTCTTTCATCTTCTCTTCTCACCAAACATACACTCTCTCACACACATCCTGTTCTTTTATTCTCCCAATATAATCATATTGGCATTGGCATTATGGAAGTAGGAGTCAGAACCTACCTCATCACTTCGCACCATGACAATTATTCTGCCATTTGACTCTCCCCTCAGGTGTATCAATCTTCCTCTCAGCAGGCTGAGCACTGAGACTGTCTACTGGTTTCATCTTCTCTCGAGCTTGTTCCCAGAGTCTCTGAACTGCTCTGGACTGGTCGTGCTCTATGTCAGCTGCCAGCTCCAGTCTTGATTTAGCATCTCTTTTCACCACCTTTTGGAGAATACCTCTTTCCTTTCTTGGTTACCCCACCCTGGGGGAGAACATCTTTTAGGAGCTTCTTACAACACATTCATGGGAAGGTCCCAGATTGATTGGGGACCTGGTGTGTTTGAAAATGTTTAAATATTGTTCCTTCACTTCATCGGGAGTTTGGCTGACTCTAAAATCCTAAGCTGGGAAATCATTTTTCCCTTAGACTTTTGAAGGCATCACCCCCTTGTCTTCTAACTTCCAGTGTTGAGAAATTCAGGACTATTCTGATTCTAAGAAATGTTCTCTTCTTCTCCTCCCATACCCTGGAAGTTTATAGGAACTTCTTGTTACTATATTGTAGAATTTCACAATGCCATAAGTTTGCAAGGGTTTATTTTCATCTCTTGGGCTGGGTACTCAGTGGCATAACTCTTCCTTTCTGGGAATGCTTTTGAATTTTTTATTTTGTTCTCCACCCATCTTAGTCAGCTCGAGCTGCTATAACAGAATACCATCAACTGGGTGGCTTAACTTTCACAGTTTTGAAAGCTGAAAGCCCAAGATCAACACCATTTCTGGTTTCCCAATGCTTCGTTCTCACATGGCAGAAAGAGCTCAAGGGAGCTCTCTGGGTTTCCTATATAAGGGCACCACCCTCATGACCTTATCACCTCCCAAGGCACCACCTCCTAATACCATTACCTGGGGGTTAGAATTTCATCATAGGAATGGGGAGGGGGGGCACAAATCCATAACATCTCCCTTTTAAAGTTATCTCTTTTTGGATCTACCTTTTTTGGATAATGGGCCTCCTAGACGGGCCCTCTCCTGCTTTAACTCTGTCTCCTTTTCCATGTCTTTCTCTTTATTCTGCTTCTTAAAGGAATTTCTTCAATGTTATCTCAGTGTCTTCTATTGTCTCTCATTTCTGCTGTCTGGTGTTTTTTGGTAAGACCCAATTTTAATTCTCTGGGAAAAAAAATTTTTTTTTAAAGCAGCATCCTGTTGTTTTGTGCATGCAATGCTTTATCTCTAACAGTATGAAATATGATAGCTTTCTTTTCCAGTGTTCTCTTCTTCCTTTATTGTTTTCTACAGTTACCTTTTTCTTTCCTGTTTTGGCCTCGTTCATGTATAAAATCTTGACTGGAGGTATACAGTTGTTGGTATTCAATCCAAGGTCTGACTTCAAAGGTTTTCCATCATGCTAAGCTGCTTTAGGAATGTCCTGGTCATATGAAGCGTGTGGTATCATTCAGCTCTGTAGCAACTGATAACGTTTCCTGCTCTAAACTCGGGACATGCATAAATATTCTGAACTTGTCTTGATCACGCAAGGCTGACAAGACAGTGTCTGGCCAACTCTCAGATTTAAAGACAGGAAGTATGCTCCATTTCCTATCTTGGAATGCTAGGAAACTGGATAGATGTACACAGAGGGCTGTTCTGAGTCCTGTAAAATATTCAAGGGTGAGAGTGGGGTTTGAGCTTAAGTTCTAGTTGAAGCAACTTTAGTCTGAATTTAGGCACGACTAAATATTTGCAGAATTACTTCCATATGACCTTTCTTTTTGAAGACAAATGACTCATTCCTTCAGTGACTCAAGTCACATTTTCATAAACTTTTCCCTAAAATAAAGAAATTGAAGGCATGGGGTTCCTCTTTTCTTGCTCACAGATATTGCCAGTTGGCAAGGGCCAGGGAGTGAGGCAAATGTTCCTCGCAGACGTTAGGCTTTATATATATTGCCACTGGTGGATAACTGAAAACTTTTTATAAATAGTAATAACATAACCTTGTTAGATAACTTTTCAGTGTTAAAAGATGTAAGCATAAACATTGATCCTTATTTATATTTATAACTGAGACTTGCCTTTAACAGTTCCGAGGCCTTTCTTTTCTCTCAGAGTTATTTTCCTAAACTGGGGAGGTCTTTGTAAAAATGATGATGTACACGTCTTTGGTAAGCTTGGTGGAAAAACAAACTTTTTAAACTGGCTATCCTACTTCCTGTATTCATGGAGTGCTGGAACCCCCAGTAAACTGGCCTTGCCTTTTATTCCTTCAGTCTGGAAATGAGTGGATGGTCAATAATCCAGATGTGAAGTTTTTTGCTCTAAATACTAAGTAATATATTAAATATGTGTAGTAAAAAAAATAGCAATAGGAAAGCATTAATAACTAGAATAGATTCCACAGAAGACAGTCTGTTTCATGATAAGCCCAGTTATTTGTGGGAAATAATATCATACATAATTCTTAGAAGCTATCTAGCTCTGGGCTTTTTAACTAGGATAAGAGTGGGACTGAGTTCTCTAATATTTAAAAAATATGTATTTTGTACATTTTTGCGGGGCTTATATTATCTTTCATCAAATTCATAAGAGTGAAATATTTTCTGACTGACTAACCCAGGCATTTAAAAAAAATTTTTTTAAAAATTTTTATTTACTTATGATAGTCACAGAGACAGAGAGAGAGAGAGAGAGAGAGAGAGGCAGAGACACAGGCAGAGGGAGAAGCAGGCTCCATGCACCGGGAGCCCGATGTGGGATTCGATCCCGGGTCTCCAGGATCGTGCCCTAGGCCAAAGGCAGGCGCCAAACCGCTGCGCCACCCAGGGATCCCAACCCAGGCATTTTATAGAAGAAATTGATGCCCAAGTTTAGAAACCTAAGTAGGGTAGACTCTGCACGCCAAGCCAGTGTTTCCTCCCCTGACACCACCACACCATCTGGAAGGCTGGCGCTCTATCAGGTGTTTACATCCATTATCTCGTAGCTACAAAACAGCACCATAAGAGAGGTGTTCACGACCGTCATCTAAAGACGAGAGGTCACACAGTGGGCACCAGGACCACAGCCTGGATGCCCCCGACTCCACAGCCCATGCTGGCTCCCTGACAACTGGCAGCCTCTCTCTTGCTCTCACTTGAACAGACTGTGTGACGCAGAGAGTTCAACTCCAAGTCCACACAACCTCCTGGGGTTGAAGTGAAGGAGGGTGGACTATTTAGAATCAATACCTAGATTCTTTGGTATCCAGCAGTGATTCTGACATAACCTGGATACTCAAAACTTAACACATACTTAAAAACAACAACAACAAAGCCAGAAACACACACTTGGTCCCAGGAGCCAGGCGGTCACTTGGCTCTAACCCGTCCATTCCGAGTTTTGGTGTGCGCTATTGGCCAGCAGAGCCTTCACCTCATGTACCCGCCCATCTTTGCAGGCCAAGGTGTTAGATCTGGCCTCTTCATTTGGGAATGGAAGCTAGTGGCTGCTGGCTGGTTGCTGCTGTCCCTCCGCCCTTCTAGAAATCAACTTCCTATGGCATTCTGTATTTTCTTGCTTTTTCTTTAGTTCTTTTTTTAAAAATATATTTTATTTTTAGGTAATCTCCATACCCAAAGTGGAGCTCAAACTTACAACTCCAAGATCAAGAATTGCACACACTACCAACTGAGCCAGCCAGGTGCTCCTCTAGCTTTTTCTAATCAACTAACTTCAAAATCTGAATTCTACATTTCATATGAAGACAACGAGACTAGTTTGACTGTGTAAACAGTCTGTGCTTCAGCTTGAGGATGGACATCTTTTTTCAACTCAGCTATCAGGCATTTTTCTCAATTTGGAAGCAGATTTAAATCATTCTCTAGTTCTTGCCTCTTAGACCTCATCTGCTGGCAAAAAAGCAGCAGCTCAGGGAAAAAGATATTTTCATTGTAGGAAACAGGTGGTCTTGCTGACCAAAGACTGTAGCGTTTGACTTTGGAGCCAACATAGTTACTTTTTAGTTAGGGATTACGCAGTAACATGACTACTTCTAAAAACTAATAAAACATTACAGATCATTTTACATAGGCCTAAAAGTCCTTGAATTTTGTTTTACCCTATTCCTGATCCTAAACATAATGAGAAAAATTGTTATTGATAATTGCTGACTTCAGGCTAATCCATCTTTATCCCCCATGGGTCCGAGTCCTTTTGCAGATGCATTTAGTCCTTACAGCAGCCCTGGAAAAGGACGGGCCAAGAATTATCAACTTTCCTGTAGAGATAAGGAAATAAGCTCAAAGGAGTCTCTGCATTCCTTGCTTATATTTTCTCTGGTCACTTAAAGGGAAGTGCTTCTTCTTCTTCTTTTTTTTTTTTTTTTTAAGCAGGTTCTGCACCCAACATGGGGCTTGAACTCAGGACATGGAGATAGAGTCATGTGCTCTACCAACTGAGCAAGGTGCCCCAAAGGAAGTATTTAAGCCATACAGGACGCCATGTGGTCCTGAAAATTCAAGCAAGCCATTAAATTCCTAGTCCGTAGGTTGCCAGAAATAGACTAAGTTTATCTGTAACTTTTTTTTCAAATTGCTCTTCCCAGAGCCTAGTAAAGCTTAGCTATTTAGACACATTCCATCCTATAATGGAATCAGGAAATGGATCACAGAATTTCTGGACTGAAAGGGATTCTCCAACTATCTGGTGATAATCCTCATGTTTACTGATGAAGGCATGTTCCCTGTTTTCATCTCCTCTCTGCTCCTCTGCATGGGCTATGTGTTAATTGTGTCTTTGAGTTTCGTCACTTGTGACCACCTTCCCTGCAACAAACATAACAAATGGATCACACCACATTGCTGTCTATTTTCAAACATGGATCTCATTCCTAAATTACAATTAAGCCGGGATGCCCACACCTCTGCCTGGCACTCGGATGCTGCCCAACTGGTCACTCCCTGGGTCTTAGGCTGGGTTCTCTCTCTCAACCTCTATACACCAACCATACCAGACAACTCCACCCTTCTAGGTGTCCTATATTTACTTTCTTGTCCCCCTGCAAAGGGGGGCAAGCTGTCTTGCTTTCATATCTGAGAACTGAGGTAAAATGCCCCATGTATAAGTCTTAGGTAAAGCCTCTACTCCAAAAGATCAAAACTCAGTTTTCAAATATGAGACCCTGCTTTTTTTCATCAGTTGTTGTGGGTATTTACGCAGAAGTGGGATTGCTGGATCATATGGTAATTCTATTTTTAATTTTCTTAAATTGGAGTATAGTCGACACACAATGTTAGCTTCTGGTGTACAACAGTGATTCAACAAGTCTGTACTTTAGGCTATGCTCGCAAGTGTACCTATGATTTGTCACCATACAACACTATTACAATATCACTGACTATAGTCCCTATGCTGTACCTTTCATCCCCATGACTTATTCATTCCATAACTGGAAGTCTGTATCTCCCAGTCCTTTTTTTTTAAATTTAATTTAATTTATTTATGATAGGCACACAGTGAGAGAGAGAGAGAGGCAGAGACATAGGCAGAGGGAGAAGCAGGCTCCATGCACCGGGAGCCTGACGTGGGATTCGATCCCGAGTCTCCAGGATCGCGCCCTGGGCCAAAGGCAGGCGCCAAACCGCTGCGCCACCCAGGGATCCCTGTATCTCCCAGTCCTTTACCTATTTTGCACATACCCCCATGCCTCTTCCCTCTGGCAATCACTGGTTTGTTCTCTGTATTTATGAGTCCTTTTTTTTTTTTTTCCTTAAGATTTTATTTGTTTGAGAGAGAAAGAGCATGTACACAAGTAGGTAGAGCAGCAGGCAGAGGGAGAGGTAGAAGCAGGCTCTCCGCTGTGCAGAGCCCAATGTGGGGCTGGATCCCAGGACCCTGGGATCATGGCCTGAGCCAAAGGCAGATGCCTAACTTACTGAGCCATCCAGGTGACCATTTCTGCTTTTTTATTAAGATTCCACATGTTAGCAAAATTATATGGTAGGTCTTTGTTTGACTTATTTAATACCCTCTAGACCCATCCATGTTGCTGCAAATGGCAAGTTCTCATTTTCTATCATGGTCGCATAATATTCCATTGTACACATAAACCACATATTTTTTATCCACTCATCTATCAATGGTCACTCAGGTTGCTTCCATATCTTGGCTACTGCAAATGCTGTAATAAACACTGGGGTGCAAATATCTTTTCAAGTTAGTATTTTAGTTTCCATTGGGTAGATATCCAGTAGTGGAATTGCTGGATCATGTGGTAGTTCTAGTTTTAGTTTTTTAAAAATCTACACACTATTTTCCATAGTGACTGCACCAGCTTGCATTCCCACTAATAGGGCACAAGCATTCTCTTTTCTCCACATCCTCACCAACACTTGTTATTTTTTCTTTTTGATTCTAGGCATTCTGACAGGTATGAGGTGATATCTCACTGTGGTTTTGATTTGCATTTCCCTTTACTTTTTTTTTTTGAGGAACCATCACACTGTTTTCTCTTGTGACATATGGGCAGCCCGGTGGCTCAGTGGTTTAGCGCCGCCTTCGGCCCAGGGTGTGACCCTGGAGACCCGGGATAGGGTCCCACGTCGGGCTCCCTGCTTCTCCCTCTGCCTGTGTCTCTGCCTCTCTCTCTCCCTCTCATGAATAAATAAAAAATAAAATCTTAAAAAAAAAGTGCTGACATATGCTACACGAATGAATCTTAAAGATATTATGCTGAGTAAAATAAGCATTCACAGAAAAATAAACACTGTGTAATGCCACTTACGTGAGATACTTCAAATAGTCAAACTCACAGAGAAAGAAAGTACAATGGTGTTTGCCAGGGACTTGGGAAAGGAAGAATGAGGAGTTATTAGTTAATGAACATAGGGTTCCAGTTTTAGAAGGTGAAACAGTTCTGGGAATGGATGGTGCCGATGACTGCACATTATGAATGTATTTAATAACACCTAACTGTACACCTAAAATAGTTAAGATGATAAACTTTATGATACGTGTACTTTACCACATTAAAGGAAAAAAAAAAAAAAAGACTTAGGAACCAGGCTAAAGAAGCTTCCACTGGCATAGAATGGACACTTTCAATTTCAATAGAGATATAGGCATACCTTGGAGATATTGTGGGGTTCAGTCTCAGAGCAGTGCAATAAATCACAATAAGGTAAGTCAAATGATTTTTTTGGTTTTCCAGTGCATATAAAAAATGTTTACATTATACTGTAGTCTATTAACTGTGCAACATTATGTCTAAAAAATGCATATATCTTAATTAAGAAACAACCTTATTATGGGTGCCTGGGTGGCTCAGTTAAGCATCCAACTCCTGATTTCGGCTCAGGTCATGATCTCAGGGTTGTGAGATCAAGCCCCATGTCAGGTTCCACACTGGGCGTGGAGTCTGCTTAAGATTCTCTTTCTCCCTCTCCCCCTCTGCCCTACCCCTCTACCCTGCTCCTGCTCTAAAACAAACAACAGCAACAACAAAAAAATCTTATTGCTGAAAAGTGCTAATCATCATCTGAGCTTTCAGGAAGTTGTAACCTTTTTGTTGATGTGGCCTGGGTAGGGGGGTGTCTTGCCTTAATATTGAAGGCTGCTGACTGACTGGGGTGGTGTCGTTGAAGTCCTGGGTGACTGTGTTAACTCCTAAAATAAGACAATAATGAACTCAGCCACACTGGTTGACTCTTCCTCCTACAATTTCTCTGTAGCAAATGAGGTGCTCTTTGATGGCATTTTTCCTATAGAACTTCTTTCAAAATTGGAGTCAGTGCTCTCCAACCCTGCTGCTGCTTTACCAAGTTTATGCAATACTCTCAAGGCTTTGTTGCCATTTGAACAATGTTCACAGCATCTTCACCAAGAGTAGTTTCCATCTCAAGAAACCCCCTTCTTTGCTCACCCATAAAAAGCAAATCCTCATCTGTTAGTTTTATCATGAGATCACAGCCAGTCTGTCCCATCTTCAGGCTCCTCTTCTAGTTCTGTGATTTCCACTACATCACAGTTATTAGCACATGAGCATCATGTGCTCATCACATGATGAGCATCACATGATGGATCCACATGATCCATCACATCAGCAGTTATTTCCCCCATTGAAGTCTTGAGCCCCTCCA
Organism: Vulpes vulpes; assembly: GCF_048418805.1. NCBI lineage: Eukaryota > Metazoa > Chordata > Mammalia > Carnivora > Canidae > Vulpes > Vulpes vulpes. The sequence continues at coordinate 80,095,209 of NC_132790.1, read as the reverse complement.
AGTCATCCATGAGTGCTGGAATCAACTTCTTTCAAACTCCTGTTAATGTTGATGTTTTCATCTCTTCCCATGAATCCTGAATGTTCTTAATGGCATCTAGAATGGCATCTGAAGGTTTTCAGCTTACTTTGCCCAGATCCATGAGAGAAACCACTAACTCTGACAGCTAGCACTTTACAAAATGTATTTCTTAAATGAAACTTAGAAGTCAAAATTACTTCATGACCCATGACTGCAAAATGGATGTTGTGTTAGCAGGCATGAAAACAGTAATCTTGTTGTCTATCTCTATCAGAGCTCTTTGATGACCAGGTGCATTGTCAATGAGCAGTAATATTTTGAAATATTTTTTTTTCTGAGCAGGTCTCAACAGTGGGCTTAAAATACTCAGTAAACAAGCTACAAACAGATGTGCTATTATCCAGGCTTTCTTCTTCCATTTATAGAGCTTAAACACAGATCTAACATAGTTCTTAAGGATCTTTCAAATGGCAAATGAGCATTGGCTTCAACTTAAAGTCACCAGCTGCATTAGCTCCTAACATTCTGTCTTTTGAAGATTGGAAGCTAGGCATGGACTCCGTCTCTCTAGCTATGAAACTCCTAGATGGCATCTCTTTTCCCAGAGAAGAGTGTTTAATCTACATTGAAAATGTGTTGTTTAATGTAGCCACCTTTGTTCATTACCTCAGCCAGGTACTCTAGGTAACTTGCTGCAGCTTCTCCATCAGCACTTGCTGCTTCGCTTTGTACTTTGATGTTATGGAGACGGTTTCTTCCCTTGAACCTCATGAACACCCTGCTAGCTTCAAACTCTTCCTCTGTAGCTTCCTCACCCCTCTCAGTCCTCATAGAATTGAAGAGCTAGGGTCTTGTTCCAGACTAGGCTTTGGCTAAAGGGAATATTGTAGCTGGTTTGATCTTCTGTTGAGACCACGAACACTTTCCCTGTATCAGTGATAAAGCTTATCAGTTAGCGTTCATGTGCTTATTACTGGGGTAATGCTAATTTTCTTCAAGAGCTTTCCTTTGCACTCACAAGTTGGCTGTGTGGTGCAAGAGGCCTAACTTTCCACCTGGCTCAGATTTTGTCATGCTTTCTTCAGTAAGCTTAATCATTTCTAGCTTTTAATTGAAAGTCAGAGGCATGCAACTCTTCCTTACACTTGAACACTTAGTGGTCGTTATGGGTTCTTAATTGGCCTAAGTTCAGTATTGTTGTGTCTTAGGAAACAGGGAGGTCTGAGGAGAGACTGGGGAAGAGCCAGTCAGTGGAGCAGGATACATACATTAAGTTCTGTCTCACAAAGTTATGGTTTGTGGCTCCCCCAAATAATTACAACAGTAACACCAAAGACCAGTGATCATAGATACAAAGAAATATAATAATAATGAAAAAGTCTAAAATATTGCAATAATTACCGTAATGTGACATAGAGACACCAAGTGAGCAAATGCTTTTGGAAAAATGGTGTCAAGAGTTGCTTGACAAAGGGTTGCAAAACATTCAATTTGTAAAAAGAAAAAAACCCAAACTGCAGTATCTGTGCAGCACAAAAAAGCAAAGTGCAACAGAAAAATGTATGCCTATAACTACAAAGGACTGAAACACAGCAAATACATTCAAATCTGTATTACTAAAAATTACTGTAATAATGGCCTAGTAAGAGAGCAAACTGGTCTTTTAGGAGAGGATAAAAGTTGACAAGGAAATGAATTAAGCCTTCATCCTGCCTTTCCCATATAAATGTGCCACTGGGTAACAAATAGCAGACAAAGGTTGTTTTTTTTTTTTTCTTTTATTGAGGTAAAATTGGTATATTACATTATATTAGTTTCAGTTATTCAACATAATAATTCAGTGTTGTAGAAACTATGAAGAGATTACCAGTTACCACTCATCACTATACAATTGGCATCCTTCATCCATTTTGCCTCTCCCCAAACTCCTTGCCCCTGATAACTACCAATCCATTCTCCTTATTTATGATTTTTTAAAAAGATTTTATTCATTTATTTGAGAGAGACAGATAGTGAGAAAGCACAAGCCAGGGAGGAGGGAGAAACAGGCTCCCTACTGAGCAGGGAACCCAGCATGGGGCTCAATCCCAGGATCCTGAGATAATGACCTGAGCTGAAAGCAGATGCTTAACCCACCGAGCCACCCAGGCACTCCTGTATTTCTGAATTTTGGTTAGTCCACTTGTTTTTGAGATTCCACATATAAGTGAAACCTTATGGTATTTGTCTTATTTTAACTTAGTGTAATACTCTCAAGGTCCATCCATGTTGTCACAAATGGCAAGATCTCATTCATTTTTATGGCTGAGTAATATTCCATTATATATATTCCACATCTTCTTTATCCATTCATCCACTGATAGACATGTAGGCTGTTTTCATATCTTGGCTATCATAAAAAACACTGCAAAGAACATAAGGGGTGCATGTATCATAATTAGTGTTTTTGTTTCTTAGATAGATATCCAGAATAGAAAGGATGGATCATATGGTAGTTCTATTTTCAGCCTTTTGAGGAACCTCCATACTGTTTTCTGCAGTGGCTGCACCAGTTTGTATTCCCATCAATGGTGCACAAGGGTTCCCTTTTCTCCACATTCTCTCCAATGTTATTTCTTGCCTTATTGATACAAGCTATTTTAATAGGTTCGTGAGGTGGTGTATCTCATTGTGGTTTTGATTTGGAGTTCTCTGATAATTAGTGATGTTGAACACTTTTTCATGTGCAGTTGGCCACCTATATCTTCTTTGAAAATGTCTATATAGGGCAGCCTGGGTGGCTCAGCAGTTTAGCGCCACCTTCAGGCTGGGGCGTGATCCTGGAGACCAGGGATTGAGTCCCATGTCAGGCTCCCTGCGTGGAGCCTGCTTCTCCCTCTGCCAGTGCCTGTGTCTGTGCCTCTCTCTCTGTCTCTCATAATTAAATAAATAAAAATCTTAAAAAAAAAAAAAAAGAAAAAAAGTCTATATAGATCCTCTGCCCGTTTTTTTTTTCTCTGCACATTTTTTTAAAAATTTTTTATTTATTTATGATAGTCACAGAGAGAGAGAGAGAGAGAGAGAGGCAGAGACACAGGCAGAGGGAGAAGCAGGCTCCATGCACCGGGAGCCCGACGTGGGATTCGATCCCGGGTCTCCAGGATCGTGCCCTGGGCCAAAGGCAGGCGCCAAACCACTGCGCCACCCAGGGATCCCTCTGCACATTCTTTTAATCAGACTTTTTGCTATTGAATTCTTCACATATTTTGGATATTAACCCTTTATCAGATTTTCTGCCATTCAGTAGGCTGTTTTTTCCTATTATTGATGACTTCCTTTGTTGTTGTGCAGAAACTAGTTTAATGTAGTCCTACTTGTTTAACATTTTTGTTTTCCTGGGGGGGGGGTGTGGTTTGCAGGAAGTATATCTTTTTTTTTTTTTAATTTTTATTTATTTATGATAGTCACACACAGAGAGAGGGGCAGAGACATAGGCAGAGGGAGAAGCAGGCTCCATGCACTGGGAGCCCGACGTGGGATTCGATCCCGGGTCTCCAGGATCGCGCCCCGGGCCAAAGGCAGGCGCTAAACCGCTGTGCCACCCAGGGATCCCAGGAAGTATATCTTATAAAAGTATTACAGTTACTAAGCGAAATGGCTTCAGAATACTATAACTCCCAACATACGAATGACCTAGTTACACTGAACTTCCATTACTGTTAACATCACATGACCAACAGACATAATGTGCTTCCAAACCAAGAACCCAACACCCCTCTACTCATGCCAAAGGGATGGAACCTGAATCTGATTGAGCTTCTGGATGCAAAGGACAGAAGATTAAGTTGAATTGCACCAGGAGTGTGTGATCAGTAACTTCAAAACTCTGGGAAAACCAAAAAATGGCCTCGGGGTCTTCAACAAAGTTATGGGGGGAAAACGGGATGGAAGGGGTGCCACAAGATTAAAGACTCAAAACATATATTTAAAGAAGAGAAAGTGTAAGACCAAACTCTAGCGTTTAGGGATATACATGTGAGTGATAAAAACTACAAAGAAACACAAGAAGTGTCAGAAAGGTGGTCACTTTTGGAGGGAGAGGCTGTGATTTTGATGGGAGCACCTGAAGGGGCTCCTGGAGAGGTAGGCAAAGTTCTTGACCTAGATGGTAGTTTCAAGGGTGATCTGCCTTATACAGTGACTCAATAAACTAATTTGTTCAGTGAGATTTTCTGTATCTGTTTTGGTTTACAATATAAAATCTTAAAAAACAAAACAAAACAAAAAAAAACCCAACACCCCTCAGTTTTCCTAGGTACATACATCTGCCAGAGATTGCTGCCATGTTAGGATCATGGCTCAGAACACAGACTTTGGTGTTAGGTCTAGGTAGTTTGGATTTCTTACTCTGTTACTTACTGTGTGACTTTTGCTAAGTTGCTTTGCCTCTCTGAGCCCATTTTCTTCACCTGGAAGATGAAAATTATATTAGTAGAAAGCCCATAGGTTTGCTCTGAGGATTAAATGACACTATGTATGTATAAGTCTATATGATGTTTGGCATTCAGGAAATGTTCAATAAAGATCAGCTATTACTTGTATTCAACTATCAATGATCATAGATTAAATAGCCTTTTAAATATCATAAAATAATATTTGTGTTCTTACAGTATTTAAAGGAAATATATTTGCACTCTCCTAAAACACCTACTCCTAAATTAGCTCTTATAATCTCTTTTAGTGAACATATTTTTATGACAAGTATTGTCTGGAAACTAAATTATGGTTATATATTAAAATACTTACATGGGTATATTACTCCATAATCTTTGAAAGATGATGCAAAAGTCTGAGTTAGTCATTTATTGTAGGAGTGTCTCCATTCTATCTCTGCTTACACATCAACTGTGGAATAAACATGGTTTTTGCTTTTGAAGGCAATATGGAATGGAGATTTGGGTATTTCCTCATTCTTTTTTTTAAGATTTTATTTATTCATGAGAGACAGAGAGAGAGAGAAAAACAGAGACACAGGCAGAGGTAGAAGCAGGTTCCATGCAGGAAGTCCGACGTGGGACTCGATCCTGGGTCTCCAGGATCAGGCCCTGGGCTGAAGGCGGCGCTAAACCGCTAAGCCACCCGGGCTGCCTGGTATTTCCTCATTCTTTAAGAAGTGTTCATATTCTTTTTTTTTTTTTAAAGATTTTATTTATTTATTCATGAGAAACACAGACAGAGGCAGAGACACAGGCAGAGGGAGGAGAAGCAGGCTCCATGAGCCCAATGCGGGACTCAATCCTGTGAATCTGGGATCATGCCCTAAGCCAAAGGCAGACGCCCAACTGCTGAGCCACCCAGGCGTCCCAAGAAGTGTTCATATTCTTTATATGTTTATATTTTCTTGCAGTTCGTGATCATACTAGAATACCTATATGGTGAGATCTGTATTATTTGAAGTAAGCTCACACTCTAAATTTCCCTCCTCTTAAAAATATTGGAATTAATGTGTCTCATACATTAGAATATTAATAGGCTGGCCTATTCCTGAATTAATTAATGGCAAATAAATAAAATGCTATGTTTCTGGAAATTTAGATGAGGCTGAAATATTAACAAAGGTCATCAGGAATGATCCGATGTGTCAATGTAGCTGTCTGTATGAGGGGCGGTGAATGTGAGGAAAGTCTGTTTATTCCTCCTACTAAATCTGTCTTAGAAACATATGTCTTCCATGGGAAAAATTAAATTAGAACAAATATATCTCATTAACAAAGCAGTCAATTCCCTTTATTTTTAAAATTTTATGTACACATATGAATGATCTGTATAATGTACATTCAATATAGAAAGCTTTATATATTTGATAATGTATAGAACATTTCACAATTACACTAATCTCTTACATAACATCTTGACATCCGTTTTTAAATTTTTTTGCACAAGCTCCTTTTTCATTCAATTTGGTAAAGCCAGTTATACATACCGACGTGTACTGTGAGCTCTCAGAAGGTTAATGATTGAGGAGAGGATACCAGTGAATAGGCGCAAGGACAAAACCTAATAGTGTTTGACGGTGGAGGAGGACAGCCACGTGGACTTGATGCAGGAGAGGAAAACACCCTTTTCCAGGGATAAGTGACCTAGTCCAATTTCTGTAGATTGCAGTTCAACTCCACAGTCACACTAATTCAAAAAAACATTATAAAAACTAGGAAGAGAGTTTTGTCTTTTTGATTCACAGTCTTGTAAACAGATATAAAGGAACAGAATGTGCTTACATACATCAAGAAAAAAACTCTTGTGTACCCACTCAGGTTGATCCACAGAGTGCTTTCTCACAACGTGATACAATTAGAATCACTGACTTGTTTCCTAAATAAAAATATTTTTATAGAAAAAGGAATAACACTGTCATGAAACCAGGAGAAAGGCAGTAAGAGTTTGCTTCAACGTATCAGTTGGAGGAATGTGGACTGGGCACTGGCCTTTCAGCATCTACTGTCTCTTACAAATGTGTCAAGTCTGCTAGCCAAGGTCACCCGCCTCGTGGTCCACGGGAGGCGGCAAGCTAGACATGACTGATGAGGACGTCCCTGCAGTAAGGTAGCCGGCAACTCCAGGTCCTGCAGGAGAAAGGAAAACACATCTTCTATAGAGCAGAGTCAGGTGAAAACACTGACCTTCATAAAAATGTCACAACCTAGTCAAGTACCTTATCATATCTTAACAAACAGCCACACAGTGCCATCTTCAAGGTATGTCTTTACTATAGGACAGAGTTAAAAAGCATTTCAAAATTGATGCCGACAGTAATACTGGTGTGGAAACATGGGAAACTGTCCCACCTCAATTCTGGGAATTTAATGTTTCACAAGTCCTGGGCACCAAAGGACAGCTATGACAAATGGGGCAGGGGGAGGTGGGCAGGAAAGAAGGGGAACAAGTAGAGGAAAGAAACTATATTCAGCCCACCCAAAGTCATACTTGATGAAGGCCCAAGAAAAACACTTTATCAACATTCAAGGTAATCAACTATCATTTGGTGCAAAGAAATGCTATTATAACAAGTAACACCAAATGAACAAGGGCTGCTACACCAACGTCTCTAAAAAAGGAAGGCTCTGGACATCTATCATAGGTCAAAACAAGAATGCTGTGGAAAACAGTATCAATATTTTCTTTGTCTTCCTTGATTCTAACAGTCTCTATTGCATGGAAATGCTACCTATGCCAGCATTTATCAAGATGTGTCCTATAAGCATTACATATAATGTCTTTAGCCCTCCAGTTTATCTTAAACGTTGCAGAGACAGTTACATCCCAGAAACACTGCACAAACTGTACAGAGTACTTGCGAGAGACACTGTAGCATAATACCACAAACTGAGTGATATTTTTAGCTGAAAATGTAGGAAATAAGCAAACAGCTAAGGAACATCAAAGGGTTAGAACTAGAAAGGCAGTGGAAGCGGCATGCATTTAGCAAAATGGTTCTCTACCTGCTTCAGAGAGCTACACAGAAGTTAGCAAGCTGCCTGGCAGAGCGGATCTAAAGCCCGCTCCTGAGGTGAAGGGGGCTGCTGCCAGTTAGAAGGGAAGGAGAGACACCTGAGGGAAAAAAGAAATATAAGCAGCAAGGGAAGTTATAAGAAGTGCAAACAGCAGAGCAGTTTGATGAAGGCTAAGGTGTAACAGGGACTAATGCAGGGAAAAAGGGGCACAATTCAGATTCATCTTGTTCACCTTACAAGCACTTTTATCGAGGATGTGAAATGGCTTGCATCACTGAGCAAACACTGCATCTAGTATGTAATTATACAGCCAGAGACAATTCAAACTGCAAGAGTTGTAACATGCCAGAGTGCCTGGGCCCTCAGAACCCTGAATTTGAAAAACATGGAAAAGGGATCTTCCCCTTTTTAAGGCACTATAAGGCCTGCATCTATCAGCTCCTGCCTTCTGCCAGTCAGGGTGCCAGGCCTTACACACAGCTGAGGAGAAGGCCACTGGGTCCACCTACCCCCTCTAACAAGGCAGTTCGGAGCCACAGCACCACTGTTAACATCACTTCCCACCAACCTACCACTCTCTGAACCTTAGGCAGCAGCAAGATTACCACAGAACTATTAAGTAGGTCTCATCAAAGATATAAGCCTTAAGAATAAATCCTCAAACATTCTGGGGATCAGTAAAGTTCCCAAGCACTTCCAATTGTGGACTCAACTTGATTCACATCAAATGAATAGATGATGAAACCAAATCATGAATGCTACACAGAATATAAGGCTACTGTTCTTAAATTGTGTGCTGGGGGACCCTGGGACAAACTCACAGGGGTGCTGCTAGATATTTTAAATTGGGGAGAAACACAGCAACATCTATTGGACACCACAGAACCACTTTCAAGTTGGTTGGACTTAGTACACTAACTGTTAGGTTATTTCTTTTCTTTTTTTTTTTTTTTTTTGTTAGGTTATTTCTTTTGGCCCAAGGGTAGATGAAAAAATCACGCAAGTATTAAAGGCACTGTGAACTGAGAATGTTTGGGAACTTCTTGGCTAAAATTAAATTGTGAGATGATGGGCCCAGAAGGATTATCCACAAGAGACCAAAGTCTAGCCCCACCATTGGCTTTAGGAAAGACAAACCAATTTCTGTAACTAAAGTCTGAAATGCTCTTTCCCTCACACCTCTGACTTCTCCTTTAGACACTGTCTGCTTTCTAGGGGCCAGAAGGTACAGTCTAGTCATCAGGATGGGCCAGGGCAGTTGTGTTCTCTAGAGAAAGGCAGGAGGAGAGGAGGGGCTGCCAGAAACAGGGCATGTGGCAACACTGCACAAGGCTGCCAGACTTAAGAATGAGAGAAGATGGAAAATTAACAAGGAATCCCACAAAATGGAACTGGCTGCAATGATGGGAGTAGTGGAAAGAGCATGGATTTTGGTAAAAATGAACATGGGATTCTCAGCAGGGAAAACAAAAAGAAGGAAGCTCTGCCTTAGCAGTCAGTGACCCACAATAAACTGTCAACCTTAGGGAATCATCCTAACATTGCTCACATTGTGTAGTCTTGGGACAGGTGTAAGAAGAAAAACACAAAGTAAAAAAATAAAAAAATAAAAAAAATCAACCCAAGTCTATAAAGACAGACTGGTCTGAGGAGAGACCCAAGATTTGCACCCACTTTTCCTTTAATGACCTTAGGAAGCCAACTTAACTATTCCACATGCCTCTAATTAAATATAATATAAATATATACAGGTGTGTGTGTAAAGTTCTTCATCTCCAATTCCAATTAAATATAATATAAATATATGTGTGTGTATGTTTGTGTGTATGTATACAAAGTACTTCATCTTCGTTTCCAACTCCTAAAAGCATGTTTACTTTGGTCTTCTTCTCTTCCTTTCCCTGTTGTTCCTTCTTTCTCTACCCTAGTTTTCTAAGTGAGGTAATTTGAGGATTTTCATTGCTAAAATTATTTTTACAGGGCCTTAAGCTTGTCAGTACCCAGTTCTTCTAGAACCTAGTAAGTAGCTAAGTAACTGAGGGCCTGGTTCAATGAGCAACCACAGCTTTTCTGCATCATGGGGTAAAACCACAGTGAAGCACTTTTAGATTAAGTGTTTATCATAAAAGAAAACAAGTATGCCAGGCTAGAGAGCCTATGGAACCAGGCAGTCTTATCTCAATTTATCAACAATGAGTAATCCTGCCTAGGACATTTTATTTATAACCCTAATCCCCAGCATGTGATTGAATGGTATCTGCTTGGCAGCCAGAAAATCATAAATGTATTTTTGATTATTCTTATCCTACTTTTTTTTTTTTTTAATTCTTATCCTACTTTGAAATCATAATTAACTTTCCTCTTTTCCCATCTCCTACACAAAATCCACTTACTTGCCAAACCCATCCATAGGTATTTTAGAAAAAAGAGTTAGTGAAATGTGTTCTTGCAGCACCTTACTTCATTTGCATACTGATTAGAGAGGGGTTGGGCACGATGAGAATCCTCTCAAGATTGAGGGTCCGGTGGGGTAAATTCTAATCAATTAAAGTTCCAACTCAACATACCATTGTATACATTCCACAGAGTCACACACACAATTTTACCATTAGAAGAACTTGCCCCTTCTATCAAACACATGACAAACAATACAAAGCATCAACGGAAAAGCTCAAACACAGGAAGGAAACATTTGGCAATCTAAATATTGAGTAGACAACAATTCAACTGGTAGTGCTCTCTTTAAACAGTTCTTTCAAAAAAGACTAGAACCAACGGTAAAAGTTTTCTGAACCAACATCTCAACAAAAGAACATCTCAGACTGATGATGTACTAAGAACTGGACAATTCCAGAGCCAACACAACTCAAGGCTAGTGCAGACTGTCCCGTGTAGACATGTCTGCAGGCTTCAGGAGGGCCTTCGGAATGCACACAGTAACACCAATCCATTTCCAAGTTGGGATTTATACCACTGCCCCCTTGACTGGCTTTGTACAAAACCTGCTGCCCCTTAAGTGGGACCAGAGGAGGATGTGAAGAAATTTGTAACCCCAGTTTTTTTTCTTCCTCTATAACTCATCATAACTGCTCCTCACACCTTACTCAAAAGCCATCCCAAGGATCCAAGTAGAAGGAAAGGCACAGACAGGAAACTTTTCAATCCCTGTGCTTTCTTTTATAGGTATTAGCAAATTTGGACGGAGTGAGGATCAAAAGCAAGGAAATCTAGGCTCCTGAAGATAAATCCGTTTTTTCTGTATTCTAATCACAAACCTTTTGGTCCATTATCCTGTTAGTAAGTCAAGGACCAGCTCAAGTCTTGACTCTAAATCAAGTCAATGAATGCTAAGCACAATAGAGAGCACAGTAAATTTGAAGAGGTCTCCCCATAGAGAAGTTTATAATCTATATCCTATTATTATTCAGGGCCAAACTCTAAATAAGTAGGTTTTTTTTTTTCAGCTGGAAAAAATTCAGACAGATTTTCCAGTCCAACATCTTAGATACAAAGTAATGATAGTAATACCACAAAAAAGGTGGTATTATTACATAAACTTTTGGAAAAAGAGTCTAAAGAGAGTTTTTAGTGTGCCTGTTATAGAATACACTCTTAGAGGCTATAACTTTACTTCACATTTGCAAGAGAGATAGTAGATAAGCAAAGACCACTTTCTAGGTATTTCTCTCCACAGAAATCACAGGACAGGGCATAGAGAAGTTAGAAGGGAGACCTAGGACACTGCTCTTCAAGTACACCCAGGACTAGCAGTCAAAGCACTGTGTGTTTATAAACATTAGGATTCATATTTAAGTGGTCATAGTGAAGAAAGAAGCAGTAGTATCACAACTGAGACTAAAATGAAAACCAAGAAAAATCTTTTCTAAAGTTGCCATTTCTGAATACTCAAGATTCAGTCTTCATGATTTATAAACTTCTATGCTACCAATCAGGATTATTGAAACAATTACCGCGGCATGCAAACCACTGGTTACTATTTTCTTTTTTCCTCTCAATTTACTCACACCATCTCTAGTTAGAGGAGGATGCAGAGCTTATTTTTTAAAATATATACACTACAAACAGATGGCAAAATTGCCTATTATTCTTAAGGTTATTTTCAAACTGAAAACTTTTATACCAGAGACTATATTTCATCTTCAGATATAGCAATAAAAGGATAATGACTTTGTTTTTAAACAGAAGCTAATATGGAAAAAAATTCCAAAATTATTATGCAATTAGTGTGTCAAATGGACAAATGTCCTGAGCTTCAAAAATGTATCATCCTTTGATCCTTAAGTAGTAAAATATCCTTTCCTTTATGGTATCCACATATTTGGAGTGGGAATATGGAATATTCTCATATTCCCATGAGAGGCCAAACTGAAAATATTTTGTAAAACAACAGATTAATCACTGGAAACTTAGAAGAAAACCATTTCACATATAAAGGTACATATTTGGAGTTTCAATCTGTTATTCTGATAGAAATGGAATGATGCTATCATGTTTCTGATATTGATACTTCCAAGTAGATACCTATTTTTTTTTTTACACATTTAAGAGAAACATTTTAATACAGTCATGCTCCAAGTGTAACCTATGACACCATTAATTAATTGGGTCAAAACTGAGCAAAGTGCACATTTTAGTCAATACACATTCAACACAAGAGCAGTTGACATCTGTCCAGGGCAAACCCCAGAGGTCCACTGCATGCCATAGCACCTCCACAACAGGTGGCTAGTAGCCTAGGAAGAAACTCTAAATGCTACATTCAGTTTAGTCAGAAAACAAGGAAGGTTCAAGTGGCTTTTGCCCTATGCCTTAGAGTAACCAATTAAGTGTGGCTTACCTGTGAGGTATCCTGCTGTTTGTGACTCAGAAATAAACAAATCATGTTTCTGATCTTTGAAGGCACTCCAGACTGAAGAACGAGACAAGATTTCATTCACCTAGGGAAGTAAAGCAAAGTCTTTGAGCATAAATGAATTAATAAGGATTGGGTGGTAGAAGACAGAAGTAAAGAGATAAAGCAGACTTCCAGGATAAAATGAGAAAGGTCAGCTGAGAAAAGACTCAAAGATGGAGCAAGACCTAGTAGTCATCAAATACTCTATATCAGGCACTGGGAGAGGCACATATCATTAAACCAGACCCAAAGAAGTCCCTGATAAGTCAATCTTCCCTTTAGAGTTAGAAGCTATAATTTACTGGCTTGTTTGTAATCTGGGCAAGAAGATTTTCTTGTGATATTAACAACTGGCTGAGAATGTAGCATGAGTTCATTAAGTATTCCCGAGTAAGGGCCCTGGGGAGAAGATGCTACAAAACTTCAAGTCTTTCAAATTATCAGTTGTGACCTGTTAAAAGTTTATGAAATCGATTTAGAAGGTTGTGATCAGTATGTTTGAGAAAATACCAGAAAGTACCAGAGTATCACATGCAAAATGGCTAAATGCTGATCTGTGATGTACATACATAAGTATAAAATACGTGTGTAGAGTATAATGGACTAAGATGAAGGACATATTTCTGTGTGGTACAGAGAAAATGTTTAGGAAATCCCAACTCCAAGTTGCATATCAACACTCAGATCAAGTATTTACTGGGTACCTCATATGTGGAGAAATGATGGACACAAAGATGAGAAAGGCAGCCTCTGTCTCTGACACGCTTATGTCTAGTCTAGTCGGGGAGACAGACAGTGCCAGATAATTCAGTGGCAGGAAACAGAATAGAGATACACACAGGGCTATGTGAGTCTAAGAGACTCCCTGTCCCAGCCTTGGAAGCACCACAAGAAGGAGGTGGTGGAGGAGCTGCTATTTTGAAAACTATTACACTTGTTTCTTCCCCCTTGAGATTGGAAGATGGGTGTCAGTGTTATTTGGCTAATTTCATCAACAGAAATCCTCAGGCAGGTCAAGACAACTGCCTACACATGGTACTAAGGAGTACCTCTGCGTGGCAAGTTCGAAACACCCACAGAAAAAAACCCCAAATACTTCTAAACATACAGCTAATGACTGCAGCAAGATATGTTGTCTCTCTCACTAAAAGACAATTTAAACCTATGAAAGAACATTAGTAGGCAGTAACAATTCAAATGTCTATCGCTAGATGAATGGATAAACAAATTGTGGCATACACATAAGGAATATTTCAGCATAAAAAGGAATGAAGCATTGATAGATGCTGTAACACGAACCTTGAAAACATGCTAAGAAAAAAGAGAAAGAAAGGAAAGGAAAGGGAAGGGAAAGGAGAAAGAAAGGAGAAAGGAAGGAAGGAAGGAAGGAAGGAAGGAAGGAAGGAAGAAAAAGGAAGGAAGGAAAGAAGAAAAAGGAAGGAAGGAAGAAAAAGGAAGAAAAAGGAAGAAAAAGGAAGAAAAAGGAAGAAAGGAAGAAAAGGGAAGGAAGGAAGAAAAAGGAAGAAAAAGGAAGAAAAAGGAAGGAAGGAAGAAAGGAAGAAAGAAAGAAAGAAAACATGCTAAGTGACAGAAGCCGGACAGAAAAGGTCATATATTGTATGGTTCCATTTTACATGAAATAACCAAAATAGGTGAATTCATAGAATACAAAGTCATGGTGGCCAGAGGCTGAGGGTAGGGGGAGAAATGAGGGGGTGGAGGGAAAAATGACGAGGAACTGCTTAATGGGTATAGAGGTTCCTTTTGGGGTGACAAAAATGTTTTGGACTAGGTAAGAAGTAGTGGCACAACACTGTTAATATGCTAAACACAAATTAATTGTTCACTTTAAAAACATTAATCTAAAAAATAATCATTAATCTTATGTTGTATAAATTTCACCTTAATTAAAAAAAAAAACAACAGAGCAAGAGAACATTAGTAGATAATGCTGGATGATAAAAGTGAATGAGGAACCCATCAGAAACAATAATAAGAATAAAACCAAAGAGGAGAATTAAATTACTGGGCCAGCTGGAAGTCAGCGTAAGCATGCAGCTAACATACATTGTAAGTGTCAGCAAAAAGGATAAAGCTTTTTCAGAAATGGCATTATGGACTGTTAATGAATGTGGTTATCACTACACAGCAATAAATCCTAGAACTAACCATTAGTTAGCCTTTCACTAGCATTAAACGCTAATATTCTTCTATAATGAAGAATTTCAGCATTTTTCATCCTGAAATGTACAACATGCTATCAGTATTCAAAAAAAAGAATCTCCCTGAGTGACTATCTGAGCATCTAAGGTGAGGTACACAGATCATCCATAGCCAAGACCCTTGGCTCGGATAATACCCTCCTGTAACCAGTAAGTTGAAGTCATTCCTGTGCAGACTCACCTGTTCTCCATGCTGCAGGCTTCGAGTCATGGCCTTGAGAGCTTTAACAATCTGAGCTTTAGTGGCTGCTGGGCTGTCAAGATTTTCAAGGCCAATGCCTTCGAGTAATTTTAAGAGGTATGGGACCAAATCTACTTTGAGGGCCTAGAAGAGAGTTTTAAGCATATATAAAATGCTGAAAAAAATTCACTGAAGAAACACTTTCACCCGCAGAACCATACCTGGAAAAAGACAACCTCTTTTCTTTCATTTTAATGCAGATAAAGATTTCTTTTATAGATCTAATGATAATGACACTCTTTTTTTTTTTTTTTAATTTTTATTTATTTCTGATAGTCACATAGAGAGAGAGAGAGAGAGAGGCAGAGACACAGGTAGAGGGAGAAGCAGGCTCCATGCACCGGAAGCCCGACGTGGGATTCGATCCCGGATCTCCAGGATCGCGCCCTGGGCCAAAGGCAGGCGCTAAACTGCTGCGCCACCCAGGGATCCCATAATGACACTCTTAGTTAATGAAATTTTATTCCATGCCCTCAACTGTTCTAAATGCTATAGACTAATTATTTAATCTTCACAACATGTAATGACAGAGGCACTATTATTACTTTTCGAAGAATCAATGCACAAACGGTATAAATCTGACAGTCAGAGGCAGTGATGGAATCTATATCTAGACCCACAAAGTGCAGAACATGACCTTTCAGCCACTCTACTGGGTTGTTTCCTCTAATGACACTGTACTAATGGGCACAAAATTTGATGTATTTTAATATTTTTTTCCATTTTCTTAAAACATCAACCTTTGCATTCCCATGCATTTCATATCAGCCTAATAAAAGCTAGATAATAGTCAAGTATCACACAATTTTCACTACCCACTCTAAAGCTCAATGGGGAGGTGGAAGTAACTAACATTTAGTGAGTGTACGTACCTCCCTTTATAGATACCATTCTCCTAACAACCTTGTGAGGAATCAGAACTATTTCACAGGTAAGGAATCCGAATGTTGTAAATTTATGTGTTATACCTGGCATCACAGAGCCATCAAGTGGTAGTACTAGCTCAGGTTTTTTCCAATACAACAACCCTCTCTGAGTCAATTGCAAGTTTGAATTTCAGAGCATCCAGTTACCTCTTTGAGATGTACCCAGTACTTCTAATCTGCCTAAATGAAGGGCAAGGGTGGACAGGGATAGGAGATGGGGCTGGGAGAACTGGAAGACCAGATATAAAGATGCAGGGCCTTATACTGAGGCTGTCAGCTGTCACTTTGTCATCTGGCAGTAATGGGAAACCAATGAAGGGTTGTGAGGATGACCAGTGACCCAGTTATATTTAAGAGCTATATTTTAGAAAGATCACTTTTGCAATGGTTTTTGTTCCTTTGGTGTCTGTCTACCCTACACTGGTATCCACCAGGTCCTATTACATTAGGTGGGTGGGTAGTTTCTTTGAAAAAGACCATATAAATCTTGGTATGTTTCCTAAAACATAACTTAAGAAATGAAGGCATCAATAAACAGAGTGAGTCTTTCCAAAGAGGATGAAGCAAATTTTACAAAGCAAGCTAAGAATAAATGCTTAGCAGAAAACCAAAATTTAAACATCATAAAAGTACCCTGAAGTGTTTTTTTTTTTTTTTAAGGGAAAGCACAGGAGCAAGTGGAAGGGCAAAAGGCAGATGGGGGATAGACGGTGGGGAGAGGGAGAGGGAGAGAGAGAGAGAGAGAAAGAGAAACTTCAAGCAGGCTCCACACCCAGCACAGAGCCTGACATGGGGCTCAGTTCACCATCCTGAGATCATGACATGAGCCAAAATCATGAGTTGGGACATTTAACTGACAGAGCCACTGAGGCGCCCTGAAATTGGTAAGATTTTTGACAGCTGGCCAACCTTTTTCAGTGTGTGTATATGAATATATTACATATGTGTGTATATATATGTATGTGCCTGTATGCGTGTATGTATAAAATATAAAATCATGCATGCACAAACCCCCAAGTTATCTCCATACCAAACCTAAGTCAGAAAAACCAAATCAGTGTTAAATGAGATAAATAATGAAAATCTATTTGCTTGATATGTTTGTTTTCCTAAAATAGTACTGAATCTAATTTTTTTTACAAGATTTTATTTATGAGAAACAGAGAGAGAGAATGGGAGAGACACAGGCAGAGGGAGAGGCAGGCTCCATGCAGGGAGCCCGAAGTGGGACTTGATCCCGGGTCTCCAGGATCATATTCTCAGCTGAAGGTGGTGCTAAACTGCTGGGCCACCTAGGCTGCCCAATAGTACTGAATCTAGAAAGTCACTTACTTGTGCCACTAATTCACTCTGCTCCTTCTGAAACATTCGATTAATTGCTTCACAGGCTAGACCAACAGTATCTGGCCGCTTTTTCATTCCATTCATCAATGGGCCAATGGTATCTAAGGATGCCATGGCTCGAACACACAGCTAAGTGTCCAAAAAAAAGAAGTTTATTTGTAGAACAGTAGTTCATATAGAACAGTAAATATAATAATACATGAAAAATCTACATTTGGCTCAAGCTTAACAGTAAACTCAAAATCAGTCTATTAATTATATCATTTGAACTACTGTAAGAGTTGTCACAATCCTGCTGGTTCACAGGCAGAAAGGCACATGGTAGGAAGAGGATTTATACTGTAATGTGCATTAATCAGAGAGAGAGAGAGCATTAATAAATTCCAGAATTATAAGCTACTAAATGGATTTATCAGTACCTCATTTTCAGACAGGGCATGGATAACGCGGATGGCACTCTTAGGAATGGCATTGTTTCTATGATTCATTGCCTGGATCACTTTGGGGAGGTGGCCCAATGGTGGAACTTGGTCAGCCAGCTGAGGCTGTGCATTAAAGAGACATACTGTGGCCATTGTCAAAGTTTCCAGAGTTTCTCCCTGGAGGGTGTAAACAAACAAACTATAAGATACTGACCATCAGTCCTAAATATCTGTGTAAATTATCTGACATTCTAACCTAGAGATCTGTAAATTCTAAGAGTTGATTTTTGAAAACCGAGTCACAAATCCTAAGAAAACAACAAACTTCCCATCTTGAAAAAATGAATTCAAAGGACTTTAAGAATGTCGTATTCTAATCTAAGCAGCTTCTCACTGGGCCAGGTCATATCGCTGTTGCAAGTTTAAGAGATCATCTCCCAAAAGATATATTTTTTTTTTCCAAAAGATATTACTACAAAGTTTTATTCAATGTTATAGAAATATTAGTATCAGGGAACATCACTAGTTTGGGAGAATGCAGAATTCATGAAATGTGTTTCCCAGTTCTATTAAAAATTCTACTTAACAGATCTGGCTGCCATAATGCGCCTTCTGTTGTCGATCGCAAAAGACCTGTAACTTACACCACTATATCCAGACATATATAACCACAGCATCTTAAGCAAACATGGAAATTGGAATAAGCCCGCAAAGAAAGGTGATAAGAGGAAAATACTGTTTCTTTCCCAAAGTTTCTGCTTTTTGAGGATTTTTCTTTTTTTTTTTTTTTTTAAGGAAACTATATGTGTAGTAAAAGTCCTAGTAAAGAGAAAACAGGACTATGGAAAGTGACATACGCAAATATTTGGTAAACCATTTTTTTTTAAGTTGTGCTAAACTAATGATAGTAACTAGTAATTTCTAAGTACTTGACATGTGCCAGACATTATGCTAACTATTCTCTATATATTAAAACCTCAGTCTTAGGGACAGGTGCTATGATCCTTCTATAAATGAGGCAGAGCTGCAACCAGTGGAGCTGGTACTGGGGTCCACGACCATTTAATAACATAGCCTGGGCTCTCTATCACTTTGTTCCATGGCCAGCTTAATAAAACAATAGTCATATCTCTCAATTATTTTTAATCTAAAGGTTTAAATAACAAAAATTTATACACTACTGGGATTTCTAACTCACCGAATGAAGACCAAGGCTACTTTCTCACTTCTATTTCCCTAGTAGCCTTTGGCTTTGAACACAGGTAGTAGGTTCACTCATATAGTTACGACTCTCCTGTCAACTTCTTTAATAAGGGCCAAGCTGGTCATATATGCAAAGCTGGAGAAGAACATGCCCTAGAGGACATACTTCCAGGGAGCACTGAACATTTAGGTTTCTCCTTAAAATTATAGTCACTGGAAATGGAGTGCCAGAAACCTTTTTTTAGAGCCTCTACATTTGTTAGAAATAGTATTCTGTCAACAGACATCTCTAACAAATTTCACTTTTGAAAATGCCCCCCGCCCCCCCCCCCCCAAAGATGAATGGGCATATGTGAATTTAAATGTGGCTGTTACTTAGAAGAGGTAACCAATTCTTAATGCATGGTCAATGCATTTGATTTTAACAGAAACACCATCAGTCTATTTAGCAAACTATTTGAAATGTTTTGCTGGTGGCTGAAGCTTACATGTGGATTGTTCTTCTCCAGGAGTTCAGTTAATTTTTCTAATAGTGCAATAAGAAATTCTCTGGGCTTTCTTAGAACCCATGCTGGTTGTGCAATAAAGATTCTCAAGAAAACTCCTCCAACAGCAAGTTCACCCTCTGCTTCTCCAAACACCACAGCAAAATCTTCAGGCAACTTGAAAGAAAGAATCATAGTCAAGTCACTTAATCATTAGTCCTACATGACACATAAAAATGCAAAGCCCATTAAATGGCCATTAATATAATCAAATTATAATTACTATAAGTTTATTTCCCTTAATAAAAGTCAAAAAAGGTGCTTTGATTAGCTACTTACTTAAAAAGTGAATATTCCTATTTTTAAATTTAAAACCTTGTTTTCTGGGGGAATACTTAAGTGTCATTTTTTTTTTTTTACTTAAGTATCTTAACAAGATATTTAATAGTCATTAAACTAACTCAGTAGGAATTAAAAAACAAGTCAACAAAAAATACAGTAAAATGTAAAATTCCTTCCTCTGAATAAAAGCATATTTTACCTTCCAATTTACATCAGGGTTGTCGCGCTGATTTTTAAAGTGCCTTAGGGGAAAAAAAAAGGAGGGGGTAATATCAAACTTCAGTCACAAAATACACTTTCATTAACCTTTAGAATAAACATTAGGTGATGGACGATGCGGGAAACATCTATCCTTCTTGGCAATTTACGAAGGCTGTACTTACTCTAGCATCATTTCTCTAACTGTTGTAGACACTTTATCTCTGGAACTATCATTCCAAATCAACTCAGGATTTTCATGAGTTCCTTCAAAAATATGTACAGCAGCTTCAGGGTTGTCTCTCATAGCATCCATAAAAACGCTTGGTAGAAATTTCATTAATGTAATGCGGACCTATATGAGGGGGTTTGAAAACGAAAAAAGACTTACTGGACAGCTCAGTGTTTGGGTGCCTCGTATTTCTCTAGGATGGAATGCTGGCTGATTTGAGCCATAACTATTAACCAAACCATCTGGAGTGGGAGAAGAGATCAACCTTGGTTTATGCAAAGTTAATTTTAATAGGATTCATACGACCCGCTCTTATGTACCATCCAGTTTCATTTCCTGTCTTAAATTTAATACATTTGAAGAAATCAATATTGCTGATGCACATACTGTCCAGAGCACAGCCTGCTAGATCATGCCTTACACATACTATTCCTTCCTCCCAGAATATCCTTAGTTGGCCTGTTCCAACTCTCTGTCATGCCCCTTGCGAACAAATTTTTCTCATGCTGCCTTCATCTTTCAAGTATTTTTTTAGTGCATTTCTTTTGCTATACTATGTTTTCTATTATATATTGTGCCTTTTCCCATAAAGGTCTTAAAATGCAGCTCTAAAAATAATACTGGGGTGCCTGGCTGGCTCAGTAAGTAGAGCATGCAACTCTTGCTCTTGGGGGCGTGAGTTCAAGCCCCATGTTGCGAGTAGAGATTACTTTAAAAAAGAAAAGCAGTAAAAATAATACATCCAACATACACAACAATATGGAATAACCCTGAAAACATGCTAAGAGACAGAACCCAGTTATTGTGTGATTTCATTCATATAATTGCCCAAAATAGACAAATGTAGAATGTAAGTTAGTGGTTGCCAGGTGCTGGAAGAGGGAAGATGGGGAGTGACTGCTAAAGGGAACAGTTTTCTTTCCTGGGTTGATAAAAACTGACAGTGGTTACCCAATCTGTGAATATAATAAAATCACTGAATTGTTCACTTTACACGTGTGAAAAGTATTGACAGTATGCCATGTCAATTATATCTCAATAAAACTGTTAACTAAAAAGGGAAAAAAGTTTACTGACCCCAGTTCTAAAATATCTTCTTGCAAACCATTCAGTTAAGGAGCTGGTTCTTGTATTATTCCCATACAAAAAATTTAAGTGTAGATATATTTACCTTGACAAAATTTGTCTCTCATGTATTTTGAAGGACAAAAAAATTACTGAAGAGTTCAAAGTCAACTCCAACTCCAGTACATGTAATACTGGATATTACAACTACCCAACTCTAGTTTTAGAGTGCTAACCCACTCTAGCTTTAAGAAAACTCAATATTAAATACCAATATTCAAATGTGTTCATGGACCCTTTCTATAGATATCTAAATGTAATTTCCCTCATCAACCCCTGTGATGACAGATTAACTTTATTCCCAAAGTAAAATTGTTTCAGGGCTGTGACATATTCTCAATATCCAGATCTAGAGAAAAAACAACTAAATCTAGATTGTTTTATTGATGTAAAATCAACTTGGGAAGTGGGGGATTGGGGAGCCTTTGACTCCTGACACATTTCTCTTGGGTGCCACTTCATGGGCTAGAGCAGACAATGAATGCTTCAGTGAGTACTACTACTGCTGAAACCAAGTTAATAACAGAAGGAGACTTTGACTACACCTGTGTCTGGGTGGAATTCTACTTAGAAGTACCGTTTTAACAAGTTCCTGGTCTATAAATTGGACCATGTTTCCAAAGATCATCTGGTCATCTCCAGATTCTGGATGAAAGATCCCCCTGCAGCATGGAGAGGCTGTTACACTCACATGCCTGTATGGACCTACTTCCCGAGGTGGTGTATCCTTACTAACAAAGATATGGAGTATATTAGAACACATATCACAATCTCCCTTTCACTAGTTGCTTCCACAGGCAATCTTCACAGTGTCAAGGTCTAATGTAATCATCTTCTGCCAAAACTTACATATACTTTTGTTCTTTTTTCAAGGAAGGTAAACAGTTTATCACCGTAATCAAACACTGTCTTAAGACTTCTCAATTCCACTACAGGCTTCTCCAACTATAATTTTTCTCAAAATAGTAATATAGAGCAACAATTTCAAGTATGTCAACCTTCCAACTTTCACATCAAGTCATGACCTTACCCTTACCATCAGACTTTGGTAAACTTCATGAAATCATTATCAAAGTATCAAAGTAATAAAGCTTTAATAATTAATTTCTTTCTAAGGACCTATTTTGTGCTCACCTTTGGACCTATTAGTTTGTCTGCTGTCATTTTAGCAAAAAGTTCTGCTGTTTGGGCTCGAACCTGTGGATGTGTTGAATTGCAGAACATATCTAGTAAATAAATCAAAGCTCCTACAAAGGAAAAAAAGAATTAGCATTTATACCATAAAGAATATGACTTTTTGATTAGCTGAATTCATTTTCAACTTTATTTCAACTTAATGCAGTTTGATTTTTTTTTTTTTGTAAGCCTTCAGAAATCTTCTAGTTTATCAGACTGTCGAAAACAGTTCAAAATACGCTTTATCATCATTGAGCATGACTGGATGAGAAAGCACCCTAAACATTACCTTTTGTCATGGCTTCTTTGATTATTTTTGTACTTGATGTCAAAGCATAAAGAGTTTCCAGAACAAGCTGACGACCTGCAGGGTAAAAGATACTTCAATGAATGCATTCATCACATTAGCTGCACGGGCATCAGCTCTGTGCCTGGCCCTAACCTAGGTATTCTATAGAGGGTATCATACTTATATCTTCACTATAACCAGCAACAGGTATTACCATGGCCTCATCAGGAATGAGGAAGATGAGCCCCAGTTTAACCAGTCCATGGTATAACAGCTAGTGAGTGGTATAGCTGGGTTTTACACAGAGGTCTTTCTGACTCCAAAGTTCATGCTCATAACCTCTGTGCCATATTATCTTCCTACCTCATTGTTCACTACACAAGCAAAATCTTCTCACCTCCTGTCACCACCCTGAACACACACTGGTCAGGCACTGAAGATTCTTACCTGGTGCTATGGTCTTAGAGAAGTGAGTAGGAAGTAGCAGTTGCAAGACACTGCTCCAATCTAAGACATGACAGTATCCTTCTAGACATAGCCTATACATGTCTCATCCCTTGCCATCAAAGTATACTCAGCTATTAGACTTTTCTTTTTCAGACAAGTGACCAAAAGGGTAAGAGTTGGCAAACAGGGTGAAGCCTGCCAACTATAAGGCTGACACTGAAGCAACCACAATGGCTGGTCACTGGGCTGGGCTCTGTTCACATACAGAAGAATAAACACACAAAAGGAGGTTCCTAAGAGAAGCAACAATACTTCATTGAAAATGTACCACTGTTTAAACATAGTTTCAAAGGAAAACAAGTCTCTGGAGGGGATATAGGAAGGTTAAATATTTTATGTATTTAATATCCCTTAGCAAAGAGTGGAAGACAGATAATTTAGTCTACAATATAAATGACAGCAGAGTAGGCTGAGATACCTAGATATTAGCGATTTTACCTGTAAGATTAAAATACTGATTGGACTATACAAATCAGATAAAAATATAAAATTACATTTTCAAACTATGAATTTTGTAACATTCTTTACTTCATCAGTGTAATTTTGTATTATGTGAAGACTCACAAAGCTACTGAAAACCAATGAAGAAGAAAAACCAATTATGATCATAAATATGATAAAAAATAATCTGCAAATGACTTTTAAAAGTTGTCATTTCAGAGAATTATTTCAAATGTCACTCATTAAAGAAAACAAAATTATTTAATGCAAATTCAATTCCATCTAAGTCACTGAACTTACACTAATGTGTGCAAGGCACTAAGGTGTAAAATGAAAGGGACAAGTTCTTGTTCTCAAGGAAGTAGACAGGTGTGAGCCAAGAGCAACATGGCTTCCAAGGGTTGGTAAAGCTAGCTGAGTAATGTATTCTGATAGTCAGTGGTGAAGTTGAAGCTATACACCAATTGCCTTTGAAAAGCTATCTCCAGGTTGATTCTAGCACAAACATATATTACATTTGACAATTGCACGGTTTGAAAGGAGCTTATATTAGTACAGGCTGTATTCATGAAATAAGATTGGTGTATATTTAAAAACTGATCTGATCTTGGTGGTTAATAATCTCTATCTGTATCAAATCAGTGAAGGACAAATAATGCGGGATTGAACTCTAAGCTGAAAACAAGTTAATTTTTATCTTAAAGCATTTTTTCCCTATCATCCAATACCAATGATGTTTCTTTACAAACCATGGGTCAACTCTCAGTTACTCACGGGCATACCATATCCAGAAAACTGAAAAAGCCATTATTTTCCCTTCCCTTTGGATCTCTCACCTCCAACTTTCAACTTTTGAAATGGGAAATACAAAATAGTTTTATTAACTTAAATAAAATATAATTAGAAAGACAACTTTAAAGAATACAGCTTAAAAGATTCCAAGTATGGGTATCATGTTTTGTCAGAGGTTTTATATTCCCTATGTAACTGCTCCCTCTACAGGCTGGCCATGCTATGGTTTCCAAAATTCCATTCATGATATATACATACTTGATGGTAATGAATGTAGAAGAGCCAATAAATTGGACAAAACCATTGATTCAGCAATATTGTTGACACAATCTTGGTTAGATGTCACTATATTCACAACCTGAAAATTAAATCAAGAGGATATTAATAGACTGGTAAATA
Organism: Vulpes vulpes; assembly: GCF_048418805.1. Classification (NCBI taxonomy): domain Eukaryota; kingdom Metazoa; phylum Chordata; class Mammalia; order Carnivora; family Canidae; genus Vulpes; species Vulpes vulpes. Next base: position 80,070,439 of record NC_132790.1, on the reverse strand, counting down.
ATTTTGGACCTAAATAAAATTACGTTAAGCAGACCTAAATAAATTTGAGGCTTCCCAAAAGTGAAAAAGATGTTTGGAGGACAAAATAATTTTTAATGAGAAGAGTTTGATTTAAAAAGATTGGCTTTGGGATCCCTGGGTGGCGCAGTGGTTTGGCGCCTGCCTTTGGCCCAGGGCGCGATCCTGGAGACCCGGGATCGAATCCCACGTCGGGCTCCCGGTGCATGAAGCCTGCTTCTCCCTCTGCCTGTGTCTCTGCCTCTCTCTCTCACTGTGTGCCTATCATAAATAAATAAAAAATTAAGAAAAAAAGATTAAAAAAAAAAAAAAAAAAAGGAAGCCTTAAAAAAAAAAATAAAATAAAAAGATTGGCTTTATTACTTGGATCTTTTGTGAAATAATAAAAATAATAAAAAATGCTAATGCTCACATATATATGTATTAGCTTCCTATTAATTTGGAGATGAGAATTAAATGTAATAATCTAGAAAATATTTTAGAAACAAGTCACAATCTTGAGGTTATTAAGAAGCCTTCAATCCTATACTGGTTCCTACTCTATAACTATGTATTCCAATTAAGGAACTGGGGTAGGGAGTGTTTAGGAAGATAATGATTCTCACTACTGGGACTTTCTTTTTGCTTTTAGATGGAGAAAGAAAATGTCTTTAGTGCCCAGCACAACAGAGTTGGTTTATCTTTCTATTATCAAGAAACAGGCCTATTTTTCTTTCAAAGAGGATGACCTCTCAAGTCTTACTTTTATAGTATACATCTAAAGATCAAGGTCACTTAACCTGAACCACATGGTCAGCATCTCAAACCAACGTATTAGATTTAATAATGTTCATTTAAAAAGTTCTAAGGTGTGGAGGACTTAAGTAGAGAAACACATTTTTCAATTAAAAGAACATGCTTGTTGAGCTTTTTGACCAATTTGTATTATTTGTATTTGTATTATTTTATTAAGTCTTTTAAACCAAAATGCAACCTAAGAACATATTATACAAATCATAAATTGCTCATAAACCAGTCACTGCAAGGTTTAATCTGGTGTTCTTTACAATTGTGTATGTTACAATTAGCAGGATCATCTGAAAAAGGATCCTGAGAGCTTACTCTGGGTTGCCTAGACAATGAGACCCCCTGTCGCCAGGGACCTCCTGCTTCTCCCAGAGGAAAGGGCTACATCCAGCTTCCCACAGGACCAGTGGTTTCATTTTCCTAAAAGAGAGACTTCCAACTTCTCTTGGATCTCTAAAGCTCAAAGGTTCTGGGCACCTGGCTTTCTTAGTTCCCATAAACAGCATAACAGCCTAGTTGTCTGTAACCCTCACTGAAAGGTTGCTTTTGTACTAATCCACAAAAAAGGACAGCAACTGAAGGGAAAGGGGAAGGTCTGTCCTCTGAACACAAATTTACAGTGTGTGGCCAGCAGTATGCCCTGGTCTCTGAGGATACTGTGAGATCAGGAAAATCCTGCCCCCTCTTTTTGTTATCTCTGGTTTCCAAGCTTCCCCAGGAAAGAGCATTCCTTAACCGACACTATATGACACTATACAATGCATCCCAAGTTCTGATGTGTGACAATGACCACACAGGGACTACACCTTAAACGATCCTGTGCAACATCTGTTCTTCAAAATGAGTATACTAATTTAAATTTTAAGAACATATTTACTTGACTTGCTAAAATGAAAAAAAAAAAAAAAAAAGAAAAAAGAAAAAGAAAACACATGGAAACTTCCACTCAACTTCAAATAGTGGTTAAATAAGACAATTAGAGAAAGATAATCATCATATGGTTTCACTCATATGTGGAATATAAGAAACAGGGAAAGGGACTATAAGGGAAAGGAGGGATACTAAGTGGGGAAATTAATTAGAAAGGAAGACAAACCATGAGAGACTCCTAACTCTGGGAAACAAACAAAGGGTTGCAGAAGGGGAGGTGGGTTGGGGGAATGGGGTGAATGGGTAATGGGCACTAAGGAAGGCACTTGATGGGATGAGTACTGGGTGGCGTTATACACTGTATGTTGGCAAACTGAATTTAAAACAAAAACAAAAACAAAAAAAACCTCCCAAAAATGGTGGTTAATCAAGGCCTAAACCACATATAGTAGTGATAGGAAAGACAACATGCTTTAATATAAAATTCTTTTACCTCTAAAGCCAATTGCTGCACTTGACCCGCTCCATGGACTCGGAGAAGAGAAAATATTAACTTAAAGTGCCCAATGCATTCACTTTCAGAACCTAAGGAATAAGAATAAAATGTTTATCTTTTATTTCTAAGAGATGTTCTAAATTACAGACCTTCAAAAAACTAATCTACATTGTTGTTTACTGTCAATTATAAGTCTGATAACCCTTTCTCAACATTTTTGACATGAAACGGAGTACTTCCTGAACAAATCTTAAGAGGCAAAAAGGATAGAATTTCTTATGTTTTGTTTTCATTTCCATCCACACCCCTAGGCCTCACGCTAAAAAGAAATATAGCAAATACACAATCCAAATACAACTTAAAAAATAAGAGTATAAGGTGGTAATTTTACTCTACCTCTAGACTCTAGCTACCCTCTCAGCCTAGTTACACTTTGGAAAAGTGTGACATCATTTGCTTTTAATTAAGACTGAATTAGAACTCTTCCAGATGACGACTATATTACAAACAACCGTATGGGCTCCTTGTGAAAATACATAAAAAATGAACAGTATTTCTATTCCTACCCACCTCAAACCCCAATTCCACATATTTACTACCATTCTGTTGTTAATAGAATAAAAACATTAAGATTCTATTCAGTGTGCTTTTCCTTTTATTAGATGGTAGTAAAATACAGTGTAATCTCCGATCTTTTTGAGGCTTCAGAAGATAATTCAGTAAGACCCCTTGACTTAAAGGAGCCTGAAAATATTCTATAAATAGGTTGCCTTTATTTATTTAAAAAGATTTTATTTATTTATTCACGAGAAACACACAGAGAGAAGCAGAGACATAGGCAGAAGGAGGATGCAGGCTCCCTCTGGGGAGCCTGATGCAAGACTCAATCTCAGGACCCCGGGGATCATGACGTGAGCCAAAGGCAGATGCTCAACCACTGAGCCACCCAGGTGACCTAAATAGGTTACTTTTAAAATCATTTTCAAACCACTATAGCACTGAAATATATAGTGAAAAGAGCAAAAGAGTATCTGAAAGTTAATGACAAATGTTAGTAAGAAGGATCTAGGATCTTCAAGTTATTTAAACTGATTTTTTATGGTTGTAGGTTTTATACTACGTATTTGTTATCGACGTTAGAAGAAGCTTTGAAGTTTTCACTCATGCATCTCCCTGGAGTTAGGCATGACTAACATTTTTGGAAGTGTCCTCTTAAGGCTGTTTAAGAATGAAAACTCACATTTTTTTACTTCAATTGTTATATGCTAAAACCTTCAGGTAGTTTCTCAAAAATTTGGGTAGATACCAGAAGAGGCAAAGTATACTATTTTCTTTGAGTTTCTCTGATAAAATCAAGAACTGGAATTTCTAGGGCTCTTTCACTGTAAGGATCTTACCGATCAAGTGTACAGTCACACACCTGGATTATATTTTATGACATTTCTCAGAGCTTCCAAAGCCATTTCCACTCTTGGTAAGCGGTCTCCGTGTTGCTCTGACTCCACTTTTGCAGCATGTGTGATAGCCATGAATGTGTGGAGGTACTGGGCCTGGGAGCCTATATAATCCAAAAGACTTGCAGCAAATGCTTTTGGAACCTAGGTCGAGTGGAGAAATATTTACAAACACGTGTACCCTCAGAAATAACAATAAAACTCCAGAGTAACACCCATCCTCTTCCCCCCAAAAAACTTCAAGGTATGAAATGATTAAATTATACATATACTTGAACACCTATGGACCAGGGTGGGAGGAGGGTGGCTAAGCACAGTTGCATTAGAAAGCATTTTCCAACTGGTTTTTATCCCAACAAAGCATTAAAACATTAGAGATTAAAACAATGGGATTTACTCCCACTAGGACCTTAGCATATCAATCCCGAATTAGCAAATCTCTTCCTTTTACAAATCAATGTAATTGATAGTACAATATATAACTTCTACAATTTGGTTATATTTTTATATTTTAAAAAACATTTAGAATATAAATTCAAAGGACAGTTTTCAAAGAGACTTCACAAATCAATGAACTCATTCTGCTTAACAGCTATTTATATATATTGTTTTGTGATACATAATATACATTATTGTTAGATTCCTTTTTTCCCAAGTGCAAACCTAAAACATAGCTTCACTTCTTCCCTCCATACAAACCAACCAACCACTACAACCCCACTGCCACTCCCTCCGAAAAACCTACAACAAAAAATTCCTACGCGATCACCAAGCACTGAGAAAAAACTTGTTTGCTTCTGAAAGTGGCTGTCACAAGAGGTGACGTGATTTGACCTCAATCATTTTCTAAAAAGATCTCCTTGCTTTCCAGTGGTATTATCTTATTTTCCTCTTATAGTTGGCCAGAGAAATACTATTTGGTGGTCTGATAACCTACATGATGGGGTGAATGTGTAAATGACCTTGCACTTCCAGGAGAGACTAGTAAGTTGAAGGCACATGACACAGTTGGGTAGCATTACACATAAAATATAAAAAAATAGCTCAGCAAGGAATGACTTATTTTCATGAATCCACAAAACTAAATTCTTCAACATGCAAAATAAAGAAGTTTATAAATTACCAACAGTCACCCCATCACACAGCTGGGTATAAGGCATTTGGCAAAGAACATGTATTATTTCAACTTATTCGGTGTGAATAAACTAATAGCTTTCAATAACAAATGACTGAAGGTATCAGACAAAATTAAAAGTAGACAGCTTACCTCTAGCTGGAAAGTAGGGACTTCATTATACACCCTAACAAAAATCTCCCCTACGATAAGTTCTTTGGCATGATCACTATAGACAAATTCTGATCCGTAAGTTTTGTCACAATCACCCTTTTTTAAAAAGAAAATAGACTGTTAGATGTAATAAGAATCATTAGTGTCCAATTTATAAATTTAACTATATTCAATTTAATAACAGAAATTAGTCTGAAAATTCCATTTCTTTTCTAGAGGAAAATGTGGTGGGACACACATCATACACTCAATACAGTATTAATGTTTATAACTAATAATATGAACTCTGGAATAGGCATGGATTATTTTTTATTCCAGGAGTTAATACTATAACTAATTTTAAAATTCCAAAAGATCACAGAGGTCATCCAATGAAGTGTCTTAGAGCTAATGTTTATAAAGCAAGTATGACACTTGGTTCTTCTCACTCCACTCAGCAGCCATTTGGCTTAGTGTCAGCTTTAGGGTGATGGAGCTAAGAAATGAACATATCTGGACTGGCATTTAAAAAGTAATACACTGAATCAAAATGCTGGGAAACAGAGTCTCTGCGGGGTGGGGGTGAGGGGTGGGGGAGTGGGGGAGTAGTATTACAGAAGTTACCAAACCAGTAAGAGTTTCCATTTAAGGAAAAGGAAAAAGACAGAAAAGAAGAATGGAAGAAACAATACCAATGAAGATTTATGTTGAAACTACACAGAATTTAAGTTAGGCTGAAATGATATGTGAAAAGTATACAATAAATTGTAAAGTGTTAAACAAAGAGAAGATGCTCTTATGTCTCTTCTGGTAAAATAACAGGTGTATAAAAAAGTGAGACCTGTTTTCCTCAGCTCTGCAATTCTCAAAACTTCTATCTATACAGCATTCTCAGTGACTATCACGAAATGAGTTAAAAAATTCTTGAAAAACTTAGGACATAACAGTGGTGCTTACTGTTTAATAAATTCTAAGCCTATAAACATAAATGTCTGCTAAACCATCAAGTCTCAACCATCTAGCGCATGAATTATGTAGGCCTTATCCTTACTGGCCACAGTATTGTCTTGGCTTTTCTCCCCCCATAGTTTCATAGATTCTCCACCAGAAGGTAGCAAGATGGGAAAAACAGTTCAATTCTGATACAAGAAAGCACTCTGATGTACTAGGAAAGAGGATGAAGAGAACAACTGCAAGAGTGCTTTGGGTGAGAATAATCTGTTAAATGGTGAACAAGCTACATGTAAATAGTGATGAAAACATGAATGTATCATTAACTACAAGAGGGTCGTTCTTACATGGGCCACATATTAGGTGGCAAAAACCTGTAGGCTTGATTAACACAAAATGGAGAAACAATACGTTTCTGTTTTGTCAGTACTGAGTTATGTTTCCAGAGAATTTTTTTTGAGATTACGTCACCCCAGAAGTTCATGAAACAATAACATACTTTTTTAATCATGTTTTCTTGTTGGGATTCAAGAAACTCAAGTAGTTCTGCTCTTGTAGAATTGTTCCATATTAAATAGGGGCTCTCGGTGTTGCTGTTGAGCATCTTCAGAATCTAGGATACAGAATATTACTGTTTTGTAACATTTAGGAAAAAATAATGCAAGTTATCATTTAGTGAAACTGATTACATGCCAAGCACTGTAATAAGTGCTGTAAGTATAATGGGGCTCAATAATTCTAACAAATTTGTTATTATCCATTTGGCAGCTGAGAAAAGTCAAAGCTAAGAACAATCTAATGATCTATCCCAGTTTACACAGTCCTTACAGTGGGGGAAAACTAGGATTCAAATAGAAATCTGTATGACTTCATATCCTTAACATCTGTTTTGCTCTGCTACAGCAAAAGTTACCTGATAGTTTATGCTGCAGTATTTATTGAACACTCAGTAAATACATGCCTAAAAAGAATCATACCATCCTTACTTTATATAAACATATCTGAAAACAAAATCTAAGTTTTTCTGAAGCATACTGCTACCAAGGGAGGTAAAATTTATGGGTAGAGAGTCACTTCAGATTTTCTTGGCCCAAACTCCGAATCAAGGCTGCATTAAGCAGTTCTAAAGGCATAACTGCTGAGCCATCCACTGTGCTTTCCCTGTTTATGTGGCTCTCCTTAATTAGAAGCGTGTAAGTAGGCATTTGACTCTCCTTCAACTGTTTTATTTTTTGTTTTTTTAAAGATTTTATTTATTTATTCATGAGAGACACACAGACATAGGCAGAGGGAGAAGGAGGCTCCATGCAGGGAGCCCGACATGGGACTTGATCATGGGTCTTCAGGACCACATTGCGGGCCGAAGGCGGCGCTAAACCACTGAGCCATGCAGGCTGCCTTCCTTCAACTGTTTTAATACAAATTTCTGTATGTTTTACACTTAAAAAAGCTCTATGCTAGCAGGAAATTGGGTTATTACCTTTATTTTAGATAAAAACATCTAACCTGTTTTTAAAATGTTAACTACTACTTAAGTAAAATGACTGAAAGAACGTGTTCTTAAGAGAATTGTAAAACTTTGAGAATGGAGGTTTAAAATAAGCATTTTGACAAATCCAGATGGAGTTCAGACCAAGATTCTGAAATACCTTTCTTCCCCACTGTAGTTTATCAACAACCTGCCAGTATTTCTGGAAAGAATGTTTTCAGTCAGCAAAATGCATCATGCTGGTAGAACACAAAATTCAGAAAGAGTACAAAAATCAAGAGTGGCATCTAAAGCTCTTTATTCTTACTCAAGGGGCACTGAAAAGCAATGGACTATACCCCCCCCACACACACAAAAAGAATCATATTGAATTAATAACAAATATTTAGTAAATCCTAAGAATACCTTAACATTTGGAACACTGAGGAGTTTTTCTCTTACAAAAGTATTGGATAATCATTGGAGAAAACATAAAAATAGCCTACAATTCTACCATTCACAGATAATTACAGTTAATATATTAGTACAGATCCATCCATCCATTTTTTTAATTCCAAAAATGTGATTTTTAGCCTTTTCACTTAAAATATTTTAAACATCTTTTAATGTTTTTAAATATACCTTTACAATTATTCATAGTATTCTACTGAATGGATTTCTACAGTTTAATTCTTTAGTGCTATATTCTTAGATTGTTTCTCAATGATCCTCACAGAAGAGGCCAAAGAAGTTGGGATCATGTTTGATTTTGGTCATGAATGTGTGTGTGTGTGTGTGTGTGTGTGTGTGTGTGTGTGTGTGTTAGCTTTTAGGATTTCAATTCTGAGTTTAAAAGGTTAGAAATTGCTTGTAAGAAACAGCCAAAAATAAGACTCTGGATCTCCTAACTCCCAGCTCTCTGCCTGTTGTAAAACACCATTTCCAAGTTCATTCTCCTGTCCTGTCCCCTTGTGACTCAAGGTTGGTAAGAATTATGGTGGGTTCCAGAGCCAAGAACATAAAATTAATTTCCCCTTGCAGAAAGAATAGACTTGTAAAGCTGATATCATCAGTATCAATCCACAATAAACTCAATTTCTTGGGTGAGAAAGAAACGTGAATATTTTTAACTTTTAGGTTTTCTAGACCACTCAACATTTTTGTGTTCCTCTACTATTTAAATGATCTTGCAATATTCATCAAAACACAGGCTACCTCTGAAGCACGTACCTCCGTAGCACTAACCACAGCAAGCTTTCTAGCAACATAGGGTGTCAGCATGCCAGCTAAACTTTTTCTTATGGTTGGATTTTCTGGGGTTGCTTGTTCTTCAGGCAGATATCCTCCAAGGCGACTCAGAGCACGGACACTCAGTTTAGCAAGGCTATTGGCTACTTCCTGTTACAAAAAAAAATTAAGATAATTAAAGTACATTTGTCATATTACATAGGTAACATGGTACCTTTATGGAATCAAAACCAGATGGAAAAAACAACAAAACAAAACCAGATGGGACATACTTAAGGAGCAGAAAGCAAGTCCCCCAACACTGATGTCAGAGCTTATGGTTAGAGCTTACTCTTTCATTTATACTAAAGAACATCAGAATCAATACACTCATTCAGAGTCAATACAATGGCTAACTGGAAGAAGCACATTTAGGGATAGGGTAGGGAGTAGCAGATAGGCAAGAAGACTTGCCTGCTAGAGGACATTAACAATAGGAATAATGAATGACAACGACTAAAAAAGGAGACACAAAAAATATTCAAGAAAATCAGTTAAGTACTCAAGTATCTGGGGGAGCTAGCCCCAATAGTCCAATAGTACTTTTATATTTCCCTGTGTGACACAACCATAATTTTGCGATCATAAAGACGACTCTAAGTAATCAAAAAAAGATTACATTATATCCAGTATATGCTACTATAAATTCCTTCCTCTTGAATCCTTCTAGCACAAATGGTTAAGATAAAAAGTTTTGGGCTTATACAGCAATAAACTTAGCTATCTAGAAAAACAGTTTATGTTTTATGTCTGGGGTTATGGATAGCGGGAACTTTGCTTTGCATTAATTCAGCATTAACCTATGGTTTGGATTCAAATTCAAGATTAAAGCAGTGTGAAAGTTACCTGCTGGTTTGTTTCCTCACTTTTCTGAATGCCACTCTCTTCTAGTGTGTAGTCATAATTAAACAGATAACCAAGCAGATGCCATAAAATCCCAGCCTGGAATAGGTGTGTCTGTAGCCAGAAATCCACAGCAAAAGAACTGACACATTCTACTCCAAGAGCAGCAACTCGCGGAATGCTCTGAGAGAGTAAGAATAATGAAATTCATTACAGGGTTAAAAAAAACTCCCAAAAGAAATTGGTTGTGAATGTATATCACAGCTATCTTATTATGCAAAATGTTTCCCTCCTCTTATATTTTCAATTTCAATTTAAATCTGAATCCAATATCCTTTAAAGCCTAAAATTAAAAGTGACCTTGTGACAAGCCACAGAATTATCTTTGAGGCTAGTTGTCAAAGACTTAGAAATACAGTTCTTCATTTTTTTTTTGTATCTTTAATTTAAAAAAATAGTGATAAGGTATTAATAGCAACATGCTAGGATCAGGAATATCTAGTGCAGGTCTGCTTCCTTATATCAGAGTTAGTGTTTCCTCCCTCCCTCCCTCCCTCCCTTCCTTCCTTCCTTCCTTCCTTCCTTAAGATTCTATATATTTATTCATGAGAGACACAGAGAGAGAGGCAGAGGGAGAAGCAGGCTACCTGTGGGGAGCCCAATGTGGGACTCGATCCCAGGACCCCAGGATCATGCCCTGAGCTGAAGACAGACACTCAAACACTGAGCATTGACCTGAGAGTATTCTTATTACATAGTTCTAAGAACACCATGTAAATACAGTTGAGAGATTTTCATCTGATTCCTTATTCCTAAATACCTCAGTCCAGGATCAGCACTCCAATCCTGTTCTATTCCAACACAAGTTATCTAAGAAATCTATCCAGTTATCTAAGAAATCTTCCTCTCCTTCCCTGTCACCTATTCTATCTATCCACAGCCAGCTTCTCTCAGCAGTACTGGATGGGGAGGAAGTGTTAAGTTCTCAGCTCCCCAAAGCCCTTCCCCTCAGGCAGTGATTTTTTCACACCTCACGTGGTCCTTTATTTGCATTAGATTTATTTACTCTAGTTTCTCATTTCTTCTCTGCCTCTCTTGGAATTTTCAAGGGAGACTCCCTTCCCTTTATATATATTACTTTAGTCTTATTCCTTCTGGGCCACCATAGGAACAAAAGCTTCCATTTACAGCAAGGGTTCTGCGAAAAAAATGATTAGAGATCCAAATATGGCAGATAAAAATAACTTGGGGAAAACAGCTTATTTATAAACTGGAGATTGGCTATGAGACAAGAACACCCTTTGCTTACTGCATCCAGAAAGCATTAAAGATGAACTGTACCTTGCCAAAATATAGCACCCTACAGAGATCCTTGATGATGCCAGGCATTTCTGTGATCTTCTCTCGGCATTCTTCAAACTGAGCGGCCACACTATAACATTTGCTTATGTGTCCACACACCTGCATACAACACAACAGAGCAAAAAAAGAGTCACACATACATTCCTTATTTAAGACAGAAGAAATCAAATCAGGGACACCTGGGTGGCTCAGCAGTTAAGCATCTGCCTTTGGCTCAGGGCATGATCCTGGAGTCCCAGGATTGAGTCCCACATTGGGCTCCCTGCATGGAGCCTGCTTCTCCCTTTGCCTATGTCTTTGCCTATCTCTCTCTCTCATGAATAAATAAAATAAATAAAATCTTAAAAAAAAAAAGAAATCAAATCAGCAGAGATATATGAATAATGCTTAATGGTATATATGATGCTCCAAAATTAAAAAAGAACATTACTATTGAATTGTTAGTATTTCTGTTTAAGATTTCCCATAGATGCAGGGCTGGCAAACAAAGGCCATGGTGGTGCATGGGCCAAATTGACTATGGCCTGTTTTTGTACAGCCAGGGAGCTAAGACTGATTTTTACATCTTTAAAGGGTTGTAAGAAAACCACAAAAATATGCAACACAGACTGTATATAGCCTGAAAGCCTCAAATATTTACTCTAACCCTTTATAAAAATTGTTTGCCCACTCTGGATTAAGGTATTTTTTTTGGATTAAGGTATTTTTGTCCAACTTATTAACATTGCAGAATTACAATTCTAAGTATGTACTGCAAAACAAAGGATGAAACTAAAAAGCCTGAACTCAATTGTTTTAAATTCTAAAATCTGCTGGCATAAAAATAGGATCACATAAAAAGATGCATTCTATAATAATCTCAATGAATTCCTGATGAATTTTCTATCAAAGAATTATAAGCTTAATAGAAAATAAGTCAATTAAAACACCATAGGGATGGATTACTGTATCTATATAAGCTGATGAATGTTAGCTTAACCTGTGGTAATCATTTCACAATACGTGTAAATCAAAGCATCATGCTATATGTGCTAAATTTATACAATGATGCATGCCAATTATTTCTCAATACAACTGGAAAAAAAAAGACTAGAGATGGGGGACAGAGGTAAGGAAGGAAATTAGGGAAGTGGACAAATGAGAAATCAAACAAGAATGGCAAAATGACAAATGTTTGAAACTGGGTGGTGAGGATGTAAGGATTCATTATACTCTTCTCTAAGAAAAAAAAAAACAAAACAACTAAGCCACTAGATCACAAATGATTTAGTGTAGTACTTCTTAAAGCATGATACAGAGACCAATAGCATCAGTATCACTTGGGAATTTGTTACAAAAGCTTATTTTCAATCTTCCACCCAAAAACCACTCACTGAGTCAGAAACTGGGCAGCAGGGGGAGTGGAGGTCAGCCACCCACATTTTCATGAGCCCTCCAAGTGATCCTCATAGATGTTCAAGTCTGAACTACTAATAGTCTAGTGTAACGTTCTTAGAACCATCCATTTTAGCCTCACCTGTACTGACATGTCACTGGGTTTACTAGAACGATTCAAGACAGCCACACAGCGACTAAATGCCTCTTGTAACACCTGCACAGAAAGAAGTCAGCCATTAATTCTCCATTCAGACTTGAAGTCTGAAAAGCCTTTTGTGGTAGGAATAAAATGTTAAAAATCGTTTATTATTAGATATTTGTAAATGAATGTGTTTTGCTTAATTAACATTTGTTAAACAAGTAAACAAAGGCTTCCCTAGAAGTTTCCTTTTAAACATTCCCTATAAGCTATTTTTTAGGCAACAAGTTTACCAATTTTGAATCCAATACTAACTCAGTACATTATGAAATAAAGCTCCATTCTACCTTTAAATGGAGAATATGACATGTTATTTGCTGGAATAAATTAAAGTTAGGAAGTTCTATCAAGTGTACTTGTACTTGGTGAATTTTCTATTACCAAAAGTCATACGGTGTGCCTGAATCTGCTTGCAGAGAAGCACAGAAGTCATTCCATATTACCTCAATTCCATTCTCCCTTCTGAGCTCTTCAGCATTGAGGGCTGAGCAGTTGACAGTATGGAAAGCCAGCTCTGTGGCAGCAGGCAACAACGGTGATTCTTTTGAGAAAAGGAGGTCATCTGAAGTTTCCATTGTTATAGTCCTAATTAGCATGGGGTATCCTGCATATTTATAAGGCTGTAAATCTGAAATAATCAAAGGTTAGTGCTGGGAAAATGGCAAACAAAACAAAAACTGGTTGTCATGGTGTTAATTTTGACACCATGTTTAATTATATTCCCTTAAAAAGAAAATGAAAAAATATTCATAAAAAGAAATTAAACCTGGTATAAATCCCTCAGATATTTCTTTTTTTTTTGCACACTTGGTTTGGCTGATTTCTCCAAAATGTTTCCACCAAAAATAGAATATTTTGTGATTGATTAACTGAACTTAAGCGTGTAGTGGTTTTGATCCTTCGCAAAATATCTACTTTCTATATTGTCCATGGGGTCTTTGTAACTTTTCACTTGATCTCAGACAGCAGACAGATCAGGACCTCACAACAGAACTTACTGGGTATAAAAATCCCCTTTGGGGTAGATGGGAGACACAGTCTGAAAAAACGTTATGACTTTGATAACAAAACAAAGGTGTGCCACAACTGCAACTCTCCTAGAGTCATTAGCCATTAAAGCATAACCAACAGTTTGAAAAAGACTTCTTTAAACTCATTCTGATTAGTAGTAAATGCCATATAGCTAAATGCTTTATAAATGTGTTCTGTTAAACTCATATGCAAAAGTGAATCAATTAATCACTACTCTCAAATTGCTAGAACCCCAAGCTGTCCCCTCCAATACTAAAACTGAAAGCCTACTTGTCTTCAATAACTCAACAGTTCTGGTGATCTCAAATTGCCAGCGTCCTCTCTTCCTTCTTTCCCAACATCATTCAACAGAGCAAATGGGCCTCCCACTTTGTGCTTTAAGCCAAGTTCATTCAGTTCCCAAGCCAAAGGATACCTGCTGTCTTGAACCTAAACTTCCCAACCCCAACAAATCCTTTAAAGTTTACAACATACTCCTGGCCTTCTGGATGGTACTGTTACTGCAAATGGCCCTGTGAACACGCAGGAAATTCCCAATAGACCTGTACTCTGAAATCATACCTATTTCTTCTACACCAGTGTTTTTCAAGCTGTCCCACAGGATCAGAGAGTTTTGAGAGATACCACAGGAAGTGAGAAGTATAAGAGAAGCATATGATCATGTGAAAAGTTCCTGTTGCTTTTTAAAGGCCAGACTATTCTTTAGAAGCTTTTAAAGTTGTAAAAGGCATAGTCTTCTACACGTGACTTAAGAACAACACGAAATGATTCTTAAAATCCAGATCCATTATAGATCTCGTTTAATACATTTGCTGCTAAATGGCCTAACACAAAAAAACAACCTAAGTACTTCCACAGAATACAAATGTCCTTTCAGGAAGAAATAACGGAAACTTGCTAGAAATGCAAGTACTGAAAAACCTAGGTAAGAAGTGGAAAGTATAATACAGACAACATTTTGGATCTTCTGAAAGAAAATTACTCTTTTACTTTATCTAAAATGTAATTCTAAGACTCTTTTGCAATAAAAACTTTAAACCTATTAAAATATGCTATAGAAACAACACAGTAGTGACGCCTGGGTGGCTCAGTGGCTGAGTGTCTGCCTTTGGCTCAGGGCATGACCCCGGCGGGATCTAGATTCGAGCCCCACATTGGGCTCACTGTGAGGAGCCTGCTTCTCCCTCTGCCCTTGCCCCTTCTGTCTCATGAATAAATAAATAAAATCTTAAAAAAAAATGTGGTAGAATTAGCTGGAAGGTAAATTAAAATTTGAGAATAACATATGCCTACCTTCTTTATGACGGTTGAAGAGGATGCTCTGCGTTTTCAGAATTAAAATTATGTTCTCTGGATCTGGTCCATCAACTATTTTTGCTGATTTGGTACATAAAAATTCATATGCTTTATTTACTTTTTCAAACATATCCTGTATATAACCAAAGATAATTAACTTTTAGTTTGGAACATCTCAAACCACAACTTAAACAGAACAGAGCTGGTTTGTATTTTACCAGTAACTTCTTTAGTTATTTTTTTTGTTTTGTTTTACATTAAGGAATTCATTCCAGTGGTAATCTAACTGGTATACTTGGAAGATGAAACTTTCTCCCCCGCCCCAAAGCGATTTATTGATCTTAATACCATTTACTAAAAAATTCTTCTTCACTGGGTTTATATCACACTGAACTCATACACACTAAAGACAGTTTCTGAGCTATTATATAAATAGTTATGAGCTACTATTTATTGAGTACTATAGCAGGCATTATACTAAATATGCTTTACAAATACTATTTCACTTAATCTTCCAAACAGCCATATGAGGTGTACAGTTCTATTCTCATTTTTTAGATAATGTTAAATAACTTTGCCTAAGATCACAAAGTCAATTGATGTGGACTAAGACACCCAGGTCTGACTCTTAAATCCCTGCTCTTAAACTATATTATTATATATTTTTTTCTTCTTAAACTATTATAACACTGTATTATGTTCCTTGATCTACATGTTGATTCTTGCATCAGTGTCATATCATTTTACTACCATAGCTTTATAGAGTACTTTAACATCCGGGAGGTTAAGTCTAGTAATGTAATAGTGATTTCAAAATTTCTTCTTATTTTGGTTGTTTTCTCTTCCAAATGAATCTGAATTGCTATACATTTCTCAAAAAATCCCAAGCTTTTGATTAAAAATGTCTTAAACATTTAAGAGTAGTATCTTTTCAATACTAAGTCTTCCCATTTAGTAATACTGTCTCTAATAAAAAAAAATTAACCTTGAAATCAGTGGAAATTACTCCAAGTTTCTAGCAATAAACTGTTAGTTATAGAAGTCATTGTGTGATTTCATCTTTTATGAATCTTTCTTGGTTATTTTAGTAGGAAGCTGGAAGAGGTAGGATCAGGAAATGCTGGCACCTGATAAAGTCTGATCCAAATTTTCTACTTTTTCAGTTAGAACAATATGAAGTTAGATGTCATTAGGAAAAAAAATTACCCTAAGTAATTTGAATGGCAGTAACATCACCGATGAATTAAGTTCATCCACATTCTTAATGTTCAATTATTCATGTGACTGCCCACTAGAGTTAATTCTCAGACAGGAGAAAATATCCTTAAGTTACTAGTCACAAGGGCAGTCCTTTTGGTAAACTGAGGAAGGACCATTCATGCAGAAATCATGGGCATGTGGGCTAAAAGTTAACATACACTGGGGCATTATATTATGAGGCAGACACTAGCAAAGAGAGTGACTTTATCTTTTCTCTACCTAAAATAGTAATACAGCCAAAGGAAGTCAACCCCAAAGTCCTAATGCCAAAGGCAGTACATACCCTCCCTTCTGGATTCTTATCAGGGTGGTACTTTTGTGCAAGTCTGAAGTAAGCTTTTCTAATCTTGCTCTCATCATGCCTGTTAAATAGCAAAATTATTTTATGAACAGAGTAAGGTGCAAAAATTTTTTTTACAGAATTATTTAAAACAATACAATAAGAACCTTACTGTTATTGTATATGCTCATACATCAGACATCAAATTAAACTCAGCAACAGTCAAGAAAGAATATTCTTTATGTATCTTTACATCTGAAAGAAAAAATCTCAATGTTCCCTATGGAAAGTTATCAATCACTTCAAATTACAAAATCATATTTGAAGAACTAAGAAGTTTTTTCAAACACCTCAAACTAATTTTAATTTTAAATATCAGCCTTGCCAAAAATATACAAATTCAGTTTACACTTAAGAAAGTTTTCTTTTAAACTATATTTCTCTAATATGATCTATCCTACTATAAAAAAATCTCTAATAAATTAATGAAGTAAATCTGCATTCTTATACAGCTGTCAGTTAGTGTCCGAAACACACTGCTACCAGATCTCTTCCTCATGTATAACACAAACAGTAAGAGGAAGGGGGAATATGAATATGTAACCATTATATGTCAGATATAGTGCCAAGTGTTTTCCATCTATTATTTCAATTAATAGAGAGCAAAGACTGTACCAGCAAGGACAGAAAGATGTTAATCTGCTAATAAATGTGGAATGAAAGATAATCACATGGATACAGTTCCATGTTATTTCTATAGGTGTATACATCAAAGAATAGGTAAAAAAATTAAGAATTGTTGGTTTAATAATTGAGTCTTTGATATTAACATTCTAGGACAAGGCAGATATTTTACTGTTGTAATACTGAAAATAACTCACAGCCCCTGTCCTTGAGGGAGATTGAGCACTTCATAAGCATCGTCTATTGACATTGTAGGTGGTTTCTTTTCTACTTCCTTCTTCCAGGCATCAAGGGTATCTTTTAGAAGCTTAACCTTAAAGACAAGAGGATTAAAACTTTTATCTCTTAAAGCGAAACTATTTCAGAATATAATTTTTAAGTTACAGAATTCTTGTGCTATATATATTTAAACTGACATTTCTAGGCTACCCAATTATTAGTTTTCTGAAATACAAATAACCAAAACCACTTTCTTAAACACTGCTAAATAGGCAGCAAGGTATCTGCTATAGGGCTACATCTCTCTCTTCATATGTGATCTTTTTTTGGGGGGGGGAGGTGCAGAATGAGAAGGAGAGAGGGAGAGAATCTTAAGCAGGCTCCATAGCTGGAACGGAGTCTGATGCGGGGCTCAATCCCACAACCCTGAGATCATGACGTGAGCTGAAATCAAGAGTGGGACACTTAACTGATTGAGCCACCCAGGCACTTCTCTTATGTGGTATTTTTTATTCTCTGCCACATTTTATCTATTTTTAATTGTTAAACATTCAGGAAGTCAGAAAAATTTGAAATTAGTAGATGATACACTGCAGCATGAAAGAAAGCAGTATACAGCAACATGCTCCTGAAGGTGATCTAATGTAATTACCAGTAGGCTGGTATCCAAAACAAATCTAAGGGATAGTAAAAACATGGGAGTCTGGGTAGCAGGTCAGAAGAAAGCTAATATTTACTGCATGCCTCTATGCCAACGGGCTATGTGCTTTACAGACTGTAGCAAACTTAATTCATGAAACCATTCAGATTCAGAGAGACAGCTCCTTGTTTCCCACTTACTAAGTGACAGAACTGGATTCAAACCTAGGTCTGACTAAAAAAAGCCCATGCTTTTCCATTACACTTCAAGTTAAATCCAGACCAAGTAGCAGAAATACCTGTCTTCATTTGGTCATAGTGCTGTAGTGCTGTAAAGTGGCAATGTCTACTGGTATGAGCAGAACTGTTCCGAAATTTTTTGATGATAAGGATGATGGTATAACCTCTGTTTCAGTAACATGGCCACCCAGGCCTACTTTATTCCAGGCTTCCAATAGATATTAAGGGGCTCAAGAAGGAGGGTTCCTAAGGGCACTGCTAAATAAATGAGTAGGTCCCACTACTGCCTATGTGTGTCAAGAATTACACTATCTTTTAATCTGAGTTCTCAATTTTCCCAACCACATGAGATTATTGCTATTGGTAGTAGTAGTAGTATTACTATAACTGAGGCCTAGAAAAATCAAGCAATATTAATCAGACCTGTTAATGGTCAAACTGAGACTCAATGCCAGACTGCCTAGCTCCAAAATCTATGAGCTTACTCAATGTGCTATAAAGACAAGCTTCCACCAAGCCATTACAGTATATAATTGTTTATATACGTGAAATTATGTTTATATTTGTCAAAAAGATCAAGACTGTAAAGTTCTTGGAATCCCTGGGTGGCGCAGCGGTTTGGCGCCTGCCTTTGGCCCAGGGCGCGATCCTGGAGACCCGGGATCGAATCCCACATCGGGCTCCCGGTGCATGGAGCCTGCTTCTCCCTCTGCCGATGTCTCTGCCTCTCTCTTTCTCTCCCTGTGACTATCATAAATAAATAAAAATTAAAAAAAAAAAAGACTGTAAAGTTCTTAATTCTTCCTCAAAGTTATCTTTCAGTTTGAGATTTACCCAACTATATTAAATTACACTCAGAGTTATGTAGTCTTAAGTAAGAGAAATCACTTAAGAAAGCTATTATCCTTATTAAAGGAAAAAATACCTAGAAGTGATTAGAGGATATTTTTACAGTTTGAGAAAGCACAAAAAAAAAATCTACTGACTTACCGGATCTTTAATGGGCCAATCTGGAAACCGGAGTGTATCACAAAGTTGTTTGAGGTAATAAATATTACAAAATAGCTCATTTTCTAGTTGTGGATAGTTGATTACCGGGATAGGACAATATTGATAAAGTGCTCTTGTGTTACTCTGAAGACGTGGTGTGAAATCAGCAAGATGGGCAGCAATTTTCTCTATCATGAGGCGCCTACAATTACAAAAATCTCCAAGCATTATGAAGGGATGACTTCAGTTTAAAAAAAAAAAAAAAAAAAAAAGGTTAAGACTGGTAATCCACACAAGATAATTACATAGAACTTCTTTAGAGTAATTCAATTAATTACTGGCCTAAAATTGAGTGTTTATAAATATGTTACTGAGGGCATTCTAAAGTTATTATGTAAAAGTTCTCAATGGATATAAACTTATTTATAGTACTTGCCTATAAAGACAGTCATAGTTGGTGGCTAGCACATGCCAAGTCTATGGATTAACCTAAGAGATACGACAAGTGATAACAAGCAAGTGGCATTGTGAGTATGAAGTCAGCCAAGGAAGTAAACAACTGAATCAGAAAATCAACTGCCATTCAGCTAAGAGGACTGAGGCGTTCTCCATAGAAGAGGTGGCCTTGACATCTGATCTATGAAGTGTGTACTCTTTTCCAGAGCCTGTATAAATGCTGACATCTGCTTTTGTGCCTCTACTTTTTCTTATTTTCACAGGCTTTTCTTCTTAAAGGATATTCTTTAGGAATGCTAACTTTTACATTAAGATTAAAATGTGCTGACTAGGGGGCCTCATTCTAAAATGATCTGTGTTATCTCTGGTGTGATCCATTCTATGTGGGCATAATTTTTAATTAGTGGAGTACAGTTCTACTTCCAAATACCAAGGAAGCATGTGATGATTTTATCCCTATATATCCCTTATATACACTACCTAAAATCTTACCAGTTCTATAGATTGATTTAAGCATCACCAGTAGTAACAGGCTCTAACCTTTTATAAAGTTCTATTAAGATAACAGGAACTTTGTCAAATCATGTTAGAACAGAAAAAAGCTTATACAGCCCTGTCAAACTCATCACTTAATTTGGCACCAATGACTGCTGTAGCTTAGATTATGTAACTAATGAAAGCAATTCTCTTAACAGAAGTCAAGCCAGATGGCAAGATGAAAAGATTCTGAGAATAAAATATAAATAATCAATAAGCTATTTACCTCATTTCACTGCTCCAGATTGCTTCTGGAGTATCAAATTCTCCTAGAAAAATCTCAGAAAACTTTTCAGGCTCATAATTTTCTAAGTAACAAACCATTGCTTCTGGAAGGATGTGCCCAAGTATACTTCTCTGAAAAATATCTTGTCCTTTTGTCTTTAAAACAAAACACAGAAACACTAAAGTCATCTTTCAATTTTTTAATAAATTAATTAGGGTTAGAGAACATTTTAAGAAAACAACTGGAACAAATTGCTTTTATGCTTTGGAAATTACGATGGAAACATGGCAAAATGTAAAGTGGAAGATGTCTGGTATTAACTGCTTTGGCATGAGCTCTAAGGCAGAATTAACACTCTCTGGGTCTCCAGCAGTCTTAAGCTCCTGAGGTGTCAGGTGGTGCCAACATTATTGAGGACAACTGACTTTGAACCATGTGTAACAGGAATGGACAATATAAGGAGAGATCCTGCAATGATCCACATCAATTATTCTGTGTTACACTGTTGGTTGCAGTTTTCACCTGTACTTGCTTCTGTTTTCAAAAATAAGTAAGTCCATAAAATCAACATCTTGAAAAGCCTGTCCTCATGAAGTGTGACTATTTAGATGGAGAATATCTATTCAAAGTAATTATAATTGACTATTGTAAGGACTTCATATTCTCTGGCTGGCCAAATGAAGTCAGGATAATGATTATACTTTATCATACTAAATTTTAAAACTCACTTCTTTACCTGATAGAAATAAAATCCTAAAGACTTTAATACTTTTCTTCTTTCCTTCTAGGCAAATTGAGAATGTTTTATTTCTCTAGGATGTGAAAAAGAGACAAAAAAATAAACCCAGACATGGTTTTATCACCTAGAGCCAAGACAAATTAGATGATAAATACTGCCAAAGCTTTTTGTTAATAAAAGCCATAAATTCACTATCTGTTAAAATTTGGGATGAAGAAATGCTTTCTTTGCTCTTTAGAATACTATTGTTTGGTAATTCTTGCATCTAGAGTTCTGTTACAGTTTTGCTCTAATTATTCAAAATACTGTTAGGTGAAATAATGTATCATTTCTATGTTAAAAACTTGAAAAAAAGATTACATAGGCAGAACTGCACAGAAAAAAAAAAGGGGAAAAAAGAATGCCAAAAAATGCCTAATGCTACACTACTGTGATAGCATTAGAAGTAATTTTTTAAATACTTTTTTTACATTTTCATTTTCTATTTGTATAAAAGCTATGGAAATTATATTGCCATGGGCATCACTTTAATATTATTAGATTATTTTCCAGGGCTTCACTGGCTGCTCTAGCAAACATGAAGTTTGGTCTAGTGTCCACTGTCAAAGAGGTGTAACATTCCTTGGTTAGTCTCCTCAACAGTGGTCTGGTATTGGTTTGTTCTTCTGCTTTCAATGGGCTCTGAACATCACTGCTCCATAAGAATCTTAACTAAATTTGAAAAATCCATTACGTTTTGACAATAAATACCTCTGTAAAATGTAGGTATAAGGTTTCAGGTTGTCAAAGCTATCTGGATGAGTCTTATCTTTTTTGGATTCCTATTTTTCTTCCCTAGTAAAATGGCAAGGACACTTGAGAACACCTAAAAAATTAAGTAGCTTCAAAAGAGAAACTTGGCACTTCTGCCACCTTGTGATCTGAACAAAAAGAAGGCTGAGTCTTAACTGAATTTT
The DNA here is from genome assembly GCF_048418805.1 of Vulpes vulpes. Lineage (NCBI taxonomy): Eukaryota > Metazoa > Chordata > Mammalia > Carnivora > Canidae > Vulpes > Vulpes vulpes. The sequence goes on along the minus strand of NC_132790.1, from coordinate 80,048,507 downwards.
AGCTGATTATATGAGATTCAGGTATATACTCAAGTTTTATGAAAATTATTAATCTAAATTTTACACAAAGGAAACAAGTTATATTTACTGCAGTGTCAAGTTATAATTCATATCTACAATTTGATGTTAAGTCTAACGGGCAACACTTATTTTCATCATAAAATGCTAGCTTAAGACAATCTATGTGCAAAGTACCACCACAAGAAATGTGAAAAATGAGTAAGACAGTACCTATCCTCAAATGCTTACAATCTAGGAAACATACACAGCTCATCGTCAAGATAGCTTATTCAGTGTTAAGTTATATATTCAGAGGATTAAACTGGCTTACCTCTTCTGACTTGAAAGCCTGTTTGGTATGAGTATACTTCAAAAATCTAGGGAAGAAAAATGACTTGTCAAATATGGGAACTGATTTAAATTTAGTAAGTTTAATATTCTAAAGATCAGTTTTTTTCATAAATAAAAACCACTAAAGACCACTTGTAAATACATATTTCCAAATTGTTTAATTTCTAATTAGGCAAGAAATTAAATGAATTAGGAAGATTTTTAAATTATAGTCATATTAAGATTATGTAGTAATATGAAAAATAACCCAATCTGAAGAAAAACACAAAATATAAAATTGTATGTGCAATACAAGTAGTTATATTAAATACATCTGTTAAAACTATATCTTAAAAGATGGTGATAAATTCTTAGGTTAGATATGGTAAAGTGGCATAATTCTGAGTTATTTTTTCCCCATTCTTATTTCCAAATGGCTTTTATAATGAAAAATGTAATGAAAGCAATGATGTACTCACAAAAATAATTAATTAAAAAAAATTGTCCATGTACATTTCAAATAACTTTAAATAAGATTTTCATCAAAGTTCTTACCGAGCAACAGGAAGCACATTGGAACCTGTATACATCATGATAAAGAAAAATACTCCACTAAGATAAAGACGAGGTAACTGTGGGTTATCTTGCATGATATGGTATAATAAAATCGCAACCTTCTCAACAAGGATAGGGTCAAAGGTCAGCAGTAGCTAAAAAAAAAAAAATGCTTTTGTTACTGGATTATAAAAAAAAACCTCACAATAACATCATTTAGGTTTATGTATTTCATGTGAAGTTATAGTTTCTTATATGTAATAAGCTAGAAAATAAAAATTTGTGGGATTTAGTAAGCTTGTCTACCTGACTCAAGATATTTGAGAATTAATTCATTTTACAATACTTAATGCACAGAGAGAAAAACATTAATTGAGAATTGGTCAAAACTTATTCAGAAAAGGTCCAAAGATACCTGAAGCTATGTTGTCATAACTATAGATAAAATTGTTTCTTATGCAGAAATCTTCCTAAGTGGACTTCTTTGTTAACGACAAAATAAACAAGAAAAGTAGCTATGCATTGGGAGAGTTTCAGGATGTGAGGCATTCTCTGAAGATTACTGGAGAACTCAAGGAGCAGAGCATTGGACAACTATCAGTGCACACTAATGGCACTAAAAAAACAGATCTACAAGTGTAAGTAGAAGGCAAATGGGTAACCAAATACCAGTGGTACTTCTACTACTGCCAGTAAGTACCAAGCAGATGTCTCTAGAAATTTGAGCTTACAGTACCAAAGGGAGTTACCTGGGACCACAATGAATCTGGGTGATTAAGAAATCATAGAGTTACTATGAATAAACACTTGATAAAGACATTTAATAAGTTTTATCTTAATATAAGTGGCATTTCAATTTTCTGTAAACACTTCCCAAGAATTCCCAACGTTGGGTCAAACACTACCAGTAAAAAAAATTAGAGTACGAGTAAATACTAGCTCACATTAAGAAGTCAAAGTTAGTAGACTCAGTTATAAGGCTGAATTGCTATACATCTTTAATAATTTGGATTTTTCTGTGTTTTGTTGTCTTACCTGTTCAAGTTATTTAGACTGAGTGTTTAAAATACTATGACATGTTTTACAGAGGAAAAACCTAGATACAGTAACAGGATTTTTCCCTGGTTTAACAGCAGTTGTATTTCAAGACTTGCTATCACTTTAATAAAAATATAGGAATTAGCAGGCAAAACTCAGAATATTTGAAAATTACAACTATATCAGAAAACCTAGGACATTCACTCAATCTTAGACTTCTAAAATTAAGGAAAAACAAAAATAGCTTCTAAAAAAATATTTTTTTTAACTCAGCATAAAAGGCAGTATATACTATTAAGAACAGGTAGGCTTATCAATGAAATTTTTCTCCTAAATCATTTTAATTGTTCAGATATTGCTAAAAACTTTAATTAAAATGGGCTCTTCCCCTCCAAAGCTTCATGTTATGCCAACCACATCTCTTACAAGTTTTTTAGTCATTCTTTTCTGACCTGAAATTCAACAGTGTTTGCTTTTACTTTTGTTTTGTTTTTTTTCAGTTTCCTAAGACTTGGAAAAATGTTTGAGAGAGGTAGATTTTCTAGGCCTTTATCTACACATCCAGAATTGAAAACAAATCTCTCTCCTTGTACCCCCTCACATACACAGCCACATGGTCCTCTAGCCTGGACTGCAAGAAACAGTAATTGTAGCACTTTTTCGTTTAAGTAGTGTAACAGATCCACAACAGAAAAGCATACAAATTTGGAAATGCTGATATGCTTAAGTAATAGAAGTTGTGGGGTGGGCAGGAGTTGATAGGGCACTGTCACTGTCATATTTCAGAAGACTTGTTCATTATCAGTGACTTACATAGGCACTTGCATATTTGTGAATATAAAAATATACAAAGTAAGTAATTCTTTTCACATCAATGTACAACTGATGTATACAAATAACACAAATTACTGCCAAATACTTTAAAGTCAGACCATGCGCGGTTAATATAAAACTGAGATTTAACAACAGGATATTTAATAGAGGGAAACACTGGTCTGAAATCTCTGGGACCTGATTTATTTGGATTTAATGCTAATCTAGAAAAAGCTTAATCCCAAAAGAGCAGAATGGGGAGAAAAAAGAAGAAAAAAATACATTATCCTACATAATTCCAACTCAATGCATTAGATCAGTTGTTATTCATTAAAATATTTAACTGAAAAGAGTCAAACTCTGAGGCAAGCTAGCATATGGCAAGCTGGCAATATGGCTGCGATGTACTGCCCACTGGTGTACTTCCCAGGATTCCTAACTTCAACGGTATGATTGAAGAATGCATAATAAATAAAACTTTTTGAGAGTAATTCTGGAGTCTGGAGGCTTCCTATGTTTATGTTCTTGGATATGCAATCTTCCACAGTATAATCAGAGTATCAACTCAATTAGGAATAAGTGAAATAAACGTAATCAGGGTTCAAGGTTTTAGGAAATGGAATACACCACAATACAACAAAGACTAGGTAGCGCTCATACCAAAATTGAGTAAGGGAGAATGATTCTTAAAATACTATTCCTAGTTTGATAACACAAAAGTAACTCACCTGAATAATATGGGGAAGGCAAGCGCTATCTGACAGCAGTCTTTTCACTCTAGGTAAAGGCCGAATGATGGCATTATCTTGATCCCTAGAAAATATTTTCTAAGGTCAACATTTAATATATTTATTAAAATTTGTACGTGCAGAGCATATGACATTCTACTAGGCATGAAGCATGTTACCTTACTTTTTTGTTAATGAAGACTAAGCTCTCATACAGCTGGGAACATGATTAGGTATTTTGGTTTAAATCTATTTGGCTGCTTAATATGACTTCATTTCCTTCCATAAGATTTCCTTGAAAAACAGTACCCTAGAAGAGCCAAAGACTCTTATTTATTATTTAATTGATTAAACTTGGTGTTGCCCAACACATTGTCAGAGGATATTTCCCCCCAAAGGGCATATCAAGCTTTGTCGCATAAATTTAAACTTTAACTACTCTCAGTATTTTCCCTGTATAGCTTTAATTTTAATGCTACATTCCTTCTAAATACTGTGTGCTTTTAAGTCCAATCTGAATTTTAAGGAGAATTGGAACCACAAAAGCCTCAAATGTTATAAAACTGCTGGTTTCTCAGTAACTTCCATCACAAAAGGTCTCTAGTAAGAGTAATACACAAAATGTACATATATAAATATTTTATAAAGATTGAAAGGTTCCCTGCAATAGTTATATAACATATTTTCACCTTCACTGGTCAAGTGGGACAAGTTATGGGGCAAGATGTGGGCTTGGAATCAACTTTTTTTACCAGGAGCTAACCTGACCAATGAGCTGGTGGCACTCACTACAGTGTACAGTCTGCAGTATATTTATTCAACTGTTACTGTTGCTAGAGTGCAGCGAGTAATCCTGGATTTGGTAACATTATTTGAAGTCTCCCAGAGAAAGTCATTTTTTAGCTACTTTATCAATATAATTTGCAAATTATTTCTTTACAGGTTTCAAAAGCTCCAAAACTCAAAGCAGCATTTCCTCAAGATCACAAATGGATATCTTTGCTCTAAATCACCAGGGTAATCCCCATGTTGTTACTGCACCCATATAAATGGAAACAGCAAGGTATTTTAGAGTCCCTGTTAACCATGGAAATGTGCAATTACATTTTACCTGCTTGGAAAATATCCACACATTGTGATCAACATGTTCAATATAAGGGTAGCAAGGTCAGTTTCATTTAGTACAGCCTGTCCACTGGCTAACAGACACCACTTAAGCTGAGGTATTCCCTGAAGTGGTCGCCATCCATCCATGCCTTGAGCCCAACATCTGGTTTTTGCATTTAACATTCCTTTGGTCCACAATTCTTGCATCTAAATCAATGGAAGGCACCGTTACTACAAACATGAATGAAGCAAATGAGGTTTGCTAAGGTTTTCTTTTTTTTTTTTTTTAAACACAATTAATTTTTTTTTTTTTTTTTTTTTTATTGTTTATGATAGTCACAGAGAGAGAGGGAGAGAGGCAGAGACATAGGCAGAGGGAGAAGCAGGCTCCATGCACCGGGAGCCCGATGTGGGATTCGATCCCGGGTCTCCAGGATCGCGCCCTGGGCCAAAGGCAGGCGCCGAACCGCTGCGCCACCCAGGGATCCCCTAAGGTTTTCTATTTTGTGGAAAACACATGAACTACGGCAATAAACATACAAGTTCACTATCAAAAAACAACAAACTTTTGTTGCCAAGTCTTCAAGAACCTGAAATAGGTTACTAATATAAGAAAATAACCATTTAATTGGCCAACCTACAGAGCATCAAGAACACTGGAAAGAATGAAAACAGTAGGCAGAGTGTAAAATGACCAAGATATATACAAGTAGAGGGCTTGGTCTTCTATAAAACTTTGGCTAAATTCCAACTGAGCCTAAGATGTCAAGATCAAGTAACAGTAGCTGTTAAGATGGAAATTGCCCTTGAATTGCACAATTTTCAATGAATTTCAGACTGCATAATAAAATTTACCTACTTATTCCATATAGAAGCATTGTAGTTTGAAAAGCCTTAATTATCTGTAATATATCTTATTACTATTAAGAAGTCATTGCTATTATTACTTTAAAATTCATTAAAAATCTAAGTGCTACCTCTGTAACAACAGCTTATAAACAAAAAGGTTTGAAGACATAACTGTGTGTGTGTGTGTGTGTGTGTGCACCTATATATATGTGTGGTTGTTTAGAACTGCAAGCCATCTAATTCTTCATATGGAAATTGAATGACAGAGCCCGTAGACCTGATGATAGTACTTGAAATCATAGTTTAAAAATACTCCACATCTCTATGTATGCTAAGCAGAAGGGCATAAGAAGGAGAAAGACCATCACAAAAAGTTTCTCTAAGACACAAACCTCATGAAATCCATATGGGCCACTCCTTTCTTTGTCTGCGTTGCCAAAGTACCATTCCTTTTCACTCTCTCTTTTCATATCTGGAGCAGCTTCGATTACATTGCTCTAAGTTTTAAAAATATACAGTTATTTTTCAAGGCAGAAATCTAAGGGGGCAGATATCATAAAAAGTAATACAGAACTAACCTTCCTGGGTTTACACTCCTTTGGAAAATCACCTAAATTTCAGGTGACCTTAATTTTAAGAACCAGTGTCTAACCAAGTAGTCCAAAAAAATCTATTTTCTTACTAATATGCATTTGAAATAAATAGCTTCCTAAATTCACTTGGCAATCTAAGCTAAATTCTAAGACATCTATATTTCCTACTGTCATTAATAAATTCTGAGGACAGTAAAACTTAAGTAGCAAAGAATATTACAAATAACTTTATAAATAAACACAACATTAAACTTAAACCATAATGCTAAAAACACTAAAGTTTTTGAGGGAAAAATCTCACTCCAACTAACAGTTTCAATAAGCACCTGAGATCACAGAGCTAAAATACTAAAAGGAAGGTTTTTTTAAAAAAAAATGCTTTTAAACATTTTCAATTTACTACCCTCACTACAGATAATTCTTACAATTTATATATCAATGTTTATGAAAACCTAAGATAAAATTTTTATGTAGTTAATATATTTTAGTAAAACAAGGTTTTAACTACCCTCATAACTACCAGTTTTTGGTTAGATTTATATAGAGAGGCATAGCTATGTGGTTAAGAGCACAGACATCTGGATTCTAACTCTGGTTCTGTTCCTTAACTGGTGGCTTTGGGTAATACACTTGGCTACTCTGTCCCATTCTCATCTGTAAAATGGGAGGGCCACTGGGCAATTTAAAAAGTTAATATATCATGTACCAGAACAGTACCTAGTACAATGTCATGCTACACAAGCATTACAATTACTTTATTTATACCTGATAATAGAAAATGCCATAATCTGAATATTCAAATAGTACTTTTGTACATAATTCAGCCAAAAGCTAACATGGAACATCTCCTTGAATCAGGAGATTAAACAAATACAAAACACCAAAAATAATCACCAGTGAGCTAGGTATAAATCTCTTCTAAAATTAGGTATCAAAAGAGGCCTTTCAGTAGAGATTTGCAGCTCTATCCTCTTATTGGCTGGTTTCTGTGAGGCCCAGATTCCTAAAAGCAAAGTGTATTCTCAGTGGCTGTCAATGCTTTAAATTCTAATTCTATAACTGACAAATTCAGTCTAAATTTTAAAGATCACACTGCCCCAAAATAAGTAATATTAGAGATATAGTTACTTTAAAAGACAAAAAGGGGACACATGAAAAATAAAACTGGATCAACACTATCCATTTTAGATTGTGCTTATGGTTACTTTAACTTTTATTGGCCATATTCATAGCCACATATCTTGACATGTTTTCATGTCAATTTTTTTAAATTCTTTTGGATCCTAAATTATACTCAGAGGTTGTTAAACTTGTGAAATCTAGATAAGCATACATACTTGCAGTGGCACTGTAGCTCGGCTTACATGGAGATGTGCAAGGGTAAGCAAGTCCACGAGGATTCTAATTCCATTTGAGTCCATGAGATCCTTAACATTTCTCTGGAAGACAAAAACACTTTTACCTAAATGAAAATTTTTCTTTCCAATGCGTACTATTACCTAAAGGACTCTCAAAGAAGAAAACATTAATTAATTAATTAATTAATTAATTTTTTAGAAGAAAACATTTAGAATCTCTTTGGAAAAACTGACATACAACTGATTATTACTTAGTGTTTTAGGATTTTGTGTTCAAGGAACATGAACTTAGATAAATATGAAAAGTGCAAAACAAAGACAATGCCTAAAGAATTTTTACTTAAATATATTCTGAACAAAACAAAATAAAAATAAACAAGGCCTGAAAGGAGTAACACCCACAATAAATTCTCTGGTTCTCAAATTATGCTGCCTTTTCCTAGGTTTTTATGTTAATAACCAGATTATTCTATAATCAGAAACAAAATCAGTTATATTAAAAACCTTTTAATGTTCCAATTCTTATAAACTTAAGATAAAAACTGGCAATTTCTTAGAAGTTTGGAAGAGATTACAATTTACATTTTCCTAAGATTTATTAATTATACTTCATTTAAAAACATGCATTATTTTCTGAAAGTGAGAATATAACTAAGTTAGAACATCAAAGATTTAGCATATAAAAGACTTGTTCAGATTTCACTGCAACATCATATAATTGTGAATTAAGCTACATTTACAACTATGAATTTTTGTTAGAAACCAGTATGAACTGGAACACCTGGGTAGCTCAGCAGTTGAGTGTCTACCTTTAGCTCAGGGCATGATCCCGGGTCAGGGGACTGAGTCCCAGATCAGGCTCTCTATGGAGAGCCTACTTCTCCCTCTATGTCTCTGCCACTCTCTCTGTGTCTCTTGTGAATAAATAAAATCTTAAAAAACAACAATAACAACAAACCAGTATGAACCTACTATAATGTCCTTTAAAAAAAAAAAAAAAAGATTTATTTATTTTAGGAATGCCTGGGTCAGTCGTTTTAAGTGTCTGCCTTTGGCTCACGTCATGATCTCAAGGTCTTGGGATCCAGTCCTATGTCGGGCTCTGCACTGAGTAGGGAGTCTGCTTGTCCCTCTCCATTTGCCCCTACCCCCTACCACTTGTACGTTCTCTCTCAAATAAATAAATAAAATCTGTTTTAAAAAATGGATTTTTTTCTTAAAAAGAAAAGCTAATATTTGAGAAAGTGCACAAGTGAGAGAGGCAAAGGAGAGGGAGAGAGAATGCCAAGCAGATCCCATGCTGAGTGCACAGCCTGATGTGGAGCTTGTTCTCACCACCCTAAGATCATGCATAACCTGACTTGAAACTAAGAGTCAGATGTTTAACTGAGCCACCCAAGAGCTCTGAGCCTATCAAAATGTCTTAAAAAGGAGAATATGAAGAGCTAAAGTGACTCTCTAGTTCATCTTGAAATTACTTATCAAAATGTATGCTGAATAAATTAAAAACTTTCCATTTTATGTCAAACATTTATTTTACTTAAAGTCCAATCCTAAAGAGTCCTTAAAGTAAAATCAGCTATTGGTTTCATCTCTCATTATTCTTCCTTTAGAATATTATTATTATTAATTTATTCAGTATCTGTAACAGTAGGACAGAATGTACAAAGACTATCTGGCAAAAAATTTTCACTCCAGAAGTTGACAGCACACAGAGATTTCTGATCTAAAAGGAGGAAGATAAGAAAAGAATCATGTCTGGATAATTAACTCAAGCTGTAATAATTTTTTTGTTATATACTCATGTGATTTATTTGGAAATAGCTGCCTACTTAAGCAAAAATACTGTACCTTATTAAGGATCAACTTGTTAAGGAAGAGGATCAACCGATCTCGTTCAAGTTTATCTGTGCACTATTGAAAAAAATGAGAATTTAGTCAGAAGTGAACAAAAATACAAATTAAGATATTATCATCGATGGACAAAATCAACACCACCAATAAGAAATAATGTCACCTTTTAAACAGCAAGAACATGAGAGAAAAGAGTCAATTATTATAATTCTTCAATGTCCTGCATTCTCTGCAATTTTATATAACTTGTCTAATTTCCCTCGAAAAGCATATATTTTAGAAGTCAACAACAGATTACTTTAGTATATAGCTTTAAGTACATAAAAATTGAAACCAATAAAAGAATTGCCCCAAATGACACTTCTCAATTAATATTCTAAAGAATTATTAATGATGTTTCATACAAATAACATCATGCAGAACACAAACAAGAAGGAAAATTGTATTTGTCTAGAAAATACAAAGGCTATGCTATAAGTACTCTGGTTCACTGGAATAACAGTAAATTAAAATTCAATAGTACAATCTGGCATAACAGTAATTAATACGGATTTTCATCTGGTTATGTTATTTCCTAAGGCATGTTTTATGACCTTATCTAGCATCAGTTTTCTAATCTATAAAGCATGACTAACAGTTAAGATAATTATAACAAGCACTGATGGCCATTTAAAAATTGGTGAATGGTTCTAAGGCAGTTCACTGACATTCAAATTGTTAAATTTAAGAGGAATAATATAAGCACAAGTGAAAGAACAAAGTATATACACTGCAACAAATAGGTTACACTCAAATTTGAGCTGCACAATAGATGAATGGGTCAATATGTTCTTTCCCCCAGGCAAGCTCAAGTGTTAAAGGACAAACTTCCTAAAATGTGCTAACTCAAGGTTCTCTTTTTTGGGGTATCACTGTAGTTCTAAAGTTTTATTATCTTCACACTTTGAAATTTAATATGCTAGCATGATTTAAGATTTTTCTAAAGTGGAAACCAAATGTAAGTACAAAATAGTTACTATTTCTTTTACACACCTGTCCAGCTCATCCATACCTAAAGATTGGTAAATAGGTCACTAAAGTCATTCAAAAGCAGCAACTGAAAAAAATAAACTGACGTGGACAAATACTAACCCAGCAGTCATTTTCCTACTCATCTAACTTAGAATTAATCAAGTATAAGGTAAACTACAAAAAAACTCATGCAGAACGTCATGGTAACAATGTAATCAAACAGAATTTACATTCAGTTTTGAAAATTTAACAAGTATGCCAAATGCACTAATAGTTTCCTTAAATGATATTCTTACCCTCTCTAACATTCCAATGATATATCTCGTATCTGTAAAAGGTCCTATTTCTTCATGACATCTGCCATAAACAATAGCAAGGGCTTGTAAACATAAACACTTCATGTTTACTTTTGGGGTGAGCAGGAAACGATGATAGAGCTCATTGAAAAATTCATATCTAGATTTTAAAAAAAAGTTCACAACAGAATTAGCCATGAAACTAATAGTGAAAACAAATATAACAAGATATGAAAAATAGCTTACGATCTCTTAATTGATCCACTTTCTTCATTCTCATCTTCCTCCAATAGTAATCTCAGATAATAGTCTCCTATTTTGATTTCCTCTGCCAGGCACTCATATTTAACCTTTGTTAATAAATGCACATTAGAGTATTTTAGTTTACAAGAAGGTTTTGGCAGTTTCCACATAATCACTTCTTAAATTCTGTTCAGAGTTTTTTTCTTTCTTGGTAAGACCATCTTTAGTAGGAAAAAATTCATCATTTCTTAAAATATCTAGCAATTCATTATTATTAATATAACTTACTATTTTATTTTAGTTAAATGTTAAAGAGTTGAAATTACATACCAATTGTATGAATGTAAATCTTGCTGATAACTTTCACAGGACTATATGGTACTAATAAGGGTGAAGGGAAAGAAGGCTCAAACACTGTTAAGAGAATCTGTTTCACTCCCTTCTCAGTTTGTCACAACCAACTATGGAGTAAGTTGATCCTGCACATACACAGTTTGTGCAATTCACACAAGCTACCTCAGGATTTCCCTCATCTCCCAACATATGAACTGCACTTTATGGTGTATTTTTATTTATTCATTCTCTGCATGTCAAATTACCCCAGAATAAAAAGGAGGTGATAGATGAAGGAGTGGTCCATGATGATCAGGGGATATGGCAACACCATGACCTTTGTACTCAGGCTACTTGTCTAAAGTAAAGATTTGCAAGCAATTGTAAAAAGAATTTCCTACTGGCCAAATTATTAAAATTCATTTTCCAAAGCCTAAAAAAACTAATTTCTAAAAATATGAACTATATAAAATCAAATATATATATATATATGTGTGTGTGTGTGTGTATCCATTTCGCTTTCTTTATAAATTGAGCATTCAATTCATTCAACTTTTATTAAACATATACTGTGTGTGCTATGCACTGTTCTAGTCAAGGATACAGCAATAAACAAATGTAAAAATTACTGTCCTTATAGGAATAGCAGATAAAAAAGTAAAACATACATGGTAGCTATGTGGTAGGTAAGTGCCATGGAATGAATAAAGCAGGGAAAAGGCAGAGGGAGAGAGGGAATGTAGGGAGTTGTATGTATATACAAAGAGGGCTGTGTTTTTAAAGATTTATTTATTCATTTATAGAGAGAGAGAATATAGCGGTAGGAGGAGGTGGAGAGGGAGAGCAAGAGAGATAATCTCAAGCAGGCTCCCTGCTCAGTGCGGAGCCTGATGCAGGTCTCAATCTCACAACTCTGAGATTATGACCTCAGCTGAAATCAAGAGTCAGACGCTTAACTAATTGAGCCAACCTGATACCCCTGAGGGCTCCATTTTTAAATAGTGGCCAGGGAGGGCCTATTCAGATGATAATATTCAGTTAAAAACCTGAAGGAAGAAACAAGTTATGAGACTAATCTAGGGGAGAAGAATATTATAGCAAGTAGAGAAAGACCTTAAGTCAAGAACCTGAATTTGGTGTTTCCAGGGAAGTCAGTGTTGCTGGAGCAAGAGTAAAAGGGTGAGTAGTAGAACATGAGATTAAAGAAAGAATGCTTAGGGCTAGGGGGTACACCAACCTTGTAAGCCATCTGAAGAACCCAGGCTTTTTCAAAATGAAATGGGAAGTGATAGAAGCACAAAAGGGCTCTGAGCACAGAAGTAACACGATCTACTTTAACAAGATCATAATGCTATGCTGGTAACAGATTAAAGGGAGACGAGTGGGTAGCAGAGATATTGCTACAGTCCCACAGAGAGAAGACGGTCGGGTTCTGGATAAATTTTGAAAGTGTACTGAATAGGATTTGCTGACAAACTTGATTTGGGATATAAGAGAAAAGAGGACTTCAAGGGTTTTGACTAGAAAATAAGGAGAAGCCATTATCTAAGATCAGAAAAGACTGCCAGAAAAGCAGGTTTGGGAGAAGAACAAGGGCACAGTTTTAGAGCTCTAGTTGCTTATTGGGTATCCAATTATAAGACAACAGTATGAGGTCTCGGAAAGAAAATCTGAGATAAAAATCTGGAAGTCACCAGCAAACAAAAAACAGTCATGAGGCAATCAATATAAATGAGAAGTCCAAGATCCTTTGGGCCAGTTTAGCAGTTGAGAAAAAAAGAAAAATGAAGCAAAGGAGGAGCGCACAGTGAAGGAGGAGAAAAATCCAGGAGAATATAGACTCCCAAAATCAAAGCAAAGGAAGTTTGTTGAAGAGGAGGGAATGAGCACAAGCAAATCGTTGTATTCTGCAAATGCAGTTGGATTAAAGATCAAAGCCTACAGGGTCAGGAGTATGCTTAAATTAAAAACTGTTATTAGAGCTTATATCACACACACACACACACACACACACACACACACACACACGGTTATCTACTGCCAACATTTTTTTTTAACCAATGTTTCTTTTTCTTTTTTAACCAGCATGTTTCCTGATCTTATTTTGTTGTTCTTCACATCAATATTTTACTAGAAAAGCAAAATATGACCACATTCAGAATCAAACTACCACAGAAAAAAATTAAACAAGGTATAAGTACAAGGAAAAAGGGAGAACTAGCTGTATTTCAATGGAGGGAAAAAAAAAACCTAAGGAAGAAAAACTAAGCGAAGAACAGATCTAGAAAGCACGGGATCAAATTCATTAAAACTCCTATCCGATCTCAGATACAAAACCCAGTTACTTAACATAATGCATTTTTAATTTTTGTCTCAGATAAATACTAAGGTTTCCTAATATTTCTAATATTTCCTCCACAAAATTAAGAAGGAAAGGTAAAAATGTTGGATAACCACAAATCTTTTAAAAACACTCCACAAATAATATGTACTTTCAAAAAGAAAAAACTAATATTACAAAAAGCAAACTTTACCTCAAATTCATGATGGTTCCAGGAGATCACATTAGCACTACCAAGCTCTCTATCAATATTAAATGCTCTCATTTCAGATTCAAGACTATCTCTCAGTTCTTCTCGTGTTTTGAAATTCCAAATTAGGTTTGACTTGGCATGATCCTGACCAAACCTATAGGTATAATTAGAAAATAGTAGAAAGGAGTAAACATTAAAAAAATCTATAAATATACCTTATACATTTTTAAATAAGAAAACACTGGAATAAACTTCAGCAAGTGTAAATAAAATAAAATCTCTGTTAATTTAGTAGAATGTACAATTCTATAAGGTAGAATCTTAGTGATAGATAAGAGTTGTACACTATAAAATTCTTTAACCTTTTCTGTATGTTTGAAAGTTTTCAAAATAAAATGGTAAGGGAAAAAAAATGAACCCAAACCACAGAACAAATCTGTATGGATTTCAAAACAAGGAACTGATACTTCAATTTCAATATTTATTGCTAGTATAAATTCCAGTCAGAGAATAATTACTATTAGACATTAAATTTCAGGTTGGGGATAAGAATTTCTGAACTATGCACCTGGATGTAAAGTGTGTAGGATGAGCAACATTCTAGATTAGAATGAATACAGTTTAAATACAGCTAAACTGCCGTGTTCTGATTGATATTTGTAAAACATCTTCCTTTTATTCCTGAATAATTTAACTACTGTAATAAATTTGGACACAGGTCTGAACTGGAGGTGGATGGGCACAATATCCTTTCATTTTCATTCTGCAAAACTCCTTCAAAGTCTAATGTCAAAGTTCCAAGAAAGTTCTAGGGGAGACAACATAATCCTAAGGAAAAAAAATCAGTATTTTTAAGGCCATACTATATACTATATTTATACTATACAATTTAAAAGTACTGTGGGAAGTTTCCAAAACACTTGTTTTCCTTTATAAGTTATGGTATAATTAATATGTCAGCTTCCAGAATAAGCACTGTAAATTATCCCCCAAAATTTAGCAAATCCTCAAAATGTTTCAAAGTCTTCTTATGTGCATATGTCTGTGTGCGTTTGTGGTGGAGAACGGTGGGCAGGGGCAGTAGATGGAGAAGAGGTAAACAGATCAGAAAGGCTGGAAAAGTCTATTAGGCCAGCTAAGCTTGATACCCATTTCCCACAAGTCTCCTTATGTTTTCATCATTTATCTCTTTAAAGTAATCAGCTGAAAGCCTTAATAAAAAATTAAAAGTAACTTTAGCTCCTCAGACTACCAATACTGTACTATAAAAGATATTAATATTATGTAAACATTGTTAATCATACCAATCTTAACAGTTACAGTTCTTGACCTTGGTAGTGTAAAAATACCCATTGCCTAAAGCGTTAGTTTCAGACAAGAAAAACCTATTATGATTGCTCTAATGGCAATGCCAAATTTAACTTGTTGGAAAAGAGGCTTTATGTTTACCTATAATAGAAGAGATCCCAATTTGCTTCTATTTTTATTCTTTGTCTTCTCTTTCGAAGAACTACTGGCTTTTGATTTATATTCTGGAAAAAAACAATAAGACTTCATAGTGCTCAATCTGGGGCTATCAAATAGGCTCAGACAGAAAATCATCACTTTATCAGCGATACAAAACGTTTTCTCTATCAAATTTTGGCAGAAACAAATTAATGAAGCAAAATCTATAAAGTGTGAATATAAAATTATATCACAATGTAATAAATAGGCACTAGCAGATATTTCTACAGTGTTGTTGAGGCATTTTCCATGTAGCCTACAGTTATTGTTTTAACACCAAATTTTGTTACAGTTTATAATGACGACTGATAAAATTTATAACGATCAAAAACAGTGACTTGTTTTAAACATTTACATTACATGCAGTTAATACACAACTCATGGGACAATAAATGCAAAATATTATAGGCTATTAAACTGCTACCAAAGCCATAAGGAGCAAGTATAAACTGAAACAGCTAATGGATAAGAAATATGAATCTACAATCAGACACATGTGAGGTGAGATTTGAATTTAATTTATTAGACAAAGAATCTCAAAGACAACTCCACATGCCAGGCACTTGAATGCATTTCACACATGTAGCAGGAACTTAAACTCACCATATTGTTTCTGTCCTGAATTTAATTGTAAAAAGGAAAAAATGAAAAAGTTTTAAATAAAAATAAAAGAGTGAGTCTGTATGTGTTACGCTGCATCTATCATACAAATTCCACAAGGATGTCACCAATATAAATCATCTTCACTTTAAGGTCAAGACCTGCTTCTCTAAGTCTATGACTCAAATTTTAGGCAGTCATAAACCTATTTGAGAATTCAAAGAAAGCCATGGCCCCTATTCTAGAGAAAGACATATACACAAGGCTTATAACTAACTGGAGGTGAAGAGTTCAAAGATTTCTGGAAGTCTATATATATGGGCTGGCAATGAGGAATCTCTGCTCCAGGTCAAACCTGTAGATATGGCAAAACATTAAAATTCTGACCCTCAATGTGACAGAACCAAAAAGTAGAAAGTAATAGAGAGTAAAGCACAGAAGTCTATAACTTAATTAAAGAAGTGACAAATTATATAAAATAAAGCATAATAAATAGAAAGAATAAAGGCTGAGTAGTAAATTTTAAAAAGTAAATACTGTTTGAAACATGAAACCTATTGGTTACATAAGGAGAGTTTAAATGATAAAACTTTCTCTAAAACTTCTAATTAAGAAGCACTTTCTTCAATTTCCCCAGCCCTCAGGACAAAAAGTCTAGACTAGTGAAAATGTAAATGCTACACACAAAAAAGACAACCAGTTCTCCATAAACAGAGTTCACACTTAGGCTAAAACCCCTAATTAGTTAAATTCCTCAACTAAAATAACAAAATAAGTAAAAAGCAATTTTATACATTAGTCAAAGGTTATTATTAATCAAACACAGAACATTAGCTACAAATGAAATTGACTTAAAAACATTCTGATTAAAATATTTTGATTATATAAGAAATGCAGTTCCTTTCAAGGCTAGCCAGTTAATCTTGATAATGGTTAGTTTTCAGACTAGCTAAAGCACATGATCATTCCATATTTGGGTGTTAATATTTCTACAAATAAAATAGTCCCAAAGATTATTCACTGTTTCCTAAAGAAATTAATGTTAAAAATAGTAGTACAGCAAAAATAATCTCTTTATTACCTAAAGAGTTTCTTGACCAGCATATCTTTTGGCATCATTACCTGCTCAATGTTTTAGATAACACCCACATATATGAAACAGACCAATAAGACATTATTGCTATTAAAAAGCATTATTTTCCTCTGAATTATTTTCTTTAAACAGCATATATTATCCACATTTATAGCTAAAATAGCTTTGTGTTCAAACTTATGCTGGATAAATGTTACATAAAAATTGGAATCCAAAAACTTACTTCAGTTAGATAATTATATCCAACAGCTTGAAAACTATTATTTTAGAAATGGGCTTAATTACTTGAAGTCAGGGGCTCATACTTTTAATAACTGAAAATCAGATCATATCTGTAGATTTTCGATTACTCGAATGTTTCAGGAATATTATAATGAACAGACATGTATATAGTGCTGCTATATTATTATTATTTTTAAAGAGAGAGCGTGCGTGAGTGATCGAGCAGGGAGTGGGGGAGAGGGAGAGAGAGAATCTTAAGCAGGCTCCATACTCAGCACAGAGCCTAATGCAGGGCTTGATCTCACTACCCAGAGATGATGACTTAAGCTGAAATCAAGAATTGGAGGCTTAACCGACTGAGCCATCCAGCCATCCCTATTATTACCTTACTTTTACATAAAAGAAGCCCTCCAGAATAGAGAAGGGAAGTACTGTTATTTTGATTTTATGAAAGAGGAAATAACACTCTGAAAACTTGTAACATGTCTTATTATTAAACAATAAAACTAGTCTCAGATATAGGTCAAACAGTTCAGGGCAGCCCCAGTGGCGCAGTGGTTTGGCGCAGCGGTTTAGCGCCGCCTGCAGCCCGGGGCATGATCCTGGGGACCCAGGATCGAGTCCCACATCGGGCTCTCTGTATGATGCCTGCTTCTCCCTCTGCCTCTCTCTCTCTGTCTCTATGAATAAATAAAATCTTAAAAATAAAAAAAAGTTCAAAGTGCAATATTCTCTTCACTATCCTAGCCATTTAGAAAGCATATCTAGTGATTCTTTATATTGCACATGTTACTCATACAGTTCAGCATAAACTCCTTATGCTCAAATTCTGCAGAACTGAATTTTGGTCTCAATTTCAGATACCACATGACTATAATTCTTCTGTGGCACCTAATGTCTATATTTAAATGTTCTAGCTTTCTTCAATTTCCCCGGCCCTCAGGACAAAAAGCTAGGAGTCTAAACTAGTGAAAATGTAAATGCTACACACAAAAAGGACAACCAGTTCGAGCTTTCTTCAATTTAGGTATTTTATATAAAATTGAATATAAAATTCCACCCTTAAGTTTTCCTTCATAGCTTTTCAGTTTCCATACTAATTTATTCATAGATGTTTCTTTCCTTCTTTTTTTGAATTTTATTTTATAGCTATAAAAATAAAGGTGCTCTTCTTGTTTAGCAAGAGGGAGAGAGACAATCTTAAGCAGGCTCCATACTCAGCACAGAGCCTAATGCAGGGCTTGATCTCACTACCCAGAGATGATGACTTAAGCTGAAATCAAGAGTTGGAGGCTTAACCGATAAGAAACCTGCTTGGTGAGGTATTTATATAATTTTCTTTATATAAAGAAATAGCTACCATTAAGTAAAGAGACGATTTAAGAGAAAGAATGTAAGTGTGGTCAACAAAAATGGTGAGATCAAGTCAACTTTTATTGATTTAACCACTGCACACATTTTATCCTAGACACAAGAATACACATTACTGAATTAGGTTCTATTGATCATACTACATGCTAAGGAACGAGAGACTAAAATGGTTTTTGATCTGACCTTGATTTAAGGAGCTAATACTGAAAAATTTAAGTACATACAGTAAATTTAACTTAAAAATGTGAATCTTATTACCAAAACACCTATCTGGCTAGCTCTGAATAAAAATGCTAAACAAGAAGAGCACCTTTATTTTTACAGCTATAAAGTCTGGAGAACTCAGAAAAGAAAAAGAAGCAAAGAAACATCTATGAATAAATTAGTATGGAAACTGAAAAGCTATGAAGGAAAACTTAAGGGTGGAATTTTATATTCAATTTTATATAAAATACCTAACTAAAATCCTATCAATGATTCATAAAACTATGAATTAAGAAAAATTTATATAAAAATATGAATCAGAATTAGGTGACATTTCTTCATATGTTCAGTCAGAAATATCTGACTACCATCTCTGTGAACGGCAACAATGAAAGCAAACCTACAATATACAGAAGTGCTAAAAGCGTGGAAGCAGACTTTATTTTTACCTCTTTTTGTGCAATGCCCATCCTATCCCTCCAGTGCATCAACACAAGATCTACTTTTTCTTTGGCAAATTTTTCAACTTCTTTAGCAGCTTTTCCAGCTAGTCTTTGCCACTCTGGAACTTTATTAAATTTTCCATACTGATCCTGTAAAATAATGTTAAAATCCATTATACTCCTGTTTGCAAATTTATTTTTAAAATCTAAGTAAAGCTGAGTCACACTATTTATTTTACATGATAAAATACATACTGGATGTTGGGGGCTCAGTGAAGAAACAAAGTGAAAATTTCTACAATAAATTATACTTTTGTCCAAGAAATCTTAACTTTTCTGCTTAAGTTTCAAGATGATTCCTACGTGAGAGATGGTAAGATGTGAATGGGAAATGGGTGTAAATAGAAAAATGGAGTGAGGAAAGGAAAAGAACACATATAAGACATTATTACAATGGTGTATCTTGAAAGATGTTTAAGTAATTTTCTCAGAGATAGCCCAATCTTAATAATAAACATAGTTTTTCTTAAAAAAAAAAAAAAAAAAGGCCTACCCTAAGTTAATTTTCTCACTGTTGGCCCCTTCTAACCAACATTTATCAATCACACATTATTTGTAAAATATCACATTATACATATGAATATACTTAAAAAAAAATCCATTCCTGAAAGTGCCAACAAGCTGAGTTAAGGGAAACAAAACATACAAGATTACTATTATTTATAATATTAGATTGTGGTGATGGTTTTATAACCCTATAAATATACTAAAAATTACTGAACTGTACACTTAAAACAGGTGAATTATATGGGATGTAAATTTTACCTCAATAAAACTGTTACTAATAATACTACTTTTGGTACTACTATTACAATATACAGTGAATTCTTGGCTTATTTTTGGTATGTCTTAGAAAGATTATTCTTTTCAACCTGAAAAGACACTTAGGACAATAATTATTTACCATTGCTATTTTCACATTATCTCTAACATGCATCCGATCAGCATCCTTCTCAGGAACTGGATCTGAGCTGTCCAAGTATGCCAGCAAGCCTGGCGGCTAAAAGCAAACACACACAAAACATAAAATCCATTTTCAAAACAACTGCGCAAAAGAAAATCTGGCTTTCAAAACCTAAATAAATACTATGATTTAAGCTAGTAAGGTTAGCATTTATTATGTGGTAACTCCTTTGATAAGCATCTTTTAAATAAAAAACAAGCAAAAACTAAAAACATCCTTTAACAGTATAAACTTACTCAATGAAATTTTATTGGGCAAGAATACATAAATCTTCTTGGTCATTGAACTGACTTACCAAAATGCGTTTCAACAAGTTTGTTGCAGTTGCATTATCAGCTGTCCAGAGTCCCACTAAATGTCTACTTAGCTGTCTGAAAAAAGCAGACGTTGAGAAAGGTTTGCTGCTTTATCTCAGCTAGAACAGAAAGGAATTTTTAAGAACAAAATATCACATAAGAAATATGGCTACAGCAAAGAAATCATTCTGATGTTAAATAAAGTTAGTATTTTGATGTGGAGAGGTATAGGAGATAGTAATTAAAAATATTGCTAATATTCTAGAATCTTCTCCGAATCAAAATGCTTCCCTGATAAACTAATTTTCAATGGACTTGAACATGAAGAAGTAGGTTTTTATTTCATTTAAAGAGGGAAAATAAATGAAACACTTAGACTTGATGATACGATTAGTTTGCATAACAAGTCCTGATATAGTGAGCATATATAGCATTCTGGCATTCTTTGGAATTCTGAACATGAGCAAAAGTCAATAACTATGTTCTAATATAGTCTTTCTGGCAAAGTCAGAGATAGAAAATATTTTAAGTTGTGGAGTCTGGAGAAAGACTTAAAGCACTTAAAGCAAATTATTTTACTCATGCCACTTTAGAGGTAAAAGCACATTCTGGTTCAAAGTGAAGAATATAAGATCCATGTTGAGTCTATGATTTAGTCATTTATTAATTTTAACCCTCACGATATGTTCCTCAAGAGCAGAGAATATATTTTATTCACTGTTGACCCTTCTGTGCTTTGGTAGGAATGCAAATTGCCATTTGCTACAGGAATGAGTATGAAATCTGTGAGAAAAATAACCAAACCTACAGACATATGTATTTACACAGGTTACATTCCCAGAAGAAAAGTCTAAAAACCCAAATTATGTATGCTCTGTTCTATCACAAAAAAAAAAAAAAAAAAAAAAAATGAACACGACTAAAACTGTTCATTTTGGTGTCTATTTGGAAATTCAGTACTACTGAAACAATTATAATTTCTTCCACGTGCATTGGATAGGTATCATTTATCAGGGATTCCTGAAAAGGCTTTAAGTAGGGACAAATGGGATAACATTTTATAATAGCAATCTGCATAGAGCAATGCAAATGAAAAGTGGCAACTTATAAGCAGACAGCTTTTCAATAAATACTGTCACTGATCACAGTAAGGGATGTAACTGATTATTTAATAAAGAGGAACACAATAAGCAAACGTCTAACTTGGGGGTTTAACAGAGTAAGACGTCAAACACTGCCTATTTTAATGAAAGATGGTATCTACTATCACTAATAAGACAGTACACCAAGGAAATCATCTTTCTTTTAGATATTTTTGTCCTCTCAGGCAACACAAAAGACTAATGTGTGGCCATCATCTGTTAAGTTGAGGGATGCAGACTGCCTCTTATAATAGCACAAAGAGCAGAAAACTACTGGCAAGGCGGCATACTATGACATCCAATAACTGGATGTAGGTGACAAAAAAAGGAAATTCATGATATAATGAAGTAAACCTAAGTCAGCAATTTGTGTGATCATTTAAAAAGTCAGAAGAACATGATTAAAAATATTTATGATATCCTTTTTCTTAAACTGAGTCATGAGTCATAGTATGCTAAGGATATTTGAAGGGTCACACATCAGAAATCAAAGAAAGATTAAAAGGGATGGAATTCACATGGCCTGGAATAAATGAACAGATTTATGTGCTTCCTTATATTTGAAGGATTACTATAAAAAAAGACAATTTACCAAAGGAGAACTTGCTTAACTACAAGAGATTTAGGATACCTAGGACAGTTAGATAAGGTTTTCTTGATTCTTAAGAGTACCTAACTGACCAAAGATATTTAAAAATTGATATGATGGTCCGCAGAAAATAAAAGGAGAAAAATCCTGGGCATGTGGTTCTAGTTCCATAAGCTTCTAAGCACTCTTTTCCATGTTCCAGTCTCATGACTATGGGTATAGAGCCATAACAGGATAGTGAGGGGAAAAAAGCAAACAGTTTTGTTTTCCCTCCCCAAGCTCTCCAGGGGGGAGGGGCAATCATCATCTGGGCACAATCTTTCTTCTATAAGAAAAGGAAAAGAACTAGGTGAATCAGAAGAAAATGAAACATTTGCATAATCTGAACACTTACTCAGTTTGTTTTATGTAATATCTAAATCCATTTTATAAGCAAGTTCATTTATAGCAAATTAAATTTAACCTACCTATTAGTAAGCATCCTTTGATCTGAGCTTATTGTAAACATCGCAGTATGCAAGTGTCGAGGTAAGGCACCTTCACTTAGGGCAAGCTCCTGCATTTTTGTAGCAATTTCTTTGTCACCTTCCTTTGGAAAAAGGGTAAGATGATCCCTAAAGCAGCAATCTAGAACAAGCTATCCTAATTTTTAACACCTCTAGGTAAAATAATTATGTAGTATACAATGTCATAAAAATTTGAAATGCAACTTAATTACCCAAAAATAACACAGGTGATACAAGTAATTTTAAAAATATTATTTGCCTATGAAATGAGGTTTTAAATGTTTACAGATGCATTTTATGAATTATGCTTTGCTTAATTTAGCATTAAAATTAGGTTCATTCTCTGACTTATATCAGCCAATGAAAGGCAAAGGCGATTCAGGGAAATCAGCAATTCCTACCAAAGGCATCTGCAAACCTGGCTTGCTTTTATTATTAACAATATAATTTTCATGGTGAACATGGTTCTTCATTTTTTTTAAAAGAAGATATAGTAAGTTGGGATAGTTTTTTATCCTGATTTTACTTTGCTTATATGGACTCACTTTGGCAATAGAGTTAAGACAGATAGGATTACTAGTCAAAGGTCATCAGAGAACTATGAAATATAAGCAGTATGATATTCAAGACAGCCTACTGATAAGCAAAAATGCTCACAATGTTAGTGAAAAAAAAGTACAAGTATATAGTACAACTGAATATGTAGTATATATACAAATATTCATAGTGTGAATATGTACATATATCATTCTGACAGTAGTATCAATACAAATATATACATAGCAAGTACATATATATAGACACACACACACCGTTAGTACAGATACATATATAACTTTGAACATTGCACAATCTGAGAGAAAATTTACCAAAATGCTAATAGTAGTTATCTCTGGATGATAAAAATATCAATGACTTATTGTATTTGTTCCTTGAATTTTTTTCTGTAAACACCGGTGTTTATTCAAAGATTATATACTGCTTTTACAATCAGAAAAAACAATTTAAGATACTTGCCAGGATTTCAGGATAAATAAAGCCACCTCTAGTCACTGGCTATGCGTCTAACATGTGTGGCTTGTTATTGAACCCCAAAGTCTACTTCGGTTATACCTGGCCCTTCAGAAATACTTCTGAATGAACAGCAATATATTGGAGGAGCAGGGTTCAGGAATACACTTTTTTTGGTCTCATGGTCTTACTTGCTCTTGGCTACCACCAGCTGTGTGAGAGATACATTACTTACTTTGGAAGCTAGAACCCATTTGCTAGAGGAATAAAATTGGCCTTATCTGTAAATACATACTAAAAATGCAAAAAAAAACCTTTGATGTGTATTGCCTAATTTTTAAACACCTATTTACGAGTATACTAATTCTGTGCATTTTGTTTTAGCCAAATGTTATATTTATGAGCTACAATCACTGAGTTTTTTGATAAAAGGGGCAAATACTCTTACATTTTACCCAAATTACAACTATGACAACAACAAAAAGAATCCAAAGCCATTTGGACTGATGTCATTATAAACATCCAGTATGCAATCTGATGTTTATAGCCATGATTTTATTTTCTAAAAGACAGAGAGCTAAAGCAACCATCTTACAGAAACAATATCCCATGTCTGTCCAACGATATGTCCTGATCTCTAGAGCACTTTAGCATGAGGAACCAATTTTTGTTATTTAATTCTATTTTGCTATGAACTAATAACTCCATTAACAGATTCCTATGTAACCTCAGTACCTAAAGATTTCAAAATCATCAATACCATCATCTCTCCTCAAAAAAGAGTAAGAGGAAAAATGTTAACTTTTAATTCTTTTAAAACAAACAAAATACAAATAATGTAGGAACCAAAAGATCTATTTGCCCTAAGCCCACTTACCTCAGAACTTTAAACTCTTAGTTTAATACCAAGGATTGTTTCTGTAGTTTAAAACTAATTTGTGAATAAAGATTCAAAATTACTTTTATTACTCAGAAAAACTTCATCTTTCCCATAAAAAGCTGAAATGTAATTTTGTCAGCTTCAATTAAAATACCCAATCAAAATTCAAGTAGGTTTAAAATTTGAAAATTGTTCTCACCTCTATTATTGCCTTCATAACCAATCCAGCTCCCTTTATAATTGCCATGGAAGGATGCTTTAAAATAGGGAAAAAAGTATCACAGAATAAAAGAATTTTATTTCAACATACTAGCTATTGCTTTTAAGGAAAATATATAATTTTATAAGCCATAAAATTAGTAAAGGATACATCTCAAAGCCAGATCACAGTTTGGTTAAAATTTTAAGTATTCTTAAAATATAGCTTTAAGGGTAATTAAAACATTAGCAGGAAATAGCTGGCACTTAGTCGGATAATTATACATATTGGAATGATAAACATCAAACAGTAATGATAAAATAACACAAATTGACATAACACAAATTAATATAAACAAAAATATAAGTATTACATAGAAACGTATCACATGTACATAACAAGTACAATAGTATATGAAATAATGTTTTCAACTATTTATGAACTATTTATTTTTTTCTACTCTAGTTCTGAGAAAAGATGGGCAACATGGTCAAAACTGTGGTCAAAAGCCATCAACAGAACTCTACATGAAACACCAAGAGATGTGTGGAATTAAATATTCTTAATATGATTATGTACTAGGATATATTTATTTATCAACATTACTTCAGAAACACATCCATTATTTTAAAACCAAACTGACCCAAAAAGTGGTTCTTAGATTAGCTATTTGTTATTTGATTAGAAAGATACAAGCTCTCACCTGAAAGAGCTTAAAGAGGGTTCTTCCATTGGATGCTACCATCTCTAAGAGCATATCAAACTGCTGTCCTTCTGTTGTCTCACTATATGGAGCACAGAGGGCAAAAGTAAGGAAGTCCAAGAGTGAACTAATAACTAGGGCACCAGTCCCATGATCCTGAAACAAAGTAACACATTGCCTTAGGACAGAGAAATTCAAGTAAAACACAGCAATAATGTGCTTCTGTTATTCTAAATGCTAAAAGTAAACATAATTCCTCAACATGAGGCCTAAAGTTTGATTACTCTAAGGAGTACTTGGTTTTACTAATACAGTAAATTCATTCCTTACTATATTTTAAAAGGAAAATAATTAAAATTTGGTCAAATTTCAAGAAAATAAACAAGATTCCTCAAACAAATACAACTAAGATTAGTATGTATAGTATTTGTATAAAAAGCAATCTTTGACAACAGTTAAACCACTCCACCAATTTGTTCTTCTAGATCTATATAGATTGCCCATCTCCAAAATTGTTACCAGTGACTGAGTAGCAAAGTTTTTTTTTTGAGCAGCTTAATTCATAATGACATAAAGAAAAAAACCTAAAGTCTTTGCAACTTATTCTTCCCAGATGAATGGATATAGTCTTAAAACAGAATATTTTACTATCAGTGAGAGACCAAGCTGACTGAAGTGTGTATGACCGATACTGACCAAAGTTGGGAGCCACAACTGAAAACAAAAAAATGCCTGAACTGCACTTCTAGAATACTTTTCAATAATGTATGGTATCTCTCATTAAGCCAAATTTAATTATAACTTACCACATGGGAATTAAATTTTTCCAGTAAGTTTTCCAGAAATTTCTTTGAAGAGAGAAGAGAAGCTTTGTTCAGCTGTTCTTGTCTTAAGTCATAGTCATCATGCATGGGCTGTTGATTAAAAACAATGATAGTTCATAAGCAGTCCCACATGCTGGTATCACACGAAAGTCATTTGTAAAGAGTATTCATTAAATACTGAAAAAATTTAAAAACACAGCCTTTAAAGTTGAAGGCAGAAAGGAAACTCGTGATAAGACAATCAGGCAAAAGTGATGATTTCCCCCAGGGTCTGATGAGGCTTCATAGATACTGTGCCTAGCAAGTATCTGTAGAGTACTGCAAAAGGAACTCTCTCAAAAGACACAAGTCTCCTTCTTAAAAGGCAAATAAGACCCATTTTTCTCTCCCCCTATTTTATATTTAAATTTGAAATGATAAAACTTGGCATTTATTTACTTATTTTTTTAAAAAAATATTTAAAAGCAGGTACTAAAATGAGCAGCAAATATTTATTTGTCTCTTCTGACTGGTGGAAAAATTAAAATGGGAAAAAGATTCTAGCATGAGGGTTAGGAATAAAGACCCAATCCTAACTTTGCTGACTACAGCTGACCTCAGGCAAGGTTAAGTTGCATTAACTCTGAGTTTCACTTTCCTTAGCCGTCCAGGTGAGATTAATAATACTGAGCTCAAAGGACTATTATGAAGCTTAAATGAAATAATTCATGTAAAATATATAGCCAAACCCTAATATGTAATGAGAGAAGATTGAGTTTGTTTCACACTACGATATTTTATTTTACATTCTAGTTACCTAATTTTTTTCAAGATTTATTTATTTGAGAGAGAGAGAGAGAGAGAGAGAGAGAGAGAAAGAGAGAACATTGGAGGTAGGGGCAGAGGGAGAGGGAGTCTCAATCAGACTCCATGCTCAGCAAGGAGCCCAACGTGGGGCTAATCTCATGACCCTGAGATCACAACCTGAGCCAAAACCAAGAGTCACACTGAACCAATTGTGCCACTCAGAAGCCCTTATTCCACTATTTCTTTCCATGGAATTATTAGAAGCAGTAAAGACAGTAAAATTCACTTCTGAGTATAAATGGAAGATTTTCTACAAGTGATTACTTAAGGTTTATCCTATACCACTAAACTTGCCTTAAACACTTTAGTCCCATATGCTATATACAACACTAGTAAATCAGGAATTTCAAAGTTATACTGGATAATTCATTGCTTCTCCTCCATACAAGCTGTCACTAAGTTAAATCTTTACCCTCAGCTTTCAAATGTGCCTTCTTTAACCCCATCCTACCTCAGCATCTTGTTTCTTATTTAGTCTACCTGTCTTTAATTTTACCTCTAATACAGTCTCCACATAACATTTGTCAGCTTTTGGTAGTTCAAACCTAGTATTACTGCTCCCCTGATGAAAAATCTTTCAGTTGTTCCTTACTAAAGGATACAAATTTATTAGCCTCTTTGTCTGATACCAAAGGCTTTTGATAACTGTCTCTGCATATATTTCTAGCTATAATTCCTAATCCCACACACCTCCATACATGTTTTATGACCCAGCCATTTCAATTATTTGCTTCTTCCCAAACATACCTTTGTATACGCCCCCTTTCCCAAGAAAGCCTTCTCACAGAGGGAAAATACCTGCCTGTCCTTTAAGATTCAGATCATGTGTAACATCTGAAAAGACTGGCCTCAAATCTTTTATGTTCTCCTCACCACAAACCCAAAAAGCTAAGTTCTGCTTTTTAGGGATCCCAGGGCCCCTACTACTTTAGATGAGACACACATGCCTACCTTACTAGACTGTCAACAATTTCAAGGAAGGAAGGAACTTTGTATTTCTAGCAGACAGCACAATGCCTGGTTTATAGGATATGCTAAACGAACCTTCATTTGAATAAATAAATTGCCAAAAGAGCAATTTGGGAAATACAAAACACTGAATTTAATTGGTACAATGAAAATCTGAGTTTGTGGAAATTTAAACCATCAATCAACTTAAGAAAAACCAGTCTCTTAAAAAACAACAACAACAACAAACCACCACGGACGCCTGGGTGGCTCAGCAGTTGAGTGTCTGCCTTTGGTTCAGGGCATGATCCTGGAGTCCTGGGATCAAGTCCTATATCAGGCCCCCCATGGGGAGCCTGCTTCTCCCTTTGTCTATATCTCTGCCTCTTTCTGTGTCTCTCATGAATAATTTTTTTTTTTTAATTTTTATTTATTTATGATAGTCACAGAGAGAGAGAGAGAGGCAGAGACACAGGCAGAGGGAGAAGCAGGCTCCATGCACCAGGAGCCTGATGTGGGATTCGATCCCGGATCTCCAGGATCGCGCCCCGGGCCAAAGGCAAGCGCCAAACCACTGCGCCACCCAGGGATCCCTGTGTCTCTCATGAATAAATAAAATCTTAAAAACAAAACAAAACAAATACTACTTACACACATGAGGGCACAGAGCATATCAACAGCTGCATGGATTACTCCATTGTTGCTCCTCTTGAGTGCTTTTACTACCTTCACTCCTAGACGCTCCCGAAACCTTATGGAACAACAACAAAAAAAACAAGCTTATAATAGCAATATCAGAGGATTATTTTATTATTAAAATGTAACATAAGTCTTCTTAAGTTTCTACTGCATTCAACAAGTACATATTTTAAATTCTACCTCTAGAACATATCCGTTCTCCTAACAGTTTTTTTCTTTGAGGGGGAAGATTTTTTAAAAAATTAATTAAACTAAAAGGGATATTGGGGCATCCGGGTGGCACAGTCAGTTAAGCTAAGACTCTGTTTCGGCTCAAATCGTGATCTCAGGATGGTGAGATGGAGCCTCACATCAGGCTCTGTGCAGAGTCTACTTAAAGACTCTCTCTCCCTCTGGGCTTCTCAATAAACCTTAAAAAAACAAAACTAAACTAAACTAAACTAAAAGGGATCTACTTTCCTGTTCAAATTCATTAAAACAAGGGTCAACATATTGCAGGTATGTGTAGGACCAATCTCTACCCCTTTCACACTTCCACTTACCTTCCTTTATTTCACATGAATAAAAACTACCATATCATCATATGAAAGGTATCAGGTTTAAACAGATATAAAAAGATAAACTGTTGATTTTCTGCTATTTTGAGTTGTTTGTATTCTCTAAAAGTTCAAAGACAACTTACTTTGGAAGCTGAGTGAAGGCCAGAAAACCAGCTTTGGAAGCCACAAGCCTCCTCACAGCCTGGAACTGACTCTCAAGTTCTGCATTTGAAGCAACAACATCTCCCTCTTGGGATAATAATGCTGTTATGGCATTATTGATCAGTTTTTCTTTGTTTTCTGAGAAGAGACCCTAGGTAAAGGAAGAATGTCTCAAAAAAGTTTCCATTCCCAAAATTAATGACAATGAACAAGTTACAAAACAATCTTACATCCTGCGTTACTGCATGCAGAACTCCACTATATGAAATATTAGCGTTGAACCTGAATACAGCATCTGCAAAGTTGCCATCTGTAAGATGAAAAGGTTCAAAAAGATTTAGAGGCTTGCATTCCTAATACTTAAATTATTAAGCAGATGGATGGAAATGGAATTATACTTAATCAATACTTACTTGGAGGTGTGGCCAAAAATCTGAGATGAAGGCTCTCTACTTCCTCATCGACAGGCATGCTGAGTAACCCCCATCGCTGACCTTTATGAGTTGGTGTCATTTTTACACAAACATCTCTGTTACCAGAGGCTCTTACTCCATCCAGTAAACTTGCTAATAAGGAATCTCTAAGCAAAGTAAAAAAAGTAAATGTTTTAGGATTGATAATTAAGGGGAATTTTGAATCAGAATACAGCATAGGCCCTTTAGCAGGTCACCTGCTCAGGCAGGACACTCTGAGTACAAGCACAAAAGAATAGGGCGCTTTAAGAGAGAGCCTAGAGTTTCAATACTAGCTCTGCACTTTACTGTCACATACCTTTACAAATTACTTAAGCACTATAAATGTAATATTTTTGCTTTTTAATTTAAGAACTTTTTAAACAGTTTTACTGAGGTATAACTTACAAATCAAAAATTCACCCAATTAAAATGTACAGTTTAAGAATTCTTAGTAAATTTATACAGTTGTACAATCATCAGTTTTGGTATACTTCCATCACCCTAAAAAATTCCCTTGTGTTCATCTACAAAAAACTCTCCAGTTCCAGGCAACGACATATTTTCTTTACATCTCTATAGTTTTCCTTTTTCAAACAACTCCAGCAAGACGACGAAAAGGCAAGCCACAGGCTGTGAGAGAATATTTATAAAAGCCATATCTGATAATAGATTACTATCCAAAATATACAAATAACTCTTAAAAGTCAACAATAAGAAAAACAAGTCAATTAAAAAACAATCCAGAGGTACCTGAGTGGCTCAGTCAGTTAAGCGTCTGCTTTCAGCTCAGGTCATGATCTTAGGGTCCTGGGATCCAGCCCTGCATCGGGCTCCCTGCTCAGCAAGGAATCATCTTCTTTCTCTCCCTCTGCCCCCTCTGCTAGTGTTTTCTCTTTCTCTCTCTCAAATAAAATCTTTAAAATGATTCAAAGTCCTTAGTAGGGTGCCTGAGTGGCTCAGTCAGTTAAGCATCTGCCTTCATTCAGCTCAGGTCATGATCCCAGGGTCATGGATCCAGCCCCACATCAGGCTTTCTGCTCCTCAGGGAGCATGCTTCTCCCTCTCCCTCTGCCTGTCACTCTGCCTACTTGTTCGTTCTCTCTCTGTCAAATTAATAAATAAAATCTTAAAAAACAAAAACAAAAAACCCAAAGTCCTTAACAGATAGATACCTCACCAAAGAAGATACACAGATAGCAAATAAACATATGAAAATAAACATAAGAAAAGATACTCAACACATACATCATCACAGAAATGCAAACTGAAACAGCAATGAGAAATTACCACATACCTATTAGAATGACCAAAACTGAACATTAATAATACCAAATGCTGGTGAGGATATGGAGCAACAGGAACTCTCATTCACTGCTGCTTGGAATACAAAATGGCACAGCCACTTTTGGAAAACAGTTTGGCAGTTTCTTAAAAAACTCAACATCCTCTTACCATATGTTCCAGATGCACACAGATGTTTAGAGCAGCTTTATTCATAACTGCCCAAACTTGGAAGCAACTAAGAGACCAAATGAATAAACCATGGTATGTCTAGACAATGGATTACTAAGTTAAAAAGAAATGAGATATCCAGACATGAAGACATAGGAGACAGGGAGGAAATGAAAGAAGCCAATCTGAAGAGGCTATATACTACATGATTCCAACTATGATATTGTGGAAGAAGCAAAACCTGAGACAGTAAAAAGATGAGTGACTGTCAAGGTTTAGGGAGGAGGGCAAGATGAAATCAGTGGAGCAGTATTATTACTGCTGGAGAGGATCCCTGGGAATTTTTAGGGCAGTGAAAATAGTCTGTAAGATACTAAAATGGTGGATAAGTGTCATTATACATTGGTTCAAGCCTGCAGGTTCATCATTCATAACAAATCTATCACTCTGGTAGGGGATGTTGGTAATGGGAGAGGCTACTCCAGTTAGGAGGCAAAGCAGGAGGAGGTATATGAGAAACCTCTGTACCTTCTGCTCAATACTGCCACGAACCTAAAATTGCTCCAAAAAAGTCTATTAAAAAATTCATATAAATGGAATCATATAATATATAGCCTTATGTGTCTTGCTTATTTTATATATCAAATTTTTAAGGTTCAGTCCTTTTTATTGCTGAGTAGTATTTCACTGTATGGATAATCAATATTTTTGCCTATTCATTCACCAGGTGATACATATATCAATTGTTTCTAGTTCTGATTATGAATTATTATTATAAACATTCACATAAAAGTTTTTGTGGCCATATGTTTTTATTTGTCTTTGGGGTAGATACCTAGGAGAATTGACATAGGGTCATATAATAACTATATGTTTAAGAAATTGCCAAACTATTTTTTAAAAGTTTATGATTTTATATCATCACCAGCAATGTATAAGAATCCACATGCTTGCCAACAATTGGCACTGCCAATTTGTTGTCCAACTGAATGGACGTTATCCATTTCAGTGTACATGTAGCAGTTTTACTTTTCCCTAATGAGTCATGATCTTTTCATGTGTTTATTTACCTCAAATATCCTCTTTCATGAGGTGTCTATTTGAATATTTTTGCCCATTTATTATTTGTTTTTTGGTATTGAGTTAAAAGAGTAATTTTTTTTTAAAGATTTTATTTATTTGACAAAGAGAATGAGAGAGAGCAAGCACACAAGCAGTTAGAGCAGCAGGCAGCGGGAGAGAGAGAAACAGGTTCCCTACTGAGCAAAGGAGCCTGATGCAGGGCTCAACCCCAGGACCATGGGATCATGACCTAAGTCAAAGGCAGACACTCATCCAACTGAGCCACTCAGGTATCCCAAAAGAGTTCTTAATATATTCTAGAAACAAGTCTTTTACTAGCTATATATTTTCCAAATATTTTCTTCCTGTCTGTGGCTTGTCATTTCCTTTTCTTAATGGGGGTCAAAGTTTTAAATTTTTACAATGTCTAATTAATCAGACTTTTATGAATTGTGTGTATCTAAGACATCTTCCTAATCCAAAGTCACAAAGAAATTGCTTTGCTTCCTGCATATTGGCTTTATTGGGAATAATAGCATCTTTCTAGGGATCAAGATTAAACAATCTGATGTACATAAAGCACACGACCAACTGTAAATGTTGAGATCTCTTCTCTGATTAGAACATGTGCACTATTTTTTTTTTTTTTCAGAAGTTCTCTTCCTTGAATTCAGGACAGGAAAAAATACAACCTTTTGCTTAAAATGCCGTTTTTTTTGAACTTAGATCAAAAGCTTTCCAAGGTAAGAAACAGTTACTGGTCATACTCCAGGAAGTGACAACACTTCAATAAGGCTGTATGGTAGACAGTGGCAAAATGTACCAGAACTGTTTCAACTATCTTTTAAAAACAGATTCAGTCATAATCTATTTACAACACCATTAAAAAAACTGTCCAGAATATAAAAACTGCCAATCCCATTACAATGGCTTAGTACACGAAGGGAGATCTAGTCATTCACAGTAGAACATCACTATAAGTGGTTTACCTTACATGAGTAGTTTATGAGCTACAGCATCTCACTCGTTTTCACATCAACAGCCAAGTCATAGTAATATAAAAAAAAAAATCAGGCACATTCCACTGGAAAATTAGTAACTAGTCTACTGATGCTAACTTATAAAACTCTAACTTCAAGTATATTTAAAGTAACTTGTTGGTATCCAAACAATTTAACAATGAAAGTGAAAGATGCTATTTAAAAATACATTAAAAGCTTAAGTTACAGAACTACATTTTCAACATTATATTTAAAATCAAATCACCATTTTTATTCTCTTTAGAAACTGGAAAACTGAATGAAGTTCATTTTCAATATACAACAAAATAATGCTGTCTTTTCTAAGTTATATGATTTCAAAGTTCTAGATTATAAATTTTGTCTTTCCTCTTTGATGGAGGACTTCGCCTTGAATATACTGGGATCTCAAAAGCTTGATGAATTAAAAAAAAATACCTTTCTGTTGAAGAATACTTCCGTATTTGCCCTTTTATAAATTCAATGGTAAACAGTTGTGGATTTTCTGAGTCACAAACCAATGCAAATACCTAATGAAAACAAAAACCAAGTTCAACAAAAGATGTTTAGTTTTATGGCATTTCCTTAGAAGAACTACACATCCTCATTTTAGCTTACAAAAATCAGTACTTAAAAACTGTTTACAGTATCAGAATTTAAGAGCCGCTTAGATGTCTCATTCAAATTTTCATACAATTGTTGAATAAAAAGTTCCTTTCACCTTATATACTTTGAAAATAAATTTGTTTTGAAAATAAAGTTTATAATACTCATTGTTCTAAGTATAATAAATATAATAATGTGAAGAATAGATTCTCATTTCCCATTCTTTAAGCATGGGAAAATATTAAAATAGAAAATTATCCTAATTTAGCAACAGGAAGAAGTCTCATTTAAGCTAATAATGTCAAACTTACTTCTCCTAAAGGCTTCAAAGTTGCAATATTATAGGTTGCTGGATCACGTTCTACTAAACATGTTTCTGTAAGTGCTAGAACTCGCTTTACAGGTTCCTTCAAACAAAATTGAGACATATTAAAAAATTACTGAAGAAAAATATCAAAATCAGATGAACAAATTTTTATTTTTAACACAGGGTCTTACCGAATGTCTAGGTGATATTTTTTGGACTATAAACTCTGCTAAAGATGTGATGGATTCATCAGTGCTGTATTTCCCAAAGCGAAGGTTCAAATATTGCTCAAATTCTAAAGGTTCTTTTCTGATGCGCAGTGAAATACCTATGTAGTTGCCAGCATGATCTATTGCACTTTTGATAATTTCTTCTCTTTGCTCTGATGCAAATAAATGCTGCATAAATTTTGAAATTTAAAAAGTCAGGGTTGAAACAACTAAAATGTGACCATTCTGAATTAATTCACAGGAAAGATAGTGAAGTAGCAATTCTAAAGGAAAATAATGGTAGATCTTATCAAAGGTAAGTAAGCAGTGTGCTGTATTTGAATCACTGTTACTAAGTTAAAAATCACAGACTCTAGGATATAGAGCCTTGCAAATAACTGAGTAGAAATTATCTCATAACTTCTCAAAGTCTAGTTCCTGTCACCATATAGAAAACAGCATGCTGGAGCTTACAGAAAGGGTCTCAGGGACTCCAGCCAAGTCCAGTGGGGGTAGTGAGTATTTCCAGTTTCAACTAAAGTAGCTCTGATACAATGTTCTTATACAGTGGACTTTCTTATCAGATTACCTTGAAGAATGCTTAAATGTTTACAAGCCTTTGGCCAATGGATATTACAAATCAACTTCCAGGAGTGTATTTACGAAGGTAAAGATAAGATATTGCTACTTGCATTTGATGCCAGGAGGCCAGAAATGCTAAATGTGCTGCAAAGGACAAGGCAGGAAAGTGTCACACAATAAAGAATTGTCCTGTCCAGACTCCAATAGCCCCCTGGCTGAGAAACACTGGTTCAGATCATGTTAAAACCTGATTTTAGGGATGCCTGGGTAGCTCAATCCATTAAGCGGCTGGCTTTGGCTTGGGTCATGATCCTGGGATCCTGGGAATGAGCCCTATTTTGGGCTCCCTGCTCAGCAGATAATCTGCTTCTCCCTCTCCCTCAGCCGCTGCCTCTGTTTATGTGTGCTCCCTCTCAAATAAATCTTTTTAAAAAATAAAATAAAACCTCATTTTAGGGGTACCTGGCTGGCTCAGTCAATGGAGTGGGCAACCCTTGATCTCAGGCTTATAAGTTCAAGCCCCATGTTCGGTGTAGAAATTAGGTAAAATAAATAAAATCCTAAAACCTGATTTTATCCCCAGCCGCTTAGGATAGTCACTATGCATGCAAAAGGTACCACATAAAGGTTTGCTGAATGAATCTGTCACGGTATCACATGTGTAGTGAACTGACTCCACCTTTTAAAAGGCAGAGTATACTTAGAAAGTAGATGATTAAAATTAAAACTGCTTGATGCCATTAAGCAATAAAAACTGTTGCCAATTGAGAAATTTCACACAATTCTCATCCTTACTGTTTACCTTGTGCCCTGGAAAGCTTGGCTGAATTACTGTGGTACAATTGTCCCATTAAAGTCTATTAAGGCTCTCTCCTGCAATTAGGTTCATTTTCCACCAAGGATTTTTTTTTTTTTTTTTTTTTTTTGAGAGAGAGAGAAAGTGAGCGAGCAGGTAAATGATAGGGGAGGGGTAAAGGGGGAGAGACAGAGAGAGAGAGAGAAAGAATCTTTAGTGGGCTCCATCCCTAGTATAGAGCCTGACTCCGGGCTCAATCTCACAATCCTGAGATCATGACCTGAGTCAAAATCAAGACCTGAGCTGAAATCAAGACATATAACCAACTGAGTCAACTAGGTGCCCCCACCAAGGACTTAATCATTATAAATTTCAATGTCCATGGAAGAGATGAGCCTTTGGACAGCACTTCAACAACAGGATTTAAGCTGCTCTAGGGTGGGACAGGGAACGAATTTTCTCTTTGGGCCTTCATCCTTTGGGTCTAGACTCAGAGGTAACAAAATGTCTAGATATGTGTTCCTAGATGAGAGATACTTAGGTTAGCACCCATTACCCAAGCAAAGAGAGAAATCCAAGATGGAAAAAGGCCTGTAACTATGAAGAGCTAACATATTTTGTAAATCAAATAGTTCAGCACTCCTACCCCATCATCATTCCTTTTATATTCCTTCTGGT
Organism: Vulpes vulpes; assembly: GCF_048418805.1. Lineage (NCBI taxonomy): Eukaryota > Metazoa > Chordata > Mammalia > Carnivora > Canidae > Vulpes > Vulpes vulpes. Next base: position 80,011,892 of record NC_132790.1, on the reverse strand, counting down.
ACCCCCTAGCCCATATCCAGGCTTGTCTTGGCTCTGCTACTCAGAAAAGGATAATTTATCTATAGAACACTAAATCTTGGGAGTAAGTTGTTCCCAGGCCACCAAGATAGCTACAGACACTAAAATTCTCAAGAGAAAGGAACCCTGAGAATATGTTCAAACAAGACTTTCCTTGTGTAAACTCTATTGCTCGTCTTTGAGATACGAGGTTTATTATTTTTTTTTAAAGATTTTATTTATTTATTCATGAGAGACACAGAGAGAGAGAGAGAGAGAGAGAGAGAGAGAGAGGCAGAGGGAGAAGCAGGCTCCAGGCAGGGAGCCTGATGCAGGACTCGATCCTGGGTCTCCAGGATCACACTCTGAACTGAAGGCAGACGCTCAACTGCTGGGCCACCCAGGCATCCCTGAGATGTGAGGTTTAATTAAGGAAGGCAAAATGTTTCTTATAAAAAAAAAGATGGTCATCATCTCTAGCTCAGCTTTTTTTTTAATTTATGATTTTATTTGTTCATTCATGAGAGACACAGAGAGAGAGGCAGAGACACAGGCAGAGGGAGAAGTAGGCTCCCTGCAAGGAGCCTGATACAGAACTTGGTCCCAGACCCTGGGATCACTCCCTGAGCCGAAGGCAGATGCTCAACTGCTGAACCACCCATGTGTCCCTCTAGCTCAGCTTCTATTACCAATTAACAAACAGGGTCTGAGCATCCTAAGTGGCTTCTTCTGTACCACACAATTCACACATAATTCAGAATTTCAAGACAAAAACAGGCAATGAACTCCAAATTTGAAGTTTCAATGAATACTTAGATTCCAAATTACAAACAGCTGGGGAAAGGAGGAAAAACTATAAAAAAGATCTTATTTTTCAAAGAAAGCTTAGACTCTTTCAGCTAAGACATTAATACTAATTAAAATAACTGTAACTACCGTTTATTGAATACTAACCCACATATTATGCTAAACATTTACATAAGTTATCTCACTGGAGGCTCAAAAAAAAAAAATCTATGATATATGTATTACTCTCCTCACTTTAAAAAGCTCCAAGTTGGGATTCAAGCTCAAGCCTCTTTGATAACAAGCCTGCACTCTTAATACCATACTTCTTTCCAGAAGACTCACATGAAATCTGAAAATCAAGTGTAAAAACCCTGCTTTCTTTCAAATAGTCATGCCTTTTTATTTATTTTTTAAATATTTATTTGACAGAGAGAAAGCACAAGCAAGCAGAGCAGCAGAGGGAAAGGGAGAAGAAGGCTCGCCACCGAGCAGGGAGCCCAATGTGGAGCTCAATCCCAGGACACTGGGATCATGACCTGAGCCAAAGGCAGAGGCTTAACCAATTGAGTCACCCAGATGCCCCATCATGTCTCTTTTTAAATGACTTTTTTTTTTTTAAAGATTTTATCTATTTATTCATGACAGACACAAGAGAGAGACGCAGAGACATAGGCAGGGGGAGAAGCAGGCTTCCTGTGGGGAGCCCAATGTAGACTCAATACCAGGGCCCCGGGATCATGACCTGCGCCAAAGGCAGATGCTCAACTGCTGAGCCACCCAGGCACCCCTTAAAGGCACCACTTTTTAAAAATACTACTTACCAATCTACTAAATCCTCCATAAAGTATACAAAACCCTCCCTGATAATCAGAGAGATCTACAAAGCCTTCAATATTTCTATAGTCATAGGAACAGAGGACTTTGTTGGTTGCAGGATTAATCTGGTCAAAGCCTCCAGGAGTTACTTCTAAAATGACAGGTTTTCTTGTATCACTCCAGTGATGCTTATAGCAGTTATATCTCTAGAAAGAGAAGTAATATTACTTTTAGGTTCATATTTAAGCTTACCATAAAATAAAGTTACATTTACTGTATCAGTCCCTGCTAAAACAACCAGAAATCTAAAACAATATTATAAATATTTAGAGCTACTATTCAAATTGTTAAAAACATTAATTTTAGGTATTTAAAGCTTTGTATTTAAGTAAAAAGGTTTGCTCAAACTGAAGAGATTATATCTTTTTTATATTAACAAAGATTTGGGTTATAATATTTTGTGAAACAATTCTGAGTTTATGCAAATCTATAAAAAAAAGAAAGTTCTAAGAGAAATAATACTCTGAAAGTTTTATTGGGAATAAAGTTTCAACTTTTTTGATGGATTCTTTTAATTCAACTTACATAAGGAAAAGAGGTAAATCGTATTTTGGGGAAGTTACAATATTCAGTTTAAATAACCTGAGCTGGTTCAGAATGCTAATATAGATTTTCTTTCTACATACATAAAAATGCTGAAGCCTCAGTTTGACCTGAAGCTTTTCTAATCACACCAATGCAAAGTTATATTTGATTGTATTAGCAAGTAAAATTCCACTTAGATAATAACATTCCTTTATAAATTAAAGTACTTAGTATCAGAAATGATTAGAATGGTCAACATTCATTTACTACCCGGTTTTATTCTTAAAAAGAAAAAAAATAGGTTTAGGTGAGGCTGCTAACCAAATGTTATGATACAAGAGAAAATAATTTAAAATAAAGACAAAATGAGGCAAGAGAAAAGTAACCAAGTGTCAGATGTGAAATGAATATCCCCTCACCCACCCAAAAAGTCCACAAAGTTTCCTACCCAACAACATGAAGAGGAACACATGGTCAGTCACGGGACTCTTAAGTAAAAGTAAATCCGTTACTCAGAAGTACAACTATTTTTAATACTGAAATGAGAGAAATTCTCTTGTAGGTATTCAGAAAAGTGAGTAAGGCATTAAATAATAAACACCTCCACAACACCCCAACACTAAACTCCGCAATGAGCCTCAGTCTGGCTCAGAATCATATGACATCAAGTCCCTTTGGCATTACAGATCAACTGCATAATAATGCACATTATAGTTCCACAAAAGGAATTTGCAGAAAGACAAGGGCCTGCATTAACCCAAGAATATATTTAGCACCTTGATTCTGAACTAAAGAATGGAGCAGTGCCACTTCTCTCCAGAAGAAGGGAAACCACAAAAATGGTGGTGCTTTTCCAAACTACACTTGTTGTTGCATGCCCTAACCCACTCTGCAGGATCGTCTCTGTTCCTCACAGCTGATAATCAACTGTCATAACGAGATGTGCTGACAGAAACACATCATTAACCTCAGGATTGTAGTGGCTAAAAGAGACTTAGAGATCTGATATAGAGTCTATCTGGGGACAACTGAAGATCTGAGGGTCAAATTCAATTTATACAAGAGTATTTTCCAGCAGAGCTTTTGGGAGAGGAAGCTTTTTGCCATTCATTCCTGAATAAAACTAAGCAGACTGACTTTCAGGCAATCTTCTAGAGACAGTTTCCATCTCAGTTTTGTAAAGTATTGAGAAGCTTATAAACAAAATCTAGAAGTATGTTTTTGGAAGCAGTTGTTTTCCAAATAAGGAATATGGAAAAGTCAACTGCTAACATAAAACAATTTAAATAAGCACACCAGATTATAATTTATAGAAATTTGACTGTGGCTCATGAGGAACAAGAAAAAAGCAGCTTGTCAACTGCCATTTATCTATTTTAAATGTCTCCTCAGCAACCAGTCAGTTGCTTGATGAGATCATTGAGGGTTCTGAGATGCTAAAACTTCTAACAGAAACATCCACAGAAAGGATGAGGACTTTAAAAAAGACAGGGAAAGGGTACTGCCAGCTTCTTAGAATCTTTAGTTCCTGCCTTTGACCAGAAGTCAGAATTCTGAACAGTACTACCAGTTTAGGCATTATTCTGCCCCCATCCCTGTTATAAAAGCAATACATTCTCATGGGAAAAAATTCAGTATTTCAAGGAAGGAAAAAAGCATAAACTCCCATATCCCCTCCTCTGAAGTCTCTGATTTAGTTTAAATGCTGTTGTAACATTACTACAGAATGCCTGAGAAAGTTATGAAGATTCTAATAAGCAATGGTGACTTCTCCAAAGTTGTTAGTGCACCATGCAAAGCTTTATTAGCAGTGCAAGAACATATATCAATTCTGATACACTCCAAACTTAAAACCTTAATTCTTCTGAAATAGGAAAATCCTATACCAAACAACTACTGTATGTTCCAACAGGTATTATCCACAGTGTGATGCTTACTGTGGCTGTTTAGAGTATTGAATAAAGAGTACCCTGAGTGGTTATAGCACTGTTTTTAATGTTCCATAGTTCGGTCTCAAACTTTTTCCCCAACCACTGGCATTAACAGTCATAAATCTAATTCCTCGTATTGGAATTTCCTGTTAAACTACATCTATCACACAGTGCCAGAAAACAAATGAGGATTCCTTTTTTCCCTTTAGCTTTGCCATAAAAGGAACACACAGAACACAGAATGATTTCTATAATAACAGGCAACATTAGAATAAAAATAGATATTCATAATGTTTAATACTTGCCCTTCCTGTGATTTTTCCCTCTGAAAAATCAGTTCTAAATCTCTGAAAGAGAAAAACATAATCACAGTTTATGACAACAAACTGGTAAGGACAACTCAATAGTTCAGTCCTTTTTATCCAAAACATGTAAAATTCCAACCTGATAACTTTGATATTAAAAAATATTATTGAATTATAGTTTAAGACTGTTCAATAAAAAAATGTGTGAAACTTCGCTGAAAATTAAAATAGATTAAACATACAACTGCTTTGCTCTGTATGTGTGCTTAAAAAGACTAAACACTATTAAACACAAGATTTTCCAGCCTTTCAGTTAGAGAAAGTGAAAGTTTCACAGAATCAAGTTACAGTCAATAAGAAAAAAATGAGCAGTGTGGGAACAAAGGCTCAGAACATTAATATCTGCAATTTGCAACTGTTTCATTAAAAAAAAAGGACAGAAAAATTTAGCTTATTAACATGAAACTGTTCTTACCAATGCTTCTGTAAGAAGTTCTGTCCTGTGCTCTGTAGAAAATTTTAAAGTTTCTGATTTTTTCCCACTGCCTTTACGAAATGTGAGGTTGAATTCTGTTCCTTGTCCTTTTCCAACGGGACTGATGCTGCAAATGTCTCCATAAGGCCACTAACAAAAAGAAAAATTCTTCCAACTGATGGTATATTAAATATTACACTATTTTTACTACTTTAATTTCACAATTAAATGAGAAAAATCTTACAAAATAAGAGAGGCCTAGATGATGTTATATATTACAGTAATTCTGTAACAAATTCTTTTAAAGATTTTCAATTATCAGATCAGAGACAACAATAAAAATCTCATCTGTATTTCAATTTTAATGATTAATAACATTAATCCAAAGCAATTAAAATACAGAAAAGTGAAAAGTGAGGAATAAAATTTTATGATCTGTTAAAACAAAATCTGTAAAACATGCCTAATTTAGAATTAAAAATAAGCTAAATATATTTAAATATGTTTACTTATCCATATTCAAGGTCTTGCTTTATAAACAGTAATCCTACTTCCATTACAAGTATTTTCCAACCACTGCACTGTGACTTATGTATGCCTTTACTGCAGCAATACAGTCTTTAAAATTATGAAGAATTAATGTACCAATTTACATAAGAGATGGCAACAATCGAAAACAACATATCAAAAAGTTATACTCCTTAGAGTCTAGAAAAAAAAAAACATTTGTCACCATCCTCTTTTATTTACTTATTTTTTGTATTATATAAGCTTATCAATCTCTTTTGAAGTTGACTTTTCTAACCTAAAGTATTGATTTCAGGCCAGGGAATCATGGGTCATATCTGGCTTTAAAATTCAAATGGAATTCAAAAAATGTCTGACTGCTTCTAAAATGATTACCTGATTTGTTACTTCTAAGGTATTGGGATTATAGGTAGTAATCGCATGGGTTCCAACTGAAAAGACACGCTTATACCTACAAAGAAAGACAAGGACTTAAATTTAGTCTTAAATAAATGAAACATTTTATAATAAAATATATGATATTAAACCAAAAGGGATATTTCAATAGAAATATATCAGTTGATTAATGATAACTAAATATAGCTTAGTTTTATATTCCAAAGTGTTATTGATATTAAAACCCACCTACCACCACTCATTCTACCGTGAGTGAAGGAACTAGTAAGATCCTTAAGCAGAGAATTAGGACCTTATGCAAGCTTGAGGAGTTGTTAGTATACATGAAGTCAGCAAAATATTACCTAAGGATGCCAAGATTCTCAATGGGAAAATTTTATTAAGAACAACAATAACACTGCACACTACTAATTTTTTCAAAATATCCTTTCAACAAAACCATGATCCAAAGGTAGGAAAACCTATGGCCTGTAACTGGTAAGTCACAGCAATATTCTAGAATTTTAATCATTTGTATTTAAGCAAGTATCTACTACACTTAAGTGTTGCAATTTTATAGGAGTAGGAAACCTACACCATAGACAAGCAAGTTTCACTTCTCACTTCACTTTCTTAACTTAAAGTAACATATCTAAGGAGAAAAATCACTTCAATATCAATAATCCCTTATAAAAGGAATCCATAATGGCAAAAATAGAAACTGAAATAGAAAAACCTACTTAAAAATAGTTTTTTAAAAATAAAATACATAAAACATTGGCTAGTTTAGGAAAACACAAAAACAAAATTAAGAATATAAGAATTTATAATCACAGATACAGAAGAAATAATGATGTAACACTAGGCAGAAAAATTTGCAAATTATGAACAAATCAACCCCTAAACAGAAGAATTCAAGAAAGCTGCAAAGAATTACAACCTACAAAAGCACCATGGCTCAAACAAGATGAACCTTAAAGAAAGAGTTAAGTTCCATGCTCCTTAAGGTATTTCAGGAAATAGACTAAGGACAGTTACTCAATTCTTTTAGTGATACTAAAATCTGGTAAGACAACACAAAAAGACAAAAAAGATATACCAATTTTTAAAATAAATATTAACAATAAGAATCAAATAGCTCAGGAGGCCTGGGTGGCTTAGTCAGTTAAGTGTCTGCCTTTGGTTCATCATGATCTCCAGGTCCTGGGATGGAGACCCACATCCTGGGATCTTATCCCAAGTCCTTCTTCCTGTTCAGCAAGGAGCCTGCTTCTTTCTCTTCTTCTGCACCCCCGCCCCGCCTCTTGTGCTCTTTCTCTCTCTCAAATAAATAAAATGTTTAAAAAATATATTTAATTTTTTTTTAATTTTAAAAAAAGATGCGAAGTCCCTAACAGGGTGCCTTGGGTAGTCCAGTTGGTTAAGCATCTGCCTCTGCCTCAGGCCATGATCCCTGATTCCTAGGACTAAGCCTTACATCAGCCCTCCTTGTTCAGCGGGGAGCCTGCTTCTCCCTCTCTCTCAGCCTGCTGCTCCCCCCACTGCTTATACTCTGTCAAATAAACAAAATCTTTAAAAAAAAAAAAAATCAAGCAGGTTATTAAAATAGTAGTACACCATGACCAAAAAAGATTCATTTTAGGAAAACAGAGTTCAATTATTAGAAAAATCTATTAATATAACCAATCATATTTACTGAAGTATCTATTTGTATTTCAGTCAAGAGATTTTTAAATGACCAAAAATGGATGTTAAATACAATCAAAATGCCTTTTTGATATCTATGAAAATCATGTTTTTCTGCTTTAAACTACTAATACGGTAAAAAGATATACATGCCTTAAGCCAAAAGCCATGATCAGACTTGAGGGTAACACACTAGAAGGATTTCCATTGAGATCAAGAGAGATCTTTCACAATTTAATTTTTATATTTCCATTTTTTTCTAAATAATGTATTATATGATAAAAATGAGGAAGTTATTTCCATTTGGGAAAAAAAAGAAAATGATCAATTATATTAATCTTTGCCATATAGTCATTACAAAAGTATTGCCATATTACAAATGTTACAAATATTTCTTCCCTAATTTCACATGTCTAAAATAGAGTGGGAAATGATCTAAAGAATGAAAGCATCTTCTTCTAACATAAAAACATTCATTTGCTACCTTCTTAAGCTAGGTGAGGGTTGAGAGATTGCTTAAGTACCTGAAAATTAACCTAAACATCTAAAAAGTCTCAGAACTTCAGAGGCTTTTATCAATTAACAGGGACAAAGATCTTGTTGAATCACTATCTGCCTCAGAAGACTTCACAATGAAATCAAATATCTGACAGAAATGTGAATTCACAAATTCTAACGTTCAGAATCATCTGGAAAGTCATGATATAATACTGAAATGAAACTACAGAATTTGTTTATATTTTACGCATTGGGAGCAAAAGTATAAGAATTAAATGCCTGAAATGTTCCTTTCCAATGTCAACTACTGTTGTCATACTCAAAGTCTTTTTTTTTTATTAAGATTTTATTTATTTATGAGAGACACAGAGGGGGAGAGAGAGGTGAGAGAGAGAGATGCAGAGACATAGGCAGAGGGAAAGAGAAGCAGACTCCATGCAGGGAGCCCAATGTGGGACTCAATTCCGGGACTCCAGGATGATACGCTGAGCTAAAGGCAGATGCTCAACCGCTGAGCCACCCAGGCGTCCCTCACACTCAAAGTCTTTTTTTTTTTTCCACACTCAAAGTCTTAATGGATATCAGCTAAGAAGATATTCTTTTCAATTCTAAAGATATTCTTTTAAATTCTTTTAGAATTCTAAGAATTTTAAATTCTTATCAATTTCCTGGGACACCTGGGTGGTTCAGCGGTTTAGAGCCTGTCTTCAGCCCAGGGCATGATCCTGGAGTCCCAGGATGGAGTCCCACATTGGGTCCCCTGCATGGAGCCTCCTTCTCCCTCTGCTTCTGTCTCTGCCTCTCTCTCTCATGAATAAATAAATAAAATCTTAAAAAAAAATAAAAATAAACTAATTTCCTCCACCCAACTAAAGGCCTTCTGAACATCTTTCTCATGTAACTTAGTTGTTTAGATCAGTGCTACACAAAAGAACTTTCTGTCTGATGAGGCAGCCATGAGCCGCATGTAGCTATTGAGCACTTGAAATGTGACTAATGCAAGTGAATTTTAAATTTTCTTTATATTTAATTACTTTAAATTTAAATAGCCACAGCTACTTAGTGACTACCATAACCAGAAAGCATATTCTAGATCCTTCAGCAAAAGGATGCTGGAGTCAAGTGTCCATTAGGCCCAGAATACTGTCATGACTAGTAAACTCAGACCTATCTTTCAGACAAAATACTGAGCTCTACAGCTTCCCTAAGAAGAAAGCTATAAGGAAATTCTTAAGAGAATTCTCTTCTATTCTCCTCTCTCCCCCTTCCAGGAGAGTTCCCTCTACCTCTGTCCTCTAGAATGTGTGCCGTACTTCCCTTTAAGGATAGAACAAATACTTCTAGGTCATTAAAAACATTTTAAGTAGCCTTAAATCTTCAAAGATTACCTGTAAAGTCTCCTTGGATATCAAATTTAGAGATTAAAATCTGAATCACAGATATGGTGTGTTATGTGGTATGTTAGTCACAACACCGGCAAATGATTTTTTTTTTTTTTGGTATCTTTTACTAAGTCATTAGTGTCCTTCATCATAAAGAACAAGGAGGGATTCCCCTAAGTTCAGTAATGTCTTCATTATCTTTGAAACTCTAACTCCTCTACGTAGGACCCATCACTACATACAGCACATGCTCAGTGTCCATCAAATAGCTAAATAGACCAATCTATCCAATAATAAATCAACATGCATTCAAATCTATGACCTGTTCATTTACTCTTGCTTTTAAAACAGAATATGTCAGACAGCAACTAATTCCATACCAATTTTTACTCATAACCACTATAACATCAGGAAATGAAAAGGTGTTATTTTTATGAAATACAGTACTCCCATTTTATTTATCTGCAAAGAGAAAATGCCATCTATAAATTATAATTGCATTTGCTGTTCTTATGGGTTTGAGATGAATGTGTTGGCTAATCCCTAAAAATTATCATACTAAAAGTTCTTTTTTAAAAAAGTGGGGACACCTGGGTGGCTCAGTGGTTGAGCATCTGCCTTTGGCTCAGGTTGTGATCCCAGGCCCTGGGATGGAGTCCTGTATTAGGCTCTCTGTAGAGAGCCTGCTTCTCCCTCTGTGTCTCTGCTTCTATGTCTCTCACAAATAAATAAATCTTAAAAAAAAAGAAAAAAGATTTTATTTATTTGACAGAGTACCAAAGAGTGTAAGCAGGGGGAGTAGGAGAGGGAGAAACAGGCTTCCCCACTGAGCAGGGAACTTGAGGGTGGGGCTCAACCCTAGGACTCTGGGATCATCACATAAGCCAAAAGCAGACACTTAACCAACTAAGCCACCCAGGAGGTCCCTAAAAGTTCTTATAAAATATAACTATATTAAAACCAAATAACAAAAGGAATAAAGACTAAACAAAATGTACGTATGAGAAATTTATAACAGATGATGTCATATACATAATATGAAGAAACATAAAAGCTAACACCTTTTCGCCGAGAAATTAATATTCATTATTGACTTTACTTATTGCACTTGTTTCTGTTTTATTCAGAACTAAAGTTATACACATCATTAAATGTCTATAGGGAATAGGCATTTTCTTCCCTCAAGTTTTTATAACTCATAGATTTATTCTAATAGGACAGCTTAATAAGTGATATAATTTACATTACCCATTAACTCTAATGTTATTTAATCTTTTTTTTTTTTAATTTTTTATTTATTTATGATAGTCACACACACACACAGAGAGAGAGAGAGAGAGAGAGAGAGAGAGACATAGGCAGAGGGAGAAGCAGGCTCCATGCACCGGGAGCCCGACATGGGATTCGATCCCGGGTCTCCAGGATCGCGCCCTGGGCCAAAGGCAGGCGCCAAACCACTGCGCCACCCAGGGATCCCTCTAATGTTATTTAAATCAGGAAACTAAAGCTATTTAAATAAAAAACATATTTGAAGCACTTTATCTGGGGCATTTTGCTCCCATAACAACTAGTAGTACAGATAAGAACAAGTGAAAACGTGCTAATGATACTGCTGATAGAAGACCTGAGCTCAGATCAAATGAGCCACCCAGGTGTCCCTATGTTATGCCATTTTTAAATTTTATAGTCCTTTTTTTTTTTAAATTTTTTTATTTATTTATGATAGTCACAGAGAGAGAGAGAGAGAGGCAGAGACACAGGCAGAGGGAGAAGCAGGCTCCATGCACCAGGAGCCCGACGTGGGATTCGATCCCGGGTCTCCAGGATCGCGCCCTGGGCCAAAGGCAGGCGCCAAACCGCTGCACCACCCAGGGATCCCTAAATTTTATAGTCCTTATAAATACCACTTTCCTTTTTATGACATGACTTTTTTCCTACGGCAATTTTTTTTTTTTTAGGGAAAACCCTAATGTATTAAATCAGATATCGTATTAAGTATAACCATAGATCAACCCAGTATTAAACAAGGATACATCAGAGCTAGGTTCAAGGACATGGCAGTGAATGAAGGAGTCCAGTCCCTCAAAGACCCAGTTTCTTCCCAATATTTTTAAAAATTATTATTTAAGAGAGGAAGAGAGAGAGAGGTAAGGGGAGGGGGTGAGAAGAAGGAAAGAGAGAGAGAATCTTAAGCAGACTCCACGCCCAGCACAGGCTTGATCTCACAACTCTTACATCATATCCTGAGTCTATACCAAGAGTCTGGCCACCCAGCTGCCCCTCCCAACATTTTATTATTAAATTAACTAATTCAAACAACTGAAATGAACTTTAAAGCAGTTAAGAGATAATATACTTGTCATTGTTTGAAAGTTAATTCCAGACTTGAATACTCTTAACTAGAATGTATCAATTAGACACGCACAATAGTGTCAGTGGACACTCCAAAAATATTGACCACCATCACAATATTCTGCACAAGATTTCACTACCATTCAACTCTCTCAAAATAGAGAAAGTTCAGTATTACTTTCTTTTTGTAAAGTACAGACAAAGCTTGTGTTTACTATAGAATAATGTTTTTCAAGTTTCTTGAGGTCATAAAACCTTTGTATATTAAAGTTAAGAACCTCAATTCTTTCAGGAGATAGTCTATGCAATGGGCTTCAAATAACCCAAATAATCAGAGTTGAAAGCTTTTATGCTACCTAGCCTAGTGCCCAGAACATACAGCTTGAACCTTTGGAATACCCTGATCAAAGCTGGCTTGATTTTAATTGTTCATTACTGGTGCAAGAGAACCAACTCACCTTCCTTAAGAGTAATTCTATTTATTTCCAGTACTGCAGATATTGACCATTGTTTCTTAGAATTAAGCCAATATTTACTTTCTTACAAATTTCACCCTCTGGTTCAAGTTCTGTCTTTCAGCTTCACATAGGATATAATAATTTTTCTGCCAACCAGACTTTCACTTTGAAACCTCTTTCCTAAGCTGAACACCCTAGTTCCTTCGATCGTTTTTAAATAAGTTTTGGCTACCAATTTCTAAGAAGCCATTAGTATTCTCATAGAATCTTTCCTTTTACTACTAAAAGCTTCACAATCCAGGTATTTGAATTAGAATTTTAGTCCATGAAATAATGAAATTAAGGCTAACTGAAACACAAGGTTTCTCAGAGGAGATCAATGGTAAGCAATGCTGAAGGAGGAACTACAGCTTATAATTAAACCCACCAGCTCTGGAGTCACTGCCTTTGTTCAAACACTGAACTATTCACTTTCTATGTATCCTCTGATAATTTGCTTAATCTCTTCAAGCTTCAGCTTCTCCAACTGAAAGATGTGGAATGATTACACACACACACACACACACACACACACCTCATAATGTGAAGATTAAAAGAAATAATCCATGTAAAGTATCTGTCACTTGTTTATAATGGTAAATGTTAGCTATTCTTATTGCTATTATTCCGCTGATTAAGTAACAGGGGGGAGGGGTTCAAAACTCCAACAGAGCCATTGAATTAATTACAATTAGTATCATTATGTTTCCAGTAACCATGACTACTAAATTTATACTTAATACAGAGAAGAAAATTAATGGGCAAAGTGATCATTCCTATGCCTATAATACCAGGATACTCTGATTCTGGTCAAATTCCAACTGAAAGATTAGTTTCACCTGAGATGGCTTACTTACATCAGAAGTTGTACTCCTCAGAAAAGAGAAAGGCATATATAGTACATACTCTCTCTGCAAATATCCCAATAACTCAGTAAGAAAATGTTCCGTTTCTTTCAGAAGAAATAAAGCACATCCCATGAAATGTAAGGGCTTAATTTCATGATACAAGGTCTGTATTTTTTTCCAGCTGAGTTAAAGCTATTTTTTTTTAATACTCTCAATTTTTAGAGTAGTTTTAAGTTCACAGCAAGATTAGGAAGGTACAGATTTCCCAAATACTCCTTGACCCTATCCATGCAGTCTCCCTCATTACCAACATCCTCCACTCACCACAGTGGTACATCTATTTGTTATAACTGCTGAACCTACATTGACACATCATTTTCAACCCAAGTCAAGTTTACATTAAGGTTCACTCTTGGGGTTGCCCATTCTATGGGTCTGGACAAATATAAAATGACATGTATCCACCATTACAGTATCACACAGAGTAAGTTTCACTGCCCTAAAAATCCTCTGTGCTCCACCTTTTATCCCTCCCCCTCCCCTCTGAAACCTTGGCAGCCACTCATTTTTTCACTGCTCCAAAGTTCTACGCCTTTTCTACAATGTCATATAGTTGGAATTATATAGTATACAATCTTTTCAGACTGCTTCTGTCACTTATAATATGCACTTAAGTTTCTTTCATAGCTTTCCTACCTTGATGGTTGATTTCATTTTAGCACTGAATAATATTCATTGTCTGCATGTAATACAGTTTATCCATGCATTCATTTACTGGAGGACTTCTTGGTTGTTTCCAAGTTTTGGTAATTATGATTAAAGGTGTTATAAGCATCTGTGTGCAGGTTTTTGGGTGGATGTTTTCAACACAAAAGTTTTTGTGTAAGTTTTCAACTCTTTTGGGTAAATACTATAGAGTGTGATTGCTGGATCATATGGTAAGAGGACGTTGAGTTTTGTAAGAAACCACCAAAAGGTCTTCCAAAGTGGTTATACCATTTTGCATTCCCACCAGCAAATGATTAGAGTTCCCTTTGTTCTACACCCTCATCACCAGCATTTGTGTTGCTGTCAATGTCCTGGATTTTGGTCAATCCATTAAATATGCAGTAGTATCTCTATATTTGCATTTCCCTGATGACTGATGATGTGAAACATTTTTCCATGTGTTTATTTGCCATCTGTATTTCTTTGGTGAGATTCCTGCCAAAGTCTTTGGCTCATTTTTTAGTTGAGTTGTCTGTTTTCTTATTGTTGAGTTTTAAGGGTTCTTTGTATACTTTGAATAGTCCTTTATCAAATGTCTTTTACAAATATTTTCTCCCACCTTGTTTTTACATTCTCTTGACACTGTCTTTCACAGAGCAGAAGTTTTAAAATTTTAATGAAGTCTGCTTTACCAATTCATTTTTTCATGGGCTGCATCTTTGGTGTTGTATCGAAAAAGTAATCATCAAACTCAAGAGCCATCTAGATTTTCTCCCATGTTATCTTTTAAGACTTTTGTGTTTCACATTAGGTCAGTGATCAGTTTTGAGTTAATTTTTGTGAAAAGTTTAAAGTCTGTGCCTAGATTCTTTGTTTTGTTTTGTTTTGTTTGCATGTACATGTCCAGGTAATCAGCATCATTTGTTGAAAAGACTACCTTCGCTCCTGGAGCTAGCTTCTAATACAACACTACGTGTAAAATATAAAATTCCTATCAAGCAAATGCATTACTATTTCCACTTTTGGATGAAAAATGTTCAAATCCCAGATTGCGTGATAATAAGCACAAAGAATTATAAAAGAAAACACAAAAACAGTTCAGGATGGGACTCAACTGAGGTTTAGAGGCTGGCAGGGTCAAGAACTAGATCAATAAAGCAGGGTAAAAAACCCTCAGGATTTCTAGGATTATCAGAGTCGGTGAGATCTATAAATACCAGTTGGCTAAAGAGAAGAGTATCTCTTATGTTGCAGGATTCTATTTCTACACATAAGAAAGGTTATCAGAAATTTGCCAGCTTTACTTTCAGCCAACTTTCCTCTCAATTTCCTGTATCTAGTCATTACAGTGACTGTATATGAATGTCATAAACATCTGCCATTTAATAGACTGATTACCATATATCCATCCCAAGGTATTAGAATCTAGTTCAGATACTAAAATACTACTTTTAAATTCAGAGCATTTGCTACAATTAATGTATGCAAATATCAAAGTGATGCACAAGTAGATTTTACTTGTAATTTCCACCCAGAAAAAACTAAAAACCTGTACTTCAAAAATCACCCTAAAGGGATGCCTGGGTGGCTCAGCGGTTAAGCGTCTGCCTTGGGCTCAGGGCATGATCCTGGAGTCCTGGAATCGAGCCCTACATCAGGCTCCCTTCATGGAGCCTGCTTCTCCCTCTGCCTATGTCTCTGCCTATCTCTCTTTCTCTCTCTGTGTCTCATGAATAAATAAAATCTTAATAAAATAAATAAAAATCACCCTAAAGTTTCTCTAAGTGAATCTGCACTTCCGCTTTAATTGAAATATGTGCATCCTCCTTATTAGAAATGGCTTGCTTATTAGACCAAAAATGAAACTACGCTCCTTCATGAAAGAAAAGCGCTTTTTACTGCTGAAAGCTATTCCCCCTTCTTGGTCCTTCCAGAGCAAACATATAGTTAGGTACTTTGCGTGGGGGAATATGATAACCATAGGAGAAAAGGCTACTTGTCAGCCAAGGAGACTACACTAACCATAAATAGACTTGAATTAATAAGAGCATGGAGTAGTGGCTGCAAAATAAGACCCGTGAAAACTATTACAAAGGTAACATGAAATAGGTCACATGAATATCTCAAGAGAAATATGTAAAGTGGTTATTTTTTAATTTAGATGTATGTAAATATACATATTTAACTTAAGACATATATTTTTAATTTAGACATACATAAAAAGAAAAATACTTATTCATCCTTGCTGGCACTATCAATAACGTTTTTCTGAATGTTGGGCCTGGGTTAGCAGTATGTATACAGGCACAAAGTCACTTAAAACCAAGGCCTTAAATCCCCAAAATCACACATAAAATCTGTTGTAGACAGACTTGTTTCTAGAGAAAAGGTTCAACGAACAATTCTAAAACAACACAATTGGGACGCCTGGGTGGCTCAGTGGTTTGGCACCTGCCTTTGGCCCAGGGCATGATTCTGGAGACCTGGGATCGAGTCCCACGTCAGGCTCCCTGTATGGAGCCTGCTTCTCTCTCTGCTTGTGTCTCTGCCTCTCTCTATCTCTCATTAATAAATAAATAAAATCTTAAAAAAAATAAAAAATAAATAAAACAACATTTTTTTTAAGGTTTCATTTATTCATAGAGACAGAGAGAGAGGGGCAGAGACACAGGCAGAGGGAGAAGCAGGCTCCATTACAGGAAGCCTGATGTGGGACTCGATATTGGGTCTCCAGGACCACACCCCAGGCTGCAGGCGGCACTAAACTGCTGCGCCACTGGCGCTGCCCAAAACAACACAATTTTTAATGTTAGCCATTTGTTTTTTACATTAAGATGATGAGGAATGCTTTAAAATTAGATTAGAATCAGCCACATAAAATATGTAAGTGTAATAAAAATTTGAGTGCCACATAATAATGTACATGATTAATGAAATAACTATCCCTCTCTGGAAAGGAAAGATCTTTTAAGAAGTTAAAAGCTTCAAGTTGTCACTAAAAACAAAATACTGCTGTAACAAAAATTTTTTTTTGAAACAAATTTTAAAAGATGTAAATAAATGGAAATATTCCGCACATGGATCAAAAGTCTCATTACTGTTACGGCAGCAATACTCCCCTATTTGATCCACACCTTTAATATAATCCCTATCAAAATCCCAGCTGCTTTTTTTGTAAAATTGACTAGCTAACTCTAAAATTCTTATGGAGATGCAAGAGACCCAGAACAGCCAAATCTTGAAAATGAACAAAAGTGAATTTCAAACTTCTTAGTTTTATTTTTATTTTATTTTTTAAAAAGATTTTTAAATTTTATTTATTCATGAGAAACACAGAGAGAGAGAGAGAGAGGGAAGGAGGGAGAGTCAGAGACACAGGCAGAGAGGGAGAAGCAGGCTCCATGCAGGGAGCCTGACGTGGGACTTGATCCTGGGTCTCCAGGATCACACCCCGGGCTGAAGGCGGTGCTAAACCACTGAGCCACTGGGGCTGTCCCCCTAGTTTTAAAACTTAGTACAAAGCTAAACTAATCAAGATGATATAGTTCTGGTATAAGGCCAGGCATATAAATTAATGGAACAAAATTGGCAGTTCACAAATAAACCTTTACATTTATGGCCTATTATTTTTGACCAGAGTCCCAAAACAATTTAATAGGGAAAGAATAATCTTTTCAACAAATGGTGCTGGGACAACTGGATATCCACATGCAAAAAGAATAAAATTGGATCTCTATTTCACACTATATACAAAAATTAACCCAAAATCAAAGCTATAAAATTCTTAGAATATGGGAGTAAATCTTTGAGACCTTGGATTAAGTAATGGCTTCTTAGATATGACACCAAAAGCACAAGTAGCAAAAGAAAAAGATAAACTGGATTTCGTCAAAATCAAAAACCTTGTGCTTCAGGTGATAACCATTAAAAAAGTAAAAAGAACCCACAAAATAGCAGAAAATATCTGAAATCATATGTCTGATAAGCAACTTATATTCAGAATATATAATGAACTCTCACAACTCAACAAAAGGATGAATAACCCAAATAAAAAAAATGGGTAAGTGATTTGAATAGAGATTTTATGAAAAATACACAAATGGCCAACAAAGAAATAAAAAGATATTCAACATCTAGTCATCAGGGAAATGCAAATTAAAACCACAAATGGTGCCTGCGTGGTTTAGCTGGTTAAGTGTCCAACTCTTGGTTTCAGCTCAGGTCATGAGTTCATGGGTTGTGGGATTGAGCCCCACCCTCAGGCTCCACACTCATCAGGGAATCTGTTGAGGATTGAGGATTCTCTCCTTCTGCCCCTCCCTCCACTCATGCACACGCATGCTTACTCTCTCAAAAAATAAATAAATCTTAAAAAATAAATAAATAAATAAATAAATAAATAAATAAATAAAATAACAACCACTTCATATCTACTAGGATAGCTAAAATAAAAAAAGACAATGACACATATTGGTATGGACATGGAGAAACTGGACTCCTCATACAGTGATAGAAGGATTGTGAAATGCTTCAGTCACTTGGAAAAGCTTGGCTGTTCCTCAAAAAGTTAAATGTAGAGTTATCATATAACTATATATAACTCCATATAAGAATTCCACTCCCAGGTATGTACCCAAGAGACTTGGAAATACACATTCACCCTAAGGTTAAACAAAAACATTTACAGCAGCATTATTCATAATAGTAAAAAAGTGGAAACAATACAAATGTTCATCAACTGATGAATGGATAAACAAAATGTGGCAAATCCATACAATAGGATATTACTTGGCAATAAAAAGAAATGCACAAGCTACAATATTGATGAGCCTTAAAAACATGCTACGTGAAAGAAGACAGTCACAAAAGAGCCCATACTATACAATGCCATTCATGAAATGTCCTAAATACGCAAATCCTGGGGCACCTGGATGGTGCAGTGGGTTGAGCATCTGACTCTTGGTTTTGGCTCAGGTCATGAAATCAGGATCATGAGATCAAGCCCATGTTGGGCTCCATGTTCAGTGCAAAGTCTGCTTCAGATTCTCTCTCCCTCTTCTTTTGCATCTCCCCTCCCTGTGCTAGTATACATATGCACTCGTACTCTTTCAAAATAAATAAATCTTTAAAAAAAAAAAAAAAGCGCAGATCCTGTGACAGTAGATTATGGGCTGCCAGGTGCTAGGAAGGTGGGGAAAAAAAAGAATTGCTAATATTATTAGATTAGATTTTTGGGGAAGTGATGAAAGTGTTCCAAAAATGGTTAGTGGTGACAGTTCACTACTCTACTGAATACATTAAAAAGCACTGAATGGTACACTTTATAAAGTAAATTTTATGTTTTGTAAATTTTATCTCAATAAAGATGTTATAAAAATAAGTTTCAAGGTGTCAATTATGGAGGCAAGGAATTGTGCTGAGAGCACATAAACAGTTCTGCTCCAAATTGTTACAAAAGAAAGAAAAGAGGACTGTCTTTAGTCTTAGTCACAACTTTCCTTAGAATATAAGAAAATTTCCCGGAGATCACAATTACTGACAAGCTCACAAAACAAAAAGTATTCAGGGGACGCCTGGATGGCTCAGCAGTTGAGCGTCTGCCTTTGGCTCGGGGTGTAATCCCATGGTCCTGGGATCCGAGTTCCACATTAGGGCTCCCTGCATGGGGCCTACGCCTCCCTCTGCCTATGTCTCTGCCCCTCTCTGTGTGTCTCTCATGAGCAAATAAATAAAATTTAAAAAACAAACAAAAAAAACCCAAAAAGTATTCAGTAAGCTTGTTCTTTAGAATTAGAACAATGCATCAATATGTAATACTTGTATTAAAAAAATAGAAGTTATAGTATGATGACCAGAGTAATTTACCACTTGGGGAAAAAATAAAAATCATTTCAATATATAATTTTTTTAAGGTTTACTCAAAGAACTAAAGAGACTCACACTACCCTGGGTATATTAATTTTCTAACTTTTCTCATTGAAATTAAATGAAGAAAAAATTTCAAGACAAATATTCTACAAGTGTAACAGTTATGCTCCCTAATTTAGGAGCTCGTACAATTGAGTTATTAAAAGGAAACAAACACTATCTTTCAAAATTATAGTCAGTTTGCTAATGCAAACCAGAAACACTACAGAATTCAGATGTTGCACCATTCTAAGAAGTTACTACACTATTACCTAAAAGATGAAAAGTTCAGAAAAAGATCTAAAGTTACTGGCTTTGTGTACATGGCATGGTTTATCCAAGGCCTGATTTGGAATAATGTGGCCACCTATTTGTCAAAGTGTGGGACACTCATTTTACTTATCACTACTTAAAAGGATTAGAGAGGAAACTTTTTTTGGTAATGATCAATATGTGCCATTCACTGAATACTCAATGTATTTAAGGCATGATTTTAAAACCTTCACATGTTCCATGTCCTCACAGCAATCTGAGGGATAGGAATTATTACTGGTTTTACAAAAAGGAAACATAGGCATCAACATCTTGGTCTGACCAGGCAGGCTACTAAAAACTATCACTGCCTCTCCCAAGGAAAAGATAAGATCAAACTCATTGTTTTTTTAAAGATTTTATTTACTTATTTATTTGAGAGAGAGAGAGAGAGAAAGCACAAGCAGGGGAAGGGGCAGAGAGAGAGAAGCAAGCTCCCCACTGAGCAGGAAGCTCAGGGCTCCATCCCAGGGCTTGATCCCAAGAATCTGGGACCATGACCTGAGCCAAAGGCAGAAACTTAAGCAACTGAGCCACCCAGGTGCCTCAGATCAAACCCAATTTTTAAAAATCATTATAGGACTAAAGAAAGATTATAAAAGGCACTATTAGCATATTTTCTCTGACAGTCAAATCGACATGCAAATGCACCCATCACACACAGGTTAGTCTCTGGGCAATAAAGCTGTGGAATTAATACTCTGCCATTACTACATAATCCAATCATTAATTGACATCCAAGGAGGTAGATAAATGGTCTGTTTTCCTTTTGTTACTTTTAATTCTTACCCACTCCTTCTTAAGACAGACACAGACACCGGAAATGTCAAAAGAAAAAAAGAACAATAATTTATTCCAAGTGTAGCATTTGCATTTAAAATATGCACATATGCTTTTTCAGAAGAGAAGGGCTGAATGGCATAATTGAGCTGTGTGGTACTACTCAAGATATTGAAAGTTATGTTTCAAATGATACTTCACAGAAGCACAGAAAAATAAAACCAACAGAAATACTTACTTTCCCCTCCATGAATGTTTTGTTGTATAGAAACATGCCAAATCTTTGTTTTCCCTAATTATGTTCATTTTGTGCCGAAACCTGGAAGATAAAAATATGGCTGGATTTAGTACAGTTATCCTTCGAGTTTTTCCTTAATTTCCCATCCATACTTCCAGAGCCTGCCATATAGTACTGATTTTAAGGAACAAATTCTTCCATGAAACCATAAGATTTTAGTGGACAGGCACTGGTCTGTTCACCTTGCTGCCATAGACTTTAGCACACCATATTGTGATTATCTGCTCCCCTCCACTACACTGAGTTTCTTAAGGACAAGAATTGTCCTCAACATTCCAAAAACAAAGAATCTAATAAGAAATGTTTAAGTAAATGAATCTTTAACTCTCACATTACCAAAAAAAAGGCTTGACACAATATCAGCACCTAAAAATCGGCCAAGTATCAAACCAATTCCAAAAGGCTTTTGTTGAGCTACTGTCAGTAGTCACTGTCACTGTAAAGGACACCCACTATAAATACAATTTAACTTAAAAAGAGCAACATTTTAATTACAAAAGTAATGCATGTCCATAGTAAAAAATCTAAAATGCTCATAAAGTAAATTCCAGCATGCAAAGTAATCATTCTAGCCTCCCTTCTTCTATTTAGAATTAGCTTTTTAAAAAAAAAAAAAAAAAAAAATTTAATTAAAAAAAAATTAAGATTGTCAATTGTACTGCTTAAGCCTGTTTTCACACAATATTAATCTTCTTCTGTGGAATTAAATATTCTTTGAAAAAGTGATTTTTTAAGGCTATATGGTATTCCATTGTATGAATATACACTAGGACAATGCTACTTAAGGTGTAACCGCAAACATCAAGCTAAGTACAGAAACTGACAGTAAGTGTTTAGAAACCTTTATAGCAGTTTGGTGAGTGAATTCCTCTGGTTGAAGAGTATATAGACCAAACAGTTCAGGACTCTGAACTTGTGTGATGAATCACATGGTAATAGCTTCCTACCAGAGGGACAATGTCACATGTCATCTTTTAAAATTAGTTTACTTGGGATCCCTGGGTGGCGCAGCAGTTTGGCGCCTGCCTTTGGCCCAGGGCGCGATCCTGGAGACCCGGGATCGAATCCCACATCAGGCTTCCGGTGCATGGAGCCTGCTTCTCCCTCCGCCTGTGTCTCTGCCTCTCTCTCTCTCTGTGACTATCATAAATAAATAAAAAAATAAAATAAAAATAAAATAAAAACAAAAAACAAAACAAAAAATAAATAAATAAAATTAGTTTACTGACTGTAGCCCAAAAGTATATGAAATCCAGAACCCACTTACTTCATGAAAAAAATTAAATTTAGCTAATTGTACAGGATAAATATTAGAACTGTTTACTAATGAAAAGACTGATAAATGTTGAAAATACTACATAATTTGTTTCATACTGCATAAAAGCTAAAAATGAATAGGTCATTTATTTCTTCTTTTGTGACTTGACTATCTCTCCCTACCCTTAATTAGAAACCTACTTTAAAAAATATCAGATACTTGGGACACCTGGGTGGCTTAGCAGTTGAGCGTCTGCCTACGGCTCAGAGTGTGATCCTAGGGTCCTAGGATTGAGTCCAACATCAAGCTCCTCAAGGGGAGCCTGCTTCTCCCTCTGCCTATGTCTCTGCCTCTCTCTGTGTGTCTTTCATGAATAAATAAAATCTTAAAAAAAAAATATTGGATACATACCAAAGTGTCAATGCACACTAAATAGTTGGAATTATGGTTCCAACCATATTATGGTTCACACTGGTCTAATTTTTTTTTGGTCTAATTTTTTTTAATCAGCAAGTATTTTTTAAAAAATTTGAATAAAACTATTTTCATTTAAAAACATTTTTATAACAGCTTTTTGAGATGTAATTCACACACCATAGAATTCACCCTTCTTAAGTGTACAATTCAGAGGTTTTTAGTATGTTCAGAGTTTTACAACCGATACTGTTTTACATTTTTGTCACCCCAAAAAGAAATCCTGTTAGAGGAGTCACTCCTCCTTCCCACTCACTCCCAGCCCCTGGCAACCACTAATCTACTTTCTCTTACTATGGATTTGCCTATTTTAGACATGTCATATCAATGAATCCTACAAAATGTGGTCTCTGTGACTGCCTTCTTTCATTTAGCATGACATTTTCAGAGTTCATCCATACAGTGGCATGGATTCATTTCCTTCTATTGTATAGATATACCACATTTGTTGATCAGTTGAGACTCATTCGTGTTGCTTCTACTTTTTGGTTATTATGAATCATGCTGCTACAAATATTTGTACAAATACGTTTTTCTCTGGAGTATATATATACCTGCCTGGCAAAAACATTTTAAAAGACACCTCTATTTTGAAATTGCTTTATTTCTACTACTTGTTTTTGTATTAGCAAAGTGGCAAGGGCCTCTATACTCTTATGTAGAATACTCTTCCCCTACCTACATGGCTCACATGTCCTTCAAATCTGCATTCAAATGGCACTTTTATGAGGCCTACCCTAACTATCCTGTTATAAATTGTCATCACTTTCCTCATTCTACACTTTCAATTCCCTCTGACTCCTGCTTATTTTTCCTCTATGGCACCTTTCATTGTCTAATGTGTAATCTATTATCTCTCTAATCCTGCTACCGTATTCAGAGAGAAGCATTTTTGTCTATGAAGCTCATTTATAAGTACACACACACACACACACACACACACACACACACACCCAGAGCCTGCAAGAGTGCCTGACACAAAACAGGTGCTCAATGAGTATTTGAGTGAATGAATGAAAGAAATGCAGCAATCCCATGGGAAATTCTGATGTCCACTTTAAACTTCATGTTCTAACAAGTACTCTTTTTTTTTTTTTTTTTTTTTTACAAGTACTCTTAAGATTTTGTCAAATCTTCTGAAAAAGCATCAACTCATGCTCCGAGGAATAAGAGAACCACAAGTAAGAGCAAGGTTAGGGAAACCTTTACTGTTACTAGAGAGGAAATTACAGTCAACTGACATCTTCCTACTAGTGTGTATGGAGACAGCTAAATATAGTCCTGACAGTTGGTACGTTTTGTTTGTTTTTTTCCTGGATTGTGTATCTAAGACGAAATAGACAGCCAACTAAGACTTATTAAAACCAGCAACATTTTCCCTGCCTTCTAAATCATTTGCAGTAAATGATACTGCTGAAAAGAAACTTAGGTAGGATCTCTAGAATATGCCAAAATAATAAAAAATATAGGTCTACAGATGTTATCTTTCCATTAGATATACTACAACTGAAGACTGGAATAAGAGAATAAAAAAGGAGGATAAAAAAGGCAACGGCCGATATTAAGAGTGGAGTTTGGATTGCTAGTCCATAACTTATGATATCTGAATGATAGGCTCTGTACCAAGACCTATCTTAGAAAAACGGTTAAGAAAATGTACTTGAGTGAAGATACCATTAAAAAACTTTAAATTTAAAATGGAAGTGAGAGAAAAATAGTAAAGACATAAAATGATAGCTCCAAAGAACTTAAAGCATGACCCAGGAGGGTGATAAAAACCCTGAAGTTGACTTCATAGGTATCACTGATTTGGGGGAATATGTAACTCAAATGGATCTTTTATTTATTTTTTTTGTTTAAAGATTTATTTATTAATGAGAGACACACAGAGAGAGAGACAGAGACAGAGGCACAGGCAGAGGGAGAAGCAGGTTCCATGCAGGGAGCCCGACGTGGGACTCGATCCTGGGACTCTAGGATCACGCCCTGGGACGAAGACAGGTACTAAACCGCTGAGCCACCCAGGGATCCCCTCAAATGGATCTTTTAGTAGGGGAAATATAACAAGTTTACATCAAGAATGCTTATCTACAACTTTCTGAAGACCTAGGAACTTGGTGGTGATTGAAAGCAGCACCAAACTCTAGAGATTTCTTAGGATAGATCAAAGAAGGAAGGAAGAAAAGACCTAACATACACATTAATTATTAAACTAACAGAAGATATACAAATGGCCAACAGGTATATAAAAAGATGTTTGATGTCACTATCAGAGAAATGCAACTCAAAAGCATGAGAGGGGGTGCCTGGGACTCTCGATCCCGGGGTTGTGAGTTCAAATCCCTCATTTGGTGTGGAGATTACCAAAATATAAATATTTATATTTATATAAATATATTTTACTTATTTATATAAGTAAAAATCTTTTTTTAAAGGCATATTATTTCATACGTGTTACAATAGCTATTGTCAAAACAAACAAAAAACCCCAAAAGACAACAAGTTTTGGCAAGGATGTAGAGAAACTGAATACTGTTTAGTGGGAATATAAAATGGTGTAGGCAGTACAGAAAACAGTATGGAAGTTCCTAAAAATTAAAATTAGAACTACCAGATGATCCAGCAATCAAATTTCCACATATTTACTCAAAAGAACTGAAATTAGAAATCTTGAAGAGGAATACTCATTGAAGCATTTTTCTCTTAAAAGCCAAGATGTGGAAACAACTATAAGTCCATCAAAGGATGAATGAATAAAAAAATGTGGCATACACATAAAATGGAATATTCCTCAGTCTTGAAAAAGAAGGAAATCTTGCAATATGCAACACAGGTGAACTTTGGGGGGGGACATGATGCTTGAAGTTAGTCCAGAAGGGCAAATACTGTGTGACTACATGCAATTATATGAGTTATAGTCATATAGTCAAACTCACACAAACAGAGAGTAGAATGGTGGTTGCCAGGAACTGGGATGTACTGGAAATGGGAAGTTGCTAACCAATGGGTATAAAGTTTCAGTTGTACAGGATGATTAAGTTCCAGAGATCTGCTCTACAACATGGTGCCTATAATTAACAATACTGTACTGCACATTTAGAAACCTGTTAAGAGGACAGATCTCATGTTAAGTGTTCTTACCACAATAAAATAAAATTTAAGAAAATTTTAAAATAAACTACTGATTACTTGGTCTGGTAGAAAAGATATCATGCAGATAACCATATTGACAGAAAAATACAATATAAGATTAAAGAAGTACTTCAATTCTCTGGACATCACTAGAAGCTCCTATGGCCAAAATCAGCACACCTGACAATTATCTCTAATATTTTAGGAAGCAACAAGTGATATTGCTATTGTGCATCCAATTCTGAATAACCACCTCCAAAAAAGGCTAGTAAAATGGAGGTGCTCTCTTTAGAAGAAAATTATTTCACTATCTGAAAAGCTTGCCTTCAGCCATGTTATATATAGGCAGAGGTATATTTGAGAGGCAAGAAAGGGAGGAGACACCTAAGTAACCAAGTCAACTCCAGAAATAATGGGATAATTCAGTGCTATTTATTGCTAGTGTCTGCATAGCTTCATAATAGAAATCAGGATAATCCTTTTTTTTGAGCCCTCAGTAAAGATTAGCTTGAAATTGGGGAGGCACGGTGACTCTAAAAAAAATGACTTAAGAGACATCCTGAAATTATGCAAAAACTAGGTTTCTTTGAGTATTCATCGTGTATTAATGATTTGGCCAGGCTCTGACTATGCATTTATCTACCTACCTCATTTCATCTCCATAACATCACTATAGTACAGATCTGATGAACCCATTTTATTGACAAGAAAATTGTAGAGAATTTATATCACTTCTCCCAGGGCACATTGCTGGTAAGTAGCAGGGCCAGACTTTGGACTCAATCTGCTTAACTCTACACTCTATGTATTTAACCTAAGCAATAAAACCTTCCGTCAAATTTAGGAACTCAAAATAAATTCATCCTGACCATGTAATTACAGATGTATTATCTGACCACACATTCCTGGATTAATTTAGAACCAGTTCCAATTATTACTTTCACACAATTTCAAACAATGAAACAAACTGCCATATTCAACACA
The DNA here is from genome assembly GCF_048418805.1 of Vulpes vulpes. Classification (NCBI taxonomy): domain Eukaryota; kingdom Metazoa; phylum Chordata; class Mammalia; order Carnivora; family Canidae; genus Vulpes; species Vulpes vulpes. The sequence continues at coordinate 79,984,975 of NC_132790.1, read as the reverse complement.
AGGCAAAAGAAATAAAAGAAAATGCAAGGCTCCAAGGCTGAAATACTCTACCATCTAAAAATAAACTTTTAAAAATTAATTTCTATAGATAAGCTTTAAAAAGATTTTTAAATAAAGTGTTCAAAACAAACATGACAGAAGTTTGCCACCAATATGATTCCAGGATAGTCTTCAAGGAGCCCTCAATAACAGAAAAAATATTACTTTAACACTGAACTTTTAAAACAACCAGATTAATGAGATCTGAGGCTGGGACCTACTTCCCAACAGCATAATACTAACTTCTCCAAATTTTCAGGTAAAATCTATTTTATATTCCCAATAAAACCTTAACCACTTTGATGCAGTCATTTCATCTGATGAAGGCAACTGGTCTGAAAATTGCACTAACTCTTTCAGACCATGAAGATACTCCCAAACACAAAACTCAGTAGTGGACAATGGCAATACACAAATATCAGAAAAATGCAGAAGAAATAGGATAAGAATATTCTGTACTATGTATCATTCAAAATGAGACTTGGAACAACTTTAAGGAAACCACTGGGAAATGAGTGAAAGCAAAACTGAGGTGGGGGGTCCTCCAAGTACAGTGTTCAAGTGATGATTTAATCTGGCAACTCAAACTTAGAATACCTCCCTGTAGCATAGGTACCAGACTACACTAAACTAATCAATGACTGGCACAAAAAGCTACATTAATATGCGCACTAAACTAGTTTTAGTATTCAATCTATCATCAAGGTAAGTGAGGTAGTGAATTTTTTAAATGTTACTTATGGCTGAACACTGATTAGTAATAACTGCCATTTGCTAGCTGTGTAACTCTCAAGAAAAGCTTCCTAAACTCAGAATCACAGACCATCTATGAAAGAGAGACAACAGCATTTGTGACAAAGGGCTTCGGTGAGGACTAAATGAGATTAAGTAAAGGGGAGAGTGTGATGCTTGGCTCAGAATAAGCACTCAAAAATATATTTTTTAAAGATTTTATTTGATAGAGAGAGAAAGCATGAGGGGGTGGGGGCAGTGGGAGAGGGAGAAGCAGACTCCCAAATGAGTAGGAAGCCCCATGTGGGGCTCAGTCCCAGGACCCCTGGATCATGACCTGAGAAGACAGACGCTTAACTGACTGAGCCACCCAAGCACTCAAAAACATGGACTACAATCCTAATAGTTATTACTGTACTTTAAATATACCACCCTAGATATGAAATAATTGTTTCCTATCTATGATTACCTCTCTCACTTTCAGGCTTACAGGGCCCTGTATCTCTCTTAAAGCTTCTTGGGCGGGAAAGTTAAAACTATTACTTAATCATAAATCTTTTAATTTCAATCCTTATACTATTTATTCAATGTATATCACCAACAAATATCAGCTAGGATTTCTACTTTCAAAAGTAGAGTGTTTGGCAGCCCAGATGGCTCAGCGGTTTAGCACCACCTTCAGCCCAGGGCCTGATCCTGGAGACCGGGGATCAAGTCCCACGTCAGGCTCCCTGCATGGAACCTGCTTTTCCCTCTGCCTGTGTCTCTGCCTCTCTGTGTGTGTCTCTCATGAATAAATAAATAAAATCTTTAAAAAAAAAAAAAAAAGGTGTTTTGGGATGCCTGGGTGGCTCAGCAGTTGGGCGTCTGGCTTCGGCTCAGGTCATGATCCCGGATCTGGAGTCCCCCATCGGGCTCTCTGCAGGGGGCCTGCTTCTCCCTCTGCCTGTGTGTGTCTCTGCCTCCCTCTGTGTCTCTCATGAATAAACAAATAAAAATCTTTTTTTAAAGAAAGTGTTTTATTGCTTTAATCAGTACTCATATTTTTCACCTGCTAATTCAAAAATAATAGCGATACATATTTAAGCTGTGTTGAATATATAAGGGTGTCATTATTTAATATCCATTGTTATTTTATTCTTTACAATTTATCTTATCTAAGAATGTTTATAAAAGAAATAAATAAGGACACCTGGGTGGCTCAGTCGGTTAAGTCTGACTCTTCATTTTGGCTCAGGTCATGACCTCAGGGTTATGAGACTGAGCCCCACTTCAGGCTCTGCACTGGGTATGGAGCCTGCTTAGGATTCTCTGCATGTTTCTTTAATAAGCTCTGAAAGTGTTTCTAAAATTGTTCGGGCAGCGTGGGTGGCTCAGCGGTTTAGTGCCACCTTCAGCCCAGGGTGTGATCCTGGAGACCCGGGATTGAATTCCACGTCAGGCTCCCTGCATGGAGCCTGCTTCTCCCTCTGCCTCTCTGCGTCTCTCTCTCATGAATAAATACATAAAAATCTTTAAAAAAATAAAATAAAATTGTTGTTCATAGGCAAAAACTCTTAAGCGACCATAATTCCCACTAATCGTGAAGAAAAATATACAAAACTTCCAGTATCAAGCAGCTCAAGCATCAAGCAGGCAATTGCAATAACAGTCATTTATAGGCACATTCTCTAAACAGCAATGAACTGTCCAACTAAAAAAATGTGAAACTTGTTGGATGATATCTTAGTAGCAGCTCCATCATCAGCACTTGCCACCCTGCCAGTTGTTAAGATGTATTCAACAAGTTAGCAAGAATTTACCTGTTCAAACTAATTATTGATTAAATACCATCCCCTTTGGGGCACCTGGGTGGCTCAGTCAGTTAAATGTCTGCCTTTGGCTCAGGTCATGATCTGTTCCTCTCAAGATGCTTTCGAACATTCAGGTCCTGGGATGAGCCCTACATCAGGTTCCCTGCTTAGCAGGGAGTCTACTTCTTCCTCTCTCTCTCTGTCCCTCCTGCCAGCTTGTGCTCACTTGCATACTCTCTCAGTAAATTAAAAAAAAAAAAAAAAAATCATCTCCTTCATTCCTACAATAGTGCTCCACTTCAAATTCTCAGACTTACCCCTCCTTATTTTTTTGATGAGAAAAACACAAGTTTACATATCCTTTATAACTCACATTGAAAGCATCTCTAATTTTAGTTGGTTTCTCACCTGTTTTCATTCTCTATCTATCCTATTATACTACCAACAGAGCATTTTTGCAACTTCACAGTTTGTTCTTTTGAAAGAAGTATTCTAGGGGTTAAAAAGTCAAATTCAGGGCAACACAGTCATTTTGGCAAGATTCACCCTATTCATTGAATTCCCTTGCTTCATGCTTTCGAACATTTAATGTTCTCACATTCTCTAATTTATTACTGGCAGTAAAACTGGCAATCCATTTAAGATAATCTATGAATGAGAATCATCTTTCAGAAGATATGATTTTGACACAAAACCACAGGATTTGAGAGTCCACTAAGCAGGAGTCTACACCAGACTGATAATAAGAACAAAAACCAGGTTGAAAGGCATCAACACTACAGGCACCCAAGCAGATTACAGCCAAGCTATAAGCAAAAGAATTTGCACACATAGCAAAACTAAGTGTATGTGCAAGTCTTATGTTAAGTAAAAACAGAGCCCTCATTTAGCCAGAGATGAGTGCGTATGCTCAGAAAAATACAGATCTTCCTTGATGTACTATGGAGTTATGTCCTGATAAGCCCATTGTAAGCTGAAAATGTATTTAATACACTTAGCTTACTGAACATGATAGCTTAACCTAGCCTACCTTAAATGTGCTCAACTTGTATTAGCCTACAGTTGGACGAAATCATCTAATATAATGCCTATTTTATAACAAAGTACTGAACATCCCATGTGATTCACTGAATACTGTACTGAAAGTGAAAAAACAAAACTGTCATAAGTCTATCAGTTGTTCACCCTTGTGACCACAGGGCAGAGAGCTGCAGCTCACTGCCATTGCCCAGCATCACAAGAGTATGGTACCACACAGCACTAGCCTGAGAAAATATCAAAATTCAAAGTACAATTTCTACTGAATGCATACCACTTTCACACTATCATAAAGTTGAAAGATTTTAAGTCAAACTATTATTAAGATGGGGACCATCTGTGATACATTAGTGAATTAAATGAAGGAAATGGCTTTAATAAAGGCTACCTGCCTTTAAAGCATGCATTTTGCATGACCCACTAATTTTTACACAATTACAACAACTTGGAGTGAGCAAATAAGATACTAATTTTTCCACTTTGCGTCTGTTAACATGAAGAGATAATTCTGCTCTCAAATAATGTATTAAAACATTAATTTGTCTTGAAATGTATTAAAAAATAAGATGGACAGAAAGATGGATATATATAATAAAGCAAATAAAGTAATTTTTAAATTTTTTTTAATTTATTCATGAGAGACACACACAGAGAGAGAGGCAGAGACATAGACAGAGGGAGAAGCAGGCTCCATGCAGAAAGCCTGATGTGGGACTTGATCCCAGGACCCCGGGATCATGACCTGAGCCAATAGTAGACTCTCAACCACTGAGCCACCCACTCATTCCCAAGTACAGTAAATGTTAATGTAAAAATCTTGGGAGAGGAGTATAGGAGTATGTAATGTAAAGTTCTTTCAATTTAGCTGTAGATGAAAAACTTATTTGGGGAGAATTGCATTTACCTTTATTTTCTGACCAAGCTCTCCTATCATAGAAATGCTATTTTTCTGCTACAATGTGACACTATACCTGAAAATATGGTATACAGACACATGATAGTCACATGGCAGGAATTTATTAACTTAATATTTCCTCATACAACTTATACCCTATTAAAAATGCAGGGAGAAGGAGAACCACAAAGCTAAAACAAAGGCTAATCTTGAAAGATTAGCAAAGGCTAACCAAAGAGACAATCACTTAATACTAGCTTCTTACAAGCCTTCTTTCGAGACACCGGGGTGGCTCAGCAGTTTAGCACCTGCCTTTGGCCCAGGACTTAATCCTGGGGTCCCGGGACTGAGTCCCACATCCGGCTCACTGCAGGGAGCCTGCTTCTCCCTCTGCCTATGTCTCTGCCTCTCTCTGTGTGTCTCTCTCATGAATAAATAAATAAAATCTTAAAAAAAAAAAAAAGCCTTCTTTGATTTGTAACTGGATTCAAAATCTGAGTGAATTACATCACTAGGCTAGTTCTGTTTCAAATAAAATGTAAAAATATAAATAGTTAATGATCCAATTTTAGATGTGCTGCTGAAGAGAGGACAAAATATAGTTAACAGAACATTAATTTTTACCCTGATTAAAAAGCTACAACCAGACTTAGATAGAATATGCCCTGTACAGGGGAAACCTGATATAAACTTTAACCCTCTTTTTAATCTTTAACTTCATGTTTTAATATATAACACAAGTATAGACAAAAGCATTTCCTTCAAAAAATAACAAATCAGTATGCGTAATGTGTATAATACCTACTGTACAGGGGTCTTTAAACAACTATAAAATAGACCACAAAGTAAGGTTTTAATACATCCTATCTTAGATTTCTAAAAGCATTGAAGAACCCACTAACTCCAGAGATAAATGTGGTTGGAGAGGAAAGCCAGTGGTACTATCAAATGTCAGCTGACAATCTTATCTCTAAATAATTGCTCAGAAGTTAGAATACAGAAACCTTTGCACTGTCTGCCACATTAAAATGAACTTTTATTTTTTTTTATATATTTTTTTTAAATTTTTATTTATTTATGATAGGCACACAGTGAGAGAGAGAGAGAGGCAGAGACACAGGCAGAGGGAGAAGCAGGCTCCATGCACCGGGAGCCCGACGTGGGATTCGATCCCGGGTCTCCAGGATCGCGCCCTGGGCCAAAGGCAGGCGCCAAACCGCTGCGCCACCCAGGGATCCCTAAAATGAACTTTTAAATACTTCCACCACCACAGGGTAGGGCAAAATAATTTATGATCCATCTCTCCATTCTTTTTAAAAAATCTGTTCCTTTCCCATTAGAAATCAGATATACATTTATGAAATAAAAGGGCAAGGGAAACTCAAAAGGAATTCCTAAATCTGAAGAAACATTTTTAATAGTATCTTAAGGGCGCCTGGGTGGCTCAGTTGGTTGAGCATCTGCCTTTGACTGGGTCATTGATCCCAGGGTCCTGGGATGCTAGAGTCCCACAATCAGGCTCCTTGTTCAGCGGGGAGCCTGCTTCTCCCTTTCCCTCTGCCTGATGCTCCCTCTCTGCTTGTGCTATCAAACAAATAAATAAAATCTTAAGAAAAAAACAGTATCTTAATTGGGGGAGGGGCAAGCATAAATATCACAGCAGTTAATTTTGTCCCTTCCTATTCAATATAAATATTGAAAGAAATGTCTTTACATTTTAATCACATGTATGCTGATTTTATCTGAGGGAATAATTCTTACTTCTCACAAAATAGACCTCTATCTGTTGTAATCACAAAAAGTTTGTTTTCCAAGAAAGATGCATGAATTTGACTCTCCTTTCCAAAATGAAAAAATGCTTTGAAATACTCATCTAAATATTTACCAAGCAAATGTGTTTAAGCAATTCTGTGAAATCAATGCTATGATCATTGACATAGTTTTAGTTTGTACACATAGAAGATTTTGAGACCTAATTTCTATTTCATCTTTAAAGCTAACTTGGTTCATGCAAGAACAAAATATACTAGTTCAATAAGTTCTTCAGCTCACAAACAGGTACTTAATAATCTTGCTCTATTACACTAAATAGATCCTAATGGGTAAAAGAGATTTTTAATCGCCATGTTTTAACTTGTTGCTGTTTTTTCTATCACTGTAGTGAATGTATAATGGAGGACTAAATTTCCTAAGTATATTACAAATACATCTTAGAGGAAGTTTTATAGTAAGGGCTCTAATAGGCAAACACAGTATTAAAAGACAAGGAGCTTAGGCTACTACGATTTCCCTTTAACCCAATACAAAATAGCAAAAAACATGTAGGTTTCTCCTTTGGCTCTTTCTGAAATGTCCCTGTTATTCCTAACGCTGCCATAGTTCTTCAGATTTTACAGAACACCCCCAAATCTACCAGTTAAAAAAAAAAAAAAAAAAGGAAAATTCCACTTTTAAAATTAAACCCAGCAGATCTAAGTTTGGGGGGAAGGAATGGTTTTATCTACTCTAGGATTTGGTAAACATCCAAAATACACTCTGTATCTTAACTAGAAGTTTGAGGGGGAGAGAAACCTCATAGCACTAGATGACTAATGAATACATGTCTAAAAATCATGTATAAGAATTTAAATTTTACTATAATTAGCACAGAATTTATGAAATATCAGGAAAAATCTCCTATATTCATAACCTTATCAATCCTTCCATTATGTTCTGGCAACTATACTTGACAAAAATCAAAACATTTAGGTAATTATTTTAGATTGCTTTGGGGTTTTGTTTTTGATCTGTTCATCAAAGACCAAATTTTTACTCATCAACTGCACAGAGATACTACCAGTGGCCATGCACTAAATACGTGAACACTGCTTAGGTGTGTGGTCTACTTTTAAGGGCAACTTAGAATGCTGCAACTATAAAATCCCATTGAATGTAGACTTTGTTGTTTTAGAGATCACTATTCTTAATAAGCAGTTTATAAAAGTGCAAGTAAAATTCAAATATGCAGGCTGCTGAATAAAGTTAAGGGCCTGTGAAAACTACTAGCAAATTATGTTTATCTTTACTGATAAAGATTTTGCTGAACCACACTTAATATCTTAGTAAAGATGATCACAACCATGTTGGTTTACATTACTTATTACAAAAATATTCCCCAAATCAGTGATTCTCAAAGGAGTTTCCACAATTAGAAATCACTCCATACTACAAGAGATGTTACTGATTGGCATGTGCTGAGCATGTGAAAACTGCTGAAGCAGAAAAATGTGTTGAGCACCACACTACAATTTTAAAGTAATGGTTGGGGCAGGATGCTGCCCTAAGAGACACTATGACTAGAAACATTACAGTAGGGGCACCTGGTTGGCTCAGTCGATTAAGCGTTGACCTTCAGCTCAGGTCATGCTCCCAGGATCCTGGAATCAAGTTCTACATTGGGCTCCCCACGCACCAAGGAGTCTGTTTCTCCCTCTCCCTCTGCTTCTCCCTGGGTTCATGCTCACATGTGTGCTCTCTCACAAATAAATAAAATCTTAAAAAAATAAAACTACAGTACTCCCCACTTATCCACAGGAAATGTGCTTCGAGACCTGAGTGGATGCCTGAAACCACATACTATCAAATCCCCTATCACTCTCTTTCCCTAAACATACATACCTAGAATAAAGTTTAATTTATAAGTTAGGTACAGTAACATATTAACAAGATAAAACAATTATAACAATATACTGCAATAAGTTATGTGAATGCGGTCTCTCTCAAATTACCTTATTGTACAACAGTTACTAAGCCTTAAGATAAAATATCTATGTGATGAGATTATATGAGGTAACATAGACACTGCCATAGCATTAGGAGACCACTGACCTGACAATTCATTAGAAGGATTACCTAACTCTGCATCTCTATTGACCTCAAAACCTGAACTGTGAAAAGTGAATAAGGAGTGACCACTCTACTATGATTTAATAGATGGGGCTAGATACACCTCAATGTACAATACAGATCCATGGGCTGAAGAACTACCCTCAACTGACTTTCAAATATCCAACTGGGCATTCACATAGATAAAAATTCATTTATAACTAATCCCAATTTTAATTCTGTATTAAATACAAATCACAAAATATGCTTCGCAGAGTTTAACATGCATAGAATTTTCTAGGAATCCACCTATCATGTAAATGGGGAGACCATCTTCTTGGGTTTTGTTTGACAGTGTCTATTATTTTGTCTTCATTTTTGAAAAAATATTTTTGCTCTTTTTTCTTTCAGTACTTTAAAGTTGTCACCCAATTATCTACTTGTTTGCACTGTTTCTCTGGGGGTTTTTGTTTTGTTTTTTTAAAGATTCCTATTTATTTATTTATTCATGAGAGACAGAGAGATGCAGAGACACAGGCAGAGGGAGAAGCAGACTCCATGGAGGGAGCCCGATGCAGGACTCGATCCCAGGTCTCCAGAAATCAGGCCCTGGGTCAAAGGTGGCACTAAACCGCTGAGCCACCCAGACTGCCCTGTTTCTGTTTTATTAACTCTCTTCCTCTGTATAGATTTCTCTTTTAGCTATCTTCAAGATTTTCTGTCCTTTGTTCACATCACTATAAATATGATGTCAAGGTAAGTTTTGTTTGGATGAGGGGGGCGGGATTTACCTTCCTTGGTATTATCTAAGCTACTGGATCTGTGGTTTGATGTCTGTCATTAATTTTGGAGATTTTTCTATTATTTCCTCAAACATTTCAATATTTATTCTCTTTTCTCTTGTGAGATTCCAATCATTTATATATTAAAATGATATATAAATATATCTATCCCCAAGCTCTAGGGTGTTTCATTTTAACTTTTGTGTGTCAGTTAGGTAATTTCTTCTACCTTCACTGATTCTTTCCTTGGCTATGTCAATTCTGATAAGTCCAAAAGCATTCTTCATTTCTTTACTGTGTAATAATAACTCTAGCATTTCTTTTTATTCTGATAGTTTCTATCAGCTGTAATTACCCACCTGATCTTGCATGTTGCCCCCTCTTCTGTTCAACCTTTAACATATAGTAATTTCAAATCCCCTAGCAGATAACAGCATCTATATTAATCTAAGTATACTTCTGATTACTGCTTTTTCTCGAGAAATTTTTGCCTTTTTGTACGCCTTATAATTTTTGGTTGAAAACTTGACATGTATAGAACAGTAAAGACTGAGGTAAATGATTTTTGTGGCTGGAAATGGGCACATCTTTTCTTAACTAGGTCTTTAGTGCAGGGTTTGTGTTCATCTGTTTAGGAATTGGGCTAGATTTATGATTTGCTGTTGCTATGGTTATTCTCAGTGCACCACAGGCTTCAAAAATCTGCAAAATAGTGCCTATGGTGGGGGATGGTTTACTAAAGCAAAGTCTATTTGATTCTCTGTGCTGTGCCTCTTGGCATGATATTGTTCCTAGTAATATTCTGCATTCACTTGTTATTCAAAACTTCTTAGAGTGGCAGGGAGTGGAGATACAGTCTTTGTAGTTCCGATTAAGGTTCAGTCGTAGGTATATACTGTATCCCTGGATCTCAGGGGTGTGATCCTCTTATTCATCCTGGCTGCATTTTAACCTCAGTACCCCTCCTGGAGAAGATTCTTTCCCCTTTTCTTGTTTTGCCCCAGCTCAATGAATGCTCACCAACAGAGCCAGCAGGGATGCCCTTCCCTTCACAGATTAAGATTTTTGTTCCATAAAAGAGACAAAGAGATAGAGTTTTGTGCCCCCCTTGAAAGCTGTGCTGCTTTTCGCCTCCTATATCAGCACCACAACAGACCCCAAGGACTGCTCATGGTTCTTTCCAATCTTTTTTCTTTTTCTTTCTTTCTTTCTTTCTTTCTTTCTTTCTTTCTTTCTTTCTTTCTTTCTTTCTCTCTCTCTCTCTCTTTCTTTTTCTTTCTTTCTTTCCAATCTTTTCTAAGAATGCCCAGTGAGTTTGTGGAGAAAGACCTTGGAAAAAGGTACACTCGGCCTTCATCAGCCTGTCAATTATTCAAGCTGAACTCTTCTCACCAGTGTTATGTCCAATGAATGTGAAACTGAATTCATGTCTACTCTCTCCCCTTAAATTCTAGGCCAGTGGTTTGCTCTGTGACCTCAGTTCTTTAGCAGGTGTCAAAAAAAGTCAAGAATTTGGGTGTCTAGGTGGCTCAGGTCATGATCCTGGGGTCCTAGGATCAAGTCCCACACCATGCTCCCTGCAAGGAGCCTGCTTCTCCCTCTGCCTATGTTTCTGCCTCTCTCTCTCTCTCTCATGAATAATAAATAAAATCTTAAAAAAAAAAAAAAAGGTCAAGAATTTAAAGTGAGTCCCATTCTTTTTTGGTGCAACAGTGAGAGCAAAGCTTCTTTTATCCCAAGACCGGAGTCAGAAGGTGGTTATATAAAAACTATCTCCTGATAATAGAACAGGTGTTACAAACTGTTTGAAATGAAAATGGGGTCTTTATTGGGTTCCATGAAGTTGAGAAACAGTGATTCAAATGATTTCTTTCTAAACAACTCCCCTTTAACCACTGCTAAATTACAGTCAACATTTAGGCCTAAAACTATTAGCAACCAAATCCTTGCTATAGTTTATCTGCACAGCCTTGCTTCTATTTTACTAATTTTAAGTACCTCAATCAGAGAAGCAGGGGAAAGGTAAGTGCTATGAAAAAAATCTCAAAATCACCTGTGTAAACAGAAATGGTTAAGGAATTGAGCCAAATTAGTTAAAACAGATCTTTTAATTTCAACTGTAATTTAGTATGTATTGAGAACCAGATTCCGCTATCAAGCTTTTTACAAATTTAATGAAGTCAGCATTGTTACAGTCTACCTTGGCAACTAGCTTCTATTTATTTGTGGATAAAGTTAAATTCTTATAAATAACTCCTGCTTTCCGTGATTCCTTAACTTTTGCATTGATAATGCTTATATAGTTTAGCCCATTTACTACTGTCACTTTAGAAAAAGAGGAACATCCATTGCCTCCCAGTGGAATACAAATGGTGGTATTTTCCATGAACTAGACTAGAGACTTAAGGTTCTTGACATTCCTATCTCTTAATAACCCTCTGACTATTCTTTTCCTCCCTTAATATGTTCTACTTCCTGTTTTCAAACTAGGAATACAGTGTAACATTTTCTAAACAGGACTTATGCCCCATGGTGACATTAATGGCAGAAGCCAAGTTTGAGATATAGCTGCTTAAACATTGTTTCATAATACATTTAAAATGTTAACAAAGTTTTAGCTGACATGCTAAATTCAGTCAAACAATACAGCACTTTCCAAAACCAAAGAAATGTGAATCAAGTCTTTTTTGAATAGCCAGTTTCTTACGGGTAGTTTTCAAATTTTCTTTTTCTTTTTTTTTTTTAATTTTTAGGGCAAGTCCTATTTCAGATTCCCATAGACTCTCAGAGTCCTGATGATATACTACAAAACCTGACCACTGTAATTTCCTCAAACTCTGCAGATGGCACTTTCAAACCTAGAAATCGATCAGATCCATAGAGTAAGAAAGAAAATACAGTAAGAAAGACAATCACTGGGGCAGACTCTCAAAATTTTTTTTTTTTTTTTTTTTTTTTTTTTTTTGCGAAAACATTATACTCCCAAGAGACTCTAAATAACCCTACAGCGCAAAGCCCTCCATAGGGGAGGTAAAAGCATCAAGCGGAGGCCCTCCTGTTTGAAGGAAATCACAGTAGGATAAAAAGGGGAAAAGTAGAGAAGAGAGAAATCATCACTTTCGAGAGAGACCACAGCCACGTTGGGGGGGGGGGGCTTTTTTTTAACGCCTCCCTCCCCCGAACAACTGGAAAATGAAACAATCTAAAGACATCAACTGATAAAAAAAAACAACAACAACCAACACCTCAAGACCACAGTGGGTAACTGAACACCCTACAGGAAAACAATGTAGGGAAAGGCACTCTTCTTAAGGATAAGAAGTCAAATCTGCGTCTCACCGCCACTCACTGAGCGTCTGAGTCCTTCTTCACTCACTCCAAAGGCCACATTCAGAGGCAAAACCACAGCAGTGAACCAAAGGCCACTGCAAACAGGCTCCCCTGCAGGAAAGTAAAAAACCTTGGGGGGTAAGCTTGATTTTGGAAAAGGAAGAAGCCTGGAGAAGAAACGTCGCGGGTCCCCATACACCGCCCCCCCCAAATCTCCCAAGGAAATCAAACAAAGCCAATCCAAGAAACTCAAAGTCGACACCGCACGTGAGGGGAAGGAGGGTCGCGGACCCCAACAAACAAGAGTTGCCGGCAACCAGCAGAAAAGTGCATTCAGACTAGGAAGCAGCGAGAGAATCCCGAGGGCGGAGCCCGGAGGGGAGCGAGGGGTGTGTGGGGGTAAGGATGTGCAGAGGGAATCTGGGGACCAAGGGGAGTAGGAAATGAAACAAACAATCAAAAAAAAAAAAAAAAAAAGGAGGGGAGGGGTGGGGCTGGACGCGGCAGCGCCCTGGGAGAATGTCACTTGCAGCCGGGGGGATCCGACGGGAGGAACCCGACCGGCAGCCCTGGGGGAGGGTCACCTGCTCCCCTTAGCAGCTGGAGGCTGCGGCGGCCAAGACACCACCCCTCCTTCTTCCAGCCCTCAGCCCCTCAAGTCCCCGTGGCGCGGGGAGAGGGTTAAGGCAGAGCCCCACAGGCCGTGCCTGGAGCGGTTTACCTTCGCGGGAGGCTGGAGACGCTCCAGCCCGAGCTCCTCCCGTCGCCGGCTCTGCGTCCGGAGTGAGTTGAGGTGCCCTCCGGCCTCCTCCCGCTCACCACTTCCCCTTTCCCCCGTCGGGGCCCTGTAGCTCCGCTGCCGCGGGTTCCTGGTGCCGCGGCGGCGCGGCCTCCCCGCCCCCTCCGCCTCCTCCCTCTGCCTCTCAGAGGCTCACTCTGGAGGCCGCCATCTTCGCTCAGGGTTTCAGCAACCGCGCTCCACTACGCCTGCGTCGCCACCGCCCCGGCGGTCACGAGACCCCGTCAGCTGATTCCGGCTCTTCCGCCTTCTGTCCCGCCCTCCCGCGCGCACTGCTCGGCTCTCCCCGTCTCATTGGCCCCCTTTCCCAGAACCTCCTGGTTCCTACCCGCGAGCCCGCCCGCCCGCCAGAACTCACACATGCGCAGAGCGACGAGGCCAGCTGTAGGAGCCGGAGTCCACGCAGCGCCGGCGAGGGCGCGCCCCGGGTGCGCGTGCGCGCGGGTGGAGCCACGCCCCTCCGGCGTGTTCTGCGAAGGTCACGCCCCTCGGCGTGTGGCTCAGGGTCCCGCGGGCGGTAGTGCTGCCTGCTGCGTCCCGGCAGTTTATTTTAGTTAGTTTTTTTTTTTTTTTTTAAGATTTTATTTATTTATTAGAGGCACAGAAAGAGAGAGAGGCAGAGGGAGAAGCAGGCTCCTTGCCGGGAGCCCGACGTGGGACTCGATCCCGGGTCTCCAGGGTCACGCCCTGGGCTGAAGGCGGCGCTAGACCGCTGCGCCACCGGGGCTGCCCGTCCAGGCTGTTTATACAGTTAATTCCCCGAAGTCCTGTGCCAGAGCCTTACCCCATCTCGCCCTGGGCTTTCAAATGCTTGTGGAGTGTCCGCGAGGCAGTCCGAAGGCTCAGCCTGCTACTCGGCTTGGCTGGATTGCGAGCCAGCAGGTTCACCCCTCCTGAGACCTCCCGGAACGACAGTCGAGGGTTTACGTTCTGATTGGCCTGGGATGTCGCCAAGATTAAAGCTCGGGAGATGCCTCGGCTTGCCTGTCGTCTGCCGGAGCGCCGGCTAGCTTCGTTTATTGTCTGCTGGCCACATGTCAGGGGTTTATTATTTGCATCACTTAATCCTCAACTCTGAAAGTAGGAATTATCCTCGTTTTGCAGATAAATGAAAGCACCTTCCCCACAGTAACGGGCTTAGTGTTTGAACCCTCGCGGTCTGACTCCGTAGCCTTGTACCCCCAATACCATCTCCCCGAACACACTTAGGAGCTAGCTGGAGGGTGGGGGCATCAGGTTTCAGAAAAGGGGACTGTGAGCAAGTTTAAGGCACTTCAGTCTCCCAGACCTGAGTTCTAAAGATAACAGTTCAAAAATGAATGATTCTGCTGCAAAGTTAAAAAACAAAAACAAAAAACGGATGGGGGTGACTTGCATGGATACATTATTTCATGAAGGTTAAAGGTGTCTGATAAGCAGTTTAATATTCTGCAGCGCAGTGTTGAAACTGATTTCTCAGAGTCCCTTTCGGCGGTTGACTTGGTTTTAGAGATGGTGGTTGCAGAATGAAAAAATGTAGACAGTAGTTTTTACAGACTTTGCTTCTGGCTTTTATTGACCCTTTCTTTGCCCTACCTTGGGGCAGAAAAAGACCGTATTTAACCTTATAGTAGTCTTTCCTGCACTGCAGCAGTTAAGATAAGGATGCATCTAAGGGGTGGTGCCAGGAATAGCTGGGTGTGGACAGAACCTTATACTGAGCAGAAGGGGAGGAGAAGAAAAAAGGAGGGCTGAGTTAAGGGGCTTTCTTGTCTTATCCCATGGAAACAGACACTTATGTGTATGCAGCATGTTATAGGTTGCAAAGCCTCCCAGTAATTCCAGAAGTCTGTATGGAGCCTATTATTTTTATTTTGTAGAGGAAGCAACCCCAGGGAGTGCAAGAGATTTGCCCAAGTGACCTAACTCCTAAAGGTTAAGCAGAGATTTAGTTGCAGGACTGGTAACATCAAGGCCTGTGAAGTAGTAAACCTCCACACTGCCTCTCTGTTTCAATAAATTTGAGATAAGACAATATCAGTTCTAGGAGTTGGGAGGAGACTTAGGCATTCCAAAATGCCCCCAGCCCCAGTAGTGGAAAATTGCCTGCCTCCCAAAACATTTATATTCATGTTTAGAAGCTATCTAACTCAACCAACTTACTTATGACCTCTCTTTCATAAGTATTTTGTTTTTGTTTTTTTCCTCTGTGTGACATCCTTTATGTATTTGCCCATACAGACCTGTGTCACTCTCCTCTAGTTATCACTGTGACTACCCCAGCCACAGCTTCCCATCTTCAGGAGCCATATCCCTCATGCTTTCAGCTGTTGCTTACAGGATGTGGTTTCAAACCTTTTCACAATTGCCTTGGTGGCTCTTAATTTGATTTGTACAAATTTGTCAGTGTCATTCTTAGGACACTAGAACTAAACGCAAGAGCCAGGAAGGGTAGGAGGACTTGTCTCTTCATTCCCTCTTCTTCCGTTAAATCAGTACCCACCCCCACCTCCAACACACGTAGGCATTCTTTTTTAAAAGAGTGACAGATACAAAGCAAGCTTCTCAGACTTCTCTTTCTGGATTTGCCTTTTTATTCAAAATTTAAATTTGCATTAGCTTTCCTAACACTTTCATAGTGCACACAAATCAAATTTAGTTAGGAAAAGAGAACATAGAAGATGCCCTTCTAAATTGTGTAACCTATACTGACAGTATTTCACAGCTTTTTAGGTATCAGTAGCCTTCAACAGTGGTGTAAGTTAATTTATTAAGGTAGGAGAGGTATTAGATTTTAGGGAACTCACAAGATGTGAGTTTATCAAACTCCATATTGCTGTTAAATTGTTCTTCCTAATTATATCAATGTCCAGATCCAGGATAAATCCCTACAAACTGTGTAATTCAGCAAGATTGGAAGTGTTTCTAGTACAGTAGCCACTAACCCATGTAGATCCTGAATACTTGATATAAAGATAAAATGCACACCAGATTTAATATGAAAAATAGTAAAATACTGCATTAATAATTTGTATATTGAAAATATGTTGAAATAATATTTTGGATATATATTTAGTTAAGTAAAATACTTTATTAAAGGGGCGCCTGGGTAGCCTGGGTGGCTCAGCGGTTTAGCACCTGTCTTTGGCCCAGGGTGTGATCCTGGAGACCTGGGATCAAGTCAAACGTCGGGCTCCCTGCATGGAGCCTGCTCCTCCCTCTGCCTGTGTTTCTGCCTCTCTCTCTTTCTCTCTCTCTCTCTCTCTCCTTCTCTCAAGAATAAATAAATAAAATCTTTAAAAAATAAAATAAAAAAAAAATAAAGGGGTGCCTGGGTGACCAAGTTGATTAAGCATCCCACTCTTGGTTTTGGCTCAGGTCATGATCAAAGGGTCATCAGATGGAGCCTGGCTTTGGGCTCTGGACTTAGTAAGGTGTCTGCTGGAGTTTTTCTCTTCCCTCTCCCTTTGCCTCTCCCTATGCTCCCTCTGGTTCTCTCTCTCAAATAAATCTAAAAAAATACATTATTAAATTTAATTTCACTTGTTTCTTTTTTAAAAATGTAGCTACTAGAAAATGTAAAATGCTATAGGTAGCTGCTATTATATTTCTCTTGGAAGATGCTGGTTTAGAAAGTCTGTGCAGACACACAGAAAATACTTTTCGGTTGAGTTGGCAAGCTTGTAGTTCCCTCAGAATCACCTACCAGAATTCATTTAAAAATTTTATGTGGTTGTTTTTTGTCAGTTTTTCTCAAGGATTTATCTCACTGCATACAGTTTTTTTTTTGTGTTACTCTATACTATTCTAATAGTTGCATAGACTTGAAATTATTGCTAACATGTGACGAATGATGATGACACAAGGATTCCTTGATGCATGTACATATGTTTGTGCACATACACAGTTTCCACAATTTAAAAAAATCATAGTCTGGTCTCCCCTGCTCACTTAATCCTACCCCAGGAACTCTGTTAATGATGTGGGAAACAAAGGCAGAAGAAAATGTAGATAAAACGAAATGTCCTTATAACCTGCAGCCTGTTGATAAATACTTGAGGCAGGCAGGGTCTAATGTTCCTCCAGGAAGCTCCCAACTGTCTTACTGTGTTAATGCCTTGCTAGAGGAAAAAACAACCTTGGTTTTGCAAATCCTCTGGTGTCCCATGAATCTTCTTTAGCAAACGAAAATCCTTTTGAAACTTCCCTTATCTTTACTTCCCCCCTAAACCCCAAAGTATATAATCAGTTGCTCCTCATAATCCCAGGGCAGCAACTCTTTCTACCCACTGGTCCTGTCCCTGTGCTTTAATAAAACCAGCTTTTGCATCAAAGACGTCTCAGGAATTGCTTCTTGGCCGTCAACTCCAGACCTCACCAACATTCAAAAACTACATTTAAAAACTACTCAGCCTGGGTGGCTGAGCAGTTTAGTGCCACCTTCAGCCCTGGGTCTGATCCTGCAGACTCGGGATGGAGTCCATGTCAGGCTCCCTGCATGGAGCCAGCTTCTCCCTCTGCCTGTGTCTCTGCCTCTCTCTCTTTGTTTCTCATGAATGAATAAATTAAATCTTTAAAAAAAAAAACTGCGCCAATTATTACAAATGAAAATGTCTTTTTAAAAAGTATCATTGGGACACCTGGGTGGCTCAATGGTTGAGCATCTGCCTTTGGCTCAGGTTTTAATTCTGGGGTCCTGGGATTTAGTCCCACATCAGGCTACCTGCAGGAGCCTGCTTCTCCCTCTGCCTATGTCTCTGCCTCTCTCTCTCTGTGTCCATCATGAATTAAAAAATAAAATCTTTAAAAAAATTAAAAGTATCATTGTTATATAAAGGATTTTGAATTTATATTACCAAAAATATGCTTTCATTTAATTACAGAAAATTAGTTCTGATCATATTTTCAGGGTTGAATCAAGAGGAAAATGAAATACTTGGTATGTCGTTTAACATTTTGAAACCATTATTGAAATATTAATTAAGGAAAAGGCCTTTCTGTGTTCTTTGGTTAAACTTAACCTCAAAGGCTTTCCTTCTCTCTCCCTGTCTTTTTTGTAATATACACATTGCTGAGGATTTTCCAATTCAAATATTCTTACTAGTTAATGCAAACACTTTCAGTATTACCACATTTGAGAAAAATCTACGCTTATATATGTTTTCCCATAGAGAGTTTTAAAGTGAACAAGATGCCCAATCTGCTCTGAAATTATTACAGTCAGACATTTTTACCCATCAGCCCTTCAAGGAAATATAAAGTGGTAAAAGATCACAGGCAAGTTCCTGACCCCCTTTGGGCCTCACTTCCCTCATCCTAAAGTAGGGATATTGATACTATGAGAGATGGTAGTGAGAGTTAAAATATGTTACGTGGAGCACTTGCTTACTAAAAACACATAGTACCTACCTGCTGATTCCTACACTAAAGTTAATCCCAGCCTCTCCAGCTGGTTTATATAACCCTCGTGCTTGAGTTTCCTCCATCTGACCAAGACAAGGTAAACAGACATTTAAACTATCTATTAGTCACAAAACAGGAAGTTCAAGTTCTTGACAACTGTATCTGAATCCTCTTATCATGCAAAATCATAAAACAGTTCATGCCAAAAAGGTGTCATTAATTTTTTTATTTCTTACAAGAGAACACAGAGAATTGCCTTGCTAAGGTCATACATGAATGTTAATGACACAAAAAGACCTAGATGCATGCACTGTTTGCACAATAGAATATTTGAGTAATGAACCAAAATTTGATCATGAAATTCTTAGAATACCAAAGGCCCATTCACATAGAAATCAAGGTAAGAAAACGTCCTCTAAAGTTAATTAAGGGCAGCCCTGGTGGCTCAGCGGTTTAGCGCCGCCTTCAGTCCAGGGCGTGATCCTGGAGACCAGGGTCGAGTTCCACATCAGGCTCCCTGCATGAAGCCTGCTTCTCCCTTGGCCTGTGTCTCTGCCCCTCTCTCTGTCTCTGTCTCACTTGTGTGTGTGTGTGTGTGTGTGTGTGTGTCTCAGGAATAAATAAATAAATAAATAAATCTTAAAAATATTTCATCTCAACTACAGGAAAAGATGTCTATCTGTTGATATTGGATAATGACTTGTTCATATTATGTTCATCCAAGAACATAAAACTTAATTACACAATTAAATTCTTGCTGACTTTGTACACATGAAGATGACTGCCAT
Organism: Vulpes vulpes; assembly: GCF_048418805.1. Taxonomy (NCBI): domain Eukaryota; kingdom Metazoa; phylum Chordata; class Mammalia; order Carnivora; family Canidae; genus Vulpes; species Vulpes vulpes. The sequence goes on along the minus strand of NC_132790.1, from coordinate 79,965,533 downwards.
TTCTGTATGAAACCTAATTTTTCCAAGAAAAATATGACATTTTTTTCCTTCTGAGCAGCAGTAAATGAGGTGGCAGCCACTTACTTAGCATAAAGGAAAATAAAACTAATATAGGAAGTAGTATTTCAAGCTCAGCTACTGGCTCTCAAGTCTATACTATGGATTTGGCAAATAATAAATAGTAAATCAATGTCAAGCAAAAATAAAAGGTATCTACTAATAAATGCAATTTGAAAAAAATCTTACTAATATAAAATTAACTCACATATATTAGTCATTGCAGCCACCCAATTTCAAAGAATAGTACAGTTAAATTGGGTCTATTATAGATTTGCCTGTCAGACAAAACTTTAGGAGTAGAAAACAGTGTACTGTACTAGAAAGAAACAATGGTTTAGTTATAAGTGAAGCCCCACTTTTCCCCCATTTATAATTGTCTTTGGATGCTGCGTTTACTTACTTGAGGAGGCATATTTTTTTCTCTTATCTTTCCTTCATCTTGTATATGTTCAAATTCCAATTCTACTACTTATTAGCTACTTAACTGTGAACCTCAATTTCCTTATCAATTAAAGGAAGGCAATATACATATCAACTACAGTTGTTTTGAGGATTAAGGGTCAAGACACACTAATAATGATGAACCAATATTATTTAATATTATAAATGTGCATAATAGAAGAATAAAAATCATAAACTTAAAAATGGAAATGGGGTAAGGGAGAGGGAGATAGTATGAACCTGGCAAGTTGTTATCTTTCATTATAAGGAGTAAATTCATACTGTCTAAATTTTAAAAACCAAGAAAGAAGGGCAGAAGAAAACTAACTTTTATGGACCATTTATTAAGCACCATTCATGTTTCCTAAGTGTTAACTTCCTCTCTTATATGCCTTTTGTTCTCTTTCTCTGTAATTCTAGAAGCACATAATGAAACATTTGGGGCAGTGCTGGATTACATAGTAAGCAGTTGAAGAAAATGCCTAGGACACCAACAAAGCAAGGACCTCCAAGATAAAAGAAATTTAAAAAGCATTTGCTAGTTAATGTTTTATAAAATGCATCAAAATAATAATCATGGGAAAAATAAAAATTTTATTGAGTTGCCTTCACTTATTTCATGGGTATAGAATTGAGGACTTTTAATGATCTAAATCAAGCTCTGAGTTGAGGAGGTTTTTTTTTTTTATGTCTGTGAATATATATTCACAGAATAGGATGCTTTATATTACTATGTTGACAATGGAAGTTGAAGACAGGCATGAGAGATCAAAGAGTTTTAAGGGAAGGGCATTACTGTGTACTGAGAGTTTACCCTGCACCCTCATCTGTTAAAACATGTTGTTACTTGTTTTGAATAGATAAGAAACTCTTCAAGGTTCAGAGGGCTATGGGACTTGCCCCCAGCCCCCACTTAAGTAAGTGCCAGAATCAGAATTTAAATTCACATCTGCCTGGTGCCAAAGTTCAGAATTTTCCAAGAGTAATTTGATGACTGTTCTTCTTCTTCCTCCTTCTCCTCCTCCTCCTCCTCCTCCTTCTTCTTTTTCTTTTTCTTCTTCTTCTTCTTCTTCTTCTTCTTCTTCTTCTTCTTCTTCTTCTTCTTCTTCTTCTTCTTTTCTTCTTCTTCTTCTTCTTCTTCTTCTTCTTCTTCTTCTTCTTCTTTCTTCTTCTTCTTCTTCTTCTTCTTCTTCTTCTTCTTCTTCTTCTTCTTCTTCTTCTTCTTCTTCTTCTTCTTCTTTTTAAGATTTTATTTATTTATTCATGAGACACACAGAGAGATAGGCAGAGACACAGATAGAGGGAGAAGCATGGAGCCCTGCATGGAGCCTGACGTGGGACTCCAGGATCCTGGGACCCAGGATCAGAGACCCGGATCCTGGGTCTCTAGGATCAGGCCCTGGGCTGAAGGCGGTGCTAAACCGCTGAGCCACCCGGGCTGCCCTGATGACTGTTTTTATTTATAGGTGAGATGGTATACTTTGAGCAATAGTTTAGATATTCTTCTGGTCCTTCCTCAGTACTCCTTAGGAACTTAAAGATTTTCTGCTATGACCAGAACAGAAACTGTGTCATGTTTGTGTTCCACCAGCAGTAGCTAGAGGAAAAAATACCTAAAGGCATCACAGATGGTTTTAGGAGAATTACAAAATGAGAATTTCCACCAGAAAGAAATGTACATAGTAATAGAAGTTTAGGGGTTAATTTTTTCCTGAGGGTCATTAAACATTTCTAAAACAAGGAATTTCCAACACACAGTTTTATCTGCAGGCTGAATTGTATCATTGATGGTCTGATAACAGAATCTTTCAAAAATCTTAGATTAAGGAACTCTAAAAATTCACCAAATCACTAAGCTTAATATCTTTCTTATTCTGTTTTCAACACAGCCTTAGAAGAAATATATTTTCTCTAATGTGGATTTCATTAATCTATGTGTCTGTGTGTAAATATTGATTACTTGAAAAACTATAACTATTAGCTATATTTGCCATAAGATACCTCTATATTTAATTTTTTTTTAATTTATGATAGTCACACACAGAGAGAGAGGCAGAGACACAGGCAGAGGGAGAAGCAGGCTCCATGCACCGGGAGCCCGACGTGGGATTCGATCCCGGGTCTCCAGGATCGTGCCCTGGGCCAAAGGCAGGAGCCAAACTGCTGCGCCACCCAGGGATCCAAGATACCTCTATATTTAAATATGTTAAATAATTTAAGATTATTTACGAATATGAAAACAAAATAGTTTTTTTTTTAAGATTTTATTTATTTATTCATGACAGACAGAGAGAGAGACGCAGAGACACAGGCAGAGGAAGAGAGAGAGAAGCAGGCTCCATGCAGGGAGCCCAACGTGGGACTCAATCCCGGGTCTCCAGGATCACACCCTGGGCAGAGGGTGTCGCCAAACCGCTGGGCCACCAGGGCTGCCCAACAAAATAGTTTTTATCTCTAAATTTAAATCTCTGTCAACAACCAAATTGGTTCTAAAACATGAATAAACCCAGGTTTTGCAAAAATGTCCTCAATGAATAATACAGTGAGAAATTCAAACAGATGATGACTCTATGATACCTTAAGTCTGAAACAAAATGTGCTAAATCATTATTTAACACCCTCTCCTTCCAAAAGTTATTAATTTGTTATTAAGGATTTCTATACTATCTCAAAAGGCTAAGGAAAAGATACTCCAGTTAATCTACAAGTTTAGTTAAGTTTGGACCATTTTTCAAAGAAATATATCATATATTAACCTATCTCATGTCTATCATTTATTATAGTTACTCTGTGTACTGTGCTATGAGCTTTATTACATCATCTGATTTAATTTTCATTGCAATCCTGTAAAGGAACATGCTATTATTATTTCCATTTCATAGGTGAGGAATCTAAGACATTAGAGGAGGTAGTTAGCTTTTCCAATGTCTTATCACCAAATGCTGCAGACCCTTTCCAGACAGGTCTCTTGGATTTCAAAATCCATGCTCTAACCTGATTAGCTTCATTTAACACACAAGTCTACCAGCCATGATTTCCTCTTTCCTTTCTCATTAAGGAGTCATTTCTGTTTATAATTCTTCTAAAAATTTATGTTAGAGATTTTCAAATGGAGGAAAACTCTTCCACACTTTGTGTGGAAGTGTGTATTTTCTTAAAATAATATGGAAGAACTACTTTTGTGTCTTATCGACATCAATTTTATAATACTGTATTATCTTTTTATTAAAATTTGACCTATAGGAGAATTAGCTCCTCAAAAAAATATTGTGCCTGTAAATTTAAATAACAGAAAGTGTAATTTACCCTCATCTGCAACCGATCCTTCAGTTCCAGCCCATTTATAGCCTAAATTAGGAGTAACAAAAATGGAAATTAAATAGTCTGCTTCTACTGACATCAAATAAATGGCAAGGGGGAAGTGAAACTGCAAAATAATCCAAAATCAACTGAAATTAAAATGCATAGGGTCAAAGCTAATGGATTAAAGAGGACATTTTCATGTTTTCCTTTAAAAAATGTAAAATGTCTATATCTTAGGATTTGAGTTAATTTATCACAGTATCAGTTGACTTGCACATCTATATGGCATTGGGCATATGAAGAAACGAGGTCCTAGAAGCCGTTGGTTCTTTTCTTTGTTCCCTTTAGTTTTACTCCTTAACTCATTCACCTGTTCTTCCATTTGGCAAAAAGTGTCTTGGGAAAAGGAGCACTAGTTCAATATTGGGAACAATCTCTCACTATTTTAAGAAGTGAGCAGATGAATGTATTACCGCAGCCATTAGTGGTGGTGACAATTCTCAAAGGGTGAGCAAGGAAAGCTGGTTTTATCTTCAAACATGTTTAACTGACCTTTTTTTTCTTCTCTTTCTCCAGCTGTATTTTTTTTTTTTAACCTCACTTTTTAATCACTCCCCCAACTTCACTCAATTCACTCAAAGGGATTTTAACATAAAAAAATGACCAGGGCATCCCGGGTGGCTCAGTGGTTTAGAGCCACCTTCAGCCCAGGGTGTGATCCTCGAGACCCAGGATTGAGTCCCACGTCAGGCTCCCTACATGGAGCCTGCTTCTGCCTCTGCCTGTGTCTCTGCCTCTCTCTCTCTCTCTCTCTCTCTCTCATGAATAAATAAATAAAATCTTTTAAGAAAAAGAAAAAAAAATGATCAAAAGGCCTTCAGCCATCAACAGAGTTGAAGAGGCCTCCTACATAGCCCATTACTCAGGCAACTTTTACAACAAAAACACCCTGATTAATATTGTTTGTAAGAATCTGCATTGGCTTAGGTGGCATTTGATTATATAATTTCAGATTATTAGAGTGGTTTTTTTTGAGAGAAGCAGCTAATCATCCCTCGCTGCTGTCCCTTCATGACTTTGGTCTTGAACATCGTTTACACTGCGGGGGTCCTGGATGATGGCAAATCCGGTGCCACCAACCAGACAAGAGGGTGTGGTGGCTTGAGTGTCTGAAAAGGAACCCTGACTTCCTCTAGTTCAGAATACCACAATTGTAACTACAAGTCATCACTGTGACCATAGCCCTGGGGGCTCACTCAATCCTCCAGCAATTTGGACTGTGGGAACTGAACTGGAGTTCTGTCTGGGGAAGGGGGCCGGGGTGAATCATGTGGCACTCCAGACCCTAACAAGCCTCTGGACTGGAAGCTGCTTATCTCATTTTGCATCAAACCTTGATTCTGTCCATCAGATAGGGTCACCACAGTTTCGAGAATCAATAAAACAAAATTCCCAGGGAAATTTTGAAGATCACAACAGGATTTTTTGAGAACAGTTAAATGTACTCTGTCGAATAACGATGGAGATTTCAGAAAACATTACTTTTTACCATACTACATGAAATCACTACAAAGCATATGTAGTAGGCAGCTACTAAACATTCCAGTTACACCTCTCTGAGAAACTGGTTTGGTATCAGTGCACATAGCCTTCAAAGCTCTAATTTCGTCTCTGTCCCATTCTGCTTTCAGTTATCCCTCTTTCCTCTTTGTGACCCAGTATATGACATGAACAGAAACTGTCTAGGATCATTAAAGCAAGCTGTTGCAGAAGCTGGGCTGTTGATTCAGCATTTGGCAGAAGAATAGAAGGCTGTTCAGTGAAAGCCTTGATTTCATTTTTGTTAGGCCAGCAAACAATAGCAGCACACTGGCTTTGCTGATAAAAAGAACAAAGAAAATAAACCAATACCTTTTGCTGACATTTCTCTTTCTAAGGCAAAAAAAAGGAGATGTTTTCTCCCTTTTCTACCCTTTTCTGGTATTGGGAAGTCTATAGTAGCCAGACCAAGACAATGGTCCATTCTCTGCTATGAAAGGCTTAAAAACAAAATCCATAATAAATAAATAAAATCAATGTTTGTTTTTTTTCAGCTCTTCACTTCTGACCCCGTTCTGCTCCAGACTCTCTTCACTTCCCACTGTATTCCATGTTGTTATCTGCTCCACACAATTATTCTCTTTATAAGCCAGACTAGTTAGAGAGGAAAGATGTTTACTGCTCCATAAACTTCTTGCTGCCATAAGCAGTGTTTTGGCTTACAGTTCAGAGCTGATGTTGCTGAGAAAAAGCTTTCCATAATCGAGTCATGATGTTCTCTCACTATATAATCTAAACATTTTCTTGCTTATCTTTTCTGAAGTGTCAGTGCTGTGTATTTCCCAAGCTCAGTTTTCTATAGGGGAGGGAGTTCGAGTCCAAAAACAAAGGACAGAAGTCTCCCTCTGATTTTGTACCAGCTTCTGGTAAAACCTCCAATATCCCGGGCAAGAGGTTTGCTCTGGAGAATAAAGAAGTTGTCAATGTGCTCTCTTTGGGTAAAATGTTTTTAAAATCTCCCATAAAAGACACAGTAGCAGCATTAGCATATATTTTAGTTTTCAGAATTATGATTGTTCTGAGCCAGCTCTGTCCTTATTGTAAGTGGAAAGCTAGGAAACAGTTGGGCTCAAAGAGATTTTCTCCTTACTGCTCACCAGTAGGAGCTGTCAGGGGTTTCCTTTGTCATCGCCTTTTTCTTCTGTTGCTCCTTATTGTCTGCTGTCCCCAGTGCCCTGGCATGGAGATTTCTGCCGCAATTTTCCTCAGTTGGAACTTTTATAGACTTATTTAAAGAAAGAAAAAAAAAAAAAAAGAAAAAAAAAAAAGAAAGAAAGAAATCGCTTTCCTAAAATACATGAGATCCAAAGAACAAAGGGACTTTTCTTGTAGAAATTACCAGCTAGGTAAATGGTAATATTACCTGTATTGAGGTTATAAAAACCTTGTTCTATCTTAAGTGTTTCAGAATTAATAAAATGCATGTCATTTTTCTTAAAAATGTTAGCCTATTGCACATTTGTTCACTTCTCAGTGCTCATTGAAACTGTCTGAGGTGGGGTGAGGCAGGTGTTTCAAGTTCTATGTTCACAGTGACCTAGGAACTCATCTTGACAGGGGTCCTGCTGAAATCAGATGAGAACATGGATGATAAGAATGATACTGGCCATCCCTCCTCCTTAATGAATGAAGAACACACAGTCTACACTTTGCTTTTGAGAGGGAGAGAGTTAGGCAAGTTACCCAAACTCTCTGCTTCTGTTTTCTCATCTTAAAATGAATAAAAAGAACACACATTTCATAGAGTTGTAGTGAAGATTTCTAAGCACATCTAAAGTGCATGGAAAAGTGCCTGGAACATAGCAAGAGCACAGTAAACACTGCTGCTACTTCTACTAGTACTACAATTGCAATGATAATTGTTCCATTGAAGTACCAGTAAGGCTAAACTACTCTCCCTAAAAAGATGTCACTTAAAAAACTGATAGCATTTCAATTTTTCTGTTTTTTTTTTTTTAATCCCAGCTATTCTAGAATGTTACAAGAATGAGAACTAGAGAGCATCAGGACCATTCCATGATTCTGAGTATTTTACAGATGTATGCACGTATAATAATGCATAATGTGTATTGGTATATATGTGTACATATATATATAGTTAATTTTTATATAAATGGTAGCAAACCACACCCACAGCTCAATATCTTACCTTTTTGATTAACAATATATCTTCAAAATTGGTTTTGTTTCATTCTTTGTGAAGGCTAGAAATTATTCCACTGTACAGATGAACCATAATTCAACTTCTCTCCTATTGATGTATTTTAGGTTGTTTCCAATCTTTTGCCTTTATAATCAAGTCCAGAATCAATCATTGGACATAGGTCATTTCAAAAAAGGTGCAAGAAAAAAATGTGCAAGAATATCTCTTGACTTTATTATTCAACTTGGTACAATTCTTTCTCACTCTGAAATAAATTGTAGCCTTCCTGTGACTCAGACTATTTCTACAGTTATTTATATAATATGTATGCACAATATTTAACATGTATAATATGCTATGATATGTTACCTATGCCAAGCATGAACAAAAATAAAGTACATGACCACATGGGTAATATCTACAAAGATTTCCTGAAAACAACCACTCCCAGTTCTGATATTGATTCTTTTAAGTTACAATCTTGTGATCTAAGTGTCCTACCCCTTTAATAACTACAGCCTCTAGTTATGCTTTATCCTAGATCTTCTTGGAGTTGGACTCCCTTGCTATATCCCTTGATCATCTCTCATACCCTATATTTTATCATTTTTATCTCCAGAAATGAAGATGGTGAGCTGTGGTTTTGTTTTTTTTTTTTCTTTTAGCTGTCTCCAAAGGCAAGGAAATTCTAAATATTTTGAAGACAGACGAATTTCCAACAGCAGTAAAGCAATCTTGCAGAATTCAATATAAATAATGTTGAAAACATAAAAATAATATAAACTCCCATAGAAAAAAAGATTATATTCAATTGCATTAAAAAGACATAGGCTAAGAAGTATCAGTGAATTCAACCATTAAGTCCACGATGGGCATCACTAAGATGCAGTTTTATTTTTTTTATTTTTTTATTTTTTAAGATGCAGTTTTATACCTAACCATAGAACAATCCCAAATGGTAATAACAGCAGCTGATTTCGTCAGCTCTGTATATATATATATATATATATCTTATTTAATCCTTCAGAACCTTATGAGAGAAATGGAGTTATTAGTTCTTATTTTACAGATAAGGAAACTTACTCCAACTCATATATATATATGTAGAGTTAGTATTCTGTTCTAATACTTTTAACCACTTCACTTTATAAAGAAAATACATTTTAAAAAAAGATTTTACCTATTTATTCATGACAGACACACAGAGAGAAAAAGAGACCCAGGCAGAGGGAGAAGCAGGCTGCCCATGGGGACCTGATGCAGAACTCAATCTCAGGACCCCAGGACGATGACCTGAACTGAGGGCAGACGCTCAACCACTGAGCCACTCTGGTGCCCCAAGAAAATACTTTATTTACTTAGAAATTTTTATTAATTTATTCATGAGAGACATAGAGAGAGGCAGAGACATAGGCAGGCTCCATGCAAGGAGCCCGATGTGGGACTCGATCCTGGCATTCCCGGAATCCTGCCCTGGGCCAAAGGCAGACACTCAATTGCTGAGCCACCCAGCTATCCCAAGAAAATGCGTTTTTAAAAATTTTCAATTTTTAACTCCAATTGACTACTGAATTCTTTTTTTACTTCTTGTTTCTTACATTTTGATTGCAACTGTTTCTGAACTCAACGAAGAGTTCTGGTAAATAATAAGTTGAAACACATGTTGTTTAATTTGATTTCTAATTACTAAGATTCTACTGAGATTGTGGAAACCCTACATTACTGAATAAAATTAGATTACTATGCTTCCATTTCGCTTTTGAAGTATTACCTATCAATTTCTTCCAGCATAGGTTTATATGCTTAATTGGCTCACCAAAAACAGTTTATCTGAACAAAATGGAATGTAGTAACAGGAAAAATCAAATCAACAACTGTCATTGAAATTTGGCACAAAGGGGACACCTGGGTGGCTCAGCGGTTAAGCATCTGCCTTTGGCTCAGGTCGTGACCCTGGGGTCCTGGGATCGAGTCCCACATCGGGCTCCCTGCATGGAGCCTGCTTTTCCCTCTGCCTCTGTCTCTGCCTCTCTCTCTCTGTGTCTCCATGAATAAATAAAATAAAAAAAAAAGAAATTTGGCAGTAAATCATCTATGAATGCCAGCTGATCTATACACGGCAATAGCCAAGTTCGTTCAAGAGATTGGATCTATCATTTGCTTCCACATTTAGGAAAGAAATCAGCTCTGTGGTTTTATTTCATACCAAGTCCAGTATATAAACATGAATGAAGAATTTGGCTGAGTGTGGGGAGAGGAAAAAGGAAGAACTAAAACAAGTCCTAAGAGTTCAATTTTCCTATGATATGTCCATTTCCACCATTTTTCAAATAGTACAACCACCCCTCAATTTCTCTGGGTAAACAATGGTATCTTGAGAATAAAGCAATAAGGAAATGAACACTTAAAGCAACTCTTGTAGGAGCATCTGGGTGGCTCAATCAGTTAAGCACCTGCCTTTGGTTCAGGTCATGATCCCAGGGTCCTGGGATCCAGCCTCACGTTAGCCCCACATCAGGCTCCCTGCTCAGTGCGGAGCCTAATTCTCCCTCTAGCTTGCTCGTGCTCCCTCTCACTATCTTTCTCAAATAAATAAATAAAATCTTAAAAAAAAAAAAAAAAAGCAACTCAGGACGCCTGGGTGGCTCCGTGGTTGAGCATCTGCCTTCTGCTCAGGGTGTGATCCCCGGGTCACAGGATCGAGTCCCACATCAGGCTCCCTGTATGGCACCTGCTTCTCCCTCTGCCTGTGTCTCTGCCTCTCTCTCTGCATCTCTTATGAATTAAAAAAAAATAAAGAAAGAAAAGCAACTGTATTTTATTTGACTTTTGAAATTGCAAACTAACTTTTGTTCATTGTAACTGGTCTAACAATACAGAGATATATCAACACAAAATCAATATAGAGAGACATACCACCCACCTTTCTCCAAATTCAGCCACTTGAGGTTATTAACATTCTGTTGGTCTCTATTCTTTCAAGGTTTTCTGTGTGCTTTTACAAACACCTGCATACATCTAGACAAAGATAGTTTCAGTTTTTACAAAAGTGAGATGATACTATATACATTCCTCTAAATCTTGCTTTTTCCCCCAACATATCACAAACATTCCTTCAGCTCAATGCATATAAATCTAACAGTGATTTTGAGAACTCCACATTTTAAAAAAGATTTTATTTATTTATTTATGAGAGACACAAAGAGAGGCAGAGACATAGGCAGAGGGAGGAGAAGCAGGCTCCATGCAACCCTGGGATCACACCCTGAGTGGAAGGCAGACGCTCAACCACGAAACCACCCAGGCGTCCTGAGAACTCCACATTATTCTACAGTAAGTTATACTATAATTCTATTCCCCTATTGGTGGATATTTAGGTTTTTTTACCCAGATTCTTGCCATTCCAGACAATGCTATCATATGCTATCTTGTTTCTTATATTTGAAAAAAAAAGCACACACATGAAATTTTAAAGAACTTGATCTAAATAGGTTACTAAAAATTGGTCCTTCTGCAAGCAAATAGATCGGATGCATGGTCAAGTGATGGACAAATGCAGTTCTCATATTGTTTACAGCACCATAGAAGGCATGCTTTTAGTAAGCTTGCACTCTGCACTATCCTGTTTGAATTTTTCCAATCTATTCATATGTAATGAGTGCTTTTACTTTGTTATAAGAAAATTAATTTCCATTTAAGCATTTTTGAATTATCTGCTACTTTTCAGGATTCTTACCATTGCTTAAAAGTATAGGCTGAAACAAAGGTAATTTTGATTTGATATTATCACAATTTCTTATATACAGAACTTATTTTCTGCATTTAAATTTGTCAGTGGAATAAATTGGGTGCTAAATTGGGGACCAGTATTGGATAATAATTGCTTATAGAGTCTTAGCTTTGTCTGATCCAGTCTAAACAATCCCAGTACATTTGATCTTTATCAGTTTCTTTTAAAAGATTTTATTTATTTATTCATGAGAGACACAGAGACACAGGCAGAGGGAGAAGCAGGCTCCATGCAGGGAGCCTGATGTGGGACTCGATCCCCAGACTCCAGGATCATGCCCTGGGCCGAAGGCAGGCACTAAACCCCTGAGCCACCCAGGTGCCCCTCTTTATCAGTTTTTATTTTCCAACCCACAAAGTGTTTTTTTTCCCTGCTAGCTTTTTAACAGCTTTATTAATGTACAATCTACATATAATACAGGTTGCCCATGTTAAGTGCATAGTTCAATGTATTTGAGTAAATTCATATAGTTATGCAACCATCAGCACAATCCAATTTTGGAACATTTCAATCACTCCAAAAAGTTTTTTCATTTCCATTTGCAGTAATTCCCTGCTCCCACTTCTAGCCTGAGGCTAACTCTAATTTGCCTTCTGTCTCTATGGATTTGCCTTTTCTAGAATTTCATATAAATTGAATCCTACAACATGCAGTCTTTTGTGTCTGGCTTCTTTAGCATGTCTAAAAAGTTTACCCATGCTGTTGCATTTGTCAGCAATTAATTCCATTTTATTTCCTGAAAGTATTCCATTGTACGGATATACCACAATTTTTCTGTTCTTTTACTAGCTGATGGATATTTGGATTGTTTCCAGTTTTGGTGAATATGAATAATGCTGCTGTGAACATTCTTGTACAAATCTTCAGTTGGACATATTTTCATTTTTCTTGGGTAGATACTTAAGTGTGGAATTTCTCAGTTGTATGGTAAAGTGTAAAAAATTGTCTTAAATCAATGTTATTGTCTGCATACAATTTTTATATATAATTTATATATATCACCCACAAATTATATATTATCTGTTTGTTCCTTCTTTGTTATTCTGGGCCTTTTTAAGGTATAGAACCCAGGCTTAGAGACAATATTCTAAAAAATGGAAGTGATCTATGACTTTGCCCACCTTTATGTCCTTAAGAAAGCATATTTCCTCATGTATATTATTCACTTCTCAAAACAGCACTTCCATTTAATATCCTATTACGTTTTTCCATGAAAGTAGCCATTATATCCATTTTTACATGTTACTGAACTCATCACAAGACTATAAACTTTAATATTGCTTCTCAGAAATTGTCTGAAAACAGTTTAGGAATTACATTATACAATCCTTATTAATAATAGATATTAGTTTGCTATTTATTTTTTTTCCCATGTGCCAGGTATTTGATAGGTGCTTTGCAGGGATCAATTCATTTAATCTTCAACAAATTCTATGAGATAGATAATATTGTCATTCAAATTTTACAGATAAAGAAACTGAGATTAGAGAGCTTGTCCAAGTCGAGACAGGTAGAAAGTAATTTCTATAACTAAACCAAGAACAGTGAAAAAGCTTTGAAGAACTTGATTCTTGACTAGTGGATCAGAAGAATTCCTGCTTTTTTACTTGTCACTATGAAATGAAATGGGAATTTGGCCATCAGTTTAATCACTATAGACAACTAAATTAGGTAATATAAGACCACATGCTTAAAGTAATAAAATAACCCAGGTATTAGACATGCCTTAATAGGAACCTGCATGTCTCTGTTTTTTTTTTAAAGTCTCTGTTAAATGTTGTTTTCACCTTTTTTGTTTTTTAAGATTTTTATTATTTATTCATGAGAGACACAGAGAAAGAGGCAGAGGCAGGCTGAGCTGGGAGCCCCATGCAGGACTCGATCCCAGAACCCTGGGATCACGACCTGAGCCAAAGGCAGATGCTCAACCACTGAACCACCCAGGTGCCCCCTTTGTCTCACTTTTTTGATAAGAGTTTAGTGGCTTATCATATGAACACTGTGAACAGGAGAAATTCTTTGTGGCTGAAAGCATAACTAGATAAAATCAGCATAATTCTTGTCCTCTTAACAAGAAGCAAACTTATGAAGTCATATTAAGACAACTTGAATGGAAGTTAGATCAGTGTCTCCTAGGAATACACCTCTTTGCTCAGAGGTATCCTGAAGGACGTAATTTGTAAAGATCTTAGGTGAGCCTGGGTTATCTCCTGGTCAGCTCATCTTGATTTCCAATGTTCTTCCGAACACTATTTGCTGAGATCCTCTAATTAGGGCATACTAATTTTTTATTTTTTAAAAAAGATGGAAATGGAAAGATGACTAGAAGCAAATACATTAAAATTGGTTAACATTTGGTAGTGGTCTGGTAAGAAATGTCTTTTTCACTTCATTGTGCTTTTTTTACATTTTCAAAATTTTTGATCTTGAGCAAAATAAAACTGCAAGAAATATTTTTTTTCAGAAATTAACCTTTCCTAGCTGCGGCATAACTCAGGTAAAATTGGGAGGGTCAGGGTGAAATCAACAGAAGGTTCCCATGATCATCAATTGACAGCATCATTTCATTTGGGACTAAGTGCTTGAATCTAGGATTGACTTCATTATCACCACAGAGAAGACAATACTTTCTAGGATCAACTAGTAGTGGGGAGGGAATACTAAATTAGACTTTATTCACTAGGGTGTCACAGATTGCATCAGAAATTGGAGTCATATCCACTCAGGATTAGAAACCTCTTCAGCTAGAGTGTGGGAAAATCCACATTTAATGAGAGGCAAGTTCTAGGATCTTACCCTATGCCTACTGGATTAGAGTCTCTGTGGGTGGGGCCCAACAATCTGTTGCAACAAGGCAAGTGGTTCTGAAGTACACTCAACTTTGAGAATTCCTGAACCACAACACAGGTAGTATTTTAGAGCATGAAACTTGGAGCCAGACTGCCTGAAGGGGAATCCCATTTCTATCATTTAGTACCGCTTTTAAGAAAGGTGAATTTAGACAAGTTATTAAACCTCTCTATGTCTCAGTTTCCTCAATTGAAAAATGGGGCTAATAATAATATTTTTTCATGTTTGTTGAGACTCTAAACCAGTTAATATTTGTGAGGCACTTAGAGCAATGTATGGCACAGGATAAGCACTTGGAAAATGTTTCCTACTACTTTTCTAAAATTGTAGCAATATCCTACTTACTGTTGATGGAATTTACACATTCCAATAAAGGAGCAAACAATATCGCACATTAAAGAAGTATCATATTAATTCATCAAATATTGGAATTTACTATGTTTAAGGCGTGATTTTTTTTAATTTTTTTAATTTTTTAATTTATTTATGATAGTCACAGAGAGAGAGAGAGAGGGGCAGAGACACAGGCAGAGGAAGAAGCAGGCTCCATGCACCGGGAGCCCGACGTGGGATTTGATCCCGGGTCTCCAGGATCGCGCCCTGGGCCAAAGGCAGGCGCCAAACCGCTGCGCCACCCAGGGATCCCTAAGGCGTGATTTTATGTTCTGTGTACCTTTAGGTACTAATTCATAATCTTAAAAGACACATTTAAGAGTACAGCATTGGTCAGCAGACCACATGGTGGTACCTGGAAAAGGATGGGATGGTAAAAATGATAACACTGAGCAAAAACAAAACCCTTACATTAAAGAAAAGTATCTGTTTATCAAAAGAAAGAATGGAAAATACACATACTATCCCCCATCAGTGAGAATTCCTAACCTTGTCTTGATTTCTTCCTAACTAGTACTATTATCTAAGTGATAATGGTGGGCTGATTAGTGTATATTCTACTTTAGTTTTGATAAGCACGCTTTTATTATAAAGGGTGTACAGCCCGATAAAGGATTGGGTTGATTTTGCTGTCCCTATTTTATTTCCACTTCACCACTTTGTCTGGAAAAGGAGTCTTACCTCCCTTAATGGATCAAAAGCTATATCAAATATTGAGTTGTTTGCCATTTTTACCTATCCCACACTGACCCAGTTGCCTAGCTAGTACAATTCACTCTTAACTATGGTTCTTTTTTAAAAAAGATTTATTTATTTGAGAAAAAGTGAGAGCGAGAGAAATTGCACAAGTGTAAGGGATTAGGGCAGAGGTAGAAGAAGAGACAATCCCAAGCAGACTCCTCGTGGAGCATGGAGCTCAGAGCCACCCTGGGGCTTGATTTCAGGACCCTGAGATCATGACCTGAGCTCAAATCAAAAGTTGGACACTTAAACAACTGAGCCACCCAGGCATCCTTTAACTATAGCTCTTAAGATTACCTGTAATACTGTGCTGTATAATATCTTAAACCCAGTACATTTTCAACAAATATTTGCTAAATGAATGAATATTTGCTGAAGTGAATGATACAGAACTTGCTTGAAATGGGATATGTATTTCCTCCCATGTTGGGATGATGTACATATCTTTTCCATCATTTTACTTCTTATCCATGGGTATCATGGGTGAACTGAGCTACTTACAGATGTCACAGAGTTGGGTCACGTTTTAATCCATCCTGACATTTCTTATTTTTAAATTAGTATGTTTAGATCCCATTTACATTTAGATCATTACTGATACTATTAAAAAAATAAACTGAGACATTAAAAACTTTGAGTTTATTTGAGCAAAAATTGATTCAAATCAGGGCAGCATACAAGTAGCAAAAAAAAAAGAAGCTCTAAAGAGCTATATAAAATTAAAGACTACCAGAGCCAAAAGAGAGTGCGAACAAGAAAGTTACACTAGGCAAAAATATAAATTGGTTATTGCAAAGGTATTTTTCTGTAGGAGATAGGTCTATCAGACAGATTATCTAATTAGTACTAATCAGGCAACTCTTGATTGGCTGGTTCCATTTCTGGGAGAGCTGAAACTGTAATTAAGTCTAAGTTTGGTGACATGGGGCTTAGTATAAATGACTCCATTTTGAGCCTGTTTTTGAAAATAGATTTAGATTGATGGTACTCTGAATTATGGTATTCCCCTACCCCTCCAATGGCCTCTTGTTATTTAATCTCTAGAGTTTTTCACATAGTCGTTCCATGCATTCTGTCCAGGTTCTATGGCTTTATTCATTGGGAGACAATGTGTGAAGCACCCTTACTCTATTTACAATCAGAACGCTAGGGATAACTATTTTTAAAGAGTTCTCCTTAAACCTGAGGATCAGATTTCAAGTTTCTGGTGGTCACTTTAATGATCCTATCAGATCACAGAATTCCAAATTTGCCATAATTAATCCAACATACTTATATAGGTATCTTCTTTCAGCAATAAAAAAACAAAACTCCCAAGGACTCTCAGGATGAGCTACTCCTAAAACCCTTCCCAGGTCACTGCTGCAGACTCGGGTTTTCCAGAGCTAGGACATGCTCTGGAGAATATTCATAATGTAGACTTTTCTAAGACCAAGCCAGACAGAATGTGTAGGCTAGCAGATGGCTGGTGTTACAAAATAATTGTATCTATTTTTTCCCCCCATCAAATACTGTGGGTTAGATCTTGTTCTGAGTATTGGGGATGAAGCAGTCAACAAGAAAATAATCCTTACCTCTAGTGGGGGTAGGGTGGGGAAGAAAGAAAGACAATAGACACACTGACAAATAAATGAATCAAATAGTTCCAGTTGACAAGCGCTGGGAAGAAATAAAAACAGAGTAACGGGCTACAGAGTGATGGGGTGGGGAGATGACAGGGTGGCTACTTTACCCAGCAGGTCTGGAAAGACTTTGTAGGAAGCATTTGAGTTGGAATCTGAATGTTCGCAAGGATGGAAACTGGAGAAGACATCAGGGCAGAAGTTTCCAGGAAAAGAGAAATGAAATTGCCCAAGTCTGGTCTACCCTTTTCTACCTCTTCTACATTTCTGACCTCAGAATTGATTTCATTTTTATTTTTAAATTTTTTAAAAAGATTTTATTTATTTATTCATGAGAGACACACAGAGAGAGGCAGAGACATAGGCAGAGGGAGAAGCAGGCTCCATGCTTCTTGATGTGGGACTTGATCCTGGGACTCCGGGATCACGCATTGAGCTGAAGGCAGATGCTCAACCACTGAGCCACCCAGGTGTCCCCTGCCCTCAGAATTTAAATCTAGATGAGGAAAAGTTGTTCCTTTTCCCCCTCTGAAGCAGTGGAGACCTTAATCAAACCTCAAACTATGCATAGGCAATAAAATACCCCGGAATTTGATTGATATAACCCACTCCCTTAATATTTTTTTCTGCAGATCAATTAAAGCCCAAGTTCTGGCTCAATATTAAAGATATAGAGATGGTGAGTCTTAGCAAGATATGGCTTTTATTTGTTTCCATTCTAAATATTTTACTGATTTAATTGACAGAGAGAGAGAGAGGGAACATAAGTGAGGTGAGGGGCAGAGGAAGAAGCAGACTGCCCACTGAGCAGGGAGCCCCAGCTGGGCTCCACCTCTGGACTCCAGGATTGTGACCTGAGCCAACAGCAGATGTTTGACTGACTAACCCACCCAGGCACCCCTAGATATGTGTTTAGAATGAAGGAGGCAAATCATTAGACTGTGAATTTTAAAAATCCAGATTTGCTGTCTCATTCATTCATAAGAAACACTGAAACATGTAATTTGCATTTTGAATCATATTTTTAAACTATGAAAGCAAGCATGAAAAATACCATTTTGGACAGTAGGTGGCAGACTATACCTACAAACTAGTGGTTAAGTCCTCCCTAATCTCAAACATAGTTGATAAAGGAGCTGGACCCAGCTTCTTGATCACAAAGATTAGACCATTCAAAGGGTATATATCAAGGATCTATAAAAACCCTGGAATTATAGGAAGTTTCTGTATTCTGATACCGTTGAAATTTACCCTCACAGAAAATAGACATCTAAGGGGCTCTGGGCCCTGAGAAAGAATATTTTAATTACTGAAATATCCCAGCCTCAGTCCTATAGGATCTAAGCTACCATACATGGAGCTTACAGACACTGATAGTTGTCTTAAATTAGGAGTTTCGAAAGAAGGTGGGTGGAGAGGGGGTCTTTAAAATCCTTAGCACTCTCTAGGTTGAAAGACAACAGGTAACATACTTAAGCAATATGGCAGGAAAAAGGCAGTAAAACCTTAAAAATGATACTTCTATATATGGCATGACTTTGTGACATCAGCTATCTACCAGCCTAAATATTCCATTTGGTTTGGTTTTAGAAAAGTCGGCAACATTGTGGGTCCTCACCCCAAGCATCTCTGAACTAAGGGTAACTTCTGAATCTGCAGGGGTACATTTCTAGCAGTCTTCCTTAAGGATCCAGAGAATTTTGTTTTGTTTTTTAACTGCTGAAAGAAAATACTTATGTATGTAAGTATGTTGCATTCATGGCGAATTTGAGATTCTGTGATCTGACAGGAACTTTAACATGACAGTCAGAAACTTGGAATCTAATCCTCAGATTAACGGGAGCTCTAAAAATAATCATTTCCAGAGTTCTAGTTATAAATGAGATGGAGTAAGTATACTTTATATCTTGTCTTTCTCTGGCTGTAGCTACAAAATCTGGACAGAATGCATGGAACAATAGTTGAAGACTCTGGAAAATAAATAGGAGGTTGGGGAAAAACACCAGAATTTGGAGTACCATCAATCGAAATCTAAACATATCAATAATAACATTAATGTACATGATCTGAACATTCCAATTAAAAAAACCCAAATTCTCAGAATGGATTAAGAAACATGACTCAACTCAGTGCCATCTATAAGAAACTTAGCCCAAACATGATGAAACACATAGATGAAAGTAAAAGGATAGAAGGAAATATTTCATGCAGACACTAGTCAAGAGAGCTTAGGTGGTATATTGAGATCAGACTTACCTGGCCTCAGAGAAAAGAAAATTACTGGTGATAAAAAGAGTTAGCTAACCAAGAAGCCATAACAATCCTAAATGTGTATGCAACAACAGAGTTTCAAAATATACAAAACAAAAACTGACAGAATTGGAAGGAGAAGGATACATCTATAATTAGAGTTGGAGACATCAACACTTCTTTCTCAGTAATATAGCTAATAAAATATCAAGGATATAGAGTAACTGAACAAAGCCAGTGACCAACTGATATTTGAAAAATATTCCACCTAACAACAGAAGAAAGCATTTTCTTCAGTGCACATGGAACATTTACGAAGATAGACCATATTCCAAATCTTTAAACAAACCTTAACAAATTTTTAAAAATTCAAAATATACAAAATATATCCTCAAACCATAATGAAATCAAACTATAAATCAATATGAGAAATATAACAAAAAAATCTCTAAGCACTTGAAGCTAATCAATATACTTCCAAATAATCCGTAGCTGAAAAAGGAAGTTTCAAGATAAAATATAAAATATTTTGAATGAAATGAAAATGAATGTATCATTAAAATTTGTGGGATGCAGCTAAAGGAGTCCTTAGAGGAAAATTTATAGCATTAAAATGCTTATATTAGAAAGAAGTCAAGTCAATTACTTACCTTTACCTTAAGAAACTAGAAAAAAAAAGAAAAGCAAACTAGACCCAAAGAAAGGATAACAAAGGAAAATGAGATCAGAGTATAAATTAATAAAATTTAAAACAGAAAATAGAGAAAATCAATTCAATTAAAGGCTGATTTTTTTAGTGCAATAAAATTGAATAGCTTCTAGCAAGACTGACAAAGAAAAACAGAGAGAAGGCACAAGTTACCACTATCAGACTGAAAATGGAGAGATCAATACAGACTCTGTAAACATCAAAAGGTTAATAAGAACTATTAGGAATGACTCTAAGCACACAAATTCAATACCTTAAATGAAATGGGCCAGTTTAAGCTCAACCAAGAAAAATCTATAACTTGAGTTGTTCTATAACTATTAAAGAAATTAAATTTGTAGTTAAAAACCTTCCAAAAAGAAATTGCCCAGCTCCAGTGTTTCCACAGATGAGTTCTAGGAACAATTAAAGGAGAAGTGACACCAATTCTACACAATAACTCCCAGGAAATAGAAAAAAGAGGGAACATATTCTAGGTCATTTTATGAGGCTAGCATTACTCTGATGCCAGAAGTAGACAAAAAAGAAAAAAAAGAAAAATAATTATAGATCTATATTGCTCATAAATATGGATGCTAAAGTGTTCAACAAAATATTACCAAATTGAATCGAGGGATATATAAAAAGAATGATAAATCATACTAAGTGGAGTTTATCCCAGGATGGGAGGTTCAACATTCAGATATCAATCAATGTAATCTACCATATCAACAATATAAAGAAGAAAAACTTTATGAACATATCAATTGATGCAGAAAAGCATTTGATAAAATCCAAAGATCATTCTGAACAAACACTTGCAGCTAACTAGGATTAGAAGGAAGTTTCTTCAACCTGCTAAAGAGTATCTACAGGGAAAAAAGTTTACAGCTAATATCACAATTAATGGTTAAATGCTTTCTCCCAAACTCAGACATAAATTAAGGATGTCCACTCTCACCACTCTTATTCAGCATCGTATTAAAAGACATATAGATTGAAAGAAAAAACCAAAATGGTTCCTATTCTCAGATAACATGATTCTGTAAGTAGAAAATCTCAAGCACTCTTCAGAAGAGCCCTTGGAATTAATGAGTTTAGCAGGGTTGGGGCACGTGGGTGGCTCAGTGGTTGAGCATCTGCCTTCAGCTCATGATCCTGGGGTCCTGGGATCAAGTCCTGCATCAGGCTCACCATAGGAAGCCTGCTTTTCCCTCTGCCTATGTCTCTGCCTCTCTCTTTGTGCCTCTCACAAATAAAATGAAATATATATATTTAAGATTTTATTTATGTGGGACTCGATCTCAGATCCTGGTATCATGCCCTGAGCCGAAGGCAGACGCTCAACCGCTGAGCACCCAGGTGTCCCAATACATCTTCTTTGATTACTTTTATCCACATTTTGTAGTTTTCAGCATACAGATGCTATGCATGTTTTGTTAGAGCTAGACCAAAGTATTTAATTTTTTGAGCTATTGTAAACTGTATTTTAAAATGTTTGCTTTCTAGTTTTACATTGCTAGTGTATAATTGATTTTTGAGCATTGACTGTATGTTGCAACCCTGCTAAACTCTTTATTTTTTTATTTTTTTAAGATTTTATTTTGGGCAGCCTGGGTGGTTCAGCAGTTTAGCGCTGCCTTTGGCCCAGGGCTGATCCTGGAGACCTGGGATCGAGTCCCACGTCGGGCTCCCTGCATGGAGCCTGCTTCTCCCTCTGCCTGTGTCTCTGCCTCTCTCTCTCTCTCTCTGTGCCTTTCATGAATAAAGAAATAAAATCTTTAAAAAAAGAAGATGTAGTAATGAAAAATGTATCATATTCTTGGATTAGAAGACTTAGTAATGCAAAGATATCATTTGCTCCCCAAATTGAAATATAAACTTAATATAATACCAATCCAAAGTCAAGCAGGATTTTGTAGATATAGATAAGCTGATTCTAACACTTATATGAAAAAGCAAACAAACTAGAAGAGGTAAAGCAAGTTTTTAAAGGAAGAATAAATTTGGAGCAATCTGTATAAAGAACATTTTGTATTTCAGTGGAAAACTATGCATTGTCTATAAATGTACCTTTCTATTTTATGAGATTCTGATTTTATGGGAGCTGTAAGACAGATAGGCATTCTGTTTTATTTGGTAGAGGCTCAAATGTACTCCCTCACAGTCTGGAAAACCAGTTTCTTCTCCATGTGCAATTCATTTCAATATTCCTTTACTCCATAAAATGTGTGCTCTTTTGACCTTTCCTTTGAATGATTTATAACATCTCCTTGGCTTCCTTATTATCAAGTAAAGTAAAATACTTAGCATGTGTTCATTTATATCTGAGTCATGCTTTTACCTTTTTCTGAAAATTGTTTTAATAAACCACACTACCTGATTTTAAAACTCACTAGGAAGTTACAGTAATCAAGATAGTGTGGTTTTGTTGAAGGGATAGACACATAGATCAGTGGAACAGATTGGGGTCCAGAAATAGACTCACACATATAATTGATAATTTTTGACAAAGATGCAAATGCCACTTAGAGTATTAAAAATAGTCTTGTGGGTGCCTGGCTGGCTCAGTTGGTAGAACATGCAACTCCTGGAGTCATGAGCTTAAGCGCCACATTGGACATAGAAATTACTTAAAACAAACAAACAAACAAACAAACAAATAAAAGTAGTCTTTTAGGGCAGCCTGGGTGGCTCAGCGGTTTAGCGCCGCCTTCAGCCCCGGGGCGTGATCCTGGAGACCTGGGATCGAATCCTGCGTCAGGTTCCCTGCAGGGAGCCTGCTTCTCCCTCTGCCTGTGTCTCTGCCTTTCTCTGTGTGTCTCTCATGAATAAATAAATAAATGAAAATCTTAAAAAAATAGTCTTTCAACAAATGGTGTTAGAACCATTGGACATCCATGGGTTCAAAAGAGAGAGAGAAAAGTACTTTAACCAGAACCTTATGCAATACACCAAAATTAATTCAAAATAGACCAGAGACCTAAATATAAAATATAAAACTGTACAATTTTTAGAGGAAAACATAGAAGACTTTAGGTTTAGTGAATAACTCTTACTTATGGTACCAAAAGTATTATCCTCAAAAAAAAAAGTTGATCAGTTGAGTTTTGTCACATAAAAAACCTTTCTGCTCTGCAAAAGACACTGTTAGAAGAATGAAAATATAAACTACAAATTGGGAGGAGAGGAAATATTTGCAAATCATATACTATCATATGTAGATCAGATAAAGAACTATCAAGATTCAATAATAAGTAGACAAACACTCAATTAAAAATCCACCAAAGACATGAGTGGATACTTCACCATAGAGAAAAAATGGATGGCAAATAGGCACAGGAAAAAAAAAAGTTTATTATTAGCTATTAGGGAAACTCTAGTAATCAATGAGATATCATTACATTTCTGAGTGGCTAAAGTAAGAATTACTGGCAACACCAGGTGCTATTGAAGTGGTGGAGCAACTAGGACTTTTATATTGCTGCTTGGTGGGAATACAAAACGATACAGCCACCCTGGAAAAAACCAACCTACCTACCTTCCTTCCTTCCTTCCTTCCTTCCTCCCTCAGAGGGAGAAGCAGGTTCCCTGCGAGGGGCTCAATATGGGACTCGATCCCTGGACCAGGAATCACACCCTGAGCCAAAGGCAGACACTCAATCGCTGAGATACCGAGGTATCCCCTGATAGTGTCTTATAAACATCGACTTATTGCATGATCTCTACATTCCACTCCTGGTACCTGATTATCCACATAAACATATCCACATAAAAATCTGTACACAGATGTTTATCATAGTTCTATTCATAATTGCCCACATTTGCAAACAACACAAACTTCCTTCAATGGAAGGAATGAATAATGAATAATAAGTGTGAATAATAAATAATAAACTAAGTGTGGTAAATCTGCACTAAAGAATACTACTCAGCAGTAAAAAGTAACAAACTTCTGATACACATAACAACTTGGATGGATCTTAAAAGCATGCTGAGTACAAGAAGTTAGTCTCAAAAGATTGTGAACTGTGTGATCTCATTTATATGACTGTCTGCAAAAGACAAAACCGCAAAGATGAAAACCAGATTAGAAATTCACAGGGATTATAGGCAGGGGAAGGAGTGACCATTAAGAGATCACTCAAAGGATTTCTTGGGGGTGAAGAAACTGTTTTGTACCTTGAGTGTGGAGATAGATACATGGATCTATGTATGTGTTAAAGTTCATAAAATTGTACACCAAAAGGGAAAAAAGGCCAATTTTACTGAAAATGAAATTTAAAAAGAAAAAAATGAAAAAAAATTTTAACGTCCCTTTCCTTTAAAAAGTACTTGAAGGGGGTGCCTGGGTGGCTCAGTTGATTAAGCATCTGCCTTTGGCTCAGGTCATGAACCTGGGGTCTTGGGATGGAGCCCCATGTCAGGCTCCCTGCTCAGCAGAGAGACTGCTTCTTCCTCTCCCTCTGCCGCTTCCCCCCCACTCATGCACCTCTCTCCCTCTCTCAAATAAAGAAATAAAATCTTTAAAAATCCCTCGAAGAAAAGAAGGCGGTTGGAGCCAAATTCCACCCTGCTAATCAGAATCATCAACTTTTGCTCAGTTTTTTATCTTGTTCTACCAAAAACACAGCTACTGAGTGAGCCTAAGAAAAAAAGTCTTCTATGGTTGAATACTATAGTTTTATGCTTTAAAAAAGAAATGATTGTTGTCGAGCTATCAACTGGTATTTATCTATATCATATACAACTGGAACCATGAAATAGGTCTACTAATACAAAAATATAATTGCAATTCTGAGTTCAGAAACTTAATTCAAACTGAATTCAAACTGAGTTCAAACTGAATTAAAAAACTTAACAGATTAATAATAAAAAGTTTCATCAATGGACATATATGAGTATATAGAACTTTATTCCACCAATCTATTCATCTATATAACTACAAATTGTAACTACATTTCACTGAAATTCATAAAAATTCAAAAGACATGTTATTTTTAAGTTGCCGTTAGTGTATTTTATATCAAGGTGATAAACTGACCAATAAAACAATTTTGAGCTATATTTTCCTTTCTTATAGTTGTGTACTATATTTCCCTAAAATTATTCAAGGACTCATTTTATTTTACTCATGGGATTTGTTATGATATTTTCTGTTGCCCATGTGAAACTGAACACAGATTTGTTTGCCCATATGCATGTAGAGTTTTTGAAAAATGCCCCCCCCCCCCCCCCCCCCCCCCCGCAATGAACTAATTCAGTTGGGAATAAGGAACCAGTTCCAGAATCTAGAATTTCTATCACAGAATCATGGCATGACTTAGCAGGTCCCTTAGTCTGCTTTCCAGTATTCCATCTCCCAAATGAAAATGTGAGGTGTGATTAATTACATGTGTTTGCTTTCTGCTCCCAGGAATACCTAATAAGGCTAATTATGCTAATTATAATGCTGGCTACCGCTGCACCAGGCTATATACATATATCATCTCATTGGATTGTCATAACAGCTTTATGAAATAGATATTATAAGTAGATCTGTTAATTACTAGAAACTTGAAGTTCTTCAGTTCATTTCCAGCTCTGACATCCTAGACTGATGACCTTGCAAAGCCTAGGGTCCTCCTGCTCCGCTCCCACAAATATTCCTTCACTATGCCTGCTGACAGCGGCTTCCCCAATGTCATCTGTTGGCCCTTCTGATGATATCCACTGTTGGGTCTCAATCCCTTATGCTTCTCAGCTGCTTCTATCATCCTGTAGACCTTCAGTGGTGTTGTAGGTGGTCCATCCAAAATATTAATCTTACCCAAATTCAACTCCAATGGCTACTTTCCAGTTCAGTTACCCACCAAATGGGTCACATATTGTATAGGGGAATTTGATCCATCTAAGAAATCAAAGTCTAAAATCCCAGTTGCTCTCTCATGCCCATACTTCTGCCTCATAAAACCTCAGATCCCATTGGTCTCTCCATCTTCCTTCTGGGTGTCGGCGCCACATTTTTCCCACTACTCTTTTTGTCCAGCTTGAAATTCACAATTAACCATTTGACTTTTTTTTTTCTTTAAAGATTGTATTTATTCATGAGACACACACACACACAGAGGCAGAGCCATAGGCAGAGGGAGAAGCAGGCTCCATGCAGGGAGCCCGATGTGGGCTTGATCTTGCAACTCCAGGATCATGCCCTAAGCCAAAGGCAGATGCTTAACGCTGAGCCACCCAGGGGTTTCAACCACTTGACTTTCTGAATCCAGCTCCTCTTTTTTATAGCTTGAAATGTTTCTTGAGCTGATTCTTTCTTCCTTTGACCCAAGGACCTCAAGTCTTATACAGTTCCCTCCCCTTTTTTCTCTTTACATTCTTTAACTTCCATACCCCCCATTAGTTTATCATTCCACTGATTTGTTCTTTATCCTGCCAAATCACTAAAAGTGCTCTCAGAAGGGTTAATGTTGGTTCAACTGCGAAATCTTTTTTTTTTTTTTAAAGATTTTTATTTATTTATTCATGAGAGACACACAAAGAGAGGCAGAGACAGAGGCTGAGGGAGAAGCAGGCTCCCTGCGATGTGGGACTCCATCCTGGGACTTGATCCCGGGACTCTGGGATCATGCCCTGAGGCGAAGGCAGATTCTCAACCACTGAGCCACCCAGGCGTCCCCCCTCTTATTAATTTCTAAGAGCTCCTTTTCTGCAAAGGAAGGAAAAAAAGCCCACTATCAGTCATGTTGCCATTTTCTTTCCAGGTTTGTTATTTGTTGTTGACTTTATGTTATTTTGTCCCATGCTCTAATTTTTAATACATATGCATGTACTTAAGTTTATTAATCTCATAGATTATCAAAGTTTTAAAAAGCCCTTAAAAAACTTTTCCTATTGCCCAAATTATATATATATATATACACACACACATATCTATATAATCTTATATGTTTCCTTGGTATACTATATATTATTTCACTTAAAAATATGTTTTCATTTGAAAATTATTTCTCATATTCTTTCTAAATAGCTAGCCAGTTGCTTAGCCCTGTCTTTTCTTCACTGAAATACCACCTGTGTCATGTATCAATTTATATGTCATTTGTGCATATTTCTGGAATTTATATTCTTTTCCTCCTCATTGGGTTATCCATGAGTCTGTACAAAACTGATTTAATTCCTATGAAGTTATAAAAACCACTACTGTCATATACATACCCATTTTTGTGCCATTATGCCTTTGATAGATATATTATGGTTTCTAGAAATAATACATATAAATCTCCTATTTTCTTGATCCATCACAAAATATCTCTTGTACCTTTTTAACTTCCCATGAAGTAAGAAACAACAAATGATAGAAAGTTCAGTACTCCTTTTTGCTTCAGTGTCCTCATCGTGGGAAATTAGATGATTAATTCATGATTATTTCTTAAGATGAGCTTATAAGTACTCACTGTTAGCTATTATTAATAGCATGAGTAAGTGAGGACTCCATCCCTCTGCCTCTTTTTCCACTTTTCTACCTGTAAGCTCCTCCAAATTTGAGAACTTTCATCATCTCTTCTGTAATCATAATTAATTCTTGCATGCTTTATCTGTTGGTTGAATCTAAAGCTGATAATATCAATACACAGTATTTCCATTATTGTGATTGCATTATTATGGTTCATTTTTCTATGATTCCAAATTGTCTTTATTTTACTTTTTTAGACATATGTCTTCATCAAGTCACTAACATTATCTAATTTCCTAAATATATTCCATCCATGGTAAGAGATGCAATATAATTACTGAAGATACATTTCCCAGAAACTTCTGCCTTCTTATTCCAATCTGGACCAGAGAACACTCCGGGCTGGATGCCAGCCTGTCATCCTGACTTCCTTTTACCATGGTCTTGGGTTGAAGCCAGTGTTCTTAGAGCTCAAAATTTTACCTTTCTTGGATTTTATTCTTGTTATGGCTGAGAACATCTTCAAACAATTTTCTTGAAATGATGCATAAGAAATAAACCTTTTGAATTTTTACATGTCTGAAAGTGACTTTATTTTTCCTTTTTACTTGATTAACATGTTTACTAAGAATAGAATGTTAAGTTCATAATTATTTTTCTCAGAGGATTCTAAGATGAAATCATAGTCTTGTTCCCTTGTAGGCCATATTTTTTCCTCTCTGGAACCTTAGGATACTCTCTAGATGCTTGAAGTTAAGAAATTTCTTGAAGATCTGCCACTGTTGAGGTTTTTGTTTTGTTTTAATTCCTCCTGTGGTCATAATTACATTATGTACAACTGTCAAAAATCATCAAAAAATGTAGTATCTTGAATCAAACTGTAACATCAGGAGGAAGAAATCCTGTAGTACTTAAAGCCTATACTACAACATTCAACATTAGATTATACCATTAGGTAGGGTTTCTCTAATTATTTTGCATTTATATATTTAATGCTTTGATCTTCATTCAAGGTAGGAATTCTTAAGGTTTTATTTGGACTATGAAGCCCTCTGGCTTTCTGGTGCAGTCTATAGACCCATTTCCAGATTAATGTTTTTAAATGTTTAAAATTAAATATATATGATTAAGAAAGAGACCTTTTAAATTGAAATGTAGTTATCAAAATGCTAAAAACCAAAATTGTAATAGAGTAAAATATTGCTGCTTCTTCTTTTCTTTTTTTTAGAGAGGGAGAGAGGAGGGAAGGGGCAGAGAGAGAGAGACTCCTCCTTTTTTAAAAAAAAGTTTTTCTTTTTTAAGATTTTATTTATTTATTCATGACACACACACACACACACACAGAGAGAGAGAGAGAGAGAGAGAGAGAGAGGCAGAGACACAGGCAGAGGGAGAAGCACGCTCCATGCAGGAAGCCTGATGTGGAACTCGATTCCAGGACTCCGAGATCATGCTCTGAGCCAAAGGCAGATGCTCAACCACTCAGCTACCCAGGTTTCCCCTAAAAAAAAAGATTTTATGTATTTATTTGAGAGAGTGAAAGAGAGATAGAGACAGCACAAGTGGGGGAAAGTGGGCAGAGGGAGAAGCAGACTCCCCACTGAGCAGGGAGACTGACTCAGAGCTCAATCCCAGGACCCTAGGATCATGAACTGAACCAAAGGCAGATGCTTAACTGACTGAGCCACCAGGTGCCCTGGAGAGAAAAACTCTTAAGTAGGCTCCACACCCAGCACTGAGCCCCACATAGAGTTTCATCTCAGAATCCTGTGATCATGACCTGAGGCAAATTTAAGAGTTGTATGTTTAACAGACTGAGCCACGTATCCAGGCGGCCCTGTATCACTTTTTTATTAACACTTTAAGTAAGATATATTGGAGGATTTTATAGCCACTATAATTTCAAAATAGTGATGAGTAGAAGTGATATTTTGAGATATTTATAACAACCCAATGTGCTATAAAAATATATGTGATTTCTGTTGGTAACAAAATCACGAGTGTTGCTGTAAGTACTGTAATTTGTGCTTATATTCAAAATGGACAAAAATTCTAAAGTTTAGTAAGAGACTAGGGAAAATAAAAATATAGTTTTCTTCCTCTAAGTTCAAAGACCACATGAATTTTTTTAAACAAATAACATACATTTATTATCTAATGGTTTCTGCAGTTTAGGAATTTGAGAGTGGTTTAATTGGATAGTTCTGGCTTAGGTTCTCTCATGATACTGGAGTTGAGATGTAGGCTGGGGATGCAGTCAACCAAAGGCTTGACTGCAACTGAGAACCCACCTCCTAAATGGCTCACTCAATGGCTGGTGAGTTGATGCTGGTTGTTGGAAGGAAGTCTCAGCTGCTTTCCATGTGGGCTCTCCAAAGGCCCCTGAATACCTTTACAACATGGTGGCTGGCTCCTCCAGACTGGGAAATCCAAGAGAGATAAAAGTAGAAGACCATGCTTTTTTATGACTTAGCCCTATAAGTCATACACTATTACTTCCCCCATATTCCATTTGTCATACAGACCAACCCTGATGAAATGTGTGAGAGAATGGTCATAAATACTAGGAGGTGAGGATCACTGGGGGCCATCTTAGAGGCTACTACAAGTTATAACCAGTATTTGCATCATATTTTGTGTTCAGCTTCCCCCCCCCCCCAGTTTATACATATTTCTATTAACAGAGCTTACATACTTCTTGTTTTTAGGAACTACATGTTATTCCAATGATATTAACTCTTTTTTGAGGTTTTATTTAATTTACTTTTTAAAAATTTATAACTAAAAAGTGTTTAAATTTAAATTCGATTAACATACAGTGTATTATTAGTTTCAGAGGTAGAGGCTAGTGATTCATCAGTCTTATGTAACACCCAGTGCATCTTGTGCCATCCTTAATGCCCATTATCCAATTACCCCATCCCCCCAATCCCTTCCCCTCCAGCAATCCTCAATTTGTTTCCTATGATTAGGAGTCTTTTATGGTTTGTCTCTCTCTCTAATTTTGTCTTATTTTTCCCTCTTTTCCCCTATGATCCTCTATTTTGTTTCTTAAATTCCACATATGGATGAGATCATATGGTAATTATCTTTCTCTGACAGACTTATATCATTTAGCATAATACCCTCTCGTACTATCCATGTCATTGCAAATGGCAAGATTTTATTTTTTTGATAGCTGAGTAGTATTCCATTGTATATATTTACCACATCTTCTTTATCCATTCATCTGTCAGTGGGCATCTGGGCTCTTTCTATGCTTTGGCTATTGTGGACACTGCTGCTATAAACATTGGGGTGCAGGTGCCCTTCAGATCACTACATTTGTTTCCTTGGGGTAAATACCCAGGAGTGCAATTGCTGGGTTGTAAAATAGAGGGTAGCTCTGTTTTCAACTTTTTGAGGGGCTTTCACACTATTTTCCAGAGTGGCTGCACCAGCTTGCATTCCCACCAACAATGCAAGCCGGTTCCCCTTTCTTGGCATCCTCACCAATATCTGTCATCTCCTGATTTGTTAGTTTTAGCCATTCTGACTGGTTGTGAGATGGTATCTCAATGTGGTTTTGATTTGTATTTCCCTGATGCTGAATGAAGTTGAGCGTTTTCTCATGTGCCTATTGGCCATTTGTAGTTCTTCTTTGGAGAACTATCAGTTTATGTCTTCTGGCCTTTTCTTGATTGGATTATTTGTCTTTTGGGTGTTGAGTTTGATAAGTTCTTTATAATAGGTTTTGGATACTAGCCCTTTATCTGATAAGACATTTGCAAATATCTTCTTCCACTCTGTTGGCTGTCTTTTGGAGACTTCCTGAATTTTATGCAGGGACTCTTATTTATGAATATCTGACTTAGAGTAAAAGCTCTTTGAGGTTTGGCAGACTGTGTGCTCCTGAGATGATGGCAGCAGTTTTCCTGCCCCTACATGCTCTTTCAGCATACGACATTGACACTCTCCCATCAAGAGGTTTCTCCACTCCCTTGAATCCTCTTGTGACAGCTTTGACCAAGAGGATGTGTGAGAAGTGACGCTATAACCATCTGAGTACAGGCCTTAACTGATCTGTCAGCCTCTATTTTATTCCTCTTAGAAGCAAGACACCATGTAAGAAGTACAATTAACCTAGACCACCATGCTGTGAAAAACCTAACTGAGCGCTATGAAGAGACCCTGGAGCATGAAATTGCAAGTGGAGAGAGGGTGAAGAAGCCTTCTTGGAAGTGGATCCTTTAGTCTTAGCCACCCTACTTGATGCCATGTTGATCAGAGGTGAGTTGCTCCTCTGAACTATTCCAAAATCCCTGACCTATAAAATTGTGGGCAAAATATAATACCTGTTTCAAGCCACTGAAATTTGGGGAAATTTGTTAGAGAGTAACAGATAGAATGGAGGACCATGACCATGTTTCACATGTCTTTTGAATCCTTCACATTAATTGGCAAATTGATATGCAGGAAAAAAAGGGACTCTGGAATTATTATTGACATATGGAGATTTGCATAGCATTTGGCTGTCATTAAAGAACTACAGGGAATAATATCATGAAATCAAAGTATTTTGTCCAATAAATGCCCTATGATTCTTTTTTTTTTAAAGATTTATTTATTTAGGGATGCCTGGATTGCTCAGCAGTTGAGCATCTGCCTTTGGCTCAGGGCATAATACTGGAGTCCCGAGATTGAGTCCTGCATCAGGCTCCCTGCGCAGAGCCTGCTTCTCCCTCTGCACATGTCATTGCCTCTCTCCGTGTCTCTCATTAATAAATAAATTTTAAAAATCTAAAAAATATATATTTATTTATTTTAGAATAATAAATATTCTAAGTGAGAGAGGGGGAGAGAGCATGCAAGCAAGTGCATGAGTTGGGGGAGTGCATGAGTGAGAGAGGGGGAGAGAGCATGCAAGCAAGTGCATGAGTTGGGGGAGGGGCAGAAGGAGAGAATCTTCAAATAATCTCCCCTCTGAGAAAGGAGCCCATCACGAGGCTCTGGGGCTCAATCTCAGAACCCACTCTTGGTTTCCACTGGGTTGAAACCAAGACTCCAATGCTTAAGTGACTAGACCACCCAGGTGACCCTGGCCTATGATTCCTAGGATAACCAGCCTGGTTTTTAAGATCTCAGATTAACCCCAGGATCCTTCCCAAATGCTGACTCCTGGATTGGTTCCCAAAGATTTTCAGAGGTTACACTCTCTCCAGGGAAGAGTATAAGAGGATTAGAGAAGATAATGGAAATGAAAGTTAAAATAGTGTAGTTGTGCTGGAAGCAATCTCTGTACATATGAATACTTGGACTGTGTCTGGGGACAGACTCAGAGGAGTGCTATTGCATCACGGTTGTGAGCACAGCCTCTGAAGTCAACCTGTCATAACTGAAATCTGGCTCCACCACAGGACCTGCTATGAGACTAGGGCATGTGACTTAATCTGTGCCTTAATTTACATATTTGTAAACTAGGAATAAAATAGTACCCCCCCCCATAGAAGTATAATGAGATTTAGATGAGTTTACGTTTGAAACATTGTTTGGCACACATAGTTCCCACTGAAGTCCAAATGGATCTCTCTCTCTTTTTTCCCCCAGAACTTCATTTTTTTCCTAAAGATTTATTTATTTGAGAGAGAGAGAGCAAGTGAGCACATGAGCCGGGGGGGTGGGGGGAGGTAGAGGGAGAGAGAGAATCTCAAGCAGACTCCATATTGAGCACAGAACCCAATGGGGGCTTGATCCCAGGACCCTGAGATCATGACCTGAGCCGAAATCAAGAGTTGGTGGCTTAGTTGACTGAGCCATCCAGGTGCTCCCAAATAGATCTCTCTTGAAATACTCTCAGTGACTTCTGAATTATTTAAGTGATTCCTAAAATATATATGTGCCACATGCACATATATATATAGATACATATGCATATGCATAGTGTGCATATCAACTTTCTATGATTATAGTAGTTTATATTTGGCTTAATGCATATAGAATGTTCATAGCTAGCATTTCTGGGTTCACACAAAGGATAGTATAATATTTTAAAAGAGGTTAATTAAAAGATACATTAGGCTGTAAATGCTATATCAAATGCCCAAATAGTGAAGATGAAGCTAAAATGCTTGAAGTTCGCATGCAGTAGTTGCAAATCCAACAGTTTACAATGGAAAGAGGAACACAGAAATGGAGTCACTTAGGGATGCCTGGATGGCTCAATGGGTTAAGCTTCTGACTCTTGATTTTGGCTCAGGTTATGATCTCAGGGTGTGAGATTGAGCCCCGAGTTAGGCTCTGAGCTGAACGTGTGGAGCCTACTTAAAATCTCTCTCCCTCTCCCTCTGCCCCTCCCCTTTCAAAAAAAAAAAAAAAAAAAAGAAAGAAAGAAAGAAAAGAAAAAGGGAAAAAAATGGAGTCACTTATTCATAGTCACTCGACCAGCATCCAGTGCCAGCAATTCTTTGCATTAATTTATGTTTGACACTCAAAAAATGGGCAACATATTTAGAATCTATATCTGCCTTCCAAAAGGATAATGTATCTTTAATGGGGCAAGCAGTAACATTTTCATTTCAGCATGTTTCCCTGAAAAGGATCACTAATTATGGTCTACAAAACACTGGTCTACAAAACTATTGTGTTAATTTGGTAAATGTAAATTCTCATTCAGTTGACTAACTTTATTGTCATGTGCTCTGGTTTATGTGCTCTGGTTTTCTGGGATCTTTCTTTCTTTGTCAAGGTTTAGCACTCTTTGAGAAGCTTATAATGGACTTTCAATACTAATCAGCTCTTCAGTTGTGATGATATGATTTGACACTTATTTTGCAGCACGAAAGTGAGGGGGAGATCTGACAACTCAGAGTTCTCAGCACTAATTTTTTGTTAAGTAGAGCTAAGGGAGAGCTGAGTTATTAACAAATACCTGATTATCAAAATATTAGATTGTTAACTTGAATATCTTAGCCCCAAAATGTCATTCATAAAATTGTGAAAATATCAAATTTTGTTTCCATATCCTATTGCATCTACATAAAAACCACTTTAAGATTATGTCTATGTAATTGTAGCAGGTCCCAGTTAATTAAGAGAATTACATATTTTGTGAATAGAGAGCTACTTCCTAAATATTTCAGGGATTTTGAAATGGCCAGATAGGAATGTTATTATCCTAAAATAAAGTTTAAAAATTAAAAAAAAAATCACCCAACTTAATTTCATTAGGAGACATCAAGTTTGAAATTTTCAAAATAAAATGACATTCTACTTGAAGGGGACTCACATATCATCTTAGTGGTCACTTTCTTTAGGCATTAACATCACACAAGTGAGACATTTTGGATAGCAACAACAACAACAAAATAAAATAAGAATGTGATGTGATTTTCTGAGAATCTTACCTGAGGACTTTTCCCCAAAGGAAGATAGTGTGGTTTAGCAGTTTAAAAGCACGCTGTCTAGAAGAAGACATCTTGGGCTCAGACGCCATCCTTGGCACATTCCAGCTTTGTGACTGTCGGCAGATTACTTAGCCTCAGTCTCCCCATCTGTAAAATGGCCATGATATTACTCTTTGTATCTACCTCACAGGACTAGCACATAGTAAGTGCCATATGAGTCTTTGTTAAGTGAATGTACAAAATTTCTTTGTTGAACACAGTAATGTTTCATCAATTGCTTTAGTGAAACTAGGGTGTTCTGAGTTTACAAATTCCCATCCATACAGGTACTTTTTGACATTTTAACAAGGAGTAACTTCTCAGGAATTGCATATATATATGTGTGTGTGTGTGTGTGTGTGTGTGTGTGTGTGTGTATATATATATATATGTAAAATGTTTGATTATGAAAATAACAGCTTCTTAATGTCTTATGTTTGGAAACATCATTGCATTAAAAACATTTTAAATGCTTTTCTCATCTCCATTTGTCTCTGTCACCCTTTAAAAAAACCAAGGGAGGTAATTTTGTACATGATAAATGATCTGAACTGAATGTCACCCTCAAGAAGCAAGGAAGATGATCCGTGTGGAAAGGAAAAAGAAATTAAAGTGACTGTTTTAGTAACTTCATAGCTACTCCATCCAGGATTTACATGCTGCGAGAAAGAACCATTCATGATTTTCTGTTGACTTACTAGAGAGAGAATGCAAACGCGACCTGGAAAAGCTGCTTCGTTGTCTGATCATTAGGATGACTACATCCTGCTTGAAATCACCTACTTACTGATGGGCCTTCATTCATCATCAGTCTGTTCAATTTTGGAGACATTGTCATACCTGTTTCATTGAGGTCATTGAAGCCTGGGCACAGAGGAGGTAATTTATTTCTATAAGAAAGAAGTTAACTTACAGTGAGACATTAAAGAAAGAAAGATATCTACCACTTATCCACCTATATTCAATATTAGTCTACTTGAAATTACTCTATCATTAACAAGATAACAAATTTTAAGAAAACCACTCATTTGTTTGGTTTTTGTTTGTTTGCAGTATCTACCTTTACATTGAATTGGTAATAACTTAAGCTGGCTTTGCTGTGGAATCTTTGTTCATGTTTTAATGACTTTTATTTTTTAAAGATTTTATTTATTTATTCATGAGAGAGCAAGAACAAGAGAGAGAGAGAGGCAGAGACATAGGCAGAGGGAGAAGCAGGCTCCATGTAGGGAGCCCGATGTGGGACTTGATCCTGGGACCCCAGGATCACACCCTGAGCTGAAGGCAGATGCTTAACTGCTGAGCCACCGAGGTGTCCCTAATAACTTTTATTTTCTAAGCATTCTATTACAGTTGACCTTGTGCTAAAATCTAGGTGCTTTGATTTTTCCAGAGAATATTAAGAACATTATATTTTCTCAGAAATAAATCTCCACCCAAAGTAATATTTTTATTAAGATCTCAAGTTTCCTTATTCTTCCATCAAATGAAACTTTTCATCAGTTTAATAATAGGTGTCACTTCAAGATGTGGTTTAAGAAGATTGGGAAAAAACCCTGCTTTCAAGATTATATAGAGAACTAACGAAAAATGACATCTCATGGTTATGTCTTTGTACTTTATAAAACTCAAAATCATAATGCTTTCAACTAAGAATGATAAATCCCTGTCTTTTCATTCAATATTTTATTTAACAAACACATGGTGTTTACCATGTGCCAGGCACTGTTCCTTGCACTTTATAAGTATTAACCTGTTTATTCCTTTAACAATGCTCTAAGGTAGGTACTATAATTACTCCCATTTACAGATGAGGAAACTGAGGCATGGGAATGTTAAATAACCTGCCCAGGATCATATGGCTAGTAAGTGGCAGAGCACAGATTTGAATCCACGCTAATTTGGCTCCACTACCTTATTCTCTTTTGTTGCCCATGTTTAATAATAGTATTGAATAAAATTCCTCTAGAGTCACTTCACTAAAAATATAACTTCTTTTTTCCTTCTTAAATTTTATTATTATTATTATTTTTAGAGAGGGGTGGGGGCAAAGAGGGAGAGAGAAAATCTTAAGCAGGCTCCATACCTAGCACAGAACCCAATGCCGGCCTTGATATCATGACTCTGAGATCACGACCCCAGACAAAATCAAGACTTGGCTGCCCAACCAACTGAACCACTCAGGCACCCCACCCCAAGAATAGTAACTCCTAACACAGAAGTACTTGCCAAAATGTTTATTTTTTAAAAATTTTTTAAAAAGATTATTTATTTATTTATTCAGAGAGAGAGAGAGAGAGAGAGGCAGAGACACAGGCAGAGGGAAAATCAGGCTCCCTGCAGGGAGCCTGATGTGGGACTGGGTCCTGGGACTGCAGGATCACATCCTAGGTCAAAGGCAGATGCTCAACCACGGAGCCATTCAGGCATCTCCAAAATTTTGGTTTAAAAGACCTGGCTCCTCTTCTATAAAATTTTAAAATAATTTTATTATAGGTAGATCAGACATAGATGTGAAAAGACACTGCCAAACAAGAGGAAAAAAGGAAAAAAATATACTTTTAAAGGTTGAAGGAGAGACATACACATTTTATTTTCCCCTATCCATCTTATTGTCTGATTTACTTTGTACAACATAAATAGGGGAGATGTAAAAAATGGAACAAGTAGTTTTAGTTGTGACACAACAACAGAGTTACATATTAAAGTTTGGCTTTAGGGGCATTTAGGTGGCTCAGTCGGTAAAATATCTGCTCTCAGTTTAGGTCATGATCTCAGGATCCAGGGATTGAGCCCCATGTTGGACTCTGGGCTCAGCAGAGAATCTGCTTCTTCCTCTGGCCCTCCTCCCTCATATTCTCTCTTGCTCTCAAATAAAGAAAGAAAAATCTTTTAAAAATAATTTTATTTTATTTTTTAATTTTTATTTATTTATGATAGTCACACACACAGAGAGAGAGAGAGAGAGAGAGAGAGGCAGAGACATAGGCAGAGGGAGAAGCAGGCTCCATGCACCGGGAGCCCGATGTGGGATTTGATCCCGGGTCTCCAGGATCGCGCCCTGGGCCAAAGGCAGGCGCCAAACCGTTGCGCCAACCAGGGATCCCTAAAAATAATTTTAAAAATAAAGTTTGGCTTTAAATTTTCTTTGGTATGTTACTTGCTTACCTTTGGTAAGGTTCCAGTTTTTTTCAGGGAAGTCGTTGTTTCAAATATTTTATTGCACTGTAAGTTTATTTTTCTTATGTTTGGGCCTGGAAAATATCACTGTAACATATTTCGAATCATTTAGGAACAAAATTAGTTATTTTTGGAACCACAAATTGTGAATGGCTGACTTTTTTTGAGGAGCTATCTCTGTTCTCAAAACCACAATTTTAATAGGCCTTTAGGTCTTTAGTTTCTTCTATTCTTCAAGTGAGACTTACTAAAACTGCATTTCAAAATGTGAGCTTGTTTCTGACTTCTTCTATGATTATTTTATTGAAAATACATTTTCAAAAAGATGACCCGAGCCAAAGGCAGATGCTTAGCTGCCTGAGCCACCCAGGTGCCCTGAAAATGCATTTTCAATGTCCACTTAATTAAGGCAAGTTTCAACTTCTGGGTTACTTTACAGACTCCTGATGAAGTAGATAAACCTGAGGTAGCAGATGAGCGTTCTGCTCAACCTGAGGGTTACTGCATAGTTTAGAGTAGGATTTCTCAAAACAAGGTTGGGAACTGTCTACAGCAGAATCAGGTGTGATACCTCTAAAAAAGGAGATTTCCAGGTTTCCTAAATCAGAATTTCTGAGATTGAGGATTGGGAATCTGCATCTTTAACCAGCATCCTTATAGATTTTTAAAAAAATATTTTTAAGTAAAAATATCAGCTACCCAGGTGCCCCAATTATAACTTTTATATGCACTAGGAAACCAAAAATTTCAATTGACTCACTTTAATGCAGTATTTGCTTTAATACAGTAAGTGGAACTGAACCCCAATATCTCTGAGATATGCCCTGTATATGAATTTGACTGGTTAAGACTTGGAATTAGGCAGATACCTTGTATCCCCCGCCCAACAGCTTGCTCCCATGAGTCTGTACCTCTCCAGACACTTGACTTCTTCCAGGTCTGGCCCCTGCTACCTGGTGGCTCACACAGGCACTCTATGCACCTGGGCAGCCTGCCTTGGGAACCCCGAGCCCTCCTGGCCTGTGGAGTCCAACCAGTCCGGAAGCTCTGCCTGGCCTCTAAGGGTGGAGGGAGCACACCAGCCCAAGTTCTTTCTGAGGAGACAATTTAGTCTGCTCACAGGCAGTCCTCATTTGGACTGGCTGCCTGAGAGGGTCCATACCAATGAATCAAGGCTCCCAGGTGTCTCTTAGTGAAGGTACCCTGGTAGCCCTCCAGGCCCCATACTGGCAAGGCAGTCCAGATTCCTCCAGTTTTAACTTCAGGGAGAATATGCGCATTTTTGTAGGTTAAGGCTGGAATTAGGAAGATGCCAGATACCTGAAACAGCCTTCTCTTTTGACCCAGCCTACCTCTACACCTGCCCCACTCCAGTTCCCCAGTTACTCTGAACTGCCTGGTGTGCCCATGCGCAAACCACACTTACCAGCTGGCCTTAGCCTGCAGGGGGCGCTTCAGGTCTGTTCCAGAATGAGCCTACCGGGAGGAGGGAGGCCAACTCACCCAAAATCCTTCTGAATCTGCAGCTTTAAACTGGCAACAGTCAGCCCCAATTTGGACTAGCTGCTTGATGGGGTATCGGCTTCTCCGGCCATCAAGGACATCCTGCACACCACCAACCTGGCAAGTTAGTCCAGATTTCTCCAGATCTGCCTTCGGAAGAATATGCACATTTGTGTAGGTTATGGCTTGGATTAGGCAAATGCTTGTACTCCCAAGAACTCCCTCCTGTGACCCTGCATACCCCTATAGATGCCCTGTTCCAGAGCCCTGTCTCCACAGATGTGTGCAGCCCATGAATGAGGCACACATCTTGTCAGCCCCCAAGGTCAGCCAGGGCACTTCAGGCCTTTGGAGTTTTTAATCAGTCCTGAACCACCTGCACTACTCCCCTGGTGTGGAGGGAACTTACTCCCCAAAACTCTGAGGCAGCAGATTTAAGCTGGTGATGTCAGTCCCCATTTAGAATGGTTGCCTTTTGGAGTCCTGGGTTTACCAGCCATCAAAGCTCTCAGGCTTCTCATATTGGAGGATACCGTGGTGGCCCACCAGGCCCCTTCTTGGCAAGGCAGTCCAGACCTTTACAGCTATCTTTAGGAGAATATGAATGTTTTGTGCAAAATTAACTGGAAGGATGAGAAAACCATATGGTTTAAAAACAGGCATATGGGGAACCTGGGTGACTCAGTTAAGCATCTGTCTTCTGCTCAGGTCATGATCCCCGGGTCCTGGGATGGAGCCACGCATTAGGCTTCCTGCCCAGTGGGGAGTCTGTTTCTTCCTCTCCCTCTGCTTGTGCTCTCTATTGCTCTTTCTCAAATAATAAATAATTAAAAAAATAAAACCAGACATCTACTGAAGGGCAAAATTTGATGACAGCATTATAAAGAAAGGACCAAGTCCTTGAGACATTATGAAGGAAAAATAATATAGGCTAGTAAAAACAGAAAAACCCAGTTAAAGAAATTATTTATCCATGAGCTTTATAAAGGCAGGGTCTATAAATAATTCAGTACTGTATTCCCTATGTCAAATAATGGCACAATGGTAATTAACCTTTCCTTGAGCTAAGATACCCTTTGAAAAATATGGGAGAAACTAGTGACCCTACTTCATTCTAAGAGCAGGCACTTAGCAAATGTTGGTGAGACCAAAATGTATACATAACATTATGTCTTTTTCCTTTTTTCTTTACTGAATGGCTTGGCTAACTTTCTTAACTTTGATGGACATGCTTATAGACCCTTTTGCAAGAAAAACAAACCCAGGGTTTCCTGTTTAGGGAAAAAAAGACCCATTGCACTTAATTTCCCTTCCTCCCAATGTTTTCCTGCAGTAACACAAAAGATGTTAAAAATAAGAATGAGGGGCACCTGGGTGGCTCAGGTCTGCTCAAGTGTCTGCCTTTGGTTCAGGTCACGATCCCAGGATCCTAGGATTAAGCCCTGCTGATTAGGGAGCCCGCTTCTCCCTCTCCCTCTGCCTCTGCCTCTCCTCCTGCTTGTGCACTCTCGCTCTCTTTCTCTTTTTCTCTTAAATAAATAAAATACTTCCTTAAAAAAGGAATGAAATCATGCTCGCTTCAGCAGCACATATACTAAAATTGGAACGATACAGAGAAGATTAGCATGGCCCCTGCGTAAGGATGATACGTAAAAAAAGGGAATGAAATCATAACAGTGCTGCAGAGAGTGACAGTGGCAGGTCAGGTATTTTGAAAAATTCTTCAAAGATAAGCAGATAAGATTGAACTGATGAAGAAGTCAAAAACGGGGAAATTGTAGTCATACCCACAAGAGATGAATGTGGTTCTTTCTGAGGGAGCCACAGAGGAGGTTGGATCTTTGCTCATCACATAGAGCATTAGGGAACTGTGGAGGACTTGTCAGGATACCTACATAAAACATGCATTCTCCATCAGCTGCACATCCTACTCCTTCCTCCATATATGGAGTGGCTGCCTCCCAGATAAAATCTTGGAGGAGTGCTGTTTGTGGAAAGAGGGTGCTCATTTGGGAGGCCTCCTCATGTAGCTGCTGTGCCCTGAGGGAGAAACAATAAATGTTGAGATAACTCAGGACTTATCACAGACATGGAGGGAAAACTTTTTAAAGTTGAGATAACTCAGGACTTATCACAGACATGGAGGGAAAACTTTTTAAAGTTAAGGTCATTCCACCCAGGAGATGTATACACAGAAATAGTCACCCAGCCAAAAGTAAAGACTCTTTACTTATTTATTTTTTTGGTATGTCTGTTGGCTGACATGCCACTTTCCTGCCCACAAACACTACTTGGGCGCCTGATGCTGTAACTATCATCCTTACACAGAAATTGAAACCAGGCTTTCTCATTAGAATGACAGTATTCACTTCTGACAATCATTATGTTCCTATCAGACTAACTTTCACCGATACAAACTATAAACTCTGGGAAAAATATAAAATACAACTAATTACAGTACTTGGGAGCAATCAAAAGCAGGCAGATTCTGGGGGAGATTCAGCATTTGGAAAAAGGGAATAGCTGTTAGCTTTTTTTGTTATTGTTTGTTTGTTTGAACAACCTTTAACCTGAGTGTAGGCTAAAGTCTGTGCCATGCAAGGGCAGAGCATGGGGATAGATGGTTAAAATGCAGGAGCACAAAACAAAACATAGTTTTACCAGAGGACAGAGTTTGGGGGCATACATAGCTCTTAAAAGTGAAAGGGAAATGCCCCCAAAGTGAAAGCCAGAAAGGAGTAACCCCAAGATATTTGTATAAACTCTCCCCAGACTCTATGGCTGACCCTCATAGCTTAACTAATCATATAGAGGGAAGACTCCAAGTAGCCTAATTTAGGTTAAAATAACTGAAGTGATATTTGAGCTGTTGTCCATTGCAGGGGAGACAGTCTGCAGTTTGATTTTAGCTAATTTAACTGACCGCATAAGAAAAAAAAATGTTTGTAGAGGAACATGATAGAATCCAGAGTCTCTACAACATATCTACAATGTCTAAGACACAATCCAAAGTTACTCTATATTCAAAGAAACAGGAAAACATAACCCATAATTGGGGAAAAAAGACAATCAATTAAGACTGACTCAGAGATGATGAAGAGGTTGCAATTAGCAAACAAAATTAGAATTCTTTTATTAAGTTTAAAAAAATGTAGGTAGTTAACATACAGTGCAATATTGGTTTCTGGAGCAGAATTCAGTGATTCTGAATTCAACACCCAGGGCTCATCATAATACCTATCACCCATCTAGCCTATCCCCCTCCATCAACCCTGTTTGTTCTTAATTGTTAAGGGTCTCTTATCGCTTGTTTCCCCTCTCTCCCTTTTCTCTGTGCCCCCTTCCCATATGTTTATCTGTTTATTTTCTTAAATACCACATAAGAGTGAGATCATATGGTTTGTCTTTCTCTGACTTATTTCACTTAGCATAATATACTCTAACTCCATCTATGTTGTTACAAATGGCAAGATTTCATTCTTTTTGATGTCTAAGTAATATTCCAAGTGAAAGAGACTTTTAATGTAGTTATTCAAGAGGATATTTGTTGGGAAAACAGATATATATGACTAATAGGGAAATCAAGACCAGTCATCCCTACTAATCCACAGACTTCTTCACTTGTGGATTATGATTCATGAAAATCTGAGAAAAAGAGGATGAAAGAGAAAGTCCAAGGTTAATAAATTCAAACATCTGAGCCCAGAGAAAACAGAAATAATTTACGGAGCAGAAGAGAACTTGAAAAAATTCCAAGTCAGATTCTTAAAGTTTCATCATAAAATAGGAAGTGGCCATTGTAAAAAAAGGAAAAATCAATGAATAGGAAAGTATTCCTAGAAGAAAAAAAAAAAGAATAATAGATGTGCTGAAGACTAAATTAGTGTTCTGGAAAATAAAATTTCCTAGAATGTAGAGAAATAAAATTAAAAGGTAGAAAAAATGTAATAAAAGTTGAAGGATAGACCCAGGAAATTCAAGTTCAAGAATACGGTTTTCTTGAGTCAAAGACATGTGTAAGCCACATATAATTAGAAAACAAATACCCACACGTACATAAATCCTAGTGAAATTTCAGAACTTCATGGATAAAAAGAATATCTTAAAAAGATTTAGAAAAAAAAA
Organism: Vulpes vulpes; assembly: GCF_048418805.1. Lineage (NCBI taxonomy): Eukaryota > Metazoa > Chordata > Mammalia > Carnivora > Canidae > Vulpes > Vulpes vulpes. The sequence continues at coordinate 79,921,980 of NC_132790.1, read as the reverse complement.
GGAAAATAAAAAAAATTTTTTTCAGAAAAAAAGAACAATTATATTGGATGAGAATGATACCAATCAGACTTCTTATCAGCAGTCCTGTATGTTAGAAGACAACAAAATACTGCATTCACATTCTGGGGCAAAATGATTTTCAACCTGAAAATGTATACCTTGCTGATTGATAGGTAAATGGAGGTCAAAACAAACATTGTAGGACATGTCAGAATCAGAAAGCTTAGTGTTCAAGTAGCCTTTAAAAAATTCCTTCAAGAAAATGAAAATACTACTACAAGAAAGAAGACACCATGTGTTATAATTGTGTGTGAAATTTCAGAAAATCTAAGTGTAAGTATAGCTCATAAAATTCATGCTAGTCTCTAGAAGAACTAAAAGCAGATATTGACAGGATTGCCCCTGATGAATGGAAGTGGGTAGAAAGGCCTTTTACCTTGTATTTTATACCCTTCTGTATTACCTGAATTTATTTTTGTTTTTAAATACAATTATTTGTAACAAAGAATTTAATAAAAAAATTCAGGGATGTTTGGGTGGCTCAGTCAGTTAAGAATGCCTTTGGCTCAGGTCATGATCCCAGGGTCCTGGGATGGAGCCCTGCATCAGCTTCCCTGCGTGGGGAGCCTACTTCTCCCTTGCCCACTCCACTTGCTCGTGCTTTCTCTGTCAAATAAATAAATAAAATCTTTTTAAAAAATTTAATAAAAAATTTAAAAGGCATCCATCCCCCAATCTAGCAGTACTTATATTCTAATTGTGTTGTTAGATTCCTTCTTTAGACATTTTAAAGAAGAACTAGTTCATTTAGTATAGTTTGGTTTTGGAAAAAGTCTAGGGTGCTGCTGTTAAGACATATCTGCAAATAAAACATTTCAGAAAAATCCTTGATCAATTCAGCACATACACAAAAACAGTAAGATACAGACATATAAGAAAGATGACTTTCATTTCTTCACTTGAAAGTGAACCTTACAAATTAAAAACAAAACAAAATGGGATCTCTGGGTGGCTCAACGGTTTAGCGCCTGCCTTCAGCCCAGGGCGTGATCCTGGAGTCGTGGGATGGAGTCCCACACCAGGCTCCCTGTGTGGAGCCTGCTTCTGCTTCTCTCTCTCTGTGTCTCTCATGGATAAAATAAATAAAAAAAAAAATCTTAAAAAAAAAAACCTTTAGAAATAAAACAAAACAACAAACCAAAACATTCTGCTTCAAGAAGTTTGTCATCTAGTTGTAATTGCCCAATATGGTAGCCACCAGTCACATATGGTTGCTGAAATTTGACATGTACCTAGTCCAAATTGAGATGTGCTGTAGGGGTAAATACACATTAGATTTCAAGTATTTACTCTAAAAAACCCTGAAAAATACCTCATTAATAATGTTAATATTAATTACATGTTGAAGTGACTTTTTTTAGTGTACTGGGTCAAATAAATTTTATTAAAATTAATTTTATGTTTATTTTTACCTTTATATAATGTACTATTAGAATTTTTAAATCCCTTATGTGGTACTCATTTGTGGCTTGCATTATGTTTCTATTAGACAGTCCTGGGCTAAAGCACCAAAATGTACACAACCATTACTACTCAAATGAATTTTCTACAGCGTTTTGAAGGAGAAAACTATCATTTTGGCTTTCACTTATCAAAAAACTTCCCTGGCGATGAAGGAAGAATCAATGCTAGCAATACTAGAATGAGACAGAATGAGAATAGGAAGTTGGGAGAATAGGGAACATCACTGACTTCAAGGAGAAGAAATGCCTAATAAAAAAGAGGTTTGTTGGGCAGCCCGGGTGGCTCAGCGGTTTAGCGCCGCCTTCGGCCCAGGGTGTGGTCCTGGAGACCCAGGATTGAGTCCCACGTAGGGCTCCCTGCATGGAGCCTGCTTCTCCCTCTGCCTGTGTCTCTGCCTCTCTCTGTGTCTCTCATGAATAAATAAATAAAATCTTTAAAAAAAAAAAAAAAGGTTTGTTAGTTGAATGACTTCCAATAAAATGTTTGCCTCCAAAGCTTGTACTCTACTATTACCATAAGTTATTCTTTTTATATTCATATTCTCTTAATACTTTCTTTACACAATGCCATTCTAGTTGGGAATTCCCTATCTACAACTTTTTTAGAATTTTCTACATATATACTGATCATATTTTTTGTTAGGGCATTTTCCTACATTGATGTGGTAATTACTACATTATTCTCATCCTGTTCAAAGACCTCTACAGTGATTCAAATGTGGGGAATACATTTCAGAGCAGATGTTATCTCAATCCAGCAGTTATCTTTCAAACAATATTTGTCCTCATGTCAGCTGAGCTTCCCTGACCCATCTGAAAAGGTCACTTTTATCAGTAGAGAGAATTTGCATATTTTTCTTTTGAAGTTGGATGATTAGCTTATTTCCTGAGGAATGTTACAGTGCATTTGTGTTCTCTGCTTTATCATTATAGATCATTTATCACTTGTGATTTTTCACTCTGTCATGAACTATGAAAAACAATTACAGTGTTTATTAACTGAGTAGCTCTGTGGAAGGTAAAAGAAACCACTAAGGTGGGAGTCAGAGCTTTCTTTACAATAATGAAGAAATGGTAGAAGGAAGAGAAATGGGGGATATTAAAAAAAATCCAGAAACAGTAGAAAGTAGCGGTCCTTTTAGCCATTGACAGTATTAAAAGATAATATTAGGGAAAGGCTGTGAAAGCTTTTACTTTTACATTCTATCAACTGTATAAGGGCTGTTGTTGGGGCCAAACACATTAATAATCACATTTGGGATGTGCAATTTAGCAGTTAGGCCAGCGATAAGCAAATATTAGGTGTTCTATCAATGCTTGTTAAATAAGTGAGAAAATCCATGACTTATGGTTCTATTTCCTACTTCTATTTTCAAATCTCATCACTTATCAGCATAAGATGTTCTGGTCTCATTACTAATATGGCTGGCTGCTTTAGGAAGACAGTAATTTGTCCTTTGTTCTTACTTGCTATAGATGTTTTTTCCCTTTCCCAGCTTGAGGATGAAACCAGATCTTGCATTTCCTTGCCTACGTGCCTTTTATGTTATGGGAGGCAGTAGCAGTTGCTAGGCAAGAGAACACAACTCCCTTCTTTTTTTTTTTGTAATAGCCTTGGCTCAGTAAGAATTATGTAGAAAGTGGTAGAGGTAAGTGCTTGAAGTTTAACAAGAGAAAGCTGTGGAGTCCAAAGGGAGAGGAAGATTCCTGAGACTAAGAGATGGGTCATGAAGAGTTTCCATCAAAGTAAATCCCTTACTTTTAAAATGAAATAAAGAAACTGGAACTATAAAAATATCTAGGTCTGATGATGGTAGAGGTTAAAAAAAAAAAGAAAAGAAAAAAAAAAGAAAAGAAAAGAAAAAGAAACATGGCTGCATGGGTTCTCTAGTTATTCCCCATTATAGAAGTTGTGGGGAAAATGACCTGAGCTATAATTGTAGTAGTTGATATTACAGTTTCTGAGAATGACAGAAACTGTGTCAACACAGTTTCAACACAGTTATGTATATGTATGTGTGTTAGCATACATACACATACAAAAATCTGTTAGCTACCAAACACTGTGTAGGAGGTTCTTTTCAGGAATGTGTACGTGTTTGTATTACACCTACTTAAAGGCTAAAGAAATAATTTATTTATACCTTCTAATTAGGTCTTACTTCTTAAGAATCATCCTACATGATACTACTTCTAGTTTAATTGTCCTCATTATCCAGTCTTCTTTAATCCATGTCTCTGTCACACACTGTAACCTTTTGCTCTTTACAGGCAAAAGGCTGGTTGGAGTTTGATTTCTTTCTTTCTGAACATCCATGCCAGAGAATATAACTATCCTTTGTGAAAGAGCCTCTTTCGAGCCGAATGAGAAGCCTGCACTACAACGAGGAGTCAGGAGGTCAGGAGACCTGACCAAGTAACCTGGGGTTCATTCATCAGTCCCTGGGTCACTGTAAGTTCAGACCCTGCTCCAGACAGGCTAAAAGAGAAGGAAGTGGATGGGGTGATGTCCACACGGTGAAAGCCTGTCTTTTGAATGAAGCATCACAGGAGGTCAGTCGGGTGTGTCCACCCTCCTTCAGCCATCTGTTCAGATGTTCCGATAAGGGTCTCTCTGCCAGCAGGGCCCGTGGCGGAGGAGGGTAAACAGCAGCACCACTAGGACACCAGACACCAGGCAAAAGGCAACAGCAAGGACGACTCTTAGGACTGTGGAAAAATTGCAAGAGCATTAATGTAAAATTAATGGATTAGGAAAGTATAAAGATTGTAAAATTAATAGATGAAGAAAATAGGAAGATCATACATCATCAGTGCCTTAATTGTAAACTTTCAGTGACATTTCTGAAGGAACCTTGAAATCCGCATAGTGTATTGATAAGATTACTAGACTAGAGTCAGGAGATGACCTAGGTTCTGGTTCTGGCATGACATTTGACCTTTGGGCCTCAGCTCCACTATAAAGGGAGAGTAATTGAAATCTTTCTTTCTTTTTTAAAAAGATTTATTTATTTAGGGGTTCCTGGTGGCTACGTTGATTGGGCATCTGCCTTTGGCTTGGGTCATGATCTCAGGGGTCCTGGGATCTGGCCCCCTGTTGGGCTACCTCCTCAGCAGGGAGTCTGCTTCTCCCTTTCCCTCTGCCTCTTCGCTCATGCTCTCTCTCTCTCTCTCTCTCTCAGATAAATGAATGAAATCTTAAAAAAATACATTAAATAAATAAAAGATTTACTTATTTACTTGAGAGAGACAGACAAAGAGACCACAAGCAGGGGGAGGAGCAGAGGGAGAGGGAAAAGCAGATTCCTTACTGAGCAGGGAGCCTGACGCAGGGCTGGATCCCAGGAACCTGAGACCATGACCTGAGCCAAAGTTAGATGCTTAAGCTACTGAGCCCCCAGGCACTCCACTTTTTTTTTTTTTTGACTGAAGTATTTCTAAGGTCCTTTCCCAACATTAACTTCATGCATTTTTATACAATTAAAATGATCGATTGTTTATGGTCTCAAGGTCAAAGGAAAAACCATCATTAATTGAAATTGAATATCATTAAAACCATCATTAAAATAAATTGAATATCATCTTTTAGTTTCTGGATTTGATTTCTAGTAAATATCTTTTAGAGAGGAAATTTTGAGCACATGTCAACAATGGTAAGCATTTTTAGGATAACTGTGTACTACTGCCAATCTGTACCTTTATTTGCACATATCCCTTTGATAGCTGACCAATCATGGGGAGATATATGGGGTTATTTTTTATGAGATGCTATTCATTATTTCATCTGGAAAGTTACCCTACACACACACCCTAGTCCATGATACTGTATACATCATAAATATCATGTTGTACCATCTCTAAATGTATGTCTGATCTTCATTGTAAAAATAAAGAATTGCAAAAATAAATAAATAAAGAAAGAATTGCTTGTTGGCTTAGGCAGTGGGAGAGCAAACATATCTCTGATCCTGGCAGCTCTGTCTACAGAAGCCCTAGTGCTCCATGGAACACAAGTGAAAATCACTTATTTAACCTAAACTTATTGTTGTAGAGATGAAAAAAAAAGTAGAGAGATTAGATAATTTGGTTAAGGATAAGAAGATAATTAATTGTATTTGGGTTGGAATATGTGAGCTTATCAGTCTCATGATTTTAAAAACCATCTGTTCACTAATGACTTCCAGTTTGAAATCTTCCCCAAACTCAAGACTCATATATCCAAATACTTGACATATTTCCTTGGACACATTTCAATGGGCATTTCAATCTCAATAAGTCCAAAACTCAACTCCTATTTCCCTTGTGCCCTCCCCCTCCCCAAACTATGTTCTAACTGCAATCTTCCCCATTTCAGTTGATGGAAACTTTCTTCTTCTAGTGTCTCAGTCCCAAAGTCTTGGAATTTTCCTTGACTCCTCTCTTTCTCTCACATTCTGTTATCAATCTGTCAGGAAATCCTATTGGTTCTACCAAAAACTATATTCCAGAAACCAATGACTTCTCCTTTTCTCTACCACCACCTTGTTCTGAACCATGATCATTTTTTTGCCAGAATTGCTACAACATTCCCCTGACTTGTTCCCTAGCTGCTGTCCTCTCTCTTCTACAGTCTATTTTCAACACAGAAGCCAAATGACTTCAAGTCAAATCATGATACTCCTCTACTTAAAGTCTGCAATGAATGTTCATCTCATTCAGAATGAAAGCCAAAGTCCTAATGATAACAGTTTGTGAAGCTCTACAACATCTGGCCTGATTCACCTCTTAGATTTCCTCTCCTACCACCCTCCTTTACCCTCCTACCACCTCACTTACTCTCTTTTGGCCACACAGGCCTTCCTGTTGTTCCTTAGACATGCCAGGCACACACCCATTTATTGCCTTTGCTATAGTTGCTACAGTCACCTAGATGCTCTTCTCATGAATCTCTGCTTTAGGTAACTCCATCACTTTTTTGCCCAAATCTCATCTTTTATCTATTTTATCTATTTATTAATTTATTTTGTGAGAAAGAGAGAGTGAGCAGAGGGAAGGGAAGAAGGAAAGAATCTGAAGAAGACTTCCCCTGAACATGGAGCCCAGTGCAGGGCTTGATCCTACAATCCTGAGATCATGACCTGAGCTGAAATCAAGAGTCAGACACTTAACCAAATGAGCCACCCATGGGCCTCTCAAATCTCATCTTCTCGGTGAGGGTTTTCTATTTAAAGGTGCAACCAATATGCCCTTTTCCCACACTCACCACCAGCTTGGCACTTGGGATCCTCACCTTCCAAAGTATTTATTATGTTTATTATTTATTATCCATCCCTCTCTCCCTCTAATAGAATGTAAGTTTCATGAGGGCAGAAATCTTTGTATCTTTTGTTCACGAATGTATTCCAGGTACTTAGAATAGTACCTGGCACATAGCAGGTGCTCAATAAATATTTGTGGAAAGAATTAATAATCTAGAACTCACAGGTTCTCAATTTGTAGTTCAGTGCTTTTCCCATGATGTCAGAATGCCTCTTAGCATCATGAGAAGGTGATTATTAATAAAGTTAGATCCTGGTGGGCAAGTGCCATTACCACTGTGAATGGAGTTAATATAAAGGTGGAGGGAACTGAACAGACTTGAGGAAGGAAGGAAAGAACTAAATGGAAATGAGGGAAGAAAGCAGAGACTAATGATTCTTTAAAGTTAATGTTCATTGATGACTTTCTATATTTGGAAATTTATTTTCAATTATTTTTTATTGGCTATGTTGTCATAGTGGTCCCATGGAATATGCTTTCCCAATCTTTTTCCTTCCTTCATTCTTTCTTAGACATGCAGTGGGCATACACCATAAGCTAGGCCAGCTATTGGCCTAAGCCAGTGTTGGGTTCTGGGGTTCCATAATCCCTGCTTTTGGAATCATCGATATCTAGTGGGAGAACCAGATAGACAATTATGAGATCATGTGAGAAATAGTAAAATAAAAGTGTAGCAGACATGCTATTGGAATAGAGAAAAAGTTGAGATTAGTACAAAGCTTTATTTTTAGAAGAGAAAGAGGTTAGAAAGCCTTTTGAGAAAATGCTAAGATTTGAACTGGCCTTTGAAATAAATAAGACAGAATGAGTTGCACAAGAGTGTGTTTGGGAAATAATGAGCAGTTGCATGTGGCTGGAATATAGCTTCTGGTGAGTTGAGACCAGATAGGTAGGTTGGGGCCTAGGTCTTAGAAGGTCTGGTTTGTCATGGGACATGTGAAAATCAGCAGCAATTATGACACATGGAAGTGACATGGCCCAATTTGTGTTTTAAAAAAGAAAATAACTGCAGGGAAAGACAGGATGGTGGAGACACTATGGGCTTGGTAACTATAGAAATACCTTTGACAAGATATGGAGGGCTCAGCACTGGAAGTGTAGTCCTGATAGTGTGGATGAGGGAATTCTAGTGTACTCCCGAAGGAGAATTGACAGGCTCTGGGATGCACTAAATGTGCTGGGAAAGGAGAAATGGAGAATCACAGCCACGCATGGGTTCTAGTTTGGGTGAAGATGATTAGGCTATGAACTGAGATTGGAGGCATATTAAAAGGATGACTTTGGAGTGGAGGAGATAATAAATTTCATTTAAATTTAGGATTGAAATGGGTTCTTATCCTCATAGAAACAACACGGGGCAACTGCAAAACACAGGTCTAGAATTCTGTATGGATTGTGGGTGTAGGAGAGGGAGGCCTGTGTAAAACTGGTTCATGGTGAGGGTGGAGTGAGGGCGCCAGAGACAATGCACTAGGACAGGATCATTTAGGGGGCTGGAGGAGGTGGGAGTCTGAGAATACAGAAAAGACTCAGGAGGGCACCTGGGTGGCTCAGGCAGTTAAGCTTCTGCCTTTGACTCAGTCATGATCTCAGGGTTGATTGAGTCCTGCATGGGGTTCCCTGCTGGGCAGGGAGTCTGTTTGTCCCTTTCCCTCTGCTCCTCCCCCTGCAGCTCACTCAGTCCCAAATGAATAGATTCAATCTTAAAAAAAAAAAAAAAAAAAAAGACAAGACTCAGACTCAGGAGAGATTCTCTCTCTTAAGATTCTCTCTCTCCTTAATTTTTTAAAATTAGACACTCCTTTGTACTCTGAAGGATTTTGTGAGTTTGACAGAGTAAGATTCTAGCATCTGAGAAAAAGGAGTGATCAGTTTTATCTTACTGTGAAGACACAGGGCTGGTAATGACTGACAAACCCTCTGCCATACAGGAACACGGGAAAACTGCTAAAGGCAGTGTGAATTAGCACTTTTTTTTTAAAGATTTTATTTATTTATTCATGAGAGATGAAAGAGGGAGAGAGAGAGAGAGAGAGAGAGAGAGAGAGACAGGCAGAGGGAGAAGCAGGCTCCATGCAGGGGATGTGGGACTAGATCCCAGGGTCGCAGAATCATGACCTGAGCCAAAGGCTCATGCTCAACCACTGAGCCACCCGATGCTCCTTAGCACAATGTTTTCTGAAAACTATTTTGGCACTAAGTATTAAAAGCCTCTTCCTCTTGCTGTTACTCCCTCTTCTTCTTCCTCTTTCCCTTTTGAGTAAGTCTGCCTTCCTACTCATCCTTGGATTACTGCAACCAGCCTCCCAGCCATGCTCCCTGCCCTCAGTCTCACTGCTCCCCAATCTGTTCTCCCCACCGAGGGCAGAGGGCTTTCTAAAATAAGAAGCCAGTCCCATCATATGTCCTCTGCCGAAAACCTTTTTTTTTTTTTTAAAGGTTTTATTTACTTGAGAGTAAGCGAGAGGAGCAGGAACAGGGGGAGGGGCAGAGGGAGAGGGAGAAGCAAACTACTCTGAGCAAGGAGCCCAATGTGGGCTTGATCCCAGGACTCTGGGATCATGACTTGAGCCGAAGACAGGTGCTTAACCAACTGAACCACCCAGGGACCTCTATCTGCCTAAGACCTTTAATGTCCGGCACTACTCATCTTGACCTGAAACACTTAATGCCAGCCTCCTCTGAGTCTTTGTGCTCTAACCAGACATACTCCTTCTAATTCCTAAAATGCCCCATGCTGTCTCTAGCCTTTGGGTTTCTATAGATTTTCTCTTTTGTTTGTAACATTTTCCTCTTTCTTCACCTCCAGTCACCCAGCTCATTCCTTCTCTCCTTCAGGCTTTATTTATTTATTTATTTATTTTTCCTTCAGGCTTTAATTTAAACATTACCCCCTTCGAAAAGCCTTCTCTAAAAAAAAAAAAAAAAAAAAAAAAAAAAAAAGCCTTCTCTGACCCCTTAGATGTAAGCTAATTAATTGCCTTTCCCATATGTCCTTTATAATAGTATTCACCACCCTTAGCTGTTAGGGCTTATTTAATTCTTTATCTCCCTATCTTCTTTGCCTACCTCTTTACACCATTGCCAAGGGGTCCAGGTCACATGGGGACAATTTTCTTGTCTTACTGCTGTTTCCTCAGCAGATTTAACACCTCCTCCATAGGCACTATTCGGTACATAACAGGTACTCAAAAAATAGCTGTTTATTAAATATTCATATACTTTGACTCACTAATTTAATTTCTGGGAATCTGTCCCAGGGGGTAGTCAACAAACCAGTGTGTGATGGAAAGGGAAGATGATACAGTAGAAATATGGTGTTGGAGAATGTGAGGCTTGAATCCGGACTCTACCACTTAAGTCATGTTATTTTCTGAGGCTTGGTTTTCTTCTCTGTAAAATGGGGATACATGATATTGGCAAGAAAAGGAAGACAGGTTGCTGAATTAAGCATCAATGACTTTCAAAAGGGATATTTCCAAAGAGAGATGGAAGGAAGAACATCATTTTTTCAAATAGCTCAGGAGTGAAAGATGAAGAAATACAGAATTCAAATGATTAGTTCAAGAAAATTAGGATTGAAGAGAGTGAGAGCAGGCACTTAAAGCTGTTCTTTGATGAGTGATTTGGGCATGTTCATAGTAGAAGGGAGCCAGTGCAGAGGAAGAAAATGAAGCTAAGATTCATTGAGGTTCCAAGAGATGAGGAGTGGGAGCATATGCATGAGGAAAGGAGTTAGGTTACTCAGGGAGGAATATGTTTTCCTGTGAGGAGGGGGGCGGGGCACAGGGAAGGCAGGTTAAGGCTACTAAGATATTTTGAGGTAGTGACAGGAGAACCTAAAATACTTTTTTTTTTTTAAAAAAAAGATTTTATTTACTTATTCATGAGAGACACACAGAGAGAGAGGCAGAGACACCAGCAGAGGGAGAAGCAGGTTCCATGCAGGGAACCTGATATGGGACTCGGTCCCGGGACTGCAGGATCATGCCCTGGACCAAAGGCAGGCGCCAAACCGCTGAGCCACCCAGGGATCCCCTAAAAGACTTTTCAATGGAATATCTTGCTCCCCTCAGGACCTCTCATAAGAATTAAAGAAGCCAAGATGGAATTACAAGTTTTGGGGAAATAACAAGGCTTTCCTGTAGAATATAAGAAAAGAGTCTAGTAAGGGTGAATACATTTATTTGCTAAGCAGTGTTGAAAGATCCAGCTGGGATTGGAACAGAAATTTCAACATTCATAATTTGAAATGATAACAATAGGCTTCTGTTCCACTTAGCTGACCAGAATGCAGAAACTATGGTTGTTTTAATGTAGGGTTGGATATTGCTGTGGTGGGCAGGGTATGGGATGGGCCACTATGAGGATGTCAGAATTGCCTACATCGAGGACAGGAGTGGGAGTGAGGAGTGAGCTGGTGTATACCAAAGCAAATTCCCAATGTCATTAATGAATGATGACACATGTCCTGGGAAACTGATGATAGTGACAACAAGAATGAGAAACAGGTGCTGTAACTGGCCTTCTCTCTGAGGGAGGGAAGGTTCTAGAAGGGGTATCATTGAACAGAGGCACTACCCAGCAATGGGGGAACAAGAAAATGCCAAGATGACTATGCTGAAAACAGATCAAATAACACAGACATACTGGAATATACATATGTAAATGTAGTCTGTGACTGGGTCTTTATAGTACAGTCACATTTGAGGCTCATTCATTCATAGCTTCTCTCTCCTACTTATTGAATGATTGGGCTCTTTTTTTAAAAAAATATTTTATTTAATTTATTCATGAGAGTCAGAAAGAGAGAGGCAGAGACATAGGCAGAGGGAGAAGCAGGCTCCCTGTGGGGAGCTCGATGTGAGACTCAAATCCCCAGGAGCTCAGGATCACAACCTGAGGAAGATGCTCAACCACTGAGCCATCAGGTGCCCCAAACATTTGGGTTCTAGGTTTCTGATATCTGGGGTTCACCATGAAGAAATTAGGCTAAGTACGAGGGATTGAACATTTATTCATTTATTTTTAAAGGTGTGTTTATTTTGAGAGAGAGAGACAGACAGACATTGATTTGTGGCATAGGCTGATTTCTGTGGTGAAAAGGCTCCTGCTTTGACATTATGACCAATTTCACATTATCAAAGTCAAATCTTTGAACTCAGAGTCAGGAAGGGATGTACATATTCCACTTTTGAGATTGGTATGGGCTGGATCCAGCACAACAATCCCTACGTCTTCTTTTTATTAACATATTTGGTAATTCGTTTCACTCTATTTGAATATTGATTGTTGATACTGGAGTCCTTTTTTTTTTCATAAGATTTTATTTATTTGAGAGAGTTAGTGAAGGAAGAGTGAGAGCACGAGTGGGGTAAGCGGCAAAGGAGAAGCAGACTTTCCGCTAAGCATGGAGCCCGACATGGGGCTCCCTCCAACTCCAGGCCTCTGGGATTATGACCTGAGCAGAAAGTAGACACTTTACCAACTAAGCCACCCGGGCATCCTGGTGCTGGTGTCTTGAGGAAAAGAATTTTTTTTTTGAGGAAAAGAATTTTATAAACACTCTACACTAGGTTTGATAAGAGGAGGGGATGAATTGGCTGTGGAGAAAAAAGGAGAGGATGGGATCAAAAGTAACCACCAGGTTACTGGGTATTGTTGCTAATCAAGATAGAGACAGTTCAGGGAGGAAAGGTAAATAATTTAAACATTCCTTGAGCAAATATTTATTGAGCACTAATCCATGTCAGGCACAAGTATTTCTGAGGACAGATATAAGAGAGAACACAACAGATAAAAATCCTTGCTCTTGTGGAGATGATATTTCATCTTATTATAATTGGCCCCTTGAGGGAAACCTGCAGGAATCTCCTTGGACCCAAAATCTTCTGCTGAGTAACTCCCCTACCCTTTCCAGGTTCAAGACACAAAGACATTTGATAAATAGCTTTCTAGAACCTTGTACTATACCGTTAGAAACTCCCATCCAAACCGATTTCAGAAGGTGCAGCAGTTACCTTCTATAGGGTAGCCCTTTCTGACATTCCTTACTGCCTCCCTCCCTCTGAATCCAGTTAACTCTTGTCTCACAGCAACCTTGAAGTCATAGATATAACCCTTGTTGGGATGCCTGGGTGGCTCAGGGGTTGAGTGCCTGCCTTTGGCCCAAGGCATGATCCTAGAGTCCCAGGATCCAGTCCCACAACAGGCTCCCTGCTCTCTGCCTGTGTCTCTGCCTTTCTCTCTGTGTCTCTCATGAATAAATAAATAAATAAAATCTTTAAAAAAAAGATATAACCCTTGTTATTCTGTGTAATATGTATCTTTTTGCCTCCCCACTACATTGTACATTTTCCAAGGATGTTTTCTTGCAAGTTCCACCTTAATAGATGAAGCAGAGCCATCCATCAGCTTAGCCTTTTTCTGAAGCAGTCAGGTCCAAACTAAATACATTTTCAATGTAAAATATTCATCTAAGTCAGTCAAAATCATTCTTCTTTACACGAATATTTTTCCTCTGGTAACATTATAATAAAATTCCCAAACAAACAAACAAAAAAGCCCCTAAAATCTGTCCTTCAGGAATTTTATTCTGATTAAGCACGCACACTTTTCAAAATTCATCATAAAAGTAATGTTTTTGAACTCCCTACTAGTGACTTTATTCACTATTTTACATTTGGCTTACTGCTGGAAGAAAGTTACATGCATGGGGGAGGAAGAGTAATTAGATGGTAGCCCTGAGGACAAATAGTTACTTGGGAAAAAAAATAATACAAATAAATGTATGAATCACTGTCTCCTGTCGGTCACCCCATGACCCACTAGGAGAGGGAATGGCTTTGCTCTGGACTCTGGCATCCAGTAGAAACCATCACTAGAAACCATTTCATTTTTATCTGTAATAGTAACGTAGCACGGTGTTCTCTAGATGTGTTGCATCTGCCACTCCTCAAATCTATAGGACTCTAAAGAGTGTCATTCGAACATGATTTCTTCTTGTATAGGGAGTAGTTTCAGCAGGACATGTGAGCTTGCTTAGGTTTTCTGAAGATCTCAGGATCAAAGCCTTACACATTCCTTTTGTCCTCAGAGCAGCTATCACAGCCATACTTCCAACATGCTGGTAAGTTTTGATCTTGGAGGCATTTAGAACATTCTCACATTTCTAATTTTGTTCCAGTTTGATATGTGTCATCATACTTTCTCTCTTATCTCAACTCCAGATTCAACATCTCTTACCATCTTCAAGAGAAACCACTCATGCATCTCTGATGTGTTGTATGCCTAAATAAAATTACTTAATTGTTATGATGTCTGCACTCCAAGAGCTGCCGTATATATTATGTACAGCAAAGTTTTCTGGTAAGTTTGCTTTTGGTTTCTTCAAAAGTAACATGGATTTTCCAGGGCTAAAGGATACAAAGAGGTATTTACTTTTCAGCTTTTCTACCCAATATGTTTTAACATAAATATAAGAAGATAGTACCAGTTTCCTACTGTAGATGATTTCTCTTGATTGCTCCACTGTATGCATTTCTCTCCTTGTGAGAAGGCTGGAACTGATAGACGAGCTGGTCCTTTGCCTATTTGCCTAGAATTAACTTCTTCCCTTCCTTGCTCTCACTCTAGATTGTAGATTTTGTTTAAAATCTCTTTCACCTCAGGGATGCCTGGGTAGCTCAGGGGTTGGGTGCCTGCCTTAGGCTTGGGTCATGATCCTGGGATCGGGATTGAGTCCTGTGTCGGGCTCCCTGTAGGGAGCCTGCTTCTCCCTCTGCCTGTCTCTGCCTCTCTTTCTCAGTCTGTATCTCTCATGAATAAATAAATGAATCTTAAAAAAAAAAAACCCCTTTCACTTCAGACACTAAAAGAACTACCTCATTTAATCCTACTCAAGTGATATCTGGGAGTTCTTAAAAAAAAAAAACCAAAAACAACCAAAAGTTTCTATAGGGTTAATCATAATAGCTCATGGCAGCCCCACAAACTTTGATCTAAGTCTTATCTCTGATTATATTTGACTTGAGGCCCTTTTCTATTAACACTGAAAAAAACTACCAAGTTGAGGTTTAGGCAGGTGGGGGCAGGGCCTCATGGAGAGATAGGAATTGACTGAAATCAGGGGTCCCTGAAACATACAATTATCATTCCAAACCCATTTCCCTCAAAGCTGGGGGTGATGGCCAAGTTATACTCTTAAAGCCACCATCTGCCTGGAGAGAGGGTATTGTGCCTTTTTGCAGAGCTCTGCATGCACACTAATCCATAATATCCTCAGTACCTTGGTCATTGCTCGTGGTCATACACTCCGTGGACCAGTCTTGGGGGATCACAGGGGCAACCAGCTCAGCAAACTCTGTCAGAGGACAGCTGGGAGTGCAGCCTGGCAGTGTGAGAGGATATGGCTCGTGCTGTGTCTCATTCCGGTAATACATCTCTACGAAGTACTCCCTGATGGAGGAAGGTAGAAGACAGGGCTGTTAGTTTTGTGTTGTGGAACTGCCATTGGATTTTTTTCCCGCCTGGCCTGTAACATGTCAGCTGTAGGACTAGGAGAAGAATTTACAGGAACGAGTAGATATTAGCTAAGTTAGGTGTGGGAATAGGGAGATTGGGGCAGATGGGTCAGACCCAGAGGGTGGAAATGGGAGGGCTGGTTTGTTAGATAAAGAGGGGCAAAAGAGGTGGGGACCAGGATGCTTATTCTGAAAGGGAGCGGAGAGGTGATGACTAGGGGAGTTGGGGGTGATATGATGAGCCTTTGAGTAAGAAGTGGGGGACAGACAGGGTGTTGGGTTTTCTTTCTCCTATTCTCTCTCCTTCATGATTCTTATTTGCTTCATTCTCTCTTTTCCTCTCAGGATTTCTTTTAGGCTTTCTTCTGAATGAAGGTATCTCTGCTCTTCTTATCCAGGGAATAAACATGGAACTGAGCAATATTTAACATATGTGCTTAAATATACATCAAGATTTTGTCAAGATTACACCTCAGAAAGAGGGTGTGGGTGTACACCTAAGTCCTTATACTCCCTCATATTTGATACTTTATTTGGAAAAACAAGGTATATGCCAATGTTGTAAAACTAGCATGAGGGCCTTATGGAAGTCACTTGCCAAAGAGGCAGGAGAGAAACTCAAAGGATTTAGTGATCATTCTTGAGGTAGTAAACTCACAACTGCAACTGTTGGGTGTTATTAAAAACAAGCCTTTTAAAATATCACTTTCAGGGGCACTTGGGTGGTATAATTGGTTAAACATCCGACTCTTGGTTTCATGATCTCAGGGTCATGGGAGGGAGCCCTGTATTGCGTTCTGTGCTAGGTGAGAAGTCTGCTTGAGATTCTCTCCCTTTCCCTCTGCCCCTCCTGCTCATGCTAGCTCTGTCTCTGTCTCTGTCTCTCTCTTTCTAAAGTGGATAAATAAATCTTTAAAAAATCACTTTTAAAAGCTACATAAACGGATCCCTGGGTGGCGCAGCGGTTTGGCGCCTGCCCTTGGCCCAGGGCGCGATCCTGGAGACCCGGGATCGAATCCCACATCGGGCTCCCGGTGCATGGAGCCTGCTTCTCCCTCTGCCTGTGTCTCTACCTCTCTCTCTCTCTGTGACTATCATAAAATAAATAAAATTAAAAAAAAATAAAATAAAAGCTACATAAACAGTAGTAACTACTTAAAGAGATACTCTCTCATAGAGAGTAACTGCAGATATTCACTTATACAGATATATTTTTAGAAACTTCCTAATAGTATATGAATGACTACTTATACCCTGGGATGACTTACCCAGTGATAGCAAATTTTATCTCAAGATGATATGGCAAAGATGACTAATAGTCAATCAAAATTCATGTTTCTCTTTCCATATAATAGAGTTATGGCTGAAAAGTGACTACATTTCCCAGACTCCCTTGCAGTAGGTAGGACCAAGTGACTACACTCATTCCTCGGAGATATTGTGGGTTTGGTTGCAGACTACCACAATAAAGCAAATATCACAATAAAGTGAATCAAATGAATTATTTGGTTTCCCAGTGTGTATAAAAGTTATATTTATACTATATTGTAGTTTATTAAGTGTGTAATAGCATTATATCTAAAAAATGTGTTTAACTTAATAAAAAATACTTTATTGGTAAAAAAATGCTAACCATCATCTGAGCCTTCAGCGTGTTGTAGTCTTTTTGCTGGTGGAGGGTCCTGCCTCGATGCTGATGGCTGCTGACTGCAGGGGGGTGTTGCTGAAGTCTGGTGTGACTGTGGCAGTTTCCTAAAATAAGGCAACAATGAACTTTGCCACATTGATTGATTCTCCCTTTCACAAACGATTTCTCTATAGCATGTGATGCTCTTTGATAGCAATTTACCCACAGCAGAATTTCTATCAAAATTAGAGTCAATCCTCTCAAACCCTGCCACTGCTTTATTAACTAAGTTTATGTGATAAGCTAAATCCTTTGTGGTCATTTCAACAGTCTTCCCAGCATCTTCACCAGGACTAGATTCCGTCTCAAGAAACCACTTTCTTTACTCATCCATGAGAGGGAAGTCCTCATCCATTAGTTTTTTTTTTTTTCTTCATCCATTAGTTTTGATCATGAGATCGCAGCAATTCAAGCCCATCTTCAGTCTCCACTTCTAATTCTAGTTGTCTTGCTATTTCTACCACATCTGTAATGAAGTCTTAAATCCCTCTAAGTCTTTGGAGGGATTTGGAATCAACTTCTTCCAAACTTCTGTTAATGTTGACTTCATCCCCTGAATCATTAATGTCCTTAATGGCATTTAAAATGGTGAATCCTTTCAATTTACATGGCTCAAATCCATCAGAGAGGAATCACTAGTGTATCTGTGACAGTTAAAGCCTTACTATAGGTCCTAAAAAGATGGAACCCTGGGTCCCCAAATCCCACCATGGGTGAGTAACCTCCTAATGACTAGGGATGTCTCTCTCTCTCTCTTTTTTTTAGGGGGGAGGGAGAGGAAGAGAGAGAATCTTAAGCAGGCTCCATGCCCAGTGCTGAGCTTGACTTGGGGCTTGATGTCACAACCCTGAGATCATGACCTGAACCAAAATCAAAAGTTGGATGTTTAACAGACTGAGCCACCCAGGCACCATGAGGGAGGGTCATCTCTTTTGGAGTATTAGATGAGTGAGAAAGAAATGTCCATTGGGATTAGCCTCTGAGAATCTGAGGCTCAGTTGTACAGCAGTGAAAATTATCCCTATTAGTTAATATATCTGGAAAACATTTTTCGGAGATTCCAAATTGGCTCTAATGGTGAAGACACAAGTTAAGACGCACACAGAGAGTTTGAATAAAATTGTTTCATGAAATTCGAAAGTGGAGAAAAGCAATATTTTTAACTTAGTGAATTATTTTACATAGTATATGATTTTAAATTTACGTACCTGACTGAAAATTGATTATTTTAAGACAATATTTAAGCTAATAATAACAATAATGATAGCAAAGCCTGGGGTCCAGTGGTTTTAATTGTGAAAAGCACCTTGTAGGTACTTACCCCTTTTCAAGATATAATTCCATTATATGGCAGGAAGCATAGGGAGGAAGGATTCCATTATAAACATCTAGTGCCATCTGTAGGCCACTCACGGTAGTGTCATGCTGCGGGGATTTGAAACAAAGTATTTTTGATCTTTACCAGTGATTCCGATGTACATTCCATAGCTAGTAGTATTAAGCACTTATAGAGAACCATGGTGGTTTCTGATTCACTTAAATTGGCCATACCCCCATGGTGGAAAGGGGAAGAATTAACTTTGGTTGAGCATCTGTTGTGTGCTAGGCGGTAAGCTTTTTAAAAAATATATCGTTATTTCTAATAAAAAGAAAAACAGGGATCCCTGGGTGGCGCAGCGGTTTGGCGCCTGCCTTTGGCCCAGGGCGCGATCCTGGAGGCCCGGGATCGAGTCCCGCGTCGGGCTCCCGGTGCATGGAGCCTGCTTCTCCCTCTGCCTGTGTCTCTGCCTCTCTCTCTCTCTCTGTGACTATCATGAATAAATAAAAATTTATTTAAAAAAAAAAGATTTTAAAAAGAAAAACAGACCTAGATAAATTAAGTAACTTGCTTACTGTCATATAACCCCAAAATGGAAGGAAGTAAATTTGAGTCTGATGTTCTGGTTTTGTACTATGCTTTTCTCTAGTGGAACATCTCTGTTTTATTTTATTTCATTGATTTTTGTTAAATTTTAAAAGATTTTGGAACATATTAATGCTAGATTATATTTCTTCTCCAGATTAGGATAATCTGTGATTTTAAAGCTGAGAAAAAATATACAAAGTTGTAAATGTTGGAGATGATAAAATGTAAGGAAATAGAGTGCATAGCTCAAAAGTAATTGTTAATTGTTTATCCCAGAGTGGCTGGAAGGCATAGGGGACTTGTTTTCCACCCCAGTTTTGCTACTAATTAACTACATAATCTTTGATAGTCCTCACCTTTTATATCTACAAAATGGGCATAACATTGGTTGCCTAAAGTATATGGCATATTTAAAAAGGGCTTAGGGGCACCTGGGTGGCTCAGTTGTTGAGCGCCTGCCTTCAGCTCAGGGCGTGATCCCGGGGTCCTAGGGGGGCATGATCCCAGGGTCCTAGGATCAAGTCCCACATCAGGCTCCCCATTGGGAGACTGCTTCTCCCTCTGCCTATGTCTCTGCCACTCTGTGTCTCTCATGAATAAATAAATAAGATCTTGAAAAAAATTAAAAAATAAAAAGGGCCTAGAACTGATTTACTGGAGAAAGAAATACAGTTACAGATTTATGACTTGCCAGAAATCTCGCAGGTTAGAACTGGAAACCAGATGAGAAATTAAAGAAACTAGCAGAACGGATTGGCTTCAGAAAGCCCCTCTCCAGGAAGCACTACACTCTGTTCAGTCCACGAGCTCTTTGTCTTCTTACACCGTTTAGAACCCCGGATGATACACAAACATCCCTGTATCTGCAGTCACCTCTTCCAACTTCCTGCAGAATGAAAACATGGCTTTCTCCAGCCAAACCACATCTGAGAAATCCTCTGTCATCGAGAAGTGAGTGGGAAGCTGAATTACCATACTTTGTGTCCTGGTTCCCTGTCACTGCAGATTCCCTAGACAGCCATTTCAGTGCTCAGTGCACCCCTTGAATCTCCACCCTCTGCCCCCCCTCCCCACTATCCCCTGAACAGTGCCTCTTTCCCTGGCTCCTGCTCCTAAGACTAAAGTTTTCTCCGAGACTTCTCCTTTTCTTTCTGCATCCAATGTAGCTCTAGCTTCACATTGCAGCCCCCCCCCCCCCTTCTATTTCCTTTGCCTCCCGGAGATTTCTATCTGGATGCTCCCTGGCATTTCAAACCCACTCGTCTAAAGGGCTACATTCCCTTGGCCCAAAGGTGCCTCTATTAATGGCTCCACTCCCCTTCCAGTCCTGGAGGCTTGAAAAATGGCCTTCACTTGTGGTTTTACTTCCACATCGTTACTCTCTGTCTGCATCCCATTCATCACCACATCCCGTTCATGCTCTGCTTTTAGTTTGGAACAGAAGTGATGCATCTTTCCTCTGTGCCACCAAAGTACTTGCTTGCACTGCATTTCTATCTTGCTTTGAATGGTGTTTATGTCTTCTAGTCAGTCCTAGATTGTAAAGTCCTCAAGGGCAAGAATTATGTATTGAAAATTTAAACTTAAAATAAAAAAATAAAATTTAAAAATGCCAACCACGTAGGTGGTCATATATACACGTAATATACACAGGAGATCTGAAGGATCAATATCTAAAATGCCTACCATCTCCTGGGCAATAGGGAAATGATGATGAAGAAAATGAGGCTCCATCCTTAAAGAGATCACTGCCTAAAACAAACCGACATTGAACAGAGGTGATAATACTTACTGCAGAGTACATGATAAGTTTTCTGTGGTTTGATGGCTGAGTTGCAATCTTCATGTGATTAAGGATGTCACTGACCAGGACACCTTAAAAAAGACCAACAAGAGAGCTGAACCAAACATGGGCTTACACTTTTCATTAATTCCTACTTTGCGATTCTCCCTGCCATCATTCTCAAGACTTAAGAGACGAAAAGCAGTAACTTCAGTTGGGCATCTACTGTGTGCTTTACATGATTTTACTGAATCTTGACTTCTATCCCGTTTATAGTGAGAAAGCTGTGGCCCAGCGACACACAGGGACTCAAGAGCAGGCTAGGCAAGGAAAGTTGGATCGGCACACTCAGGGCCCTACTATCCCCAGGTTTTGTTAAAGCTTGAGATAGGAGGTTGAAGGACTTGGAAGGAATCACCAATGGCATTTTTTCAGACAGTCGTTAGCTAGTGCTCTTCTCCGGGGCAGCCCTGAAATGACAGCCTGGCCTGTACTCCTTCACCCCTCTTGCTTCTGCTCTCTAGTAGTCAAACCTGTGGGAGAAAGCAGCTTTCTGGGTGTCTGTGCAGGTCATGGACTGTTTTCTGTGGACTGTTTCTCTAGGCTACCCTGGAATCACTATTAGGGGGCAGCCAGCATCTTTCATCTGAGGGCTCCACTTGTCTTGTCTTCAGTAGAGGAGAGCTCCTGCCCTTCATCTTTGTTGTTCCTGAGGTGGTGAAGGACAGGTACACAACTCAGAGTCTCCATCTTCTTGGCAGACACTGAAGGCTGAGAGGTATCTTGGGGTGCCAGGTGCTGTCTTAGAACATGTGGCCCCAGGGACTTCCACAACCATCACCTGAAGTCTTCTTATATTTCTGGTGCTTGCTTGCTTGCTTGCTTGCTTGCTTGCTTCCTCCCTCCCTCCCTCTTTCCCTCCCTCCTTCCCTCCATCCATTTTTATTTTAAAGATTTATTTGTTTGAGAGAGAGGGAGAGAGAGAGTGTGTGTGTGTGAGAGAGCGCACAGGAGGGAGGAGCAGAGGGAGAGAGAGAAAAAGAATCTGAAACAGATTCTGTTCTGAGTGGGGAGCCTGATCCTGGGCTTGATCTCATGACCTGGAGATGACAACCTGAACAGAAACCAAGAGTCGGAAGCTCAACTGACTGAGCCACCCAGTTGCCCTGGTGGTTTCTTTACCACACATGTACTCTCCCAGCTTCAGAATGACGCGTTTGTTTTTGTAAAGAGCAGGGCATGGATGTTAATAGACTATCATTCTAGACTCTGTGGTCTACTCGGCAAACACCACACTGAGCAGTTACCATGGGCCAGATACTGTGTGAGGTGAATCAGACTCCTGCCCTCAAAAAGCTCATAAAACAGTTCAAAGAGACTGTTTATTCATCTGTATACCAAGAGGCACAATAAAGGGTTGTGAAGGGAGGTGTTCTGTGCTTCCTGCAGATGCTGGGACTCCCTTGACTAGGAATGGAAGAAGCTAGCTGCACATCTCCAACAGGTCTAGACCACTGTGCTTCAGAGAAGGTTGCTTTCTCAGGGTCCTTTAGGGGCAACATCATTACCTATCAGCAACTTGGCCTTCAATAGTTGCCTCTGCAGCAGCCTTCGGTGTTGATAATGGGATATGACATCAGCTCTTGGTTCTACGGTGATTGTCCATTTTTCCCCAGAAGAAAACTAGCACTAACTACCACAGTTACCCCCCAGGCTCTGGCATGCCTATAATTATGTTTTATGGGAGGCCAAACTGAGGTTAAGAGACATTCAATGACTTGTCCAAGATTCCACAACATGTACACAGAGGGGCTGAACTTCTCTGAACCTAGCATGTCTTAATAATTAGACTACACTGTAGCATAGGCTAGCTTCTAAGTTCTCTGCGACATCGTTTATTAACTGCATACACTAGACAAAATATCACTGACTACAAGATATAAACTTCCCTTCCCACACTCTTGAGCTATAGCAGGGGCTGGCATACTTCTTCTGTAAAGGGCCAGACAGTGGCTTTGTCAACCATATGGTCTGCCATAACTGTTCACTCTCGGGTGGAAGCCCAAAAGCAGCCATAGCACTACCTACCTAAATGAGTGTGGGCTGAGTTTCAATAACATTTTATTTATAAAAAATAGGCGGCAGGCTGGTTTGGTTTGCAGGCTGCAGCTTACACCAACCTGTGGTGTACAGCAAGAAGAGGTTTACAGTAATACAGATATGACCAGCCATATATCATAAATTCCTAAATGGACCTTAGGAATTTTTGTGGGGTGTGTGTGTGTGTGTGTGTGTGTGTATGCATAGAAGGAGGTGGGTGGAGGCGTGCATAGCACCAAATTGTGTCATCCCTAAAACCAACCGATGAAACAAAAGTTTTGGCAGAGATGGGAAGATGCCAGTCAAAGTCCTGATGTTCCTGTGTGCCTCCGTGTCACTCAGACAATACATGTTTTCTTTGCAGGATTGTGTTTAGCTACTTCATCACCCAACAAGAATGTAGTTGACAAATCTCTTTGCTTAGCCAGATCCAAACAATAGGCTGGATTTAGGTTTTGGCAGGAATCACTCAGGAAACAATTTCCTGGTCAATCAATACTCTGGACTTCTCCAGAAAATGGGACAGGTGCATTCACACAAATACCAGCCTTTAGAGTCTGACACCAAAACAACACCTTAGGGAAGAGCTCTTAACAGGCAATCTAGTTTAATGCACTGATCAAATGGGGAAACCGGACCAGGAGGGGAAGTGACTTCTCTGAAATTCAATGTTTAATAGTCAAAGGAAAACAAGAAGAGCAAATGTGAACCAAATGTGAGGAAAACCCCCAGTTTTTCTTCCCATACAGACACCTGCATCTATTATTAGACTATTCTCAACCTCTGCCTGGCTTTCCCTGCCCATTTCTTCACCATTTCTTGCATCTAGAGACGGGCTTCTGAACTTTGATGTTTCATGAGGTACTTGGGGCTTTCATTAAGATGCAGATTCTGATTCAGCTGGTCTGGCTGAGGTGGGGTCTGAGATTCTGCATTTCTAACCAGAGACTTGGTGATGTTGCTGCTGCTACTGCTCCCATGGACTGCATTTTGAGTAGTGAGGGGTGAATTTCTCAGCCCATCATGGGGGGACCTCCACTAAGAGCCCTGTCTCCACCATTTCATGTGGCTTGGGATTGAGTCATACCTTGGTACCTGGTAGTTGAGGAGTATGATGTGGTATATGTGTAGCCAACGAGGCCCAACTTCTATCCTCCGCCCCTTCTTGTTTAACACATCAGATGGGGCTGCTGCCTGGGCCATGTCCTGAGTGAACATTTGCCCAGCCTGGTCCAACAGCCAAGATGTCTTTGCCTCTATGTATCCTCCCGGGGGCTCTGCTGAACTTGTCCTGACCCCACAGTGAGTAGGGTCTGGAAATGGTTGGAGTCCTGATGTGATTGCTCTGGTTTTCTCAAACTTTCTAGAGTATTTGACTTAGAACATCTCCTGTGGCTTAGAATTTCTTCACTGTTCTGTCAATCTGACATAATGGACTTCATCTTACTCTCCATCCTTACTTTAAATGTCTACATTAATAATACCTAGACCTGATGCCCCCTTTGGTGTCTTGGCCCACCCTAACTACTCTCAGAGGCATCAGCATCTATTGCTGTCCTGCCTGGTCCTCATTTCTTTTTTCCACCTACTTATCCTGATTCTAAGAGCTGGGCACCCTTTTGCCTGGGTCTACTTTCAGCCACAAATCCAGTGCATTCTTTTTACTTTTTTATATACTCACCCCCTTGCAGCCTAGATTTCTCTTTCTGCTTATGAATTCCATAGATGGACAGGATGGACAATTCTGATAATTCTTTCAGCTTAGTCATGGTGTCCTCTGTGGCCCAGGAGGGTAAAGTGAAATTGTGAACACTCTGTAGCAAAGAAAAAGGAAAGCAAATGTGTATTTTCATTTGTTGACTTTTTTGTCCTCTTTCTCTCACAGGATCTACTGGGTCTAGCCTTTCTTGTCCAGCCATTTCTCTCTAGGAAAACTTGACTTTGTGATAAGGAGTGGTATTGATTTTTCAGAAGGGAAACTCACAGAGACTAATTTGCCCCTTCCTACCAAGTCCATAGCTTTTGGCTTCAGTGTGGGTCCAAAGGGGGATTCCTATTTTGCAGGAAGGGTGAGGTAGGGCAAGAATGTACCTCATTCCTTTATGAGAGGTTTAGAAATCTATTAACCTGTAGGGAAGGTGACACTGACAGGGTTAGATGATGTTTCTGCCAAAGATGAATGAGTGCCCTGAGACAACAGCAGGGAGAGGCAATATATTTCTGGAGCTTTCAGTACCAGACCCCCCAACTCCCAGCATCTTCCAGTGTACTGACTCCTGGGGAAAGTGCACTGACACACAGTAGGTTCTTGGTGAATTTTGTTAAATGGATGAATAAGCTGTACAGCAGGGCAGGTATAGACTTTGTGCCAATATTTATTACTTGCTATGGACAACTGATTAAGAATCCTCCAGATTTGGGACACCTGAGTGCCTCAGCAGTTGAGTGTCTTGCATTTGGCTCAGGTCATGATCCAGAGTCCTGGGATCCAGTCTTGCATCGGGCTCCCTAGGAGGAGTCTGCTTTGCCCTCTGCCTATGTCTCTGCCTCTCTCTCTCTGTGTCTCTCATGAATAAATAAATAAAATCTTAAAAAAAGAAAAAAAGGAATCCTCAGATTCGAAGACAGAATTGAGAGAGAGAGAGAGAGAGTTCTTTAAACAGCTCAAAGTGGAGTGCCTAGGGAGAAAATACGTAGGAGAGAAGTGAAAAGGAAACCTGCACCATGGCCATATCATGGAACAGCTCAGATCAATCTGTAGTAAGGAAGAAAAAAAAACCAAGATTTGAAGCAAAATGTGAGCTCTTATTTCTACTGGAGAATCTTTTTTTTTTTTTTTTTTTTTTTAAAGATTTGTTTATTTGAGAGAGAGAGTGTGTGCACATGCTAGAACATGAGTGGGGGGAGGAGCAGTAAGAGAGGGAGAGAGAGAGAATCCCAAGCAGGTTCTAGGCCCAGGGCAGAGCCCAAACTAGGGCTTGACCTCATGACCCTGAGCTCAAGCCAAGCCTCAGATGCTGAACTGACTGAGCCAGCCAGGCAGCTCTGAAGAGTCTTTTATAAGGCTAGCTATAGCTAGTCTTCCTTGAAACAGATGCTAATGATAGAGTGAAAATATCAGGAAGGTCATGTGAAGGTCAATGAACTCTGTCATGGAAAGGGGTAAATTGTGTCATTTGTTACTAAGTTACTATGACCCTTAGACCCTCATGATGAGCTCAAGATTAGAGGTGGTTAGAAGTTTTATGGGTGGTGAGAATTTGGCCTTTGGATTCAGTGAACCTGGTAGGGAAAACAGGATTGTAGAGCACTCTTTTTGGCCAGTAGATGGTATATAGTGAGTGAAAAATACTTTGTAGCCTTGAAAACCTCAATGGTAGGTAATTGATCGAGCTACAGAGGTTATTTCATATGTGTGTATAGCAAAGAAGAGATGCCCAATTAGCCAATTTCAACACCCTGGCCTGAAGTTGGCTTGCTTATTTCTATATCCAGAAATCAGGTACTGTTTGTTTGTTTGTTTTTTTGGTCTGTCTATATAACAACATTTCTTTTTTCAGTAAAATCCATGACAGGAGCCCAGCATTCCTGACTGACTGAGAAATAAGTAAATGGCAAGCCACAGAAAAAAAGCAATTTTGCCTGCAATTTGCTAAAGGGTGAAAACATAAATAATGGAGAGAAAAAAGTCAGAATTTTCAAGTTAATATAAAGAAGCCTTGAATTATGTTTCAATGTCAGAGGAAGCATAATTAATATATCTGCCAAAAAAGTAAAAGAAGATGTATTCATCTGTTTCAAAATTGACATAAATGATAAAAATCAACTGCAAGTTAATCTTTGATATTTTTTCTCTTACCTCACAAAATAAAGGGTCATAGACTTTAGTCCACATTCCAAAAAGGTCCTGGGTATGGTATCCTGTAAATGTTGGCAAGGTTTCTATAAAATCCTGAAACATACACAGACAGAGAGAACATTGCTACATTACAGTCTCTCAATTTCAGCACTCTTGATATTTATCCTTTAATAAGAGTTAATGGTCCTAGCCCCTTAGCCACATTAAGGCAGAATTATTTTAGATTTGCATTTATTCTGACCCAGCCATGCACTTTTGTCTGGTTCCTTCTGGCACACAGGTATAGGATTAGAAAGGGACTGGCTTCTCTACTGGCTTGTGGCCCCACACAGGGAAGGGGATCAGAAAGTGATGACTGACTCTCATTAAATGTTTTAACCCATTGCTATCACCAGCCACTGGCAGACACATTTCTCCCACACTTTTAAGAAGCTGGAACTTCATCCTTTGTCTTGGCTCTCACACTCCTGTATACCACTAAATGACACGATTATTAACCTTGTAAGGATGCAATCTCTTCTGGAATTCCTCTGATTTGAGAGTCTCCTCCGTAAGTTCTTTAAAACGGGGGCAGTCCCGGAAAGGCAGGTACAGTAACTAAGGACAAAAGAAAAATCATAAATTCTTTATTAGTCAGAAGAACTTTGCTAAAGAAGCTGCAGCCATATTTTAAACCACATTAGTTGCAAAGTGACCTGAGTAAAAGATACACATGTGTTTTGAGCTGAACAGAAACTCTAAAATTGAGGGAAAAGAGATAAATGGTCTGTATGTAGGTCTTAGATAGTAGGATATGCACCCAGAACTGAAAAGTTTTTTTCCTTTCATGAACTTGCCTAAATAGGACTGTGTTGTTGGTAAATATTCACACTTCATGGTTTTCCATGTTGATATAACTATTATCTCACTTTCTACTGGACCTCTTACATTTCTAGCATGAGATTCACATTTGTGTGCAAATGCATCCCACCCACCCCCTCCAACATAATGTGAGTATACAGAAATGAATGAGAGGTTCTGGAAAGAATCTTAAGAGATGGATTAACCATTCATTGACTTAAGTTGGGGTCAAAATAAGCGCATATACTAAATATATAGAAAAATGTATTTTAAAACCCATTATAAGGACAAAGGGATGAGTTTAAACTTGACAATCCTCTGTAATCTTAACTATAATCTGTAGGTTGGTGACTCCTCAGCTTATTTTATTGCTCTTACTTTTCATTTGCGTCTTGTCTTGTATTTCCAGCCCTTGGTAGGTATCACTACTTGGCTGTTTCTCTTCTTCCTCAAGTTTCACATGTACAAAACTGAAGTCGGCTTCATTTTTAACCACTTTACCTCCGTAATTTGTCTACTTTGGCCAAAGGTAAAATTTATCATCCTGTTTCATAGACTAATCAGCCTTGCTTGTTTACTTTCAAAAAAATCCAAAATTCAAAATAGACTCTTTGTCTTCATATTCATGGTTCCCTTCCAGTCTAAACCATCATAACCTGTGTTCAACTGATGTAAGAGCCACTTACTTGGTCAGTAGGCATCTACTCTTTCCACCTTTACAATTCATTCTCCGTATCACCACAGCTACCCTAATCCTTTTCCTTTTATTTTTAGAAACACAAATCTCTCTAAAGCCTTCATCAGATCATGCCATTCTGTAGTTTATAATCTTCACTTGGAATAAAATCCAAACTCAGTAAACCCTAGAGATCCCTGCCCACCTGTCTTACTACTGTCCCCTCACTTTTCTGCACCAACACTGGGGCCTCCTTGTTGTCCCCTGACCTCACAGGCTTAGGGGCTCTGCAGACTGTTCCCTGCCCAAGACCTTGCCCCCAGGGACCCCTGCCAGGCTCTTCTAGCCACTCTGCTCCAGCCATGAGCACATTGCCTTGCTTTATTTCCTTTGGGGAACTCATCGCCATTGGAGATTATTACTATTTTTTTTTACTTCTTTATTGTCTATTTCCTATAAAATATTAACATGAGGGCAGCCAGGATCTTGTCTGTCTTGTCCATTGCTGTGTTGTCAATGCCTAGAACAAAGCCTGGCATATTAGCAGCTCCTCAGAAACATTTTTAAAAATAGGTTGCTTCCCGATTCTGTGTCATTTGCCTTATTCTAATTTCAGACCTCCATTTCCTCATTCCTGAATTGCTTTCAGCAGTTATTCTCCGAGGTTCTTGTATCCTCTTCTTCCAAACCATAGTCAGACAGATGCCTCATAGCACCACTCATCACGCGTGCACAGTACTGAAGAACGAATGTGCACAGGTTTCTTTGATGTCCGTGGCTTGCACCTCAATTGCCCTATGTGGCTTTCCAATTTTTCCACAGAAGGGATGGCACTGCAGAGGGAAAGGCCCAGGACTATTCATTTAAAGGTCTAGGTTTTAGTGAATTACTCGACCTTCCTAGATTTTAGTTTCCTCATCCCACATGAGGCTGAAAATAAGTGGGATAATCACCTCAATACCTGACCAACATTTTGCCATTCACAAAAATCTCTTCCATTTCTTAACTGGGTTTTCACAAATTGTCATGAAGTAGTTAAGTAGGGAACTGCTGTTCCCATGTCACAGAAAAGGACACTAGTGTAGGGAGGTGACTTGAAGTCAAGTGTCTGAAACGGTAGTTGGCTCTCCAATCTGGATTTACCTGGCTTTAAATCCCTCTTACAACACTGCCTCTCCACCTCAAGATTCCTCCTGGCTATTAAATTGGGAGTCTCCTGTCTGTGCCCAACATAGTCAGACATTTTCTTTGCTCCTAAATATGAACTCTGAACACAGAAGGGCAAGCCCTCTGTATATTCACCCACTGTCATACTTTTGGGCCACCTTCTTCTCCCTTCCGTCCTTTTCTCTGAGGCCTGTGTCAAGCTCTCACTCTCTCTGTGAAGACTCAAATGGCTACCCTATGGGAGCACCACAGGCATCCTCTTGTCCATTCCTCTAGCAAGCGTACCTGGTCCTTGTGTCATGGCCCACCACTTTGTATCGTGGTTTACACAGGTCATACATGCAAATCTGTTTTCATCAAATGGATGATAAGTTAGGGAAGAAACTTAGCCTCATATTTCTCTATGGCACTTGGCACAGCCCTGGGAATAACTTTGTATTGATAAATTCTTTCTTCTTTCTCCCTCACTCCTGTTTCTCTTTTCCTCTTTTTAAATATTTTATTTATTTATTTGACAGAGAGAGAGAAAGCCAGAAGCAGGGGGAGTGACAGGTAGAGGGAGAAGCAGGTTCCCTGATGAGCAAGGAGCCCAACGTGGGGCTTGATCTTAGGACCCTGAAATCTCAACCTGAGCCAAAGGCAGATTAACCAACTGAGCCCCTCAGACTCCCCTCCCTTTTCCTTTTCTAATAGCCTCTATAGACTCTTTACTACATAAATTAAATACTATCTTTCAGGACTAAGTGTTAAACATCTACCTTGGTCGACATTGGCTAAATTTGGTGCTGCTGTACAGTGTCTATCTAATGCAGAAAAGGTTGTGGCAAAAGTGATTTTTTTTTCTTTTTGGAAGAAAATATTCACAAACTCCTAAGAATACTGATCATCATAATACTTCTCCCTTGATTCTGGGAAAGAAAGAGGTATGCATCTATCTTGCTTTTTCCAGAAACATCAGAAAAAGTGGTTGGAGTAGACTTACCTAGAGTGAGGTTGACAGGGTCAGGCTGTTTCTACAAAGTATTTGGGAAAGATTCTAATGTCATCAAATGCAACAGTTAAGTCAAATATCTAAGTGTACTGGCAGGGAAAAGAGGATGGAAGCCTACCCCAGGGGACCCTGGGCAATGGTGTGGGTGCAGAAGTCATGCTAAGCCTCAGCTACAGAGATGACCCAGTCATACTTACAATGGGACTGTAGGGGAGTCATGACCAGTGAATCCATGATCAGTGCAGAGCCCAAAGCGGGGCTCGATCTCACAACCCTGAGATCATGACTTGAACCAAAATCAAGAGTCTGACGCCCAACTGACTGAGCCACCCAGGCACCCCTCCTTTATATAGTCTTAAATTCCACACCTGGGAGATTAGTTAGATTTATTTAATACCATTTAAAACCAAAAGCAATTCCTCTGAAAATGTTAAAGAGCTTTTGGTACATCCTACCCAGTGCAAATAAATTTGAGAATTTCTCTCAACTAGCCTCTTTTAGGCAACTTGGTTATAGTACTGGTTCTCACACCTGGCTATCCACTAGAATCATCTAGGGAGATTATTTAAAAAGTACTGACGCCTGCATCCCAACCTCAGAGATTCTGATTTGTTATAGAGTGTCCTAGGTGCCAGGATTTGAAACATTTTTTTCAGTTAACTCTAATATAATAACTTTGAGAACTATTAGTTTACAGGGAAGGAAATTGCTCTGGAATGAGATAAGTCTGGTTCTGGTCTCAGTAATAATGCTTACCAGCTTTGTGACACTGGGCCTATTTTGTTTATCTCTCTGAGTACATATTTCTCTGGCTATAAAAGGAGAACACAATGTTGTCCATTCAAGGTTGTTATGATAGGTAAGTATGATGACATATATCAAAGGGCTGGTCACTTGACTATGTACTCAAATCTTTCTTTTATCCCCTATCTCAGAATGGGGGTTTTCATGTGAGGAGGGGTATTTTGTAGATAGAAAGATCTTAGGATATTCTAGAGGGAGGAGAACCCTATGTGGGGCACCAAAAGCCTAGGAATTGAAGGTAGAACAGGGGGAACTGTGTGTGTGTGTGTGTGTGTGTGTGTGCACACATGCATGTACATGTGAAAGTGGAGGGGGCAAATCGCCATTAAAAGAAAAAGATTTATTTATTTATTTGAGAGAGAGAGAGAGAAAGCAAGCATGTGGTGGAGAGGGGCAGAGGCACAGGGAGGGAGAAACTCAAGCCAACTTGGCACTGAGCGTGGAGTGTGGAGCTGACTTGGGGCGCAATCCCATGACTGGGAGATCATGACCTGAGCCCAAACCAAGATTTGGCCACTTAATCAACTGCACCACCCAGATGCCCTCATATTGCCATTTGCTGAAAGGGTGGCAAAACAATGTGGATGATAAAGGTCCACACTGAAATTCTGTTCCTGCTCTCTCTTGCCTGGGGCTTTCTATGTCCTACTTTGTCCTTCATATGTTTATTTAGAAAAGGATTAAGATTGCACAGACCAAACAGTGTCCAGACTTCCAAACCCACAAGTACTGGGCAACCTGCCTTCCTCCTCCTAGGCCAATGGGATGTGCAGGTTTTTCCATAATACTTACCCGATCTTCAGAAAGAGAGAGTGTGTGCACTGGGATGGGCTGCCAGGGTAGGCTGGGATTCCAGATGCTGATACCCTCTGGAGGAAACAGGCCTGCAAGGTTTGTCATAGCACTCATCAACGTCCGATCAACATCCGTGCTTTGAATATAAACCTAGAGTAGGAAAATCAAAGGAGATTCTAACTGCTTGGAACTGTGGGTTTATCCCTGGGAAATGAAGAGCACATCTGAGAAAGGCCAGGACCCTCACACCAAAACATTAGCAGACATCTGGTAGCAAGCATCATGATATCTACTATAGAAGAGAGAGTATTATGAGAATGCCACCCTGGTATGTCAATAGTTGAATTGACAAAGAGACCATTTAAGTGGTGGCTACTTGCTAAGCCAAAGTATTTCCATAGGTGTCCATAAAATTTTCAACTTAGTATTCATAAATTTTTTAGGAACAGAGTATTCATATAAAGAGGAGTACATTTGGGGTGCCTGGGTGGCTCAGTCAGTTACATGTCTGCCTTCAGTTCAGATCGTGATCGCAGAGTCCTGGGATCCAGCAAGTCAGGCTCTCTGCTCAGCAGTGAGCCTGCTTCTTCCTCCCCCTCTGCCCCTCCCCTCTGCTTGTACTCTTTTTCTCTCTCATAAATAAATAAAATCTTAAAAAAAAAAAGAGGAGTACATTTGTAAATAAGATCTCTGACTTGTGTAAGTCCCTTGGGAAATAGGCGAAGCACTTTTACAAATGCAACATCATGCTAAATTCTTTCAAGGACAAAGGTTAAAATTCTTGGCTCTCCAACTTGCCTGTTCACGTTTGTAGGACTCATTCAAAAATTTCCCATATCTTTTCTTTATATACTGTCCAAGTTCATAATGCTGCTCCATGCCCAGCTACAGGAAAAAATAAAAGCAAAAATCAGTGAAAGTAAATTGTAAAGTAAATTCTGTGCACCTCATGTATGATCTTATCTCTCCTTACTGAATGCGTAGAGCAAACCATGGTGTACTTTAATAGTTCCACAATAACAACATAATTGTAAATGCAAACAAGAAAAAAGGGTTGTAACCTTTAACCATGACTCCTTGAGAAAGCTTATTCACCTTCATTAGCACCTAACATAGAGCACAGTTAATAACTAGTGATTGATCTAATTAAGTAGATGGTTCTCTAGTGTGGAACATTACTCGCTCATCTTTGTTGGTGGAACGTTCAGGAGAGCTGGTGAAGAAACCACTTGGTGGAGAGTTGGTGAAGAAACTCAACCATCTAATAAGAGGTTGGACTTGGTGAATCTGAAGATCACTTTCACCTTTCAATCACTTTCAGGGTGTGATAATTTTTATCTGCACAGTTAATTTATGCCTGGTTCATGAAAAACGAGAGCCTGTTACCCAAAGTGTGGTCTGGGGATCAGCAGTATTAGCATTACTTGGAAGTATGTAAGAAATCGAATTCTTGGGACCCATCTTGATCTACGAAGCCAGAACCTTTGGGGAGTGGAGCTCAGGAACCTCTTTTTAACAAGCTTACTAAGATTCTGATGGATAGTAATCATTGAGGAATGTTGCTTTAATTCAGTGATCCTCAAGCATCAGAAGAAAAATTATTGGGGCAGCCCGGGTGGCTCAGCGGTTTAGTGCAGCCTTCGGCCCGGGGCCTGATCCTGGAGACCCAGGATCGAGTCCTGCATCAGGCTCCCTGCGTGGAGCCTGCTTCTCCCTCTGCCCGTGTCTCTGCCTCTTTCTCTGCGTCTCTCATGAATAAATAAATAAA
Source organism: Vulpes vulpes (assembly GCF_048418805.1). NCBI lineage: Eukaryota > Metazoa > Chordata > Mammalia > Carnivora > Canidae > Vulpes > Vulpes vulpes. The sequence goes on along the minus strand of NC_132790.1, from coordinate 79,888,261 downwards.
TAAATCTTTAAAAAATATTTAAAAAAAAAAAAGAAAAAGAAAAATTATCTAAGGGTTCTTGTTGAAATGCAGATGCCTCAGCATTTCCCTCAGAGATTTCCTGCTTGTTAGACCCCAGAGTGGCCCTGGCATATGCATTTTAATAAGTGTGTTGTGTGATTCAGATCCATGTAGTAGAGTGTCATGCTTGAGAAACACTGCATTCAAGTCTGTCTTTAATCCAAAATTTTACTAGAGCTTCAGGAGTCAGAGAGGATGTGGTCACTAAAGCTTCTGCTTGGTCCCACTCATTCATTTGCTTGTACTCCTGGCTCCCATGATCATCACCACCCTTCTAGGATGGGGAAGGAGGTAGGAAAAGAGTAATGTATACTTTGAGTCTTGCTAGTTTCTGGATGACATGGGTATAGTTAAAGAAGTAGGTACTTTGGGCCTAATTTGTTGTACTAACTTACAGCTGAATTTTGACGAAAGAATCATCTTCTATAGAGCAGTGGTTTTCAAATGTCAGCATGCACAGAATCACCTGGAGGATTTGTTAAACCAAAGGTTCCCAGAATTGAAGCCCAGAGTTTCTGGTTCAGTGGGGAGGGCCAGAGAACTTACATTTCTGACAAATTTTCAAGTAATGGTGATGTTGCTCATCTAGGGATCACACTTTGAGAACTACTGACCTAGAAAGCTATCACCCTTTCATTATATAGATTGGAAGTACCAGGCCAAGGGCTGGAATTTGAGCTCTAGAACCTTGCTACTTCCAGGAGTGGCCAGTACCAGCACCACTGGTGTCACCTTGGAGTTTGTTAGAAATGAAGACTCTTAGGCCCATGTCAGACCTGCTGAATTAGAATCTGCATTTTTTTCTTTATTCCTCAAGTTTTATTGATATATAATTAACATACATCACTGTATAAGTTTAAGGTATACAGCATGCAATTTGGTTTACATATATTGTGAAATGATAAGTTATGAATTTAGTTAGCATCTGTCCTTTCATAGAGATACAATAAAAAGAGAAAGCAAAAAAAACAAAAACAAAAAACAAAAAACCAAAAACCCAAATTGTTTTTCCTTGTGATGAGAACTCTTGAGATTTATTCTCACAGCAACTTTCATATCTATCATAGAGCTGTTTTATCCGTAGTCATTATGCTGTACATTAAATCCCTAGCACTTATTTACCTTGTAACTGGAAGTTTGTACCTTTTGACTGCCTTTTCCCCAATCTTCTTCTCCCTACCCCCTGCCTTGGTAACCACAAATCTGATCCCTCTTCCTATGAGTTTGGTTAAAAACATTTTTTTTTTTGATTCCACATATAATTGAGATCATACAGTATTTGTCTTTCTCTGTCTGACTTATATTACTTAGCATAATGTCCTTAAGGTTTACCCACGTTTTCACAAACAGCAGGATTTTATACATTTTTTATGGCTATAATATTTCATTATATGTCAATACCACAACTTCTTTATTCATTCTTTTGTTGATGGGCACTTAGGTTGTTTTCATAGCTTGGCTATTGTAAGTAATGCTGCAATGAACAAGGGGTTGCAGATATCCTTTGAACTAATGTTTTCATTTCCTTTGAATATTAGAACCTGCATTTTAACAAGGTCTCCAAATGGTACATTTGTATTTGGAAGCTTGAAAAATACTGCTCTAGGAAAATCTGATGGCTAGTCAAAAGACTCCCAGAAGGAAAATCCAGATACCCACAGTCTGAAAGAATCTTAAAGTCTTCCTGGAAAAGCAGAACATGGGAACAGGAGTCTCCATGTAGCCACAGGTATTAAGAAGTAGCCCTGAGTTTTTATTATCATTCCCTCTTTTAAGGAGCCAGAAGCTGAGCAGGTTATGCTGAGAGGAGCTCTGATCAGGGGGTCAAAAGATGCTGACCTCAAATAGCCTCTGTGGGATTTCTCCTCTATGAAACATTGTGGTCGAGTTAGAGAAGTGGTTCTCAGACTTGGCTGCACATTCAGAGTCAACTGATCAGCTAAGGAATTTCTGAAAATCCCAATGTCTGGGCCACACTCTATATGAATTAGGTAAGAACCTTCCTATTTTTTTAAATTTAAATTCAATTAGCCAACATATAATACATCATGAGTTTCAGATGTAGTATTTAATAATTCATCAGTTACGTATAACACTTATGCTCATCATATCATGTGCCCTCCCAGACATCAATATTTTTTAAAGCTCTCCATATAATTTCCATGTTTAGCCCAGACTGAGACCTATTGGTTTAAATGTTTGGTTAAATGTTTAGAGATAGTCAACTCTAAACATTCTACAACATTTTCTTAATGTAATTAAACAGTGCTTTGGTCGGGACAGAAGCCATACACATGGCCTTGTGGCTCCAAATAGAAGAGCCATCTATTTGTAAGCAAGGGAAGGGAGTGGGGCACTGCAACAGTGATTACAGATGCCTTTGTATTTCCCCTACCCAACCCTTCTCCTTTTGTGCTCTTTAGGAAGTAGGGCTCCATATTTTTAAGACCACTTAAAAGAAGGTTCAATCCCAGTGTATTCCGCTGATAAAAAAAAATCAAATTTGGTATCAGCACTTCCAGAGGAATCCTGTTTTCCTAACCCTGCTGATCCAGTTTATTGATTACAAGGTGGTTTTCTACTTCCTCAGTTGGAAGCAGAGAAACTCAAGAGCTAGTTTCCAAGGACCACTTGGCTCTCTTCAGCATCTTTAAGCTCATGTATTCGTCTATTGCCATGCGCAGCTCTTATGCTTTAATAAAGCCAAATAGGGCAAAAAAGGATCAAAATGGGCAATTTTATACAATTTTCCTACCATTACTAGTCATGAGGGGTGACTTGGTTATGATCAGAAATTACTGAAGTTAACCATTAGTGCTTCGTCTGCCACAATCAAAGCACACTTTAGACAAAAAAAACAAAAAAACAAAAAAAACAAAAAAATAAAAACAAAAAAAAACCTCTCCCAAATCTGAGTAACTAAAGTGGTTCTATGGTTTCAATGTATTACAAACTCCACATAGTTTCCCATAAGACTCATCAGCAACCTTTAGCTGAAAATCCAACCAACCTGAGTGAGCTGGCCAAATCCTTGTGGCCATGAAGCTTCCTTAATGGGATCATTTGGGAAGGTCTCAATGGGACTTCGATCTCCATGCCTAAACACCTGAAAAGAGATTGAGACAGTAATGTTACAAAGTTCACGTTGGTGTTTTGCCTCAGTTCATCCTAATAGATTTTCTTCCGAACTGCTGGTTCTCAACCTTGGGATGTGGCCAGGGCATCAGGATTTTTTTTTTTAATTTTTTTTTAATTTTATTTACTTATGATAGTCACAGAGAGAGAGAGAGAGGCAGAGACACAGGCGGAGGGAGAAGCAGGCTCTATGCACCGGGAGCCCGATGTGGGATTCGATCCCGGGTCTCCAGGATCGCGCCCTGGGCCAAAGGCAGGCGCCAAACCGCTGCGCCACCCAGGGATCCCCGGGCATCAGGATTTTAAAGACCTCCTCAGGTAAATCTCAGGTTAAAAACTACTGTTTTGGGATCCCTGAGTGGCTCAGCGGGTTTGGCACCTGCCTTTGGCCTGAGGCATGATCCTGGAGTCCCAGGATCGGGTCCCATGTTGGGCTCCTTGCATGGAGCCAGCTTCTCCCTCTGCCTATGTCTCTGCCTCTCTTTCTCTCTGTCTCTCATGAATAAATAAAATAAAAATCTTAAAAAAAACTGTTTTAAGCTCACTAACACTCTGTTTCAGGTAGTGTAAGTAATGGTCAGTTATCAGAAAGCAGGTGAGCCACACATGGAGACTGGTTTGTATATTGGGGCAAGAAGGAGCACAAAGCTTAGCAAGATTATTTTATTGTAGATAGACTCTGATGAGAAGTATTCTTCCTTAATGAATGGTGTAAAAATTCTTACATATGACAAAAATAATAGCTCTTAAATGCCACATACAATTTATGACCATCCTGAGCCAATGATTTATTAGTTTTTAGGAAATGAGGGATAAAGGACTTATGGTTAGGGAGATCAGAAAAGCTAATTCTTAATACTTTAAGAACATATTTCTGGATTAGTATGCATGTCATGCTATTTTGATTGGACATTTTCCTCTTTGGGGAGAGTAGTCTGGACTTTCAAAACCTTGGTGTTTTGTAACTACAGTAAGCTTTCTGAATAAAATACCAAGCCAAATACACAGTTATTTTATAAGCAAAAGATAAGACATGGAAAACATTCAAGAAATCCAAGATGAAGTATATACTGATGCCAGCAAACATTTTTTTAAAAGACTTTATTTATGTACTCATGAGAGACAGAGAGAGAGAGAGAGAGAGAGAGAGAGAGGCAGAGAGATAGGCAGAGGGAGAAGCAGGCTCCATGCAGGAAGCCCAACATGGGACTCAGTCCTGGGACTCTGGGATCACGCCCTGAGCCAAAGGCAGACGCTCAACCGCTGAGCTACCCAGGCGTCCCTGGCAGTAAACATTTTTAATACAGATGCATAACATCTTGCATTATGAGATTTCCTGCACCTGTCATTTACATTACCCACCTAAGATGCTCCAGGAGACACAAAATATGGAACAGACTTAAATTTTAGGCTGTAAATCCCATCTATCAGATAAGATTCCAAGAAAGTTAGGGAGACTTATAGGACCTGGGTTGTATCCCTAGTGTCTAAAGAAAACTTATTTTTTGGATCCCTAAACTGATGAGAAATTAAAATCTCAGGCTACAGCAAACAGAGAGACTGTTATAGTGGTATAGTGGATCTTAAGAAATCATTGTGGTTAGGTAAGAAACTATTGTTGTGAATGGTCCCTTCATGGTTTGGAAGAAAGGCTGCATAGTCTCAGAAATTATCAAGGCTCATCATTAGTGCTCTTTCTTTCTTTTTTTAAAAAAACATTTTATTTATTTGAGAGAGAGAGAGAGCGAGAGCAAACATGAATTGGGTGGGGGAAGAGCAGAGGGAGAGGGAGAAGCAGGCTCCCCACTGAGCAGGGAAACTGGGATCATGACCTGAGCCAAAGGCAGATGCTTAACCAACTGAGCCACCCAGGAGCCCCTCATTAGTTCTCTTTCTATAATCTAAACATACTTTAGACTTTTAAGATCCCAGGTAATTGTGAAAAATGCTTTCTTAGATCTGAGTAACTAAAATTATCGTGTGGTTTCAGTGAATTATAAATCCTACCATGTTTAGTTTCCAGGGTTTCTCAACCTTAGCACGATTGACATTTTGGGCCAGATTATTCCTTGTGAGGGGCTGTCCTGTTCACTGTAAAATAGCAGCGTGCCTGGCCTTTACACACCAGATGCTAGTAGCAATCCCTAATTGTGACAACCAAAAAGTTCTCCAGACACTGCCAAATGTGCCCTAGGGGGTAAAATCATCTCTCTCTCTCTCTCTCTCTCTCTCTCTCTCTCTCTCTCTCCCTCGTATATATATTTTTAATTGAAGTTCAATGTGCCAACTGGGTGCATAACACCCAGTACTCATCCCATCAAGTGCTCTCCTCAGTGCCTATCACCCAGTCACTCCAACCTCCCACCTACCTCCCCTTCCACCACCCCTTGTTCGATTCCCAGAGTTAGGAGTCTCTCCTGCTGTCACCCTCACTGATATTTCTGAGTGAGAACTGAGTTAGCCAAAGGGAAGTCAGATGAAAGACACTGTAGTAAAATAATTTACAACGCTTCCTACCAGTCTGTGACCACAATAAGGTTTTTTGAATGCTTGCTGTGTCCTAGAAACTGTTTTAAGTGCTTGTCATAATTTAATCCATTCATCAGTTTTACAAAGGATTTACGATTATTATCTTCATTTCACAAACAAGTAAATTAGCCCTAGTCAAGTGACCTCCTCAAGGTCACATAGGGTGTACATGGTACAGCAGAGATCCAAACACAGCCTATGTGCCTCCAAAGCCAGCCTTCTTAACCTGTGTAAGAGGCTCATCTCTCTGCTAAAGCACACACCTCAACATCCTATCACTGGGTGATCTGGGATCTGGGGTTTCTTAATAAACTCTAGTCTTTTCCTCTAAGATTGGAAGCTCTGTGTGTTGGGGTGGTGGTGGTAGTGGTGGTGGTGGTGGTGGTGGTGGTGTTACACTAAAGGAAAATAAAACCTTGATGTAAGAAACAATTCCAAATACTATTTAAAAAATAAAATTGCGATTATGCATCTAAATGACAATATGGCCTGTGCAGAAAAAAGAAGTGCAGTCTTCTTAAAGGAGAGCTTTTTAAATAGCAGAGCCCTGGACCATAATCATAGACTTGAACAGGCTTTCTTAGTCTGTCCCTACAGGTCAGGAATAATTGTACTCCCCTATATTTCAATAGATTTTAAGGGTTTTTGAGGCAGTGGTTCAAACATGCTGTGGGCTCTTCAGAAGGAGTGTCCCACAGAGACAATTAATAAACCACCTGCCCCCTATCCCCAGACCCCCACCTTCCACCAGAGTCTGGAAATCCATACATATTAATTTTGTACAAAACCATGTGTACACGCACATATCAGTGAGTGCCCTCAAGTGCACGCATGGCCTTCTTGAGCTCCTAGAGTTTAGGCTGGAGCCTCTGGACTGTGCCTAGGTGCTCCTGTAAGTCTATTTTAAGGCAAACTTCTTAACTGCTGCTCTGCCAAATTTGTAACCTCTGTTCTCGGTCCAGCATATGCTATGAAATCATTTAGAAACCTAAATATATAGGGTCAGCAGTAGGACTATTTTGCAGTACCAGTAGTAATTGCAATAGGAAGACATCCAGGAGAACAACCCTTTATGTCTGTGCAACCTCCCATGGTTTTGTACAATCTACACACTTACACCCCCCTCCCCCGTCCCACCTTCCATTCTCACAACTCCCTGTGACTAGGCTGGCGCTATCCTGAACAAAGAAGGAAGCAGGTTTAAAGAGATTGAATGAGCCATCCAGATCTCTACTTTTTGTGAATACTACCCACTATTTTCCTCACCACATCACATTTACTTCAACCTTTTAGATCATAGGTAACTTTTTAAAAAAAGAACCACGATTTGGTACCCCTATGAATGATCCTTCTCCATCGAGTAAGCAGATTTGGCATGTTATAGCATCCTACCTGTTCTGGCCCTGCCCACCTCGATGTTATTACCTTACAAATTTGCTAGACATGCTTAGCCACAGAGCCCCTGCTCTTCCACACAGTCATTGTTCCAGCCTCAGGGCAAGGATGTTCTAGTTGCCTGGAACTTCCACTTCTAATCCTGGTGGTCACTAAACTCAGGTCCCTCCTGAAAAAGGCAACCAAGAGAGGTTTCCCTTGACCTCCCATACTCACCATGCTTATTATTTTCTCTCTAAAAAGTTAAAAATAATGATTCTCTAAGAGTTTTCTAGGGGACACTGGAAAAAGAAGGAGGTGGATTCTTTGGTCAAAGTCTAGGAAATACAGTTTACTACTAAATCCTTTCTTTTAAAGCCATAGCATATATCAGAATATTAAAGACTAGGAAGCCCTGCCCTTTAGAGACCTGAAATACAGTTTAACCCTCATTCTGTTCCCAAGACTGATTTGCCTATTGAAACCTGGTTTTTCACCAAGCAACTCCTGTTAATAACTCATCATACTAGCATTCTGTGGGACACGCTTTGAAAAACCTGTTTTAAAAGATTGTGTGATAATACTGATAACTCTGTTTATGAGAGAGAACAAGAACAGGACAGTTTCCTGCTCTTTCTGCCAAGAACAGCTTTTCAGAATTGGGGAAGATTTATTTTTCTTGTATCATAGAGAAACAGTGTGGAAACTAGCTGCTGATCACAAATTAAGTCTGTACACCCAACCTCCACGGGGAGATCTCAGATCCATGTGCTGGCTTAAATGCACATGGGGGGAATGGAATATGTACCATGATTAGGGGTGTAGCCTCTTTGATCGTACAGCCTGGATTCAAATCCTGACTACTCCATGATTACTGTGTAACCATGGACAAGTTGCTTAACCAACCTCTTTGAATCTCACTTTCTTTATCTATAAAATAGAGGTAGTAAGGTTAGTAAGGTTTTTATAACTTTATAGCTTTATAGAACAGTTGCCAGATGTAGCAAACCAAACCACAGGATGCCCAAATATTGCATGAAACATCCTTTATGCTAAAAAATTATTTGCTGTTTATCTGAAACTCACATTTAACTAGGTATCCTGTGTTTTCCTAGCAACCTTACTTTACAGGGTTGAGGGTAATGTGACCTATCCCATATTGAACTCTCAGAACAGTGCCTGGCATATAATAAGCATTGAGTATTGATCATTTATTGTTATGAATGTTACCACTTTAATCAGAGGCACCTTTTATTTCGGTTCTAATAATTTTCTAAGGATTTACCTGGGTATGTGATTTAACCATTTATAGTCAAATATTCTCTATAATCGGTAAAAAGAAGAAAGTAGCATCTTACTGCTTAAGTCCTTAGATAGATACTGTTTTATAAGGGCCAGGAAATTGTATTAAAATGCCCTTTATCTACCACTGATGGATGAAAACCTTGGTAGGAAAAAATCGTTAACATTATTAACCTTATGTGATAATTGTTAATTTTTTTTAGCTCCAAGAGAGTTATCTTTGTAAGGTTTTTCTTAGGGAAGAAATAATGTGTTGTCCCTGAATACGTTAACTAAGAGTGAAGGAGGAGAAAGGAAGCCCGCAAGCTTAGTAGTCAAGGGAAATGAGCCTGCACTATAGTAAAACAGGGAGAAAACCCATCACATGCAGTTAACTTAAAATTCACTGTAATATCTCAAAGAGGATTACGTCTCAACTTGTTATAGAATTACAGTGTTGACAGTGCAACTTCTGCAGAGTCCACACATTTGCTTCATATACGTGTTGGCAAGGAATCCATGCCATGAATATATGTAAAAGTCCAAAAAAAAAAGTCCAACTTGTGTGGATTTCTCTCCAGAACGTACAGGACATAATTCACTTTTTTTCCCCCCAGCACTGAAGTCTGACAGCTTGGTAAATCATTTGTAAATAAATTGATGATATGTTTCTCTTGATTCTCTGTCTCTCATTTGTTGACTCATGACCTAGTAAAGATTTACTGGACTAATAATCATAATTTGCATAATCATATGGTTATAAATTTTTTCCTTAGAAGGGAAAGAAAGGAGTTCTGAATACTGAGAAAATATATATATATTAATATAAAAATATAAAAAATATATAAAAATAAAATACTGAAGCTGAGGAAATAGGAACTTCATGTTTTTTAAGTAAAAGATGACCTCCCTGCAAATTATAGAAATAAATTTTGAGTGTTCTTAAGTAAGAAAATTTACTTATTTATCAGCATATTTTCACTCTATAAAAAAAAAGTGAGGAAGAGAAAGAGATTGAGAGAGCGGGTGTGAAAGACAAAGAGAGGGGCAGAGGTAAGGGAGCCGGTGAGTGAAACAGAATAAGAGAAGTAGGGATACAGAGGAAATCACAGACGGGGCACCTGGGTGTCTCAGTGGTTGAGCGTCTGTTTTGGCTCAGGTGCTGATCCTGGGGTGGGGTCCTGGGATCAAGTCCTGAGGTCCTGGGATCAGGTCCCTAATCAGGTTCTCACAAGGAGCCTGCTTCGTCCTCTGCCTATGTCTCTGCCTCTCTCTTTCTGCGTCTCTCACGAATAAATAAATCTTTAAAAACAAAAACAAACAAATCACAGAGAAACCCAGAGGCCCAGAAGGATTCATTTCAGGACTTATAGGTAAATTGATAAATTCCCTTTGATGTAGTTTTGGAATGTGGGTGAGGCCCGGAGCCTACGACCAAGAAAGAATTCTTGAGACATCTTGGGTGCAAAGCGGTGGTTTTATTAAAGCACGGGGACAGGACCTGTGGGCAGAAAGAGCACCAGGGCTGTCAGGGGTGGCTGATTATACACGTGGGAATTGGGGGTAGGGGAAAAGGAGGTTTTCCAAAGAACTTTCATATGCTAAAGAGGACCTAGGAGATACTGGAGGCCTTGCAAGGTTGTTTTTCTCCTCCAGTAAGGCATTAACATTAAGACAGTGGGGAGCTTCCTTCTGGAAGTTAGGTTATTGATAAGCATGCTTTTATTCTTCTAAATCACTAAGACATTTTGTAAACAGAGGGAGACTCCTGTCTTGCTGGACTGTGATCACTATTAGTTAACCATTTGTTTTTCCTCCCCTGGGCTTTAGGGCAGCCAGGAGTGCCTGAGGAATGTCCTACATATCCCACCTGGGAGTGTGGCGGGTCATCAGCTTGCTTGGTCTTCAAGCCTTCTGCTCCCTCATCACCTTCACTTTGCAAACCCCCCTCCTACCTATGTTTAAGCCAATGCCTAGGGTACATTTTCTTTCCTTAACCGCACGCATCAGCCACCCCTCCTTTCCCATAACTCGCCACCCCTACACAGGGTGGAGAAAAACATCATTTTAATCGTCAACCAGATCTACGCATCAGGAAGTCCCCCTCGAAAAATCCAATTACTTTCACTTTTATGCTTCAGAGACTGTTTACAAATACAGTTTCCAAGTTCCCGATAAATAAAGGGGGAGGAAGCCCACTTAATGCAGAAAATGACTGGTTTTTGGTTTGAGAACAATCATTAAACCGATGGCAGCCGGGTTAGCTCCCGGCGCTGAGCCTGCCAGCTGGGCTCCCCCCACCGGGTCGTGGGGCTGCCAAAAGGGACATGCATTCAAGGCAGCTGTAAAGTAAGTGAATAAATACCTAATATGGACAAAGGCACAGATAACCAAAGCAAACCCTTTTTGTCAGGACACGTTAAGCGTTTGGCGGAACTTGCAAAACTTGATTATTCACTTTCTGAGTTTGGTCTCCCGGCAGACCTACAGCAGACCTACCGGAGGGGCTAAGTGAACCCTGACACTTGGTTGTCACACCCCGCAGCTAACAGTTGTAAGGGGGGAAACGATGAGACACATCGACTCACCAGCGTCACAAACTTCAGCTCTTTAGCGACCGCGCCTCGGTGGAGCGACAAGGAGAGCAGAAGCAGGAGGCCGAGGCGCAGGCGGGCGGCCCCGGCCTGGGGGAGCAGGGCTGCGCTCATGCTGGGGCGCCCGCGCTCCGGCGCCGGTCTGCAGGGGCTGTTGCCAGAGCGAAAGCCATCGGAGGGGAAGCTATTTAACGAAGGGATTGAAAGGGAAGGAGTCACTGGGAGGAGCCAGACTCAGAAATAGTGAGATCACCAGGTAGTCTGGGGCGGGGTTTGACAAGCGTCTGGTCCCATAATTTGGGGGCTGTGAGAGCTCACAGTGTTCTGGATTTAAGGTAGAGAACTCTGAGGCCCAGGGAAGGGAAAGCTCTTGCTCAAGATCACGGAGCATGTTTAGGAGACTTGTTTTCCTTTTCTTTTTTTTTCTTTTTCTTTTTCTTTTTCTTTTTCTTTTCTTTTCTTTTCTTTCTTTTCTTTTCATTTTTCTTTTTTCTTTTCTTTTCTTCTTTCCTTTTCTTTCCTTTCCTTTTCTTTTCTTTCTTTTCTTTTCTTTTCTTTCTTTTCTTTTCTTTCTTTTCTTTTCTTCTTTTCTTTTTTCTTTTCTTTTTCTTTTCTTTTCTTTTTCTTTTCTTTTCTTTTCTTTTCTTTTCTTTTCTTTTCTTTTCTTTGTTTACCATTTTCTTTTCTTTAGATAGGGTGCAATCCAGTGTTTGCTTTGTGGCTGTCACTTGGGAAGGGATCTACCTGGACTTTGGAAACTTTAGGCTAGTGGTTCCTAATCTTTTAGGAATCCAGAATGATAGGCACAGCAATATGGAAGGAACTGCAGGTACTGGTTTATTTTGGATCTATTCCCCAGGTCAAACTTGGCTCCCTTTTGTAAAACTCTCATGTAGCCTAGAGAGGTGCTTTGATATATATATATATATATATATATATATATATATATATATATATATATTTATATTTATTTAGAGAAGTGTTTTTGAATTGAAGAAAAGTAAGACAAATTTTATTTTGAAAAATTTTAGCAAAAAAAAAATTTTAGCGACACCTTAAGATATTGGGGTTCATCTGTGGCATCTCAAAATTAGGATTAGAACCTGACACAATTTATTTTATTTTAGTTTTAGTTTTTTATTTTTATTTTTTTTCTGATGCAAACACATGAGGGTTTATTTACAAGCTCGAGCTTGGTTCCAAGTATACCCGACACAGCAGAGCAGGGACTTGGACCCCGAGGTGGATTTGAAACCCTCTGGATGGGGTCCTGGGGGTTTCTCGGATCCCGGATGAGCCCCCAAATGTTGTGCCCAAGATTATGTATCCAAGAAACCACCAAGGAGCTGACACCAATGCAAACACACGAGGGTTTATTTACAAGCTGGAGCTTGGATCCAAGTATACCCGACACAGCGGAGCAGGGACTTGGACCACTTTTAGTTTTTTAAAGATTTTATTTATTTATTCATGAGAGACCCAGAGAGGGAGAGAGGCAGAGACACAAGCAGGCTCTATGCAGGCAGCCCGATGTGGGACTCAATCCTGGGACTCCAGGATCACACCCTGGGCCAAAGGCAAGCGTTCAATGGCTGAGCCACTCAGGCGTCCCAACCTGACACAATTTAAAAACAATGACAACAACAACAAAGTAACCTATAACTTTATATTGTCAGTCATCATCTTGGGGCATGAGCCCTACATTCTGCATCCTGGATGAGTCACACTCTTGCCTCTCTAGGCACGATCTCATCAGGGACGCTACAAAAGAGGATAATCTGGACTGAGGGAATTCAGCTTTCCATTTTTCCCAACCTGTCAGCTCCACCGTAGGCTAAAATAGGATTTCGGTGCAGACCTGCCTGTCATGCTGTTTCCATCCTATCAGCAGGGCAGAACACTGGTTTTCCCCACAAGCTGTTCTCTGGTACATTGCACTTAATGTGGCAAGAGGGTTCTATTGTCATGTGACCATAGGATGCCTTAGAATGCGGTGTGTGGGGCAGCAGCTTCTTTTGGTATGGGAAAATGTGTGTGAAGAAGGAATGAATGTGTGGTTAGGGTTAGACATCTAAGAGGACTTGTGACCCTTTCTTTGCTATCACATTCGTCACCTGCCAGTCCCCATTTTCAGTGGGTGACATTTTGAGGAGATGGGTTCAGGGAAAAGGGGATGAAGATTGAGAGACTGTCCGGAACAGATTTGAAATTGCCATGTTGATAATATGGGTTGTATGCACCAGGCAACCTGACAAAGGAAGCTCCAGCACCTGTTTACCTTTCACTTGGTTTTGAACCACATGCCTTAAATTATGCCAGATACATGATTCTGTTCAATGTTTTTTCAAGGACCAGCCTGGCTTCTTGCTCTCTTGTCTTCTTATCTACCTTTGGATAGATGCCTGGCACTATTCTGGCTATAGCCTTAGTGCTTCCTGGTAATGACTCTGGTTTTCTAACCCACCTATGCCATGTTTTATTAGGTTGACTAGACCCCTCTTATGATCCAGATCCTACTTTCTTTGCATCACCTCCTCTGGGCTCTTTTAAGCCCTCCAAGTAGGAACAGCAGCAGCAGCAGCAGCAACAACAACTTCTTAGAGAGAGAGCCAGAAAAAAGCTGATGAAATTGAATACATCTCAATTTAAACTGATTCAAGTTGAAATAAGTAGATGGTTTACACTTCTATTCTCCATCCTAGTCACCACCACCCTAACTTCTACTTTGATTATCAAATTATAAGGGGAGGAGAAGATCATAAGCATAGATCCAAACACCATGAAGTTGCATCAGGAAGAACCTCAACTCAGATAAAATTCACTTAAAAATCTTCTTTGGTCTCCTAAAACCTGAACTCATGAGGCCTTTGCAAATATTTAAAGAGTCATTTGGAATAAACATACAGATATGGTAGCATTAAAGGTGAGACTTGAAAAGATACTGGGATGTCTTTATTGGTATCCCAGTGGGGGGTGCCAATAATTTTAGTGTTGATGATTAGCAGAACTTACTGTCTGAATCAGTTTTGTTTCTTCATATGGCAAGTGTTAAACCTTGATCTAACCAACACAGCACAATGACAGGAAGTCCCATAAGTGGAGCAGGTTGGGTTCATTGGAAAGCAAACTCCCAGATGGAGATTTGCATGTAGGAAATTTAGTTAGGAATGTTCTCAGGATCAACAGCAGAAGGGGGAAGAGAAATAAGCAGGGTTGGGAAAAGGGAGAAGGCCTCAGCTGACCCTGCTAGGAGTGCTGAAGCTGGTACAGTCTTTGAACTGGGGTAAGGGAGCTGGATCAGTCATCAGCCAGTCATTGGATGCAGGCTGCTCCCAGCGGGAAGTGTGACCATGGGTAAGGTGGCCTTCTTCTGCATGACAATTCTGAAAAGAATTGGCAGCTGAGTAATGTCAGACAACAAAGTCCCAAGAGCTGGGGGGAATTAATCCTTCAGCTCCTGAAGGGAGATTTGGGTGGTAAAACACAGAATCCATGACAATGAACAATTATTCATAGGAAAATAATTCATCATCCTTGGTAGATCAAGGGCTGTAAAAGCACTAAGTGTGCCTCTGATGGCAAGAATCTGGGTTGGAGTTAAGATCCATCAGTTGATACACTGGTTGGTCACCAAGTAGAAAGGCTGTGTTTAAACTCCCCAATTTACTACACCTTCATAATTGTATTACTCGAATCTCAGTGACTTATGGACTATTAGGCACTAAATAGTATCGATTGATCAACAGTCTGTGTAAGGGCAAACTGTCACATCAGAATTTGGTTACAATGTTAGCTGCTCTGAGGCAAAATTATTTAGAATAAAAATTTTTCTCCCCTCCCTCCTCAACTGATCATTTTGTGTTTTGTGTCTGTCTGTATGTCTATTTGCCCTTAGCATGTTTATTTTATTTTGAAAAATTTGGTAAACATCCAATGTCAAAGTCATTGATGGTACGAGCATGTGGGTCAGCGGGGGTGGGGGGGTGGGTGGGAGGTGGTGGTGGGGTCTAATAAGACCAGTGACAATGCCCTGCCAAACTTCATGGGAGCCTGAGGCAAAAGGAAAATCAGTAATACTGATCCTGTCTTTATTTTAAACTTTGACATCTTTTTAAATGATAGATTGTTTTACATTGATTTTTGTTTTTCAAAATGTTGTATTAAAATATTTTTGATCGATTTTAGGAAGTGTTGGCATCCCCTTATATTATGAGACAAAAGTGAATGCCTCACTCTCTTCACCCTAGTTTCCAGGAATGACTTGAAGAGTTGGAACATGGGAGGGAACAACTTCTTTTTTTCTTCTGAGATGAAATAATCTGATTTCCTCTGGTTCTGTCTCCAAGGAAATGAAGGCTTGGGAGGGATAAAGACATCAAAAATGGAAAGATAGGGAACATTTTCATCTGTTAGGCTGAACCAAGGTGACCTTTAGCTACTCCTCGGACTGTAGTTACCTGCATAGAGCTGTCCTCCCTCATACTCCTTCGCTCCTGTGGTAACGCAGCTTTCCTCACAGTCAGAACTCCCCTGAGAGAAGAGGTGACAGTGACTCATAACTGAGAAGGAGCTCTGAAGAACAGGGATGTGGGCTGAAATTTTCATCCAGGAATGAGTCTCAGTTGTTCAAGCACTGGCAGGAGAGATAGTTGTGTCGTGGTCCACTTTGTGAGTCAGTCTGAGGCTCTGGTTATTGGGATAACCAGGTAGCTATTGTCCTACAACTGTTTCACCTCTAATACAGTCGGCCAGATTGACCTGATTGACCATTGTACTGGTTCTACTGTATAAATACAGTATGGAAGGGAAAGAACTCACCACTTACAAAAATATTATCCTGTCTCATTTTGTGTAATGTTGTGTTGAAGAAATGTGTACATTTTAATGGTGTTTTTTCTGGGTGATATGATTGTTAGTGGTTTTACATTCTTTTTCTGCTTTTCTCTACTTTCCAAATTTCTCACAATGGGTAGATATTTTTATTAAAATTAGAAAAGAAGTTTCAAAATGTCTAATATGAACTGTATGCTATTTCTCAATTGATTATCAAGTATCCTCAGAGTTATGGAAGGTGGGTCTGAAAGGTCATTGAATTTATAGCACAGTTCACCTGACTATTCTTATTATAGGGCCAGTTCCTAAGCTGGCAAAGAGAGAAAAACTTCTTTCTCCTGTCCCAATTTCTATCCCTGACCCCCTCCTCTATCTTTTGATGTATCAAAAAGATTCACAACTTCCTATAGTATTGTGAAAATCCTAGGATAATGCAATACCCATTTAGAATTTCCTCAGTTTGTCCCTAGGAATTCTCTGAATCACATCATATCAGTGGCCCACTAAAAATCCTCTACTGGCTTTTTAATTCCACTACACTTGGAATAAAATCTCAAATCTCTCCATGACATACAAGGCCCTGCTTGATCTGGAGCCTGCTATCTCTTCAATTTCTGTCTTCTCATTTTTCCCTTGCTCACTCCCGTCTGGCCATGTCAACCCCATTGACCCAACCCAGCAAGCCATGAAAGGCTCCACTCCATACACTTTGCATTTTTTAGCACCCTTTCTATGGTACACCCTTCCCTCAGGTGAGCTGATGCTCTCACTTTATTTTTTTTTTTTTAAGATTTTATTTATTCATGAGAGACACAGAGAGAGACTCAGAGACACAGGCAGAGGGAGAATCAGGCTCCACACAGGGAGCCCGATGTGGGATTTGATCCCGGGACTCAATCCCGGGACTCCAGGATCATGTCCTGGGCTGAAGGCAGGCACCCAACTGCTAAGCCACCTAGACACCCCTCTCACTTTATTCTTTACATAGGCCTTCCTTGACCACCCCAGTTCAACTAGCAGCTTCCCAGTGGCCTCTGTCACACTATCCTGCTTTATTTCTGTTATGGCTTTTTTCATACCTGATATGATGCTACATATTAATTTATTTGTTCGTTTATTGTCTGTCTCCTCCATTAGAATGTAAACTCCATGAGAGTAGAGGAGTTTACTCCTGGTCCTCATGGGATAGAACAATACCTGGCACATAGTAGGGGTTTAGTGAATATTTGTTGAATGAGTGAATGAATCCTTACCAATAAATTCCTTTATCTAAAGAAAATCTCCCATCACATTTCAAAACTTTCTTATAATATTTCTAAACTGATTTTTCTATTTATTCCATTACCAGAAGGATTTTTCTTTGGATAAATAAAGTCATGTCAATCTTTACCTCTTGATTCTAAGACTTTCAAAGCTTTGTGATTTTTTTAAGTCCTCTTCTCCAGGATTTGACTGCTGACTTGAGGCTCTCTGCTAACTTCTGTCAAGTGGAATGTATTTTGGTGGAAACAGTTAGATGAAGAATATGGTATTTTTCAATTCCATATTTGATGTAAAAAATTAACATAACTTCTTCATTTTATGTGATGTTTATGTTTTATTTTAACAAAAATAATATTTTTAATTACATATCACCTTAAAAAGTTAAAAATAGACTTACTCAGTGACCCAGGAATTGCACTACTGGGGATTTACACAAAAAATACAAAAACACTAATTAAAAGGGATATATGCACTCCTATGTTCATTGCAGCATTATTTACAATAGTTAAACTATGGAAGCAACCCAAGTGTCCATCAATAGATGAATGGATAAAGAAAATGTGGTATACATACACAATGGAATATTATTCAGCCATAAAAAGAATAAAATCTTGCCATTTGCAATGACATGGATGAAGTTAGAGAGTATAATGCTAAGTGATATAAATCAGTCAGAGAAAGAAAAATACAATGTGATTTCACTCATATGTTAAATTTAAGAAACAAAACAAATGAACAAAGAAAAAAAGAGAGAGAGACAAACCAAGAAACAGATTCTTAACTACAGAGAACAAACTGATGGTTACCAGGAGGGAGGCAGGTGGGAGGATGAGTAAAGAAAAAATAAATAACTTATCATGGGGCACATGATGATGTTCTTTCTTTTCTTTCTTTCTTTCTCTCTCTCTTTCTTTCTTTCTTTCTTTCTTTCTTTCTTTCTTTCTTTCTTTTCTTTCTCCTTTCTTTCTTTTTCTTTCTTTCTTCTTTCTCTCTCTCTCACAAACACACACACACACACACAAATCCATGCCCCAGGATAAATATACCTTCTCTTTGGAAGTGTGGCATTAATCATTCTTAAAGGAGTATTAATCCAAGAAAACATGAGGATGAGGACCCTTGATGGGGAAGTTTTGTGGCAAGCAGTAAGATGGTCCCTCTTATATCATAGTGAGAGTAGGCTTCCTAAAACATTCTAAATATATCCACTTTATGTCATTTCATCTTTCTTCACTTCTCAATAAATTTATTAGGCTACATATGTCCAAATAAAATTGAGTAACCTGGAGTTCATACGCTTTACTTGACACTGGTCATTAGAAATAATTTTGAATACAGAAATATTACTCTCAGAATGAGAAAAATTAAATATAATTATAACATAATTTTGGATACCATGTATAGGAAACAAAAATATTTTTATACTCCAAATTTTGAATGACACAGTAAATTCTTAAAGGAAATTACTGCAGTAATGTATAGATAGTAGTGGATTGGCCCAGGTTAAAAGGCTACATGGTTGTTCCAATCCTAAGAGTCTTAGAATTCAAAAGAAAGCCACAAGAGTCTCCATTCACGCACCCCTTCTTTTTATTATCAAAAAGCTTAACAGAAGATTAGGGTTCTTGTAGCTGAAGGATTTTAAAGTTAATGCTGCTTACTGGCATTATAGAGAAGTAGTATAAAGAGTCACAAAATATATCCCAGCATAACAGTTGCTCAAAAATTCGAATTGTCCCTATGAAAAAAAGTGCCTTAGCTTAGAGAAGTCCTATCACAAATATGTTTTATTGATGTGTTTAATATCATGTTACGGCTTTGCAAAATTCTGACTTTTAATCTACAAAATGATGGTTCACATCAAATGGTTGCCAATTCCACTACTTCTCAAAGATCTATGTTCCATCCTAAATCATCATCCTTTTTGTCAAATCCATAGTACCCAATCCAGGACAGAGTATTTTTTTTTCTGAATCCGTTTGTTCAAGTGAAGATTTACCGTAAGGCAGTGGTACTCAAAGTGTGGGTTGGGGACTCAAACCCTTCAGAGGATCGCTGAGATCCTTCCAGAAGATTTCTGAGATCTATTCTGTGGGTCCATGGAATCAAACCTATTTTTATAACAATGCTAAAATATTTTCTTTTTCATTCTCTCTCTCTCATGGGTCTCACTAGAACCCTATGTGACATGTAATGACATCATTGCTCTGATGGCATAGTGAAAGTCTATGCGACATGTAATGACATCATTGCTCTGATGGCAAGTTGAATTTGTGCTTGTGTATTCTTGTGCATTAAAATATCCTCAGTTTTAATTTTGAATACAGTAAATATCAATATCTACAAACCACACAAACTAAAGCTGTTAAGCACCTTCAATTATTTTTAAGAGTATAAAGGGGTCCTGAGACCGAGTGTTTGAGAATTGTTGCTACTGGTAGGCTAATGATTCAAAAAATTTGTTGAGTTATGAACAGGCCCTGGGAAGACCAAGTTTGGGCAACCCCACCCTCAGGGAGCATACTATCCTGTGGGGGAGGACAAACAATTGTAATATGATGAAGCCAAGGAAACATGCACACTATGTTATGGTTGCTAAGAAGAGGAGCATTGACTTAAGCAATTACTAACCTAGTATTTAGGTCAGTAAAAAAGATATGAAGGAATCAGAGAGCACGATGCATTCTGGGGAACTGCAAGTTGTTGGATTGGGATACTATGAGGGTAAAAAAAAAATCTTAAAACTTATATCTTTAGCTACTTTAGTATATTTGGTGGTTATTGCTGGACTATATTCAAAATATACCATTGAATGGTATGTTGTAAATGTTTAACAACTGGATCTGAAAAAAAATCTGATCTGTAGTATTTGCCAGTTTTCATGGCGTAAATATTCCCACCATGGCTAATTTCAAGCTACCAACATGCTGCCACTTAATATGCAGCTAGGAAGAGATAAGTACACCATTGTATAGTATTTCCATCATAGTACACTTACCATGAGTATAAATAACCTTAAGTTTATTAACCTCGTTGGATAATAATACAATGGAGTAAAATAATTTGGAAGTAATGAATTTTTTACTTTTTTTAACATTGTTTTTTGAAAAGTCTGCTCTTTAACAAACTTCATTTTTTTTGTTTATTTGTTTATTTGAAAGACACAGAGAGAGAGCACTAGGGAGAGAGATCAAGCATGAGGTGGGGGCAGAGGGAGAGGGGGAATCAGACTCCCCCCTGAACAGGGAGCCTGATGCAGAATTCAATCCCAGGACTCTGGGATCCACCTGAGCCAAAGGCAGATGCTTAACCGACTGAGCCACCCAGCTATCCCATTAACTTTGTTTTTATTTTTTTATTTTTTTTTAATTTTTATTTATTTATGATAGACAGAGAGAGAGAGAGAGAGAGAGAGAGAGAGAGGCAGAGACATAGGCAGAGGGAGAAACAGGCTCCATGCACTGGAGCCCGACGTGGGATTCGATCCCGGGTCTCCAGGATCGCACCCCGGGCCAAAGGCAGGCGCTAAACCGCTGCGCCACCCAGGGATCCCCTAACTTTGTTTTTAATATAAATTATTTAGGGATCCCTGGGTGGCGCAGTGGTTTGGCGCTTGCCTTTGGCCCAGGGCGTGATCCTGGAGACCCGGGATCGAATCCCACATCAGGCTCCCGGTGCATGGAGCCTGGTTCTCCCTCTGCCTATGTCTCTGCCTCTCTCTCTCTCTCTCTGTGATTATCATAAATAAATAAAAAAATTAAAAAAAATAATATAAATTATTTAATTTTAAGTTCATATAGTTTAATTATGGCTGTGTTTAGCAACCAGCTTATAAAATTTCTGAAAATTCACCACTTGGTTCTCACAAGCCAGTATAAGCAGACTCCAGTACATCACTGGATCCACCATCACATTAATACTATATTGTTAAGCATGGTGTCACTACATTTTCCTCATTTTGGAGGGGGAGGAAACGGGACATTCTGACTGAGAGACAGGTGGGAGATCATAAAACTCCAGTTATGGGTGTAGTTATGGGAAAACGTGGGTGGCAGACAGGGTGGGTCAGGGAAATTGCACAAGAGCTCAAACAGAAGAGTAAAGAATGGTAATTATAAAGTCAAGGTCGGAGAGTGAACACTAGATGTTGAGAATAGAAATGCCCCCTGAGGGATCCCTGGGTGGCGCAGTGGTTTGGCGCCTGCCTTTGGCCCAGGGCGCGATCCTGGTAGTCCCGGGATCGAATCCCGCGTCGGGCTCCCGGTGCATGGAGCCTGCTTCTCCCTCTGCCTGTGTCTCTGCCTCTCTCTCTCTCTGTGACTATCAAAAATAAATAAAAATTAAAAAAAAAATGCCCCCTGAGAGTAGAAAGAGAGGAAGAGAGGGTATTAACATTTATGGAGTGCCTACTGTATGCTGTGAACTCTGTCAGTCACAGGGCACATCTTATCTCATCGAATGCCCATAACATACTTGAAAGGCAGATAGCTAAACAGTACATTGTAAGAATGTGAACTCAAGTCTATCCAACTTCAAAAACCCTACTCTTTGCATTTCATCAAGGAAGGATATAGAAAATTTATAGAATAGTGGACTAGGGATAACTGGAAGCAGAAAGTAAGCAGGCAGATACTGAGGCCAGGGAGTGATCAGTGTGAAATCAAGACCACAAGGTGCTGGACCTGGAAAGGTTATGGTCGGGCCAGCTTCCTAAGGGGAGTGAGTGTCTGTGGTCTCTAAAACACAGAACACATTCTTGTGGTGAAAGAAAATTCTTCTCTTCCCTTCCAAGAAATGCCAAGATCTCCGTGCACACACCACCAGCAGTGTGAGAATCAGTGTGATAGTAAAAGGGATGTGTTATAGGCAAAATGCAGGAATCCAGAGTTAAAACCATCTGAATCATGGCTATCCATACACAGCCCCAGGAAGGGGGGAGGAGGAAAAGATCCCAAAGGGATGGCGCTCAGCTCTGCTTTATTTCTACCCCTCCTGCTATTGATGGTCTTCTGTACTTTGTCTCTCTGTCCTTCCTGCAACAGAGGATCTCAGCTGCCTGCCAAACACAAGTAGATTGTTGTCTATAACTATAAAGCGTGGATTCCCTAGGAACCTTTCATCCTTCCATCCTGCCTGTGTCCCATGCTTTCTTCTGTATATCGGCCCTCAGGTAGTATAAGGGCTGTTGGCCTTGTCCTGCATTTGGCTAATGTGTTGGTCAGGTCCTCCAGGAAGCAGATGCCAAGATAGAGTTAGAAGCACAAGCTCTTTATTGAGGATAATGCCTAGTAGAAGGAAAGGGAGAAGAGTAGGCAGGGAAGGACTTCAGACAGTGATAGAGGTCCAATACTTGGGACAAGGAGCGATGGATGGAAGGATAGGGAGAAAGAGCCTCAGACTGCAAACACTTCGGACTGCAAAATGGGGACTCCAGTGCAATAGAGGAATCCAGAGTTGGGCCAAAATTCAGTATCCCATCATGCTTCAGTCATTGTCCAGGAGCTGCATGGAAGGATGTGGCCTCAGCTCACATGCTATAGTGGATCCCAAAAGTAGTGCAACTGAGGCTGCTAGCTAATGCTGCTCCTTGGAATTTCTGGCAAGTTTGTTCTTGATGGCAGATTTGAGCATCACACCCCCATGTAGGCTCTACATGGGGTAAAATTTGTTACTGCTGCTTTTCCAGATAATGATAATGAAGGGCCATTCTCATTGGCTTGGTGTTGATTAGAGGGTACCTGACTCCTGACCAGGGCTGACATTGGAGCTTCCTTTGGGAAGAAACTCAGAGCCCTCTCTGAAGCTTGCAACCCACCTTCATACTCAAGATTCTTTTGGCAGCAGGTGACAGATTTGTTCATCTTAGGCAAAAAAGAGAATTTTTGCCTCCTGTAACTGAACAAAGGGAAGAGTAAAGATCAAATGCGGACTTGGAACAAAAATGTCCAAATTTTTGTTGGGTTCCCTGAGTGGTTCAGTTGGTTGAGCTTCTAACTCTTGGTTTTGGTTCAGGTCATTATCTCCTGGTTGTAAGATCAAGGTCTATTTTGGGTCCCATGCTCAGTGTGGAGTCTACTCAAGATTATCTCTCCCTCTGCCTCTCTGCCCCTCACATGCATTTGCTCTAAGATAGATAGATAGATTATGATAGATAGATAGATAGATAGATAGATAGATAGATAGACATAGAAAATTATTTTTTAAATGTCACTAGGGTTCATCTAATTCATTCTTCTTTTTGCCTCTCTTCATGTGTCTTCAATTTCTCAAACCATACATCCAATTGAAACTAGAACCAAGACTGCTCATAGCTTTGTCCAAGGAGAAAGGATTCTTCCCAACTCCAGTTTTATTTTTTTAAAAATTTTATGTATTTATTCATGAGAAACACACACACACACACACACACACACACACACACACACAGACAGAGACACAGGCAGAGGGAGAAGCAGGCTGGATGCAGGGAGCCTGATATGTGACTCAGTCCTGGGACTCTAGGATCACACCCTGAGCCGAAGGCAGATGTTTAAATGCTGAGCCACCCAGACATCCCCCCAACTCCAGTTCAAACCTCCTGGGGAAAACTCTAGTTGGCTTGATTTTGGTTACATGCCCATCACTCCACTCCACATTCAACATGCCCATCACTCCACTCCACATTCAATCAAACAAATAGGGATCCCTGGGTGGTGCAGCGGTTTGGCGCCTGCCTTTGGCCCAGGGGGCGATCCTGGAGACCTGGGATCAAATCCCATGTCGGGCTCCCAGTGCATGGAGCCTGCTTCTCCCTCTGCCTGTGTCTCTGCCTCTCTCTCTTTCTCCTGTGTAACTATCTTAAATAAATAAAAATTCAATCAAACAAATATTTACTGAGTATCTACAATGTTCTAGGTCCTTGGAATGCTGGAGTGAACAAAACAAAAACAGTGAATAGATGAGTTCCTGCTTTAATGAAACTTTTATTTTAGCAGGAGAGACAGATAAGCGAATAAATGAAGGAATTACAGGATGATTTCAGATAGTGATAATTACTGTAAGTACAGTAAAATGAGGTGATATGACAGTAAACAATTCTGTGGGTGGAGGGGAGGTGACTTAAGTAAGATGGGTGACCAGGATTTAAATAAAATATAAAAAAAAATATGGGTGACCAGGGAGGGTTTCCCTGAGGTGACATTTGAGGTGAGACCTTAATGAAGTGAAGGTGTGAACTACAACAGCCTCTGCAGCAGAGTGGACTGGGCATAGTGAATGGCATGTGAAGGGAGAGATGCCCTGAGACAGGAATGAGGTTGTGGTATCAGAGGGAAGAAAAGATGGCCAGTGTAGCTGAAGATTAGTGAACATGGGGAAGAGCTGGAGGGAACAAGATCAGAGAGGTGAGAAATTGCCAAATCACACAGGGTCTTGCTTGCTGTGGTGAAGAGTTTGGACTCATTCTGAATGCAATGGGAAGGCAAATGTGGAATTTAATCAAGGGAGTGATATGTGTTAAAAATCACTGTGGCTGCTTGTCAAGAATGGACTACAGAGGAGCAAAAGGGAGAGCAAACAGAAGAGCCTGGAGGCCATGTCACTGGTCCTGGAGACAGATGGGTTGGATCAGGGTAGGTAGACATAAGGGAGACAGAAAGAAGTGGATGGATGAATAAATACAAATTTGGAAGGAAGGGCTGGCCAGTCTTGGATATGAGATGTGAGGGGTGGGGAATCAAGAAGCATGTCTGGGCCTTGGGTTTGAGAAACTGGGTGAATGGTTTTTTTCATACTTATGTCACATATCAGGATGCCCTGGGCCATGAATTTCTGAAGAACCATCTCAATTTTCATATAACAAGTAATACAGAGGTAGAATATTCCATGGTTACCTAACTTAGGGACTCAAGGATGTCATCAAGAGCCTGCGCTATTTCATTTTTTTTTTTTTTTAGATTAGCTCCATTCATGGTCTCAACGTGGCTGTCACTGTTGTAGGTATAGCTGCTTTCCCATAATATAGCTATAATACTATAGCATGCAGGTGGAAACAGCCAGGTGCAGAAAAAGGATGGTGCATAATAGCCCACTTCATCAATGAAAAAAAACTCAGGTTTTATTGACTAAAATCACATTAACAACACCACACCTAAATCAATCACTGGTAGGGGGTAGGATCACTATGATTGACATAGACCACCCACAAGTTATGCCTTGGTGTTGGGAAGAACACCTGACTCTCTGATACCTGGACAAGATTTGTATTCCTTTGCAAGAAAAAAAAAATGTGGATGGATGTTGTAAGGAAGTAAAAAAAGTGTTAGGTACAGATTTGTGGACATGGAGAAGAACAGGAAGTTACAGTTGAGAGAGAAATAGTTCAAAATTTTTAAAATTTTATTTTATGTTGAAAGAGAGCGTGAGACAGAGATAGAGAGAAAGAGTGGCTCCCAAGTGTAGAGCCTGACTTGAGGCTCAATCTCATCACCCTCAGATCACGACCTGAGTCAAAATCCAGAGTTGGACCTTTAGCTCACTGAGCCACGAGGTGCCCCAAGAGAGACACAGTTTTAACTTACTTATTTAATACAAATTTAGTAAGCTCTTATGGCCCTGGCTCTCAGCCTTAACCTCACATTGAAATCACTTGGGAATGTCGGGCTCCCTGCATGGAACCTGCTTCTCCCTCTGCCTGTGTCTCTGTCTCTCTCTCTCTTTCTCTCTCTGTGTCTCTCATGAATAAATAAAATCTTTAAAAAAAATGAAATCACTTGGGAATTAAAAAATACCTGTGTCTGGGTGTCACTTCCAGAAAGTCTAACTTAACTGATATGTGGTGTAGAAGTCTGGCCATCTGAGCTTTTAAAAGCTTCCCCAAGAGATTCTGATGTGCTAGAAAATTTGAGAACCACTGATTTACTATACTGAGTGTTCTGTTTAAAATGCTTTGTGGATGTTAATTTGTTTAATTCCCTTAACAGCCAATGAGATAGTTACCATTATTAAACACCATTTTATAGGTGAGGGAATTAAGGCACAGAGAGACTAAGTTACTTGCTGAAGGTCACACAACTAATAAATGACAAGGCAAGATTCAAACCCTAGATGTCTGGGTGCAGACACACTTAGCCACCATATCACATGAAGAAAATAAGCAACAATTCTGTTGTAGAAATGTATGAAATGTCTATTAAAAATCCAAGTAGAGATATTGAATACCTGTTGAATATATGAGTCTGGAGATTGGTAGAGAGATTGGGGCTCTTGACATAAATCTGGTTATCTTGGACATAGAGATGGGGTATAAAGCCACAGTCATATATAAAATCACCTACAGAGAATGTGTCAAAGGAAAAAAGGAAAAGTGAATCTATATATAGAGCAAGTTGATTTGCAGCTGCCTAGAGTGGGTGTGGGAAACAGAATTAGCTATAAATGAGCAAGAGAGATCTTACTGGGGCAAGAAAAATGTTCTAAAACTGGATTGTGGGGATGATTGCTCAACTCTGTAAATTAACTAGAAATCATTGAATGGTACACTTAAAATGGATGAATTTTATGGTATGTAATTATACCTCAATAATGTTGTTAGGAAAAGAACAGAGTCCTGCAGCACAGCAATATTAAGAGTGGAAACAGAGGAGGAGACCAGAAAGGTGTGATGAACACTTGGAAGGGAACAGGGAGTGTAGTCACAGACAGTAGGCAGAGAGAGAGAATTTCGCAGAAGTAGTGGTTGACCGTTTCGAAAGCCCTGAGTGTTTGCAGAAGAAAGATGAGGACAGAAGCAGTGACCACTGGATTTGGCAAGATGAAGTCATGTTGACTTTGATAAGGAGCAGGAACAGTGGAGTGGGAGTGATGGGAGTGCAGTTAGAACCCACTGAGAAGGGAATGAGAGGTGAGGATATGGAAGCAACAATCATCAATGACTCTAGAAAAAATTAGCTGTGAGAAGGAAAGGAAAATGGGAGAAAGAGGGCAAAGTTGAGGAAGAAGATGGGGGTTTTCTTTTTTTTTTTAATTTTTATTTATTTATGATAGTCACACACAGAGAGAGAGGCAGAGACACAGGCAGAGGGAGAAGCAGTCTCCATGCACCAGGAGCCCGATGTGGGATTCGATTCCGGGACTCCAGGATCGCGCCCTGGGCCAAAGGCAGGTGCTAAACCACTGCGCCATCCAAGGATTCCCCCCCACTTTTAAAAAAATTTTTATTTATTTAAAGATGGGGGTTTTTTATCTTTATTTCTGTTTTTGTGAGTGTTTAAGTATTCAGTTTGCATGAAGATATAGTAAAGAGTATAGAGGAGGGTCCTTGATTAGGAGGGAATGGGATCTAGAACACAGTGGAAAGGTTACACAGGAAATGGACAATTCATCATTTTAATAGGAGGGGGCTCAGTTGTATTCTGAGGGCTTTTAAAATTTTTATTTATTTATTTATTTATTTATTTATTTATTTATTTGAGAGAGAGAGAGAGAGAGAGAGAGAGAAGGGGCACATGAGAGGAGGGGCAGAGGGAGAGAGAAAGTGGGGGGGGGATCTAAAGCAGACTCCACGCTGAGCGTAGAGCCTGACCTGGGGCTCAATCTCATTGACCCCAAGATCATGACCTGAGCTGAAATCAAGGGTCAAATGCTCAACCAACTGAATCACCCAGGTTCCCTTTCTGAGGGCTTTTATATTCTCAGCAAAAAATAAACAGCATCCCCTAGGGAAATGGAAGCAAGTAGGGTGGAAATTGAAAGATTTTAGGAGCAATGAGTTGGGAACCACATGCCCTGGAAAGTGGGGAAATGAACATGCAATAAAATACAGGGCCATTACCAGGCAGTGCCAGGAGCCCATGTGAAGTCTTCGCTATAGTATCTCAACATTTCTTTATTTCCACTGTTATATCTGTTTATCTTTTATCAAGCACAACATCATTAAGAATACCTTTCTTTTTTTTACCTCTTATTTCTCTTTTCTAATTGTAATAGCATTTAAAATGTATTTTTAAAAAGATTTATTTATTTATTTATTTATTTATTTATTTATTTATGAGAGACAGAAAGAGAGAGGCAGAGATATAGGCAGAGGGAGAAGCAGGCTCCATGCAGGAAGCCAAATGTGGGACTCGATCCTGGAACTCCAGGATCTCGTCCTGGGCGGAAGGCAAGCGCTCAACCACTGAGCCACCCAGGTGTCCCTAAAATGTAATTTTATTATCATTTTTAAGATGATGTATTTATTTGAGAAAGAGAAAGACAGCGAGAGCACACATGAGCATAGGGGAGGGGCAGAGACAGAGGGAGAGAAAGAATCTCAAGTGGTCTTCCCACTGAGCATGGAGCTAGACACAGTGCTCAATCTCACAACCATGAGATCATGACCTGAGCTGAAGCCAAGAATTGGACGCTTAACCACTGAGCCACCCAGGGGCCCCTTAAAATGTAATTTCAAATCATAGTTGTGCTTTTGGGGGCATTTTTAGCTCATTTCTGACTTTAAAGGGAATACTAATGTTTCACCATTAAACAGGAAGCTGGGCTTTTAATTTACACACACACACACACACACACACACACACACACATAGATATGAACACACATTCCCCACCCCAAGTTTGTAGAATTAAAAATCTGCCTCTATTCCTGCTTTATTAAGAGTCTCCAAAAATTGAGAAACGAATATTGAATAGGTAGTGGATATTTTACAAATTCCTTTTTAAGATCCATGGAAAGAATTACCTATTTTTGCTCCTTTGATCTTTTAATATGTTGAATTTTAATTTTAAATTTCCTCAGTCAATCCCTTTTGATCATGGTGCATTTTTCCTTTAATGCACAACTGAGTTCCATTTCAATGATTTTATTTTGATTTTTAAATGATATTCATAAAATATTGGTTTGTAGTTGTTTGAGTTAGCATTTTCAGGTTTTAGTGTCAAAGTTATACTGGCTTTGTAAATACTGTTGAGATGCCCTCTTTTTTTTGGAACTATTTTAATACCATTGGAAATCTTTGCTTTCTTGTAAGTTTGACAGAAGGTGATTGAGGTTCCTTGTGAAATTGTCTGGATTTAGCAGATCTTAAAGGGTAGTTATTTGACAATTTTATGTTTGTGGTATTTGGTCTCCTTTTTTTCCAACTCTTTTGCTGTGTTAATTATTTATATTAATATATCACTAGTATTTATAGGTGTTTGATAATTTATATTAAAAGAATCCATTTCATCCAGTGTTCTCACCATATTTTTAAATTCCCTTTATATTTATGTGTGTGTGTACATTTTTTCCCACTGCCTAACTTGTACACTTCCAACTTAAAATTTGTATTAGCCAGTGAGCTATTTTATTGTTATTGTTTCAAGACTCAATTCTTGGGTTATTAGCTCTTTTTTTTTCTTTTCTTTTTAATTTGTTGCTTTCTGCTTTTGCCTTTCTTTCATGTTGTTTCATTTGACCAAAGTGGGAGTTTCGACATTTTTTTTTGCTGACAGAACACTTTGTTCATTTTTATTACTTTCCAAAGGTAAGCTAAAGTCTCCTACTGTAATTGTGTTTCTGCTCACTTCTCATTGCATTATTTGAAAGTGTTGCCTTATGGATTTATATGCTATGATATTTGCTGCATAACAGTTTATGATCATTAGATCTTCATTGTGGACTGTACATTATTTTGATTCAGGGGCCATCTTTATGTATTTTTTTCTCTACCCAAGTGGCAAACTTTCTCCAATTATACATGGCTGGGCCTTCCCTTCATATCACAATATATATTCTCAACTTCTTGCCATTTTGAGCCTGTCCAGCAAAACAACCTGCATATCATAATAAATAGGCACAGGAATCCACAATTTATATATCCTGATCCATAGCTTCAGTTATACTGTTAGGATTCTGGATATCTCTAGATTCTTTCTTAGCATCAAGAAAAATGTAGAATGTGGGGAATGTATTCCCTATAAAACTAACCAACCCATCAAACATACAGAGTTTGTTACTTGGGCAACAGAAGGATCTGGGGACCAGAAGGCTGCTAAGGCCCTAGAGTTATTCTAAAATAATCACCCAGAGATGCTGAAATAAAATGCAGAATCCTGGATTCTGCTCCCAGAGTTCCTGAATCTCCAAATTTGGAGGGTTGGGTGGGGGCCAGAAGTTGCAATTTCAAATAAGTACCCCAAGTGATGTTGCTGAGCATGGTATGTCAATCACCTTTAAAAAATATTGACTCAGGGAAGGAGTCTGAACAAAAAATAAACACAGAAACCCTGGAGAAGCATAAAAAATCCTTTGCTGTAGCCTATTTGTCCACTTTGTGAATATAGGCCTCCTGAGAGAACATGAGCTAAATACTCCAGGATCCTTTTCCCATGGATCCCACAGCCTCACCAGACCTCACTTCATGGAGTTGGGAGGAGAACAAAGCTATTGCTAATCAGCCTTGGATCCCAGATCTCTTGTCCCCCGTGAATGTTTAGCATTCTTCTTCTTTTCTCAGTTCACCTCTGAGATAACACTTACCTGCCCCTGAATCTTGCCATTGAAGTCTATTTCTAATGCCAAGGAAGGAAACACAATGTCTTCCAGACAGTCTGCACTGATCCATGATCTACTCAGGAATGAAGTACTGTAGGTAACATGTATTAACTACTTTTAGGAAACTCGAGGTTATATTGACTATTTTAACATAACAAACTAGGGTTTTGCAGACATTTTCATTTTTTTCCCCTAGAGCTCAGTTTACCAGGCTGACAAGAATTGCTGTCTTTTCTTCTCTCCCTCTTCCCCTTCTTGCCCCTAATATTAGTTTTCTAGGCCTGCTGTGACAAAGTACCACAGGTGACATGGCTTAAACAACAGAAATTATTGTCTCACAGTTCTGAAGCCTGCAAGTCCAAGATTAAGGTTACTTAATTAAGGTTGGTTCCTTCTGGAGCTGTGAGGGAGAATCTCTTCTATGCCTCTTCCCTAGCTTCTGGTGGTTTCCTGGTAATTTTTGGTGTCTCTTGGTTTGTAGATGCATCATCCCAATCTCTGCCTTAACCTTCCCATGGCATTCTCCCTGTGTGTGTGTCTGTCTATAAGTCTAAATTTCCCCTTTTTATAAGTCATATTCATTAGGGGTACCCTAATGACTTCATTTTAACTTGATCATTTATAAAGATCCTATATGCAAATAAGGTCACATTTATAGGTACTGGGTATTAGGACTGCAACATGTTTTGGGGAGACACAACACAATCCATAATCCCCCTCCTCCTTCTCTTTCTGGCAGGACAACTATTGCTTCTGTTATTACTACTAGCCCTGCTTTATATCTCTTTTCTCTTCCTGTGACTATTTGATTTTGTGTTTTTACTTCTATGTTAGCACTTCTTCCCTAGCATGGTTGATCAGCCAGCCAATAATTTACTATTATTTACTTGCTAAATATTATTAGAACAGTAAAATCTATTCATTATGGATTTATGAGAACAATAAACAAAAAAGAAGAAAATAAAAGTTACCCATAGTATCATCAACAAGTGGATGAGAGAAAACAGTATTATAGATTCACAGTATTTTACAGAATATAAAACACGTTGTTTGGGATGGATCCTAGTTTCAAAACTTAGGAATATATATCTTACAATCCATAAAATATAGTGTGTGTGTGTATATATATATATATATATATGCACATACATGTGTATATTGCTGGAATCACAGAATTCCATGAAAATCTCTCAAATCCAAAAAGTTTGCACTTTTTTTTTTATAATTTGATATACCAAAAATAGCATTTCAATATTTTGTTAGGTAGTCCTTCAGTAATTGACAAGGATAAAGCTTTATTTTAAATTTGTTTTTTTAGCCACTTAAATTTCTTTTTAGTGAATTTTTTTGTTAATATTGTTTACCGTTTTAAATAGGGTTTAAACATTTTTTGTCTTGATCTCTCCAAATATTAAATCTTTATTTTATTTATTGCAAATACTTTGCCTGGTTTGCTATTTGTTTAAATTTTGTTGATGATATTTTTGACATGCTGAAGTATTAAGTCCTTACATAGTTACACATTTTTTTTTTCTTTCAGCTTTTTAAACCTTGGAAAATGATTAGCCGGTTATCTCCCAGAGCTCCAACAAGGCTCATTGGAAAGAGGCCAACCTCAGATAATTGAACAAAAACACTTTCTAAGGGCAGTGGGTTGCATTTTCCGAAAGCTTTCCCATGTCAGACCCCGTGCCAAAGGCTCTCCACCATCCTTACGACACCCCGCAATGTGTTGGTTTGCAACCTGGGCAATTTCCCTGAATCTGAAGCTGGTCCCTGCACAAGGAGGGCAGGGAGAGATGAGGAGGGGCAGGCCATTCCAGATCCATAGGTGGCAGGTTTAACAAGCCAGGAAACTTACACCTGAGTTTTGTCTCGTGCACGTAAGTAGATTTCTGCAGGGGTCACCAGGATCTTCAAGTTTACATGGAGGCCTTACTGGGTTCAGTCATGGTTACATCCAGGTGGTCATAACAACACATTCCTCTCTCAAGGCTTCCTGCTTGGATAAGGCCCCCACTGTGGGGATGTGGGCAGAGTCTGTAGGTTCCAAGGACAGGGGAGGGGGTAAGGAGCCTGCATTCCCCGAGGGCCAGCTGATGGGTCCCCCAGCATTCACCACCCTTCAATGACCTCTTCCGACAGAAAGGTTAGCTGTTACCGCCCATACTCAGGTAAAGTTTGGAGGTTAACAGATTTTCTCAGGATGCGGAATATTAAGGGCCAGAGTGACATCCTGGATTTTCTGAACTGTTCTTTATCTCCGCTAAAAGGTATGTTTGAGCCCGACGATTAGAGTTTAAATGGCAAGTTTTAAAAGTATTATCTTGGTATTTAAATTAGCAAAAACCAATTTTGTTTTCTAGCATGCATTTATTTCACACATATTTACTGGAATCTGAATTTTCAGTTCTGTGGTTGGTAGATGCTGGTGTTGCAGAGATAAAAAGCATATTCACTTTTAGGAAGTACTTGAGAGTGAGGCAAGGGAAATCAGATGAACTAATAATTACCTAATGCGGGGTGGGCTCACAGGGCTCAAAAAAGAGGAATTGACTGTGTGTGTGAGTGACATTCTTTCCTTATTCTCTGAAAATCCAGGTGACGCTCAAGCAAACCTACCCCAGAACTTGGAGTTACCTTCTAATATAATGTGCTGCCAAAGTGAGAGCACTGAGTTACCTTCTTTGCACTGTCCCAGCCACTTGCTTCTTATCTTCACCTAACTAGTGTTTTCTCTTTATATCATCTGTTCTCAATAGGAAGGCACCTTTCTGAGCAATAAATCTGCTGTGTGTCTTTGGACAGGAACAGAACAGGTTTGGAGTAGAGGATGTTTTTCATATTCCCAGATGGATTTTTTAAAAAAAGATTTTATTTATTAGAAAGAGAGACAGTGCAGGGGGAGGGGCAAAGGGCAAGAGAGAAGCAGGCCAGGGCAGAGCTTGATCCCAGGGCACTGGGATCCGGACCTGAGTGGAAGGCAAATGCCCAACCCACTGAGCCACCCAGGTGCAACCCCAGGATGGATCTTCATAAGGTCAACCTGTGTAGGCCCCAATGGTCCAGTTAAAAGAGAAGGCTGCCTCTTTTAGAACATGTTTGCTCCCTGTCCTTCTACTTTAGTTACATACACATTTCCTGCTGAGGCTCTAGGGAGGAGCTGGCAAATTTACTTCCTGAGAATTATAATGTTTCGGTTTTTTGCAACATTATACAGTCTTCTGAGTGTCTTCTTATCACCACAGACTTGGAAGTGGTCTTAAAGGCCCATTAATCTAATTACTTGTGTGTCTCTAGGCAAGTTCCTTAAGCTCATGAAATCTCAGTTTCCTCACCTATAAAATGGAATGATAATAATAGTGCTCACAGAATTCCAGGGGGCCTGACTCAATAAATAATATAAATAATATGTATTATTATCCTAGACAAGTGATCTTTTGACATTCAGTTAACAAAAATTTATTGAGCACTTGCTATGTGACCAGACCAGTTTTAAGTGCTAGTGATACAGAAGTTGAATCATGGTAATAACAACATAACAAAACAGAGACAGACCCTTTTCTTCTTAGAGCCTACATGACAGTAGAAGAAACAGATTATACTCAAACACAAATCTATGATATAATTTCAGATAGCAAAAAGTTCTGTGAAAGAAAATCAAGCAGGATGAAGGGAAAAAAACAAGAGAATGCTATCAGATAATAAAGAAATTAGGGAAATCTGTTTTCCCTAGAACAGAGACCTGAATAAAGTAAGAGAGTGAGGGCAGCCCATGTGGCTCAGTGGTTTAGTACCACCTTCAGCCCAGGGCCTGATCCTGGAGACCCAGGATAGAGTCCCACATTGGGCTTCCTGCATAGAGCCTACTTCTTCCTCTGCCTGTGTCTTTGCCTCTCTCTCTCTCTCTCTCTCTCTCTGTCTGTCTCTCATGAATAAAGAACTAAAATCTTAAAAAAAAAAAAAGTAAGAGAGTGAAACATGGTTTTCTGAGAAAGAGCATAGCTCATGAGCAGTTGTGGAGGGAAGATGATCCAGAGAAGAGAGGAAAATATTTTATTTTTTTTTCCATTTTATGTTTCCCAATGAACTTCATTTCTTTGAGTGCAATTATGGATTTAGACTGGACCTCATGGGAGCTTGTTTTGTATGGGTTATGCTTGTGGATGAGCTGATTAGGTTGAGTGACCCTAGAAAAGTGGAAACTTGATCTCTACCCTCCTGTGTTGAGAGTAGCTGTCATTTACCTCAGCAAGTTCTACAGAGTTTGGGAGCCCAGAATTTGAATCTGGGTAATAAATCAGCTGAACTGTGTGGTACTGACAAAGATCTCCATTTTATTTGACAAGAAGTTGCCAAGACTAAACCACATCTTAGAGGTGCTAAAAATGTACCGTGTAAAAGTGACCTTTCACAGTATGTAATGATATATTTCAGGCAGAATTTTTTCTCTTTCTTAACATAGGTCTTTCTGATTTTAAAATCTAAAGGAAATGTTAAGTACCTACATTCAAGGCACTTTATATCTGTGTCTTGTTTAATCCTCCTAATAATCCCAGTAAGTATATCCTCATTTTTCAAATGAGGAAAGGAGGTTAAGTAATGTGTCCAAGATTACACAGATAGCAAGCAGTAGAACCAGCATTCGAAATCCAGGTCACTGTGATTCTAAAGCCTATGGGTTTCCGTTTACACAGTATTGCTTCCCTCGGGCAGGGAATCTCCACCAGATTAGCCAGTAGGACAATTTCTTCTGAATGTTAAATAACTTCTCCCAAAGAAGTTTCTTCAAATCTTCATATTATATTGTGAATTGAAGGATGGATTTTGAATTAGGAATGCTTGATAGGCAGCTGGTTTATAAATTGATTTTGAGGGAAGTTCATGACATTGAAGAGAGGTGCCAATCCAATTAATAATTCTCACACAAGAGAGAAGTCCTCTTTTGAAAGATAGAGATTTACCCTGTTTGACAAAAGCTCCCTCATGCTTGTTTTCCATCCCTCCACCCCAACTCTGCATCCCTTGCACTTGAATGAGGAGCCACAGAGAAGATCCCATTGATGATGTTACTCCTTAGGAGGAATTACCGTAGTTGAGCTTCATGATTGGAAGAATCTGGATTTGAGCATGCAGATTAAATACAAATATGTTTCAGTCCTCTTCCATAATTGTTCATTTGATTCTTAGAATCCTTTCAATGAATGGAGTCACTTCTGTATAGCGGCTTAAACAAGAAACCCTGGATTTCTTCACCTCCTAAATCCTTGTATATTAAATAGTTGACAAATCCTACCAAGTATTATATTATGTCTTAAATCCAGAATCTCACTCTAATGTAGTTAAATCTGGGGTTTGGACCCCAGCTAGCCACTTTCTACTAGCAAGTTACTGACCTTCTCTGTGTTTCCATTTCATCTTTAAAGAATACTCTATTAGTTTCTTATGGCTTCTGTAACAAATTACAGAAGCTTTTGTTCTGGCAACTTAAAACAACACAAATTTATTAACAGTTATTACAGTTCAAGAGGTTAGAAGTCTGAAATAGGTCTTACCTGGCTAAAATCAAAGTTCTGCCTGGAACTTCCAGGAACAGGAATTGCAATCTTCTTGCTTTCCCATTCTTTGAGGGTGTCTGCATTTCTTGGTTTGTGGCCCTGTCACTAAAGAGAGAAGCCATTTATGGACCAATAAATCATACAGTAAGCAGGAGAATTCCCCACCAGAGCTAGTGCCAGGTCTCTGTGATGACAATGCACCTGAATCTATGCTGAGGCAAGGACCCAAGTATAAATTCTAATATGAGACAACATGGCCAGTTGTGCTGGGATGAAACGGCATGAGACTCCAAAATGTGGGTCAGCTCATCTCAAACAATGAGGCAAGAAAAGAAATCTGGAGTCTCAGAGTCCCAGTGGCTAAGGACGTTTGCCACATTCTTTGTGATGAGAAATTGGAAGTCAATACCAGACCTCTCTCAGTAGCTCTATTCCTCTTGCTACTGGAGCTGTGGAGTAAACTGTATGTACTTCTCATGCCAGTTTGAGCTCAGGGATTCTTTTTTTTTTTTTTTTTTTTAAGATTTTATTTATTTATTCATGAGAGACACAAGGAGAGAGGCAGAGACATAGGCAGAGGGAGAAGCAGGCTCCTCACAGGGAGCCCGATGTGGAACTCGATGCCTGGACCGAAATATACCCTGAGCCAAAGGCAGGCGCTCAACTGCTGAGCCACCCAGATGTCCCAAGAACCAGATTATCTTTAAAAAATATATTGAATTCTAAAACACATCTAGTTCCATGAATTTTAGAGGAGGAATGTAAACTTGTTATAATTACTAACACTTTTATTATGCTTACTATATGCCTCGCGTTGTTCTAAGCTCTCAAACCTTTCTAATATCTTTGAGATAAATAGTAGTAGTATTCCCATCTAACAGATAAGGAAAATGAGACACAGAGGAGCTGCTAACTCCTTGCCCAAAGTTACACAGCTAGTGCATGGTGAGAGTGGATGGTAGGAAAGGTAGGCAGTCTGCACCCATGCTTTTACCACCATACTGTACTGTATCTCTTTTTTTTTTAATAATAAATTTATTTTTTATTGGTGTTCAATTTACCAACATACAGAATAACACCCAGTGCTCACTCCGTCAAGTGCCCCCCTCAGTGCCTGTCACCCATTCACCCCCACCTCCCGCCCTCCTCCCCTTCCACCACCCCTAGTTCGTTTCCCAGAGTTAGGAGTCTTTATGTTCTGTCTCCCTTTCTGATATTTCCCACACATTTCTTCTCCCCTCCCTTATATTCCCTTTCACTATTATTTATATTCCCCAAATGAATGAGAACATACAATGCTTGTTCTTCTCCGATTGACTTACTTCACTCAGCTCAGGGATTTTTTTTTTTTAATTTTTTTTTTAAATTTATTTATGATAGTCACAGAGAGAGAGAGAGAGGCAGAGACATAGGCAGAGGGAGAAGCAGGCTCCATGCACCGGGAGCCCGACGTGGGATTCGATCCCGGGTCTCCAGGATCGCGCCCTGGGCCAAAGGCAGGCGCTAAACCGCTGCGCCACCCAGGGATCCCAGCTCAGGGATTCTTAACAAATTGTTTGCTGTTGTCTTCAAGCCCTGAATTGAACAATACCTACAAGTGTTATCAATAGCTATTTAGTTGACTTGGGTGAAGCCAGGTAACAGGTGATTCTCCCAAAGAGTTATATTGCCACCACCTGCTGTGTCTCATGGCCTTTGTACACATCTCTATCACAACAGAGTCACTTATTTATCTTCTCTTCCCTCCAGATCAACTGAGACCTACTCTAGGTAGAGACTGTCTGTACCTGATTCTCCTTTAAGCTCCTCCAGACTCTCAAGAGCCACCACCACGCAGGGTATGCACCTGGTACATGTCTGCACGCATCCTCTCTAGGGAGGCAGACAGGCCTCAACAGTTCTTGGAACACCTCGGGGAAGGGACAGTTGACTTGCTGTGGACAAATGCCTGGCCTTAACTGTTTAGCTGTATAAACAGACTGTGATTGTCTCTGGTTGGTGGCCACTATCTCTGTGCAGGACAGCACACTCTGTGGATCAGTTGGCTTGGTTAGGAGAAAGGTAATGTTCTTATTTGCTGAATAGATCATAGTTATGGCTTCTCTGTGATCTAGTTGCCAACTGCTTTGTATAAACTAATGATACTGTTTCCGGGGAAAAAGAAAAAGAAAAAAACTAATATTGTAACGCAGTAGCTCTTA
This sequence comes from Vulpes vulpes, assembly GCF_048418805.1. Taxonomy (NCBI): domain Eukaryota; kingdom Metazoa; phylum Chordata; class Mammalia; order Carnivora; family Canidae; genus Vulpes; species Vulpes vulpes. Next base: position 79,849,924 of record NC_132790.1, on the reverse strand, counting down.
ATATTTATCACCATTATTATTCCTGAGAAATCATTTGAATTTTTTTTTGCGAGAAGGCCTTCTTTGGGAAGGCCTTTACTGACAAAAAGTAAACATAAAAATCTGCCATTAGAAAGGGTTTCAAAAAAAAAAAAAAAGAAAAAGGGTTTCAGTTTAGTCATTTTGAAGACCTGTTCATCGCAACTGAAGATTGAATTAAGGGTATACATTTCTTCCCTCTCTCCCTTCCTTCATCTTCTTCAAATATTTATTGAACACTTATGTTTTGAGGGGCCTGTTTTAGGTATGGGAGATACAAAGCAAAGGAGCCAGCCGGAGCCTCTACTCCTCAAGGGCTTTTCATTTGCAAAGAGAAAGAAGAAATTCGTAAAACTTGGGAGTTTAGAATTTGTAGAAATGAATTGAGAGTAAGAGTTGGCAGCTGGTGATTAGTTTTGTGCCAGTTGAAATAGATAGCAGTTAGAAGGGTAAAAGTTCTCATCTGAGAGTAAAATTCATTGTCTAACTGTCACAAATCCAGCTGTATCAATTTATCCTTAGTACATTGATATTGTATGAAATGAATATAAGATGTGGCTGGCCCCTGGCCTTGGGAACTTCATCACTAAAGTGATACCTTTTATGAGAACCTTAAGTTCTTTGTCAATGTGATGAAAAGATAGCATTATTATGTATAAATAAACTGGAGGAAACAATGTTCCAAGAGTTTGAGTAGCTTAGATTAGACCAGTAATTCTCAAAGTGTGATTCCCAAACTAGCTGCATTATTGTCACTTGAGAACTTGGTTAAAAAGGCAAATTTGGGGATGCTTGGGTGGCTCAGTGGTTGAGTGTCCGCCTTTGGCTCAGGGCATGATCTAGGGGTCCTGGGATCAAGTCCCGCATCAGGCTCCCCATGGGGAGCCTATTTTTCTCTCTGCCTATGTCTCTGCCTCTCTCTGTGTGTTTCTCATGAATAAATAAATAAAATATTTTTTAAAAAGGGCAAATTTGTAGGCCCTAATCCAGGGCTACTGAGTCTGAAACTCTGAGGGTGGAGTAGGGCAGCAATCTATGCTTTAGCAGACTGTGTGATTTCGATGCATGCTCAGGTGTAATTAAGAACCACCGCTCCAGCCAGACCTTTAAATTCACAGTGTGGACCAGGGACCAGAAGCATCAGCATCTCCTGGGAGCTTGTTAGAAATGTGCAGTGTTGGGTCCCACTTCAGACCTGCTGAATCAGTATTTGCACTTTCACAAGATTCTTGAGTAATTTGTACATACCTCATATTTGTGAAGCACTGCTCAAGACCAGGTTGGATACTGAAGGGCATTGAGCCAGGCCAGATGAGGTCTCCTCCTATTCAGTCATCGTATCCCTGAAGCACACCTGCAGGCTGCTCCACTCCTCTTCCCTCTGCACTGGTGTGATGCTATTATGAACTTGTGTTTTGCAAGCCTGGACAGAACCAAGGTTTCTTGCAGAGCAGGCTCGGCTTCTGTCCACAAAGATGGAGGGTGGTGCCTTTTGAAGCATAATCAGTTTGTCAGTAACTAATGGATTGCTATTAAAATTGTTTGTCAGGAGATTTCCTCTTTCTTAAGATAATTAAGAAAACAATTAAGTTTTTTGTCTGAGGCAAGGAGTAATACAATTTCCGATGTAAGTGAGTCAAGCAGACTGACAAAATAATGAGTAATGGGAAAAATCGGGGATTTCTTAGCCTGTTATTACATTGACATTAGGAAGGGCCAATAGAACCAATCTGATTAAAAATTCCATGTAATTTTATAATAGATCAGTAATTAGCTGTTGTTTCCATACCACCCCTGGCTACCCAGCTCTTTCTCTGGGATCTCTCTAGAGTTTCCCATGACTCAGCACCCAGGAACACTCAAAGTATCCTTTCCTGGCACACCAGGACCCCCCCCCCCCCCCCAAGGGCCTTCAATAATGTGTTTTGCATCTTTTCTGATTTGTTGGTGCTCCTACTTGTTAAATACAGGTGCTCCTCACTATCTGTAGATTCTGCATTTGTGAATATGCTTTCTAACTTAAATCCATTTGTAATTCCAGGTCAATACTCACAGTGCTTTTGTGGTCATTTGTGGACATGTGCAAAGTAGTGAAATAGTTAACTTGCTCTATGGGCACATTCCCAGCTGATGGTGAACAAAGTGATGTTCTGGCTTCTTTTGGCTCTTCTACTGCAAACTGTCCTTTCCGAGGTCTATTTAGTGGCACAGTTTTCACATTTTTGTGCTGTCTGTTGGTGACTCCAGTGTTTCAGATGGTCCCCCAGCGTCGTGTGGAAGTGCTGTTTGGCCTCTGTAGGCACAGAAGGCTGTGAGGGGCTTTCAGAGAAAGCATATATTAGGTAAGCTTCATTCAGACATGAGCTCTAGTGCTGTTGGCCATGAGTTTAGTGTTATTGAATAAACAATGTATATTATGTAAGGGGTCTTTAAACAGAAACACACATAAAACAAGGTTACATATCCACCAAGTGATGAAGGTCTTGTGATCACAGGCTTTTGGGAACCTAACCCTGTATTTTCCCTAGAAGCCATGGTTAGGTATATTCACTAACTCAGCATTTGTGGTGAATGTACACAACACAACTACTGTGAAAAATGACAATAGACCATATTTGAAATATCACCTCATAGTGAAATATCACTAAACTATATACATTTAGTTTATAAATGTTTTTCTTAAAAGATTTTATTTATTTATTCATGAGAGAGAGAGAGAGAGAGTGAGAGAGAGAGAGAGAGAGAGAAGAGAGAGGCAGAGACACAGGCAGAGGGAGAAGCAGGCTCCATGCAGGGAGCCCCACATGGGACTTGATTCAGGGTCTCCAGGATCACGCCCTGGGCTGAAAGCGGTGCTAAACCACTGAGCCACCCAGGCTGCCCTAGTTTATAAATGTTTTAATCTAATTCTTTACTCTTGATAGCTTTGCTGAAAATGTAAAGGGTGCCATCACCCTACCTTCTAATCGGACTGCCGGTTTCAAAGTACTTGATGGGTGGGAATGGAAGATGGAATAGTGACATGTTGCAAATATATATTTTCTGAAAAGGAAGTACATAAAGGAGTTCAGAACAAGCCTCCTCAAAATGTGCTATTTTGGCATGTAGACTATTTTGAGCTGAAGGCAATGGAAACCCGTTTTGTTCAGGAGAAATTTTGCCCCTCACTTAACTAGAAGAATCTAAATTGATTAGCTTTCCCAGAATAAGAATTAATATCAGAGGTACATTTTATCTGAGTGATCCATCTGTATGGCAGGGCAAACATCTGCTCTTTTTACTGTCCTGTGAATTGCCATCCTCCCCTCTGTGGCCCCAGGCCCCTATCCCATTCCTTGGCTCAGGATGGCATATCAGCCTTATTTTACTTTTCTGCCTTTGAAGCCCTCATGCACGTGCAGTTCTCAAATGTACAAAATTTAATTTGATTGTTTCCTGTTCATCTGTTCCAGTGTCACTTTAATTCTTCGACCAGCCAGAAGAACTTTGAAAGGTAGAGGAACATTTGTCCCCACTCTGCAGCATGTGTTGGTCTTCATCTATGTATTCCCAACGCAGCACTTACTGAATGTTTCCTGTATGTGGTCAATTGAATGTGAGTCTTAAAGGGGGAAATCCTAGGAGCTGAGTGAGGGAACTATGAGGAGGGATGGGGGGTCTACTTAGACCTCTGGCTTGCAAAATTCATGATGCCATTAGCTACAGAGTGGATGTGAGAGGTCAGAGGTAGACAATGGGCAGGAGAACACTGTCCCTACCCTTAAGAGCACAAAGCCATGAGCAAGGCAGACTTGAAAAGCAAATAAATCCCACTCAGTAATCATAGCTATATTCCAACTGTTGTAGGAGAAGCTGTGGGAAACTAGAGGAGGAAATGGCTGATCTTTTTAGGTTTCCTGGAGGAGACACTTAAGGTGATTTTGAAGTGGGAAGAAGAGTTATTTGGGCAAGCAAGAGGGTGGGACTCACTGGGCTAGGCGTAAGGAGAATTCTAGGCAAAAGGAATAGGGGGTCTCTGGTGGCTCAGTGGTTTAGCACCCGCCTTCAGCCCAGGGCGTGATCCTGGATATCTGGGATCGAGTCCCATGTCGGGCTCCCTGCATGGAGCCTGCTTCTCTCTCTGTGTGTCTCTCATGAATAAATGAATAAAATCTTAAAAAAAAAAAAAAGACAAAAGGAGCAGAATTAGCAGAGGCATATGTGTCTGTGTGTGTGTGTGTGTGTGTGTGTGTATGTGTGTGTGTGTAGGAATTTGGGGATACAGAAGAGACCAAATGTTGGGGATGGGAGAGAGGAATGGTGAGTGGACCCTGTTATCAGGGAGTTGGGCCCCAGAGTGCAGGCCATAGGAAAGCAGTAGAGGATTTGAGTTTAGGAAAAATCACTTTGGCAGCCATGGGCAAGTTGGATGGGAATGGGATGATTCACACCCAGCTCAAACTGCTTCTCCAGAAAAACTGCTGTACCCTGGTACAGCTTCCACAGGGATGGATGGGAACGGGATGATTCACACCCAGCTCAAACTGCTTCTCCAGAAAAACTGCTGTACCCTGGTACGGCTTCCACAGAGATTCCTATCCTTGGTCTATTTCCCTAAATTTAATCTTTTCAGATATGAATGGGCACATAAATCAGTAGGCCTGAGTGTGGTCCAAGTTTCTACAGTTCTAAAAAGCTCCCCAGGAATGCTGTCAACTTTAAAAATAGCCAGTTGTTTTCCTCAGCAAAAGGAGTTTATTTAGGAATAACAGAGGACTTGCAATTTGGGACAAACTATGGCATACCACAGGCAAGTCTGAAGAGACAAAGGGAAGGTCATCTTTTAGTAGATAATTGGAGGAAATTGGGGAGGATGGCTTTGAATAAAAGTTCATAGGAGAACAAGAGTTCGAGGTTGTGGAGGTTGGCTACAAGCAGTGTTTAGTGCATTGCTGCTGGGTAGGAAGAGAGCTTCCTTCTTTCCTTCCAGAATGTTCTTTCTTCTTCCTGTTGCTTATGCAGGCAACAATGAGTGGTACCTGCATGGCCACTCCCTCCTCAGGGCTTCCAGTCTCCATTAAAATTTTTTTTTTTTGTTTTTAAAATTTGAGTATAGTGGACACACAATGTTACATTAGTTTCAGGTGTACAGCATAGTGATTCAACTCTATATATTATGCTGTGCTCACCACAAGTGTAGCTACTACCTGTCACCATACAATGCCATTTCAATATCATTGACTGTATTCCTTATGCTGTGCCTTTTATTCCTGTGACTCATTCATTCCATAACTGGAAACCTGGATCTCCCAATCCCCTTCATCCATTTTGCCCATCCCTCTACCCCTCTGGCAACCATCCGTTTATTCTCTGTATTAACAGCTAACCCCCCCCCCCACTTTTTAAAAAGATTTTATATATTTATTCATGAGCGATACAGAGAGAGGCAGAGACATAGGCAGAGGGAGAAGCAGGCTCCCTGTGGGGAGCCCGATGTGGGACTCGATCCCAGAACCCTGGGATCACACCCTGAGCCAAAGACAGATGCTCAACCACTCAGGTGCCCCAGCTAACTCCATTTTAAATAAGATTTCCTTATTCTTTACGCAATGCCAAAGCTATTGGTCCACAGCCACATTTTAAAGAGAAAGGCTTCAACTTGCATGCACACTGGAATAGCCTAGGTTTTTGGTTTTCTGTTTTGCTTTATTTTTTCTTGTTTTGTTTTTTAAAAACTGGTATCTAGTGCCACTCATGAGACTCATTTAATAGTTATAGAGTGTGGTCTGGACAGTGAGAATTTAAAAAGTGGCCCAGGTGAAAGACCAGGTTTTACTGTTTGTTTTGTTTTAAAATTTTCACTAGAGGATGCTGGGATCTGGAACCACCAGCCATGCAATGTACAAGGTGGGAAGTGAGTGGAGAGTTAGTGTCCTGGGAGGGAAGGAGTAGCTGTGTTGGCCGGAGGCCTGAGTGGGCTGAGATGGAATGGGATTTCCCTGCTCATTGTGCTTCAGGGTGTGCGGTCCCTGGGAGTAGGAGGCTATCCTAGGGAATCTCTAATCATTGACTGGTAGTGGTAGTTTTACCTGTTAACCAAATCATTATGGAAGAACAAGGAGGGAATCTGTTTTATCTTCTTGGGTCTTCCCCTTAACTCTTCTTTCTTTGACTTTGTAGGGAAGGAAAAATTCTTCCTCTATCTTTCAAGGTCTTCCAGCTGGACTAAGAATTAAATTTATATGAGACAGATTAACAGGAGAAAAAAACCCCAAAGCTTTATTATATGTGCATGGAGGCCTAAGCATGAAATTGGGACCTAAAGAAATGACCAAGGCGGGTGGTTTTTATACTTTTTAGACAAAGAGACAATAAACTTGTGAGGAATTGACAGGATAAAGAAAATAGATGTTTGGAAGTTTCAATTAGTTAAGAATTCTAAGTGGGGCAGCCCCGGTGGCTCAGCGGTTTAGCGCCATGTTGAGCCCAGGGCCTGATCCTGCAGACCCAGGATCGAGTCCCATGTCAGGCTCCCTGCGTGGAGCCTGCTTCTCCCTCTGCCTGTGTCTCTGCCTCTCTCTCTCTCTCTCTTTCTCTCTTTCTCTCTCTCTCTCTCTTTCTCTCATGAATAAATAAATAAATAAAATCTTTAAAAACAAACAAACAAACAAACAAACAAAAGGAATTCTAAGTAGAATTGGGCTGAGGTATGTAGATTAGAAAAAAAGTAACAAGTTTTGTTTCTATAGCTTTCTTGGCTTTAAAGATCCCTGGTCATAAGGATGTCTTCTTACTTAGTGCTGGGAGAGTACTTTCCTCTGGGAGGCTTATTTCCTGCTTTCAGGGGGACCGAGGAATGTTTGAGTGTCCTTGCCTGGCTGTTTCTTACGTAACTTTTATTTAAAATAATCAATATGCAAAAGTGGCACATTCTGGAGTGGCCTGCCCTTGGCTCCTACACCTTTAAGTCTTGTGATATGATATTGGCTTTAAATTTCCTCCTTGAGAGTTGTGCCAGCCACCTTCTCCCACGCTCTATTTATATTGCAACAAGCCTTGTTATTTCATACATGCTATTTCTTTCCCATGCTTTACGATGCTAGCTGGAACTGCCAGTACAATGTTGCATAGAAGTGGTAAAAGAGTTTGGCTGGCCTTGAGTTGTTTGTGATTAAAAAAAATGATTTTAATATGTTATCATGTTTGCTTTTATTTCTGGAGGGGAGGGAGCTGCTCTTTATTAGGTTAGTGAAATTTCTTTTATTCCTGATGCTAGGAAATTTTTTTAAAAATATTTTATTTATTTATTTGACAGAGAGCACAAACTGGTGGGGTGGCAGACAGGGGTAGGGTGAAGCAGGCTCCAGCTGCCGTACCGGGAGCCTGATGTGGGACTCAATCTTAGGACCCTGGGATCATGACCTGAGCAGAAGGCAGACACTTAACAGACTGAGCCACCCAGGCACCCTAGGAAATTTTTTTTAGATGATGAATATTATTGATGTTCATCAAAAGTTCTTTTTCATCTGTTGAGGTGATGACACACTTTTCTCATTAAGTTTCTTAAGGTGGAGAATCACCTTAATATTAAAGGATTTTCTAATCCTTGCATTTTGGGTAAAATCCTTTTTCTTTACATTATCTTTCTTTATGTTATCTTTTTAAAATTAAAGTAGAGTTGACATACAATGTTGGTATTAGTTTCAGGTATACAATGTAGTGATTCAATAAGTCAATATGTTACTTAGTACTCACCATGGTAACTGTTGTTATTTATTTTTTACACATTATTGGATTTGCTTTGCTAGCAGTTTGTTTACCATTTTTGCTTCTGTATTGATGAATGGGATTATCCTGCTATTTTTCTTATTCATACTTTATCAGTTTGGACATTGAGTCTATGCTAAACTCATAAAATGATTCTCTGTTTACCTATTCCCTGATAGTTTGTACAAGATTGGAATTATTCATGTCATAAATGTTTGACAGAGCTTCATGGTTAAATTATTGGAGACTGAGGTTTTCATTTTTGGTAGATTTTGAATTAATAACTTAATTCTGTACTGGTTGCAGCATTCACTGGTTTCTAGAGTGTCCATAATATCCTATTATGGCTAATAACTAGGTATCAACAGTTAATAATTGGCTCACAAAATTCCTTAATACTTAGTAGTTGGCTCCTGGATTCTAGTGTGAGGTGGCTTCAGGATATTTTTTTGAGAGAGAGAGAGAGAGTGTGTGTGTACACAGGCACATGCATGAGCTGGTGGGGGGTGTAGAGGGAGAGAGAGAATCTTAAGCACTCCACGTTATGGCTTTTCATTCTTAATTTTATCTTTGAATTTTTTTTCCCTTGATCAATCATGCTAATGGTTTGTCTACTTTTTTTTGTCAGTCCTCTCTGTTGTATGTTTTATATTGTATTAATTTCTATTTATTTTTTCTTCCATTTTATTTCTTTGGCTTTTTCTATTACTTTTTTTCTTAACTTCTTAAGTTAGATGCCCTGTCAATCAGGATCCTGACAGGATCCACAAAAGAGATGCATACTCAAAGAAAGGATTAACTGAAGGTAGTTTAATGAGGAGAGTATTGATGCACATGTGGCAGGGTTAAGGAAACCAACAAAAGGGGAAGCATCCCAAATTCACAACAATAGGAAGCCAGTATTTTACTCTAGTCTGAGGTTGTAAGGGAATGTGCAGTGCTTTCAGCCTGCCCCCACTCCCAGCAATGGAGCCTCTGCCAACTTCATGGCTCAGTAAGGTGGGAGTAGAGAATAAATTTCTCTATTTGTCTTCCTATCTTCTGATGTCTGCCACTGTCATCCATTGGGTAAACCCAACTAGAAGCCAGCTGAAAGGCCCCTGGGGTAATATGGTCCTTGGAGGTGAGACTCTTAGGGGCATAGAATAAAAGAAGGGCAACTGATCAAGGGGTGTCACAAAGCAATCACCAGAGAGACTTCAGTCATTTATTTAGTCCCTCCCCACCCTTGCTAAATTTGTATATTTAAGACTATATATTTTCCTCTAAGTACTATATTTTAACGATTTATTTATTCATTCATTCGTTCATTCATTCATGAGAGAGGCAGAGACATAGGCAGAGGGAGAAGCAGACTCTGTGGGGGAACCCGATTGGGGACTCTATCCCAGGGCCCTGGGATCATGCCCTGAGGGGAAGGCAGACACCCAACCACTGAACAACCCAGGTGTCCCTTTTTTCTTTTTTGTTTAGATTTATTTATATATTCATGAGTGGTACAGAGAATTAGGCAGAGGGAGATGCATCTCATAAATTGTAGAGTGAGGTGTATTCATTATTGTTTACTTCTAAATATTTTGTAGATTCTGTTAAGATTTTTTCTTTACTTTGTGAATTGTTTAGGTGTATATATTTATTTCCAAACAGAGTATTTTTGTGGTTTTCATTTTGGTATTGAATTTTAATGTAATCACATTGATCTGAGACTAGTATGTTTGACACAAATTCTTGAAAATTTCTTGGGACATGTTTTCTGGTCTAGTACATAATGATCTGTGTGTTTGGAAAGCTTGTGTATTTAGAAGCAGCCAGTAGCAGTAGTCTATATATGTCTATTTGTCCCCATTAGATCAAGTATCCTTATTGTTTATTCAGATCTTTTATGTTCTTAGTGATGTTTGTCTTCTTAATCTCTCAAACACTGAGAGAAATGTATTAAAATCTGTCATTATGATGGGTGATTTTTTTTCCATTTCTCTTTTACTTTCAGTTTGGTTAATATAATAAAAAATGTTTTATTAGAAAGACAGACTTTGGAGTCATTTCTTTTTTTTAATATTTTATTTATTTATTAATGAGAGACATAGAGAGAGAGAGAGAGAGAGAGAGAGAGAAAGAGAGAGAGGCAGAGACAGGCAGAGAGAGAAGCAGGCTCCATGTAGGGAGCCTGATGTGGGACTCGATCCCAGGACTCCAGGATCACGCCCTGGGCTGAAGGCAGCGCTAAAACACTGTGCCACCCGGGCTGCCCTGGAGTCATTTCTTCCTGGAGAATTCAACTCTTTATAAAATGTGCTGACCTTTGTCTATGCTATTCTATTATTTTTTTTTGTATAAAAATCAATTTTGCACATGTTGCTCCCTCCAGGGGGCACACTCTTCTCACATCCTTGTACTTCTGGATTCTTACTAATGCTTTACATTGCAGCTCATCTCAAGAAAACTTTCCTGACACCACAGACTAGGTCAGGCTCCTGTCTATGTGGATTAATTAGCATCTTTGTTGTCTCTTTCTAGTGATTTTCATAGTTTGTAATTTTACATTTTTAAGTGATTATTTGATTTCATATCTGAGTCCCTCAATAAGCTGTAAGATCTATAATGGCAGGGAAGCGTTTGCAATTGTTTACCATTGTCTCTAGAACCTAAAATAGTCTTGGAAAATAATAAGTTCTCAATAAGTATTTGATGAATAAATAAATAAATGAAGTGAAAGCTGCCTGTAAAGGCAGTGCATTTATTTATTACAGCTGCCATAACAATGCACCACAAATTGGGTAGCTAAGCAACAGAAATCTACTGTTTCATAGTTCTGGAGATTAGAAGTCCAAAATCAAGGTATTGGCAATGTGGGTTCCTTCTGAGAGCTGTGAGGGAAGGAGGGATCTGTTTCAGGCCTCTTTTCTTGGCTTGTGGATGGCCCTCTTCTCCTTTTGCCTCTTCCTATTATCTGTCCTATGCAGACCTCTATGTCCCAAGTTTCTCTTTTTACAAAGGACACCAGTCGTATTGGATTAGGTCCCACCCTAATAATCTCATTTCAACCTGATTACCTCTGTAAAGACCCTATTTCCAAATAAGGTCACATTCTGAGGTACCAGAGATTAGGTTTTAGCACATGAATTTTGAAGGGACACAATTCAACCTGTAATTAACACATGCTTATAGGCTACTACTTTTACTGCCCACTGGAGGTTGAAGCTAAGCGTGACAGCAAATTCCTGATGTCATGTGTGCAAATGGGGGGATATGTTTTAACGGAACAGAAGTGGGGGAGGCACCCAACCAAGAAGTGGTAGATCTAGAACACAAACTCTTTAACTTATAAGAGGTTTGTTTTTTCTTTATATTTGGATGTTTAGTCTTGCTTTTGTGGGTAATGTAACACTTTGAACACATGGGATTTAAAAAATGATATACTGGTTTAGGGTAGTTATCCCTAGTTTCTTAATTGGTGGATAAAAGATTTTATGGCAAAACATGGTATACTTTAGGAAATACTTTAGACACCCGTCACCTTCTTAGAGTGTTACAAAGGCACAGTGACATATTAAAGGCTCTGAAAAATTTTGTGGTAATGTGACCTGGTTAATTTTACTAATTCAGTATTTCTTGGATTTATTTTTACCAAGGAGTACCCTCATTTTTATATAATAATTTACCAATATGCTGTATTGTTTGATCAGATAGGTTTGGGAAATGCTGGCCTGGAGTTGCTTCTGTGGATGAGAGAGAGGTACTACCCCTGGTGACTTCCTTTTTGTCTTTTCCCCCACCATATAATGGGGCAGTTACCTCTCTTCCTCTTCCTGTTTCTATTTCATCAGTGCCAAGGTCTGTCACATTTAGGTTTTCTAAATGACGAAGGCTTCCGCTGAGGTTGTTTTGGTTGCTGTTAAAAAAGGGGGTAGAGGGATCCCTGGGTGGCGCAGCGGTTTGGCGCCTGCCTTTGGCCCAGGGCGCGATCCTGGAGACCCGGGATCGAATCCCACGTCGTGCTCCCGGTGCATGGAGCCTGCTTCTCCCTCTGCCTGTGTCTCTGCCTCTCTCTCTCTCTCTCTCTGTGACTATCATAAATAAATAAAATTAAAAAAAAATTTATAAAAAAAAGGGGGTAGACATTGTATTTCATTGGTGACATTTGTTGACAAGGAGCTTTACAGGAGATTTGAAAAAAAAAAAAAGAAAAAAAAAAAAACTTCCTTCATTCCACTGCTCTTAGAAACTCTATAAGCCAAACATAAGATCTTTTCTGGGTCTCTAAGTGCCCCAGCGATGATGTGAGCAGCAGTCATGCATCTGTGGCAAGCTTTTCTTAGTGAAGATCCCAGTTTTAAGGGCATCTACAGTATAAGTATCACTCCTTAGTAGAAGGTTGGTTTTAAACAACTAATGAGAGAATGAGATCAGGTTCTTGTTAATTCCCTTACAGCTAATTGCACAGGTTTTTGTGAGAACCGGGAGCAGGCTTATTCTAAAGCATCTGCTCCTTCCCACATCCTCCCACTTAAGAATGAAGAGGAAATTTGCTGGGGAAAACCCCGAGTCCGGCAGCTCCAGCCTCCTTGGAGAGGGACAGGTCAGGATTTAGATGAGTGTGTTTAGGGAGCAAGTGAATCACTGCATTTTCACATCCTTACTCATCACCATCAGTGACAGACCAGCAACCCCTGAACAGGACTGCCTGAGATTACATATGGAATAACAAGAAGGCTGAGAGAGGAACGTGAATTCCCCGACCTTCAGCCTGGGGGCTCAGTTTCACTTTGTTTTATGTCCAGAAGTACAGTTCTGACTAGAACATCCCTCCAAGGTGATGAGCCTGCTCTAAAGGATGCTGGGAAGGCCAAGATCCAAGGAGCCAGTTGAAGTTTAGGGAGGCTCTGGGGTGAATTTGATCCAGGAACCAAAACTGTGAACAACTTGAATGAGCAGCCCAAAGGGTTCTCTTAGGAAATGTTTTCTACAGTCCTTTTGGCTTTTATGTAATTCCTGGGTCCTTCAGCTTAGAAATGAAGTAATAAGAGTAGTAACAACTGCTATAGGTTGATTGCTTATTGTGTGTCAAGTACTCTTGCTAAGTGCTTTATATGCACTGTCTTTTAATCTGTAAAATCACCCTATGTTGGGGGTTCTATAACTAACTTTATTTTGTAGAAGTCAAAGCAGAGGATCAGGAAGGTAAAGCTGCCTGCCCAAAGTCAAACATAGCTGAGACTTACACCCAGATCTGACACCTGAGTTCCTGCTCTAAACCACCTAGCTTCCTGCAGTATACGCCTAACTTTGTGAATAGAAATGCACTTTCCCATGCATCTCCCTCCATTTCTGCTATGTGTGATGATGTGGGATGAACAGGTACAAGTACATCCCTGTTGCAGAAGAGGAAACTGAGGCACAGAGAGGCTGAGTGATTTGTCCAAGTTCCCTAGTGATAAGTGGTGGGAGCCACGTAGTTTCCAAGTCTGGTTTCTTCCCACTACCATGCTGTTTTCCAGCCCTGCTTCTTCTCCAAACCTGAACGTATGGTTAGGGCTTGAGTTGAAACCTAAGTAGTTACAGAAAGTACACCATAAAGCTCTTAGGATGGAAAGTTATTTCTATTTTTAAAATTTAATTGAAAAAAATTTTTTTTTGAGAGAGAGAGAGCTCGAGCAGATGGGGTGAGGAGGGGCAGAGGAAGAGAGAGAATCTTAAGCAGACTTAGCACTGGATGTGGAGGCAAGGCTCCAGCTCACAACCCTGAGGTCATGACCTAAGCTGAAATCAAGAGTTGGTTGCTTGACTGACTGAGCTACCCAGCACTCCCCTATTGTTTTATTTGTTGTTTAAAAACAACAAATAAAATTTATAGTTTTGGTTTGAAATACAACTGTTCTACTGACTGGCTTCCTAATGCTTCTAATCATTAAATAACAAGCAAACTTGATGTAATAAATCTTTAAGAAAAGTCTAAATAGCCTACGCAAAACCCATCTTTTTTCACTTCATGGTCACTTGAGGGGCCAGAGAGCGAATATAAGTGTAGAGGTGAGAGAAGCAAGCGGGGAGGGCAGCATGCTGGGAAGAAGAGAAAGCAAAGAGCTAAGAGCCAGTGAAACGGAGCAGTAGTCTGAACGGCCTCATCTGAAAAATTTCTTTGTGGATTAAACTTTAGTGGCTTAAAAGACACAAACAAAAATAAAAATCCAGACAGAATGCAAACTGATAAAGCTGCTCATTGTACCTTTACCTCTTGTTGATATACAGGAAAACACTTACAGATGAACTGATAACGATGTCTGAGAATTCGTTCAATATAATCTAGTGGGTAGGGAAGTGGATGGAGTAGGTAAACAAGATTGGCCACTTGTTGATAATTGTTAATATTGGGTGACAGGTACATGGGGGGTTATTATAATACCGTCTGTATATGTGTTCGAAAATTTTCATAGGAAAAGGTTTTTATTTTTTAAAAGAAACGTTCATTATAGCCAACTGGTGCCATCTATGGGTCATTCATGGAAATTGGCCTTTAAGGGAGGAAAACCTACTAGGCTAAAAGCGCGTAGCAGAATAGCTAAGAAGTCAAACACCCGGCTATTTCAGTTACTTGGAAGGACTAAACAGTAAGCAGCTGATGGGCCCCTCTATTGCTTTAGAAGTCAGACACTTGGGAATAATATGAAATACAGACTTTCTATGTTTTTTTGTGTTGAATTCAGAGGCCCCAAAGTTAACATAAGATTTGGTCAGCTGCTAGTATTTACTAAATGCTAATTAATACAGGTGTGAGTCCCTGAACAAACAAAACAATGTTTGCAGAAATGGAATGCGTCATGTTGCAAAATTCGTGGGGTCTGGGTCCCAAGGTGTAGATGAGTCAGTCAGACCCGCTAAAATAGCTCAAAAGTTATGATTTCTTCATCTGTAGAAACAAATAGCATACATGCACTTTTTCTTTTCCTCTTTTTCTGGAGAGACCTTAGCAAATTAACAAATAGCTTGGGGGGTCAGGTAAATTCTAGTATGAATAACTTTTGACACTGGAAGTCTGTAAAAATAGTTTTCTGGAATTGAGTGGCTCGGGGTTTGGACTTTTGTTGTATCCTGCCCTCTTACTGAGTTGATACTTTTACCCAAATATAGCCAACTTGCAGGTGAAGCACCATTTGCCTCAGGAAAATGATGGTGAGACGAGCATTTCAGTTTCTATGTCCCCCCATCTCTCTTCCTATTCTAGTTGGCTCCTCAGAAACACCCTCTCACGTTGTATTTATCTTGGTTTGCTAGAATTGCCAGAACAAATACTGTAGCCTGGGTGGCTTAAACA
The DNA here is from genome assembly GCF_048418805.1 of Vulpes vulpes. NCBI lineage: Eukaryota > Metazoa > Chordata > Mammalia > Carnivora > Canidae > Vulpes > Vulpes vulpes. Next base: position 79,834,848 of record NC_132790.1, on the reverse strand, counting down.
GAAATTTATTCCTTAGAACTCTGGAGGCTAGAAGTCCAAGATCAAGGTGTCTGTGGGATTCATTTCTTTGGGGTCTTCTCTCCTTGGCTTGCTGACGGCCCCGCTCTTACTGTGCCCCCACACATTTCTCCATGTGTACATATCTTCCTCTTTTTATAAGGACAAAAGCTTTATTGGATTGGGGCCCATTCCAATGACCTCATTTAACCTTAATTATCTCTTTAAACCTTAATTATCACTGCATCTCCATGTACACCTGAAACTAATATAACACTGTATATTAATTATAGCTTCAATTAAAAAAAAGAAAAAGATCCTGTCTCCACACAGTCACACTCTGAGGAAGCGGAGTTGGGATTTCAACACATGAATGGGGGGAGGGATACAATGAAGCCCATATCAGTGTTATTATTAACACTAGTTAATTTTTTTGCTAGCGATTAAGCCAAGACTTGGAGAATTTCCATATCCCCTCAAGATCTCATAATTCAGAAGAAGCACAGTCTGTACTTGAAGCTCGATTATTTGCACATTCTTCTCTCTCCCACACTGTGTGCTAGTTTCTCTTCGTGCTAGCAAACACTTTTCCTTTCTGTGACCTCCTCTTGATGAGCTGAACATCATCTTCTCAGCTTACCTGATCTTTTTTGTCTCTGAGAAGGAAGACTTTTGTTGTTATTGTTGTTTTAATTTGGTATTTAATGAAGGGTGTTTTTTTTTTGGTTTATAATTTTTAAATTCAGTTGTATTTATTTCAGTAATAACTGCAGGTTTTTAACCGCTCACCTCCCCAGGTGGTTCAACAGGGGATAACACAAATAATAAAGATGGGGGAATAGTCAGTCCTTGTCCTGATTTCCCTAGTCTGTGGTGCCATTGCCTTTCTTAGCTGGGTCTTGAGGAGCCCTGAGCCTTCTTGTTTTCTCCTTTTAACCTAAACATAGATTATCAAATAATATTTGTCTCCCTTCAAATGCTTTCCCTATCACTCTATCTTCCTCTGACCTATTTCTCCAGGAAGATGTCTGGAATCAGTCCCTTAATAAAGTTTGAAGGCCCACTTTGAACAGACCAGCCATAGTGAATCAGCAGGTGATTCAAAAGTCTGCTGACTTCTAAGTGGTAATTTACATCTTAGTTTTTACCTATTTGCTGTCTTCTTGGTATAGGAATATTTTTCATACCTGTCAATAATATTAATAATGAAACTTTCTGTTCAAGATGGCTGGCCAAGGTTGCCTGTTTACTTGGTCTCCCTTCCCAAATCTGATTAGAATGAATGAAGAAATATAAAAAATTGAGCACAAAACTAACTTATATTTCTCCTTTCCTACCCATTCATTTAATTTTTACAACAAATCTGAGAGGTAGGTAGCAATACTAGCATTTTCCACTAGGAAGCTAAGTCTCAGAGAAGTCAACTAGCTGCCCAAGGCAAAACAACATATCATCTGGGGATCTGGCACCTCACATGGAGCCCAGAATTGCCTCATTCAGAGCTCTGGTCGGTCTAGGTTATTTGGTTTAGCAAGTCTAACCATCTGATCCAGCAGCATTGACTTCTAATTACTTAAGAATTGCTTATATGGAGAAACCACTTTACATCTAATTTCAAATCTGAAGGTCTGTTTTTATTTGCATTAGGTCTCAATTTACAATGTGGGCTGCATCTGACTTCACCATCCATCCCTCCAGATGATCAGCATTTTCTGTGGTGCTTGGATGAAGCTAAGGCTCATTAAGCTGCCTATTTTAGGCAGTTCTGTATTCCATTTAGTTTTATAACAGTATCTATATTTTCACTTGGGGCCTGAAATAATAATCCAATTTGATATATAATTTAAGATCAACCTTTTCATCTATTGGTGTTTAGTTGAAAGCAGTGCCAACTGTCCAGTTTCTAAAAGTGATAAGCAAAAACAGGTGAAACAGGTGTCTATGGAGATTTTGCCTTTGTCCCTGAATCCAAAAAGGTGTGAGAACCATGGTTTCAGATCATTCTAAATAAAAATGAAAGATTTGAGAGCAGTTATATGAAGAAGAAATGCATCCAATCCATGGCCTTACTGATGTCATTAAATGTGTTTAAATGACCAAAAGCTACTCAGGAGAAAAATGAGCGTGAATCCCTATCTTGGCCTCAGAAAGCCACTTATAACTAAACAGCAAATATAAGAGTAGATTTTATGAATCAAACTAAACCAAGTCAAATAAACAAAAAAACAGTACCTAAGTCAAAGAATTTAAGAGCTGTCAGATAAAGTGGTACTCTGCAAGATGTACCCAATAATTGAAGGATTTGTATATACTAACATTTAAAATAATGATTTTTCTTAGTTGCTGTAAGCTTTTTGTGGAAAGCTTCTTATTTGCTTAAATTCATTACACAATTAGAGAAATAAAACTGATTTTACCATATGAAATAATTACTGCTATTTTTAAAAAATTTTATTTATTTGAGAGGAAGCAAGCAAGTGTGGGAGTGGGGCAGAGGGAGAGGGAAAGATTCTCAAGCAAACTGTGCTAAGCAAAGAGCTCATCAGGGCTCGATCTCATGACCCTGAGATTATGATCCAAGCCTAAGCCAAGAGTTTGACACTCAACCGACTGAGCCACCCAGGCACCCCAATCACTGCTATTTTTTAATTGCATTCTCTACCATTCTCTTTCTTTGTCTCTGACTGTATAGGCATACACATATTTACACACATATACCACGTGTACCACATGAACACACACACACACACACCATGTAGCTAGTGGCTACTATACATAGGAACACACATACACACCAGTGTATATTCCAGATTATATTACATATGCTGTTTTATAAGCTCTTTTTTCCTTTAACATATAATGAATTTATTTCCATGGCAACGAATGGATGTATATATTAAAAAGTGCTTTTTTTTAAAAAAAAAAAAAGATTTTATGTATTCATGAGAGACAGAGAGAGAGAGAGAGAAAGAGGCAGAGGGAGAAGCAGGCTCCATGCGTAGAGCCCGATGTGGGACTTGATCCTGGGTCCACAGGATCATACCCTGGGCTGAAGGCGGCGCTAAACCACTGAGCCACCCAGGCTGCCCCCCAAAATGCTTTATTCCCAAGACCAATTCACAAGTACCCTGGGCCTCACCTCAAGCTTATCCATGTTGGCAGGACCTCCTGCTTTCTAGCGGATGAATAATATTCTGTTGTGTATGTATACCACACCTTCTTTACTCCCTCATTTTGGCTATTGTGAATAATGCTACAGTGAACACAAGAATGCATTTCTATAAGACAGTGATTTCATTGGCTTAGGATTACCCAAAAGTAGGATCATATGGCAATTCTATTTTTAAATTTTTTTTGAGGAATCTCTATATGGTTTTCCATAGTGCTTGCACCAATGTATACGATCAGTGTATACTGGCTTCATTTTTTCCACATTGTCACCAACACTTGTTATCACTTGTCTCTTTGATTGTTACTCTTCTAACAGGTCTAAGGTGATACTTCACTGTGGTTTCCATTTGCATTTCCCTGATGATTAATGATGTTGAACACCTTTCCAGGTATTTATTGTTCATCTCCATGTCTTCTTTGGGAAAATGTTTATTCGTTTCCTCTGTTCATTTTAAAAACAGATTAATTATTTTTTATTATTGAGTTATATGAATTTAAAAATATATCTTGGATATTAACCCCTTATGTGATATATGGTTTGCAAATATTTTCTCTCATTCCACAGGTTGCCTTTTCATTTTGTTGATGGTTTCTTTGCTATGCAGATGCTTGAGGTAGCTTGAGGTAGTCCTGCTTGTTTGCTATTGCTTGTCAGGTCTTTTTTTTTTTTTTTTTTTTTTTAAGGTTTTGTATATTTATTCATGGGAGACACAGAAAGGCAGAGACACAGGCAGAGGGAGAAGCAGGCTCCCTCCAGGGAGCCCGATGCAGATGCAGAACTTTGTTGTGCCCAAGATTGCGAATCCGAGAAACCATCAAGAAGATGACTGATGCAAGGTGCATGAGGGTTTATTTACAAGCTTGAGCTTGGGTCCAAGTATACTCCATACAGCAGAGCAGGGGCTTGGACCCCGAGACTAAGAAGCACAGCAGTGTTATAGGGGCCAGTGGCCAATGAGATTGTAACATACGCAGAAAGTTGCACAGTCATGTTGGTCCACGCGCAGGTGGCCAATTGAATCACGATTCACCCTATAGTGACCATTTGAACTAGCCTATTATTCTGGTTAGAATTGGCGCACAGGTTTCATGGGCAAAAACCATTCCTTGGCTGGTTAAAGGTCAGAGGTCCCGGATTCCTAAGTGTGCTGGTTTCTGATAAGGGTGTGCTTAATAGCTAAACTAGGGTGAGGGAGTGCCTTAAACAATAGGCAGGTCGTGGGGGGGGTTTTACATGAGATGGCGGGTGTAGCACAGAATGGAGTTAGTCCTGCTCTGCTTGTCCAGGCGTAGGGGATTTTTGTTAGATTTCCTGGGTCCCACATTCCCCCCTTTTTCAGAGGATCCTTTGCAGGACCCAATCATGGGTCCTGGGCCCCTGTTGACAAAGGCAATGGTCTTAATTTTTCTTGGCCTCCACAAACTTGATCTCAGGACCCTGGGATCACGCCCTGAACTGAAGGCAGATGCTCAACCACTGAGCCACCCAGGCATCCGTGTTGCTTGTGCTGTTGATGTCATACCCAAAAAGTCATTGCGTCGACCAGTGTCAAGGAAATTTTTCCCCATGTACAACTTGTATTTTAATACTCAATGACATACCTTCCTTGCCACTTTTTTAAAATAAGATTTTGTTTATTTAATTGAGAGAGAGAGAGAGAGAGAACACAAAAAGGGGAAAAGGGAGAGGGAAAAGGAGAAGGAGAGGGAGAAGCATACTCTGCTGAGCAGGGAGCCTCATGTGAGGCTCCATACCAGGACCCAGAAATCATGACTGGAGCCCAAAGGCAGAGGCTTAACTGACTCAGCCACCCAGGCACCCCCTTTCCTTGCCACTTTTGACTCATTTTCAGCACAATTGTTTGCAAACCTTTTGTTACCCATCATGTGTCAAAAATATTCACTGGAATGTGATATGAGGGCAAGAAGAAATGCAATGACAGAAGATAGTACTGTAACAGGGGCAATGGTGGGAGCAGTTCCCTCTGGGTGCTGGACAGTAAGTGGGGGCATTGTCTGTATAGAGTTTAAAAATAGCAATAAAACTAAAAGTTGGTCTGCCTATTATAATTACCATGCATCATCCATTCTAAGCAATGTCAGTGATACAATACTTCTCTGTGCTTCAGCTGACAACTGTCACTCACTGCCCCCTTAGAACACCACTGCTCAGCAAACACTGGATTGCCAGCCTTTTTCTATGGTGAAGGAAGCAGTTTGATGCATCTGTGCCTTCTGGATGAGAGCATTAAAATAGCATATAGCAGACCTGTGCTATCCAATAAGGTAGCCACAGCGACGTGTGAATATTTATATTTAAATCAATGAAAAATAATATTAAATATTCATTTCCTTAGTCCGATTCACCGGCCACATTTCAAGAGTTCATCAGCAGTTCCATATACCTGGTGGCTACTGTATTGAACAGCATAGACATAGAGTATTTCCATTATTAGAAAAAGCTCTAGTAGACAGTGTTGCTCTAGAACTCTACCAACTGTCTGGCCATATGAAAATATCTATTAACTGTACACTACTTATATATAACATTATTACATATATAATACTATTTATTTAATGCCACTTATATGTATTATATATTATACTATTATTAAATATACTATTAATAAACAGTATTGAATGTATTACATATATTAATATTTCTGAAATGAACAGGGATATAGCAAATCACCATTTTACGGAACAGCATTAAATGAGATGTGTCTCTACCCATAAAAATTTGAGAGTAGTTCAGGTCCATATAAATATCACTAAAGGCCTACTGTGTGCTAGAACTGTATTAATTACTGGGTATAGCAAGGTTATTAATCAGATTCCTGCCTAAGAGATCGGGAAACATACAAATAAACAAATATTATGTTGCAGAATGATATGTGTAATAATTCAAATATGCTTAAATTATAGAGTCAGCACAAAGGGAGGCTTAATAAACTATCTCTAAGGGGATCCCTGGGTGGCGCAGCAGTTTAGCGCCTGCCTTTGGCCCAGGGCGCGATCCTGGAGACCCAGGATCGAATCCCACGTCGGGCTCCCGGTACATGAAGCCTGCTTCTCCCTCTGCCTATGTATCTGCCTTTCTCTCTCTCTCTGTGTGTGACTATCATAAATAAAAGAAATAAAAATTAAAAAAAGAAAATGGTAACATGATTATTGATTTAAGACATGAAATAGTGAAGAGATGTTGAATGAATTGGGGATAATGGCATGCTAAGGTAGAAAAGTGGGGAAGAAACATATTATAAAGGGCAAAGCATCTTAGGAAAAACCCAAAGGGATGTCTTTGATCCAGTGTTGAATTCTATCTAGAATAAAGCTAAGCTTTTTGCCATAATTATGGCAGCATAATTACGCAGCAGAGGAACTAGAGCTCTGGAGGGGGTGTAGTTTTGTTAAACTCCTAACTGCTTTCTAAGTATGTTGGTGCTTATAAAATACTTGTGGGATAAATATAAACTGTGCTTATTGTAGTGGATCTCAAAATTCAGTGAGTATGAGAGTCTCCTAAGGAGTCGTTAGAAATAAAGACCCCCTCACCACCTCGCCCTGGTGGGTTTGGGAGGAGGCCAAGAATTTTTATTTTTAACAAGTATTCCGGGTATTTCCGATGGTGGTCCTGTTGACTGTGGTTTAAGAAATACTAGTTTATCAGAACAATCAGATAGTCAGGAAACTGGAAAATTTCCTGATCCTGTCCCTTTCAAAAGAAGAAAAAGAACACGCAAAATGATTATTGCGAATTTTGATTTCCATATCCAGAGAAATTTGCATCTAAAGCAAATTGCAGATGGATTCCAGAAATTAGTCATTACATGTGGAAATGGGCTGACCTCACAAAGAATGCTAAGAGGGAAATAATCGCTTGCACTTTAAGATTTATTTAATTTGCAGTGCACATTTATTAACAATAATTTGTTTAGTTCTATAATTGGGCGCAAGGGTAGGGCTCGTCTAGCCAACAGCTCTGGGCAAAATGCTAAGCAGAGACTGAGTGGAAATCAAGGGCTTTGTTGTAGCCAGTATGCTGCCTCCCCACCGGTTCTCAAAGACTTTCCAAGTTCCCCTGAGGAATGTTTCCCACTTGAGATTAAGAAGGCAGCTCAATGTCCTCCTAGTTTACCACTGTTGATTTTCTCTGAACTTCCTTTCTGGACAAAATGAAGGGTTCTGCATTGGGAATCTTCATGGTAGAGCAGCTCCTCTAGACAAGAGAAGGGTGCGCGGTGACTAGTGTGGTTTAATGTTCTGCATCCTTGGGGATAAAATTGCCGAGAAGGCACCTGGGCTTCTTGGAACAGAAGAGTATGAAAGGTTTTCTGTATCTGAGGTGATGATAGATTGGAGGATTTGGGTGGCAACAGATTAGGGAAGTTAACCCTCCTGTGACCCAGGCTAGGGTTGGCTGGCGGCTGAGGACAGACTAGGACAGTCTGGCACTTCAGTGCTGATTAGAAGGAAGGGCAGTGGATGATGGAGGTGGAGGGGGCAGATATGACGAGAGAGTGTGAAGACTCTGGTTTGGGATACTTGTTCTCAAAGGGTCACCTTTGAGACACTTTCTCCTTCAACTTCCAGAGCTCCAAATAAACCATCTGACTGACTCATGTTGTGAAAACCCACATCACACAATGGCATGATTGACAGCAATAACAGCCACTGGCCCTGCAGGACCACTGCTGATGCAATTTGTAGTCTTGGGGTTTCCAGTTTGAGGAGACAATAACTGTAGAACAGGCCAAAAAGTCTTGATGGGTGCTACTTAGACCCCCATAAAAACTCTCTCATTATCTAAGGCATTGGTTCTCAAAGTGTAAGCCATCGACCATCAGTATCAACAACATCTGGGAAATGGTTAGACATGCAAATTTTCAAGCCCTCACCTCTGATCTCTGTCTCAGACACTCAGGATCTTATCTCTAAACCCTAAAGTACTCAACTCTTAGCCAATCTGAAAACACATCTTCCCCCCTACACTCCTTAGCTTTAATTGGGTTACTGTTTCAGAATTTTGGGGTATTTTAGGAATTTTGGGGGCATGTTTCAGCCCTCTCACTTGAAGCACACAAAGGAATAGCTAGTAAACTGAACAAACTCAATGCTTTTCTTTCCTCACCAATTGCCAGAGCTCTTAGTATATGAAATAAAAATAGAAAATTTTATTAGCAAAGAAAATCCATAGCAAATTGGAAAGCTATAGATATGACATTAAGATCAAGGTTTTGCAAAATGTATATTCTTATGAAATGTACAGGCATCTTTATAAAATTCATGGAAAGGGAAGAAGAAAATAGGGTGGAGAGGTGTAGGCTCCAGAGAGTCAGCACCATCTGCTGCTCAGCATGTGCACATTTCTGGCAGGAGCCTTCGTTTCTCACCCTTAATAATGGTGGTTCTCACCCTGAACATAGTGACTCTTCCAGCAGGTCTGTTTCTGACTTCCTGGTGCACCATCATCTTATGCTGTCTCACTCACTTGCCCTATTTTCTCCCTCTCCCTCCATTTCTCTCTTTTTTCTTTTGATAGGATTTCTGGTACACTCCCAGGTAGAACACACCCTGGCCCTTCCTACCTATACTGGCTCTCTGATGGCATATTTCCCCCCATTACCTTAATAGTGGTCTTGATGGGAGAAAGCTCTGTTCACATACCACCCATGTACTTTCCTTTAGCTAAAGACTCAATTCTTCTAAATACCTCTGAGATAGGGTTGCTAGATTACCAAATAAAAATACAGGAAGCCCAGTTAAATTTGAATTTTAGATAAACAATGAATAGTTTGTTCCTTTTTTTAGTATAAGTATGTCCTATGCAATACTTGCAACACCCTTAAGCTGAAAAATTTCTTTGTTGTCTGTATGAAATTAAAATATAACTAGATGTCTTGAGTTTGATCTGGTAAGCTTATTTGCAGGGAACAGGGATTCCCACTTTAGTTGCCTAACGCAGAAAAGGCACTTTCTTTTAGAAGAGAAAATAATTAGCCGTAAAAATAAGGACAGGCTATTTGTACAAAGCTATGCAGTAATAAAATAGCTACTAGCCACATATTGCTATTGAGGACTGGAAATGATGATAGTTTCAACTGTGTATATACATACCTGATTTTGAAGGCTAAGTATGAAAAAAGAATATAAAATTTTTATATTCTCAATAATTTTTAACATATTGATTTCTTTTAAAATGATAACATTAGGTTAAAATGTATTTTGAAAATTAATTTCACCTGTTTATTTTTACTTTTAAATGTGACTACTAGAAAATCAAAAATTGAGGGGCAGGACAAGATGGGAGAGGAGAAGGGCCCCCAGTCACCTGTCCCCACCAACTTACCTAGATAGCTTTCAAATCATCCTGAAAACCTACAAATTTGACCTGAGATTTAAAGAGAGAACAGCTGGAACGCTATAGAGAGAAGAGTTTGTACTTCTAGAAAATTAAAAATTATACGTGTGCCCATTTACATTTCCAGCAGTGGCGCACAAGGGTTTGCTTTTCTCCACATCCTCACCAACACTTGGAGGGAATCTAAAATGGTGCAACCACTGTAGAAAGCGGTATGGAGTTTCCTCAAAAAAATTAAAAATAGAAATACCATATGACCCAGTATTTTCACTACTGCGTATTTAACCAAAGAAAATGAAAACTCTAATTTGAAAAGATATATGTCCCTCTATATTTATTGTAGCATTATTTACAATAACCATGATATGAAAGCAACCCAAGCAGCCATCCATAGATGAATGGATAAAGAAGATGTGGTATATATAGACGGTGGAATGTTACTCAGCCATAAAAAAGAGTGAAATTTTGCCAATTTGCAACAACATAGATGGAGTGAGAGGGTATTATGCTAAGTGAAACAAGTCAAAGAAAGACAAATATAATTTCATTTCCATGTGAAATCTAAAAAATAAAACATAACGAGCACACCAAAAAAGCAAAAACAGACTCATAAGTTTAGAGAAGAAACTGGTGATTGGCAGAGGGGAGGGGGTGGAGGGGCTGGGCAAAATAGTGAAGGGGATTAAGAGGTACAAATTTTCAGTTACAAAACAAGTCATGGGGATAAAAAGTACAGTACAGAATGTAGTCAGTAACATTGTAATAATGCATGGTGATAGGTGATAACTACACTTGCTGAGATAAGCATGGAGTGATGTATAGAATTGTTGAGCCACTATGTTGTACACCTGAAACTAATATAACATTATATGTCAACTATACTTCGATAATAAAAAAATTACATATGTAGCTCACATTTGAGGGGTGCATTACATTTCCAATGGGCAGTGTTGGCCTGGAGCAGAAGCCAAGTCAGGGAGACCTAATGGCTATGAGGCCCTGAGGCAGATACCAGCCTGCCTAGAAGGAGTTAGAGTCTCCTCGTTGCAAGCGTGTTGCAGCACACATTGTTGGGGGTGTATGGAATCCTTGAATGCAGTATGCATTTACAAAGTTTTCATTGTTTTTTATTTCCTATTCTGATGACAGCTTGGTGAGTTTTGAATGATTGGAGAAAAATAGAGTCAGGGCTGACGTTTGCTGTTCTGCGCATTTGGCAGTCGAGTTATGACATTAGATTGAGACGTGCTGGAGACAGGAGGGGGTCCTGAAGGAGGGGGCGAGCTGGGAAAGATCCTGGCTCCTGGAAGCTGGGCCAAGTTGTTCTTTTTCACTTCTTTTTCTTTCTTTGGTTTTATGATTGCAAACTGGTGGTGGCAGGACAGTTCTGACTATATTTGTTAGAAGCAGATGTCCATGTTAATTTAGGATTTTAGAGATTGAAAACCATTGAGTGGCACTATGAAATATGGAAGAGGCAAATGAAAATTTTGTCAGCCAAACCTCTACAAGTCTCCTGACTTCTGAAAACTGTTTACGGAACTGGTTTCTGAAATTGGGACATCTTTTTATAACTGAAATATTTTAGGATTTCAAAGTTTAGATATAGGACTCAAATTCGCCTTGATCTGCCACTCCCTTTCTCCCTTCGTTTACCAACCTTCTTCTGAAGTTCCTGGAAAGTAAAGAAACGTTAGTGAAAGCAAAGCAAATAAAACTTTAGACCTTATGGAAGCCAAGGGCTTGCTTGGTCTCTGGTAAAATAACCTGATCTTTACCAAGTTCCACTTAAAATCTGTATGCCAACCATGTCAAACTGAAGAATCAGTTCTTGGCTGCGGGATCTGCCATCTGTCAATTTCCATTTTTTGTTCCTAATCTTCACCACCCACGGCCTGGCTTGCTGCATTGCCCTCCACAGATGCCTTGTCACCTGGTTCTAGAATACGACATGCAAGATCTCAGGCCAGTGAAGAACAGTTGCTGCCATATGTCTTATCAGTTGGCGATCTAGTGAATCTGGTGGTTATTTCACCGAATCCTGTGGCCCTCTCCCCTGCAGCAGGTCTTCTTGTTGGCATTACTGTCATTATTTGGGGACGACTGTAGTACGTGTGTAACACATGGCTTTTCAGTAAGAGGAAAGCTGATGGCATTGGCTGGCAGAATGAGGCAGGGAACAGAGACACAGGGGCTGTGTGCCAGATGCCATTCTGGGAGAAGGAGAACGTCTCACTTCCTTGAAGCCTTGAGATCTCAGACCCAAAGGAGACTGGGACTGAGCCTGTAGGAGGAAGGGCAGGTGCTGTGCAGGAGATTTGACTGCGTGGGAAAGTATTGCCACTGGTTGTACTCTCTCCCTCACGGGGCATCCTAGCTTGCCTAGACAGGGGTCTGAGGATTGGGACCTGGCTTGGAGCTCTGCCAAGTGAAGCTGGAGATTTGCCAGAAACTCATCATCCACTGGTCACCGATCCTTGTCCTAGACCAATGGGAAACTGGAGATGTAAGGCAACATTCTAGATGGAGGTGCCAGGACAGATAAGAACAAATAAAAAATTCAGGCATGTCGGGCTTCACTGCCAGACCATATCACCAAATTCAACTATTAGACTTTGATTTCATTTTTCTTATTTACTGTCTAGTCATAACCATGTTACTCACTATTATGTTTGTACTATCTTGGGTTTCATCCATAAGACAGTGACCCTGCAAATCAGAGCAGATGAGAGAAGGAGGTTCTGGATCTTAGCCTCATACATTGTGATGGTAGTGGGGGTTAGTCAGTGAGGTAGAGAAGAAATAGGACCCCAGGGCATTGCAGTCTTCAGTCCTGGTTAAGGCCTAGAGTGGTAGACTGTTCCAACAGCTACACCAAGACAGGGAACGTGGGCAGGGAGTTCCACTTATGTATTGCTATGTGATCCATAGCACGTACCATCCCAGAGCCAATGTGCAAAACAACAGCTATTTATTATACTTATGAATTCTGTGTGTCAGGAATATAGAAAAGGCACGATGGAGATGGTTTATCTCTGCTTTGCATTATCTGGGGCCTCAGCTGGGAAGACTTGAAGGCTGGGGATGACTTGCCAGCTGGGACTAGAATGATCTAAAGACCTGTTCACTGTAGCTGGGGCTGTTGGCCTGAATACCCTCATGTGATCTTTCCATGTGGCAGCATTGGCTTCTTCCCAGCCTAGTAGCTGGGATCCAAGAGCTAGAATCCTCCAAAATAGGTGGAAGCCACATGTTCTTTTCTAACCTACTCTCAGAAGTCCTGTAATATTACTTCTGCCATGCTTTGTGGGTTGTAGAAGTTCTGAGCACCTGCTTAGAATCAAGTGGAGGGGACTACTTTTCAAGGGGAGAAGTGATGAAGAATATTGGGGTCATGTTTTAAAATATGTTTTAAAACACAATCTGTCCTCTGACCACAACTGTTTACATTCTTCCCACATGCAAAATACATTCACTCCTCCCAAGTTTCTACAAAACTTTCATCCCATTATGAAATCAAGCTCAGCTCAAGGTGCAAGTGCAAATGAGGCTCCTTGGATGTGGCTCCTCAAATCCTTCTCCTTGGGTATTATCCTTCTCAATCTGAAGACCTGTGAACTGAAGAGATTGATCATGTGTCCCACTATTGTGGGACAAGCACAGGATAACCACAGTAGACACTCCAGTTTAAAAAGAGGGAAAACAGGAGGCACTCAACAGTTCTAGAATCTAGCAAGGGGCATGTGACTAATTCCCTGTTAGGGCTCAGTGCTACTGTCATGATTTTCCATGCATCTTGACTCTGCCTTCTGGGCTTTTAGTTTTGCCCTCTGAGTTACCTTTCCTTATCCACAAGAAATGGACTCACAGGCAATGCCAGGAGGTTTGGGAAGGGAGGCAGCCAAATACCTGGGCCATCCGTCCAGAGCAGAGCTCTGGCCCCTGGGTTTGGTTCTGGAGCAGGGGCCTGTCCATCACTGGGCAGAGACTGGTGATAAAGTGAGGTATGCAGCTCTCCGTCCTTGGGGTGGGGAGGACTAGACAGACATTTGTGTCTGGTGTCCTTCACACAAAGTGGGCACCTGGCTCTAGATATACGTTAGCTGGGGTAGCATGGAGGACCCAGGTAGATGAGGAAGTTGTCTTAAAAGACAAAGACTAAAGCTATTTCAATCCATGTGAAGTTGATAAAGTCAGAAAAACTTTATGCTTGTTTTTTTCCCCCAAGCCAAATTCACTTCCCAGAAGTCAATCGAGGCCCTTTGAGAACTGTATGCTTCCCAGCAACCTTAAATAATGCATTAACTTGCTGTTCCCAGGGGACATAAGCAAGGAGTTTTAACCTTAGTAGTTTTCCTTCAGAGCTACTGGAATATTTTAATGATTTCCTTACAGTTTATATTTCACACCCTTCCAAATAGGATTGAGGCAGTACGCATTTAACAAACAAGACTATCGGGCAGCCCCAGTGGCGCAGCGGTTTAGTGCAGCCTGCCTAGGGTGTGATCCTGGAGACCCTGGATCGAATCCCACGTCAGGCTCTCTGCATGGTGCCTGCTTCTCCCTCTGCCTGTGTCTCTGCCTCTCTCTCTCTGTGTCTCTCTGAATAAATAAATAAATAATCTTTAAAAAAAATTAAAAAAATAAAAAACAAGACTATCAAAATAAAACAAAAACTTGGGGCACCCGGGTGGCTCAGTTTGTTGAAGTGTCTGGCTTCTGCTCAGGTCATGATCAACCCCTTTATCAGGCTTCCCACTCCCCACCCTCTGCTCATGCTCTCTTGCTCTCTTGCTCGGGCGCCTGTGCACACTCTCTGTCTCATAAATAGATAAATAAATAAATAAATAAATAAATAAATAAATAAATAAAATAAATATCTTAAAATAAAATAAAATAAAACCACATGAATAAGTATACTAAAAACCATGTGAACAAATATACTAAAAACTAGAATTAATTTAGTTACAGTAATTGAATGTTAAATTTACTCTGAGTTTCATTCTGAAATATGCTTTTATACAGCTGTGTCTACGGCTTGACATATCTTTGAAAGTGTACAAAAATCCATATATTTGCTTCTGGAAATATTTACTTCCAGCTCCTTTAAAGATGAAGCTTCTCTTAGTGTATATGGAGTGTTCCTTAGATGTATTTTGAATGGAATGTTTGAACTTGGAGGGGTCTTGAGAGATCAATTCCAGTTCTTTATCTCGGCAGATAAAGGTAGGAGGATTCCAAGAGATTCAGGGGCTTGCCCCAAGGTCTGATTGAACGGAGCTGGGGGGTTGATAGCTAGCCCTTGTTCTTTTCCATACCATAAAGGAGAGATTCTTAGATCTATAGTTTTCAGTTGCTGCTAGATAAAGCTTAATGAGAAATGAAAAAGAAAACCTGTATCTTTGCGGCAAGAAATTATGATTTGATATATTTCAGATATAAAGTGACTCTAAACAGACATGAACCAACAGATAAGGGTAAGGTATGACTAGGAAGAGGGATCTCAAGGGAGGCCAGAAGCAATTCTGGGTGCTGCTCACAGTGGGGGTCCAGAGAAAAATGACAAATTGAACTCTGGGAGCCATTATCCTTCTTTTCAGCCATCGTATGGGAGAATGTCATTATAGAGAATGATTTGGTCAGACCAAAGAATTTCAGCCTCTACATGTCGTTTGCTGACTTATTTCCTCCAGTAACTAGTTGGGATTGAATCAGAACAATATACATAATGTAAAGGATTTGTTATAGAGGTGAGGCTTTATGCAGTTGTGGGAGCTAATTGAGCAGTATGCATAAGTCTGGTGCCCTGGGTCTGGTACCTATCTGAGGTCAATGAGGCCAGCAATCTGAGAGGGAAGACGGACATGAAGTGGGGGAGAAAAAGGACAAACTGGAACCCTCATCAGTCTCTCAATGCCTCCAACCCTCCAACTTCAATGACGTGGGTGAGTTGCTGGCATGTTTCACTCCAGTGCTGCTCCAGAACATGGCCCAGGATTCAGAGAAGCTAAGGAGGTCCAGCAAGAAGTGGACAGAACTATGGGCCTGGGACTGCCCAAAGTCAACAAAGTAGGCCCAGAAATCAGTGCATATGAGTGAATGCCACAATGGCAGCTGCCCTACCTCGTCATATCTCAGCGTAAACACTTCCCTCCACCTCCGTATCTCTTGCACACTTTCTTGTGGGTGCAGACTCAGCCCAGAACCATGCAGAGGAAGGAATTCTGGGAGATGTAGTTTCAGCTTAGCTCAGTTGATTTCATTCAAGCCACCACATCTATGAATTAAATTATTCTCCTTATCCTCCCAATAACCGTATATCCAGTGTGCTAGCCAAACAATTGGCAGGTTGGCTAATTTTTATTCTATTTAATTAAACACTTTTTTATTGACGTATAGGTGACACACAATGTTACATTAGTTTTAGGTGTACAACATAGTGACTCGACGATTCTATGTGTTCTGCTATGCTCACCACAAGTGTAACTGCCATCTGTCACCATACAATACTATTAACCATATCATGGACTATATTCCCTATGCTATGGCTTTGATCCCCATGACTTATTCATTCTGATAACTGAAAACCTGTGTCTCCTTTCCCCTTCACCCATTTTGCCCATCCTCTTACCCTGAACCCTTTGGCAAATACCAGTTTGGTCTCTTATTAATGAGTCTGTTCCTGCTTCTTTTGTTTGTTCAGTTGCCTTATTTTTTAGTTTCCACATATAAGCGAAATCATATAATATTTGTCTTTTTCTGTCTGATTTATTTCACTAAAAATAATACTCTCTAGGTTCATCCATGTTGTCACAAGTGGCAAGATCTCATTCTTTTTTATGGCTGAGTAATATTTCATTACATATATATCACATCTTCTTTATCCACTGATCTATTGATGGATGCTTAGGTTGCTTCCATATCTTGGCTATTGTAAATAATGCTGGAGTAAACATAGGGATGCATTTATCTTTTTGGATTAGTGTTTTTGTTTGTTGTGTATAAATGCCCAGTAGTGGAATTATTATTATTATTATTTTAATATTTAAGTATTTATTTTAGAGAGAGAGAGAGAGAGAGAAGAGTGGGTAGAGGGGAAGAGGGAGAGAACCTTCAAGCTGACTCCTTGCTGAGCGTGGAGCCTGATGTGGGCCTGGATCCCACCACTCATGAGCTCATGACCTGAGCCATAACCAAGAGTCAAACCATTAACCAACTGAGAGACACCCAGGCACCACCAGTAATGGAATTATTGATAGTATGGCATTTCTATTTTTAGTATTTTGAGGAACCTCCATATTGTTTTCACAGTGGCTGTACTAGTTTGCATTCCCATCAACAGTGCATGAGGGTTCTTTTTTCTCTACACTCTCACCAACACTTGTTATTTCTTATCTTTTTGATTCCAGCCATTCTGACATATGTGAAGTTAATATCTCATTGTAGTTTTGAATTGTATATCCCTGATGATGAGTGATGTTGAGCATCTTTACATGTGTCTGTTGGCCATCTGGATGTCTTCTTTGGAGAAATGTCTATTCAGGACTTCCACCCATTTTTAAATCAGATTATTTGGGTATATATATATATATTTTGGTGTTGACTTGTGTAAGTTTTATATATATATATATAAAACATATATATAATATATATACACACATATATGTGTATATATACACATATATATGAGATATTATATATATATATATACACACACATGTATATGAGATATTAACTCCTTATTGGATATATCACAAATATCTTCTTTCATTTTAGTAGATTGCCTCTTTGTATTTTTTGATAGTTTCTTTTGCTGTGCAAAAAACTATTTTGATGTAATCCTAATATTTTATTTTGCTTTTGTTTCCCTTGCCTAAGGGGACATATCTAGAAAAATATTTCTAAGGCTGATATCAAAAAGATTATTGCCAGGTTGGCTACTCTTGGAAGATTTTTAGGAAAACTTAAGGAGGGGAAATATATGCCAGTAAAGACAATATTTCATGAAACAAATAAGCAAAGGCATTCATAGAAGGACACAGGACTGTGGTTGTCACACAGTAACTTGTAAGGAACAAACTTTCCCATAAATGAGGCACATCTATACTGGAAATTTTAACTTCTGCACTGAAACACTGCAATCTGAGTGGCTTGAATGGACCTTGTAAAAGGACGATTGTTTCATTTGCAGAATAAATTGAACCCTAGGAGACTGAATCTAGATTACTTTGTGAGAGAGAAAGAAAGAGGGGAAGAGAAGAAGGGAGAAGGAGATGGTGAATTTGTGAGTTTTAAAGTAAAAACCAGAACTTACTGTGACCTCAGAGCTATAGCAGAGCACATGGTTTTCTCTTGAAGGCTCTGGAGATGTAAACTGCAAAGCAATTACTAAAAATATCATTTGGAAAAAAAAAATCATTTGGCCAATCTTCCCCATAACAATTCATGTGGGTGCCTTTTGACTGGACATGCCCCTTCCCCCCACAAATTTAGTAAAATTAACATGCACCAGCCCCCAACTTTGTTTATTCTAGCTGAAGGTATAACAACAACTTGGATGACATCCTTAGATTGGGTATAGACAGAGCAGAAAACCTGGGCACAGGATGGGTGGATTTGCAGGTTTGATTGTGGGACAAAATCCAGAGGCTACTGGATAGTATAGAAAGTACAGAAAATTAGCCTCATTTTGCTTTTTTTTGTTAAGTGGGTAATGAAAAGGGGCTAAAATAAATGATGCAGTGACAATCTGGGGAATAAAGAATGCCAGGCAGTTGTAGTCCCTGCCGGAGCAGACAAAGGCATTTGGGTTTGCTATTGAGTTACAGGAAAAATTTGTCTTGGTCTGTGAATCAGGCAAAATCTATTCACTAAGCTGGAGGTTGTAGTGTAGCTTCTCATCAAGTGATATAAGATCTTAGTATGCCTGCCATTTCTACAATAGGGCATGTGTTTGGTTTTTTGAGGTGGCTTGTGTCATTACTCAAGTTCTTTGTAATATTAGGACATGGGTTTCCTTTTCTTTTTTTTGAAATAACACATAACATTAAATTTACCATTTTAATCATTCTTTTTTTTCTCTAATCATTCTTAAGGGTCAGTTCATTAGTGTTATATTAAGTTCACATTGTGTGCAGTGATCTCTAAAACTTCTTTATCTGGTGAACCTGAAACTCTATATCCATTAAACATTAATTCCTTTCTTCCTTCAGCCCTTGACAACTATGTTTTTCTTTCTTTCCCTAAACTACATCACTGAGGTATGATTGACATAAAAAAGGTATACATGTTCATGTATACAACTGGATGAGTTTGGAAGTAAGTACAGACTCAAAACTATCACCACATTCAAGGCTATAAACATTCATCACTTCACCTTTAAAAGTTTCCTCTCACCCCCTTTATTTCTAAATTTATATCTATCTATTTATCTACCTATTTTTAATAGATTTTTTCTTCTGTGGTAAAATCACTTAGCATAAGATCTACCCTTTCAAATTTTTAAGTATATAATATAGTATTTTTGGCTCAAGGTTGTACTTTAGATCTCTAGAACTTACTCATCTGGCTTACCTGAAAGTTTGTATCTTCTCACTGGCATTTCCCCCATTTCCCCCTCCACTCAGATCCTGGTAACCACTATTCTACGTACTCTCTAGGTCTATGAGTTTGGCTATCGTACATTCCTCATGAAAGTGGGATTGGGAATTGTTTGTCATTATGTGTCTGGCTTATTTCGTGTAGCATAAATTCCTCTAGGCTGATACATCTTGTCACAAATGGTAGAATTTCCTTTTTCAAGTCTGAATAATATTCATTGTATATTTATACCATATTTCTTTTATCCAGTCATCTGTTGATGGACATTTGGGTTGCTTCCACCTCTTGGTTATTGTGAATAATGCTGTAGTGAACATGGGTGTGCAAATTATCTCTTCAGTATTCTTCTTTGAATTCTTTTGGAATATATACCAAAAGTAGTATTGCTTAATCATATGGTAATTCTATTTTTAATTTTTTTGAGGAACCACCATTCTGCTTCCCATAATGACTACACCATTTTACGTTCCCACCAACAGTGTATGAGGGCTCCAATTTCTCTTCCACCTCACTAACACTTGTTATTCTCTGTTCTTTTGATAGTGGCCATCCTAAGGGATGTAAAGTGTATCTCATTGTGGTTTTGATTTGCATTTCTCTTATGATTGTGATGCTGAGCATCTTTTCCTAGAGGATAGGTATTTATAAGAAAAATGTGGGATCCCTGGGTGGCGCAGCGGTTTGGTGCCCGCCTTTGGCCCAGGGCATGATCCTGGAGACCCGGGATCGAATCCCATATCAGGCTCCCGGTGCATGGACCCTGCTTCTCCCTCTGCCTGTGTCTCTGCCTCTCTCTCTCTCTCTGTGTGACTATCATAAATAAATAAAAATTAAAAAAAAAAGAAAAATGTCTTATGTGGAAAAAAATGAGGAAAAATCAGGGTAGCAAGGTTGATGGTAAATCTTATGCCCATAGAAACATATTCCCTTTCTTTTGAATAACTTTTTTTCTGACATTTTTTGGGCTATACTTGTACTTTTGACCCAGTCTCCCTACTAGAAGCTAAATTTTGAATTTGTCAATCATACATTGTTGTATGTTGGAAACAATGTATTGTTTGTATTGTTGGGATTGGAAAAGATTAGGGAGCTCTTCTAATGACAATATCTCCATTTTACAGTTAAAAAAAAAAACCCTGAGGATGAAAAAGTGAAACAAGAATTCAACTAAAAAGGAATATAAGGGGGAAAATCCTTAATATAAGGGGGAAAAGCCTTCTGATTATTGAAACTTAAATTTTAATTCATTCTAGTTATGAAATAGTCCTATAGGATCTGAAAATAGTAGGAAGACCCAGTTTCCCAAACTCTGTAGTTGAGCATATTTTGAATAATTGCCACAGTTTTCCTGAGTTTTCTGCAAGATGTTTTGTGCTATCATCTCCTCTTCTGTAGTCCTGATGCCAATCTTTCAGTGATGGGCTTTGGAGCTCAGGTTAGATTACTTGGTTTGTATAACTTAAAATTAAAACACATATTAACTTTTACTTATGTTTTGACAATGAGAGCCAGTTCACATGATGATAAAGGGAAGAGAAGTTAAGAGTACAGCAGCAGGTCAGTTCAACCATCATTCCTGATCTCCTCGTTTATAGGTAGGGCAGGTGGTGCTGTTCTGCACTTCCTGAGGTATATGAAATCTCAACAAATATGGACGGTATCCTCAAGGCCAGTGCAGACCCAACTATTCTTCGCAGAGTTTGCTATGTATATTAGGATTCTCCTGAGAAAGACCCATCAGGCTGAAAAGTCCCAAGATCTGTGGTCAATAATCAGAAGACCCAGAAGAGCTGATGAGAAGTTCCAGTCTAAGTCCAAAAACCTGAGACCAGATGGTATGAGTACCATGCAGAAAGACAGCAGGTTCAAACCCCAAGAGCTGATATCCAATTTGATTCTGAAGGCAGGAAACTAATGAACTAATGTCCTAGTTCAAAGATGTCAGGCAGGAGGAGGTCCCTATTACTTTTTGTTCTATTCCAGCCTTCAGTTGATTGGATAAGGCCCCTATCTAAAAAGGGAGGGTCAATCCGCTTTATTTAATCTCTAACATCTCCAGATGTTAATCTCATCTGGAAACACTTGTACAGACACCAATAATAATGTTTGGCTAAATATCTAGGCACTCTGTGGCCCAGTCAAGTTGACACATAAAATTAACCATCACACTGTGGTTACCTTTGAAGATTTCCAAGATGACTCTGGGCACACATAGCTAAATTTACCAGTTGTATGACTTTAGGTAAGGTATTTAACTTCACTGTGCCTCAATTTATTTATTGTAAGGGTGATAGCATTTTGATAGAGCAACCTGTATTTAGATTTTATGAGGACAGTAAAGTTGGCTCCAACATATGAGAGACAGTTTTATTCGATAGAACTAATAAAGTAATTTCAATAAGATAGAAGCAGCTTAACCAGTCAGTCCCAGATTAGCAGTTTTTTCCTCTTCTCTTTATCTAAATCATGTGATCCCTCCTTCCTTCTTTCTCACAAAAATCCTGTGCTTTTCCCACAGGAGCAGAATAATTTTCTGACTACTCCATCTGGAATTTGCGCTCCCCAAATTGCAATTCTGAGTCTCCAAATAAAGGTCTTTGTTCTTTTTCAGTTTACCCTCCTTTTCTCAGTTGATGGTAAGTTTGATGTTTATCCCACAAACAGTCACACATTGTTCCTGGCACTGGGGGTCTCCAAGGAGCTGGTAGTAAGTGGAGACTTGGTTCTGATCCTGCTTTGATATATCTGTGACTTTATTTACTTATTTATTATTATTTTTTAAAAGGTTCATCCATTTATTTGAGTGTGTGCAAGAAGGCATGCATACTGGGGGAGGGGTAGGAGGAGAGGGAGAGAGAGAATCTCAAGCATACTCCTTGGTGAGCTCAGAGCTCAAGGAAGCGCTTGATCCCAGGACCCTGAGACTGTGACCTGAGTTGAAATAAAGAGTCGTGTTCATAACTGACTGAGCCACCCAGATATGCCTACAACTTTAAACAGCTTCCCTCCATCTGTGTTTTCTTGGTCTGCGAAAGAAGTGGTTGGAATAAATGATCTCCAAATCCCTTCCAGTGCTGGTTCTTAGATATGAAGCACATACTACATTTGTTACTGCTAAAATCTCAACTCCCACTGATGTTCCAGGTGAGAAAAGAACAATGAGCAAAACATGCATTGTGATTCTTTACTTGGCTCTCAAATCCAGCCTGAGGCAGAGGAGAAAAAGAATAGAATGGAGTTTCTCCCCTGTCTTAACTCCCAACCAACCACAACCCTGCCTGACACAAAATGGCCATCCTCAACTTAGGATCCTTTGAAAAGACCTGAAAAATGTATGTGATCTGGGAAATCAGCAGAAGAGAGACTTCTCAATAGGTTTAAACATGCAAGAGTTCCATAAGGAGGACTTGAACAGTTTATTAGGGTGAGAGATGTCTTTATATAAAGCCATGAAATACAGGTGGCCTTAATTGCGGTTGTGTTTGGAAGTTGAAAAGGAATCTTTGGTGGTAGGTAGGACTGGGATAAATAATTTACTTAACCAATTAAAGGCTCTTGTTTGGAGCCTTGTTTCTCTTCATCAAATGACCTTTTGGAGTTGACAATATTCCAAGTTCCAGGCAAATTATGTTACATAAGAATGCAACTCACTGACCATCTGTCTTTGTAAGATTAAAATCATCTTACAGTTATGGAAAAGCTATCTCACTCCAATCATTATTTATACATTTTTTTTCAGAATCAATTCAATGTAACAAATATCTATGGAGTGCCAATTGTGAGCTCAGTTCTGTGAAGTCATTAAGAGGAATGAGAATCTCAGTTGCTAGGAGTGCTGGCTATAAAGGAAGTATGACAGGCATATTGATGTTGCCATTTGTGAAAAACCTGATGATTTTTACCTGGCACTGAGATTCGCTTTATGTGAGATAGGGTGGACAGACAGGCTCTGAGTATTGGGAAGCATAAGAAGAGTTTCTGGGCTCTGAGAGCTTTGTTCTCAGGAGTCCTGTCTTTTTTCATAATAAACTTCTAAGGCTTGTAATGCCCAGACTCCTTCCAGGCAGCATTCTCTCTAATTATAGCTCCCCTGAGTCATTGGAGGTTTCAGAACCAGAGAGTCGAGAGAGAGATAGACTATAAAAACAAGCTTCTATCACTGGGGGTATAGCTCAGGGGTAGAGCATTTGACTGCAGATCAAGAGGTCCCTGGTTCAAATCCAGGTGCCCCCTGTACACTCCAGTTTTTGCTTCCGAATAATATAGATGGACTTTGGCTTAATTATTTTCTGTAGCTCAAGGCTGAATAATAACTAATGTCCCTTGTGTATATGCCAGGCACTAGTCTAAATTCTTTACATCAATTAACTCCTCCATTTCTCTCCTAAATTTCACAAGAAACATACCATACCACCAGAATCTTCATTTTACACGAGGAGACAGACTTGGAGATGTTCGGTAATCGGCTAATGTTCAAAAGTCTACAAAGAAAAGGTCTAGAATTTGGAGTCAGAGCACACAGCCTTGACGACTCCATGATGCTACTCATACTGTTCTAGTGTTAAAAGTTTTGTGACAAAATTCCACTTAGTAATGCTCCCAAAGTACCAGGACTGTAGGGTCAATCCAGCAACTCAGTGAAAGTCTTCATTCACAGAACACTGCTAGGGGTGAGCATGAATGGGCCCGAAGTATAGGGAGCTGCACTCTTTTCCTGCTCTAAAGCTTGAGGAATCTCTATTACCTTGCCACCCCCAATTCATTTTCTGCAGCCTCGTACTCCCAGCATGGGTGCCTTCACTCAGGACCCCGGTGTGGGCCAGACGTCAGACCTTGGTCTGCGTCTAACCCCTGCCCACAGCCCAGACAATGCTGCGTCTTTAGATGAGCCTGAACAACACACAGAGCACCTACTATGAGCCAGAACTGTGCCAAGTGTGAACCCAAAGGTGACTAGGCCTCCGTGTGCTCTCAACCAGGAAGTTGGCCTGCAAAGTACAAAATCAGAGTGATGTGAACTGCCCGGAGCTGTGCCAGCACCAAGCATGCAGAGGAGGCAGTGATTCCTTCCGTTTAGAAGGTTAAGGGAGGCTTCCTTGAGTTGCTGATGGCAAATTACAGTTGCAAAGATGAATAATATCTCACAGGACAGAGGGTGGAGTGGAAGAAGGGATATGGGGGTGGTGGTGGAGTTCCAGGCAGACAAGGCTGCCTGGGCAGAGGCTAGGGCCAGACGGATGCAAGTGGAGGCAGCTAGAGCACAAAATAAGATGTGGGAGTGTCAGAAGATGATGTTGAAGAGGCAGATAGGGATCCAAATGAAAAGAACTCTGCATATCGTGCTAAAAGACTTGCCGTTTTTGGGAAGGCATTTATAGGGGTGTGACCTAGATAGACCCCATTTTAAAACAGGCAGCTCTGGGAGCAACAGGGGGATGGCTGCCAGTGCTGGAGGCTGGGAGGCCATTTAAGGGGTGGTGGCACTGCCAGGGTAGGAGTGGGGTGGAGCTAAGTGACGTCAGAAGTAAAATCAGCAATGCCCAGTGATTAACTAGAACTGGAGAAGAGAAGGTGAGAGAAGCCCAGAATTGTGTTTTGACCAAATGACTGAGTACACAGTCCAACCAAGACAGAGAGGAGGCTGATCATATGGTTAGGGAGGCAGGCCTGCCCCTGAGTCCCGAGCCTACACTGGAATCCCTGCCTCAGCACCTCCTAGCTGTGTGACCACTCTGTGCTTCAGTCTTCCTACCTGAAAAATCAATATGTGGATAATAATACCTAACTTCACTGGCATTTTTTAATGATCCCCTGGGAAGTTATGGGTAAACCTTTACTACTGTGTCTGGCATGTAGCAAGTGGCCAGTATATATGACCTATTATTATTACAAAATGCAAAATGGGAAGAGGTGCAGGTTTGGGCAGAAGGTGACGAGTTTGTTTTGAGGAACACTACACTGTGTACGAAATCTGAGGTTCCTGTAAGGACTCAGGGGCGAGCGACTGGGAATGGGTGTCTGGGCACTCAGAGAGCTTGTGAGCTGAGGCTCTGGCTGCTGTTCACTCCTCAGCTTCATGGAGGCAACAGGCCTTGTTGCAATGGCAGAGATTTCCTTGCCCTTTCTTCTCGATCTCAGAGATACACATGATTAAAAATCCCCAGACTGGAACCGAAGGGAATAGGAATCAGAAGTGTTCAAAGGTGAATTGTGGACTTTGGAATACCTAGATGTTGTTGTTGTTTGACTGTAAAATAAGACAGTTCATCCTGGATGAGATCTTCTTTGAAAATCTGATGAAAGCATACACAATATATAATAAATGCACATACACCACCTTTGCCTCTAATTTCAGAGTTAGACACGAACCTCTGAAGTGTGTGGATACCCAGCTGAGGTTCCCTCCCTGTCCAATACTCGTTGGTGACCCATAATACTTAAAACATTCATCGATGTGGGGGTGGAGGAAAAAACATTCATAGATGTGCCCAGAGATTTCTGGGCAGTGGGTAGTGTATTTTAAAAAGTGGAAAACTATACTGAGAATAACACTGAGCTTTAAGGTGCTGGGAAGAGAATGAGCATATGTGCTCTGGGAAAAGCAGGAGCTGGTGCGGCTGGAAAGGAATTGAGGATGAATTTAAATCCAAGAAGAAGATCAGCTGTAAAAGGTATTTATGAAGTATGATGTAACTCATAAAAGTGAAATAGGTGTTTGTGTGAAGCTTACTGCCATCAGGGGGTATAGCTCAGTGGTAGAGCATTTGACTGCAGATCAAGAGGTCCCTGGTTCAAATCCAGGTGCCCCCTGGGTGATCTTTTGTTCTTCTTGGCAGCCTCACTAAAAGACTGGGTCTAGGGTGAGGTAACCAAGGTGCCTAGGGTCAAAATTTACGACTGTGCTCACTCTCATGCAAGTACCTTAGCTTGTTAATTCTCTCACAGTAGAGCTGTGTGCATATAAATTCACTCTTCTTCCAACATATACACACATAAACACAGTCATCCACCCAGAGACATATATACACACACCCCACACACCAGATGTCCCCCGACCACATACACACACCCAGACCCACACAGTATCACACAGACCCACCAACAGACAAAAACACATGCACTTCCTCACATGTACCTTTATTTTCCTTTCTGTATATTCAACCTTATTAACCAGACCCTTTCTATCTTGCTTTCCTCGAACTTTTAACCATTTAATAGTTTGATTTACAGAAGAGTTGTAAAGATAGTATAGAGAAGTCCCATATACTCAGCTTCCCCTAATGTTAACATCTTGCATAACCATGGCACATTTATCAAAACTTTGAAATAAATATCAGTGCAACACTATTGACACACCTTAGATCAGATGTCACCAATTTTTTCACGACTCTCTTTTTTATTCTGTTCCATCATTCAATCCAAGATACCATGTTGCCTTGAGTTATAATGGCTCCTTAGTTTCCTTCAATCTCTGACAGGTGCTCAGTCTTCCCTTGTGTTGCTGTTTTCTGTTTGTTTATATAATCTTAACACTTTGAAAAGTCCTGGCCAGATGTTTTATAGAATGCCCCTTACTTTGGGTTTGTCTGGTGTTTTCTCATGATTAGACTGAGGTTATGGATTTGGGGGAAAATATCACAAAGGTCATGTGCCCTTGTTGTCCTGTCTTATTAAGGGTAGAAGAGAAGCAGTGCAAATTTTAGGAGTCTCCTATGTTGTAAAATTTTAAAAGTACAATGTCAGAGGCTTGTCAGGATATGCCTTCTAAAGTGAAATAGCACACAGAATGAAGCACATCATTTGGTGAGTCTCTTTGGATTTTGGTGTCAGTGCAGTGGATGTGCTTCTCTGGTATTTCTACTAAATAACAATAACCCATAAGATTGTAAGGTGTTTTGTGGATCCTAGAACAAGAAAAGGGTCTGTATTTAGTCCAGGCCATAGGAAAAGCTGCTCCTCCACATGGGTATTATGGCTTAGTATTGGAAGTGTAATTGGCAACTCCAGCTTGATTAATTCACCTCTCCTTTGTTTTAGTAGTACATTGAATTTACCTCTTTTTTATGTTATTACATGGTAATAACATTTTTATAATTGTTTATATGTCTATGTATTAATCAGGCTAAGCTTGGCACTAGTGTGCTGACAACCCTGAAATCTCAAGAGCTTAACACAAGAAAGATTTATATCTTATCCATGCAAGATCCGAAGCAGGTCTGATGGTCCTTCACCCTCTTGTAGCTATGTCATCTAGGAAAATGTGGCCTCCAGAGTCATCATTCCAGGGTCAGCGAGAGCTGGGGGAGTCATATAAGTTCCCATCTGCCTTAGCTGGGTAGGGACACACCTCACTTCAGCTCAAAGTTCATTGGACAGAGTTAGTCAC
Organism: Vulpes vulpes; assembly: GCF_048418805.1. Classification (NCBI taxonomy): domain Eukaryota; kingdom Metazoa; phylum Chordata; class Mammalia; order Carnivora; family Canidae; genus Vulpes; species Vulpes vulpes. The sequence continues at coordinate 79,807,333 of NC_132790.1, read as the reverse complement.
ATGGCCCCCAGTTTATTGCAATGGAGGCTGGAAAAGGTAAGGAAACATCTGGATACTTAGGGAATACTAACTGTCACTGCCATGACTGATCTTACCTACCCTAGCAGGTAGCAATTCTTTTTGATTCTTCTTCTTATCACAGTGACTGGTAAGTACCTTGTCCATTGAAAGGGCTCAGAAGGTATTGGATGAATAACGGCTGTTGGCTAATTGAGTGAATGAATAAATGAAGCAAGATATATAAACAAAGTATATTCTTAAATTATTTGGAGACTGATTTTATCGTAAGGCAAGAAGTATACCTCTCACATTTAAAAAAATGACTTACAGTTGCTTTCTAAACAATCTCTTAAAAGATTCAAATTTTTGTTGAAGAAGACAACTTTGTCTTCTTTTTGTGACGTTTGTCTGTGTCCATAAGTAAGACATAGAATACAAATTTTTTGTTGCTTTGTTTTACTTTGAAAAATAGATGGTTACTACTCTGCCTCCCTTTCTAACACTGTCCACATCCTGACCTTTACCCATTAAAAAGTCAAAATGCTTAAAAGTTTCAGCATATATTAAAGATTATAGGAGGGAATAAAGCTTGGTTGGATCTTTACCCCCATCTCTTGTTGACAGTTGTCTGTTAGATGCGATTGTGTTTGTACATGAGCATGTATGTTTTACGTATGTACACACAAACATAACAAAAACGTGTCAGCCATATCTTAGGCAACATGTCAGATCTTCTTGTCCCTCACAGTTTATGAGGCCCTTGGCCAGCTTTTCTCCCTGGGCTGCCACTGCAGTAGCTAAGTACGTAGGGCTCTAGCAAACGTCACTCAGGTTCACCCTGCAATCCCTCTCCTGCCCATACTGGATGCCACTCGCTTCCTACTCTTGGCTTCCCTCTTGCCATGAGACCTACTTGGCACCCCCACATGCAGAGTCTGGAAGTGTTCAGGAGTTACTGCATCATGGGGAAACCTTTCACCAACAAGATACAGAAGCTGAGGGCTAAGTCTTTTCCTCCCTTCCTTAAGACAGACTGTCCTGCGATGTAGTAGTTCATCCACCCTCTGGAGAGGCAGCTTTGTGAGATCAATCAATCAAGCACACTTGTCAGCAAAGGATGGCCAGCTTGGACATGCACATTTTCACTGATTAAAACTTTCTCTGCCTTATTCCCTTTTACCTCACTCCTCCCTAGGGTCACACTTTGTGAAAAACTAATAATACCTAAGCTTTGACCTCGAACTCTAGGCTCTGGGGTATCCAGACATCACAGACAGAATCCTCAGACAGTTCTCCTTCAGCCTTTACCACCACACGATAGAAATGAATTGCATCCAAGCTCTCATTAAATTGGGTATCATCTTTGCCTGTTTCCAACTGCCAGGATCTGCATCTCTTCCCTTGAGTTTTTTCATTTTATTTTGTTTCTTTATTTATTTTTTGTTTTGGCAGCCAGAGCCTATTCTACATCTGTGGCAAGCTGGAAATGCCAGAGTATTAATGGTCCCTGGGAGCAGCCTTTAAATAACTCCTGACAGAGATTATTGTTTAAGAAACTCAGGGTGTTGGGACGCCTGGGTGGCTCTGCGGTTGAGCATCTGCCTTTGGCTCAGGTCATGATTCCTGGGTCCTGGGATTGAATCCTGCATCAGGCTCCCCTCAGGGAGCCTGCTTCTCCCTCTGCCTGTGTCTCTGCCTCTCTTTCTCTCTCTGTTTCTGTCATGAATAAAAAAAAAAAAAAAAAAAAAAAATCTCAGGGTGCCTGAGTGGTTCAGTTGGTCAAGCATCTGCTTTGGGTCAGGTCATGATCTCAGGGTCCTGGGATCAAGCCTCCGCCCCCCCCCCCCCCATTGGACTCTACTCAGCGGGGAATCTACTTATCTCTTCCTCTCCCTTTGCCCCTCCCTCCACTCATGCCCTCTCTTTTAAATAAATAAATAAATAAATAAATAAATAAATAAATAAATAAATAACTCACTCATATTCCTTACCTCTCTCGCGGGATAACTAGGCCATAATGTCATCTACTTTGGCTCCAGAGTTCCCAGTAGTTAGTGGGGTTGCCCACGAGGTTAACTTGCATGGCAGAGACCAAAGTGACCTTCACTGGCTGCTTCCCTTTTCCTCTCTCACTTCCCCTCTCCTCTATCAATGTATCCTGTGGTCATCTCCCAAACAAACTCTTTGAATTTGAATTCTTAACTCATAGAGTCTGCTGCTATGGGAACCCAAACCAAGGCATCAGCCTAAGCATGATTTAAAAAATTGTTCTAAATGGATTGTTTTCATTTAATAATATATTCTGTACACGATGTTCAATATTCCAAAGCTTATTTAAAATATGAGAGTTTAAATGCTGCGTGGTATTTGTCATATGGATTGTAGAAATAATAGGTTGGACATTTCAGTTTCCAACTTTTCCTATCCAACTGCAATAAACCTAGTGCCAAACAGAGCCAGATAGGCTTTGTCTCTGGGGGTTAGAGTAGCAAATAAATAAGCTACAGATCGGTCATTTGTGCACATGATAGGAAAGAAATAGCCAACCTAGAGATTTTCCCTGACTTCTTTTTGATGTTTTTTGAAGGTTGCCCTGTAGCAGGGGTTCTTAGAGAAATATCAAAAGCATCTTTTTTTTTTTATCAAAAGCATCTTGATTGCGTTCTGCTTTAAAAGGAAATGAATTGCTTCCAAGATTTCATTAAACAAGGTAGCATCTCGTGTCATTTCTCTTTGAAAAATAATGACAGCAAAAGCTCATTATGAGGTTCTTTGCTGCCTGATGGGTTTTGTTTTACTGGGGGGCACATTGGGCTTCCTGCTTCCTAAGGGACAGACCTCTCTCACTCTTAGTTAGAATGACTTCTAAAGTTTTATTTCAACCCCCTGAATGATTTGGGGCCTGTTAACGAAACACTGTCAGTTCTGGGTTTTCATTTGTACATTGGAAGTAATAAGAGTGTTCCCCTTACTAAGTGTGATGTCGGAATTGTATGCTGTCAATGAATCGATAGTGGCCTCTCAGTAAATGATAGCACTTACCTCACAGTGATTTCATTTTCAGCATGGAATGGAGTAGCACAGAGCAGAGGCTGGGGCTTAAGAAATAGGAGGGGGACATGCAGATATCTCATTAGATTCAGGGAACACGCATGGCTCTCCACTCAAAGGTGTCTCCTCCCCATGTTCCTCCTGCTGCGCCAGAGTGGGGCTCAAAGCCCTGCATAATTCCAGCCCTTCTGCATGGCACGGCCCTTGTCACAGTACACCAGGAGCGAGTTAGAGAGGCAGACTGTGGGGCTCCTCCTCAGACATTAGAATCTGAATCTCTGGAGGTGGGGTCTGGTAATTTCTGTTTAAGAAAGCTGCTTTTGGGGACGTCTGGGTGGCTCAGTGGTTGAGCGTCTGCCTTCGGCTCAGGGCAGGATCTTGGGGTCGTGGGATGGAGTCCCTATTGAGCTCCCTGCAGGGAGCCTGCTTCTCCCTCTGCCTATGTCTCCACCTCTCTCTGTGTCTCTCATGAATAAATAAATAAAATCTTAAAGAAGAAAGAAGAAAGAAAGAAAGAAAGAAAGAAAGAAAGAAAGAAAGAAAGAAAGAAAGCTACTCTTGCATGTTCACATTTGAAAATCACCAGTCTACTTTGAGCCTTTAACTTGGCTTGTCCAGCCCCTCCTCCCTTGGCCAGGCCCAGGGTTTCTGCCTAATTCAGATTCCTCCTCTTCAAGCCTTCACCCTGAAATGTTACTGTGTGTTCTGTCTCAATTATATACTCCTTTCTAGTTCTGATTTTCATCTCTTATCTTTTGTGTTATACTAAGACTTTAGATCTGCCATTGGGTGTGATTTCTCCCTCTCCCTTTGTCCATGTGTCTGGCAGCTCCAGACAACTCATCTTGGTGCAGCTTAGCTCTTGGGATCTCCGTCTACCTGGAGTCTGATGAGGAAGCTGATATTTCTACTAGGTTGGCCCCTGCAGAAGGATTGGCCCATTACTAGCCCAACTTTCAGGCTCAGTGCTGCCCCAAGCTCCCAGAGAGAGTAAAGTATGCTTTGAAGATTTAATCCCTGAAGTCATAAACCATCATTTCTGTCACATTTTATTTTTTAGAAACAAATCCCTAAGAGTAGATGACATTCAAGGGGAAGGGAATTAGACTCTACTTTCTGAAGGGCATATTTTAAAACCACAGAGTCAGTCTTTGGGGAAAGGTTCCTTCCACATACCACCCAATTTATTTATTTATTTATTTTTAGAGAGAGAAAGATCCCATAAGCAGGAATGGGGAGGGGTGGATAGGAGGCACAGAGAGGGAGAGGGGGAATCTTAAACATACTGGGTATGGAGTCCAACTCAGGGATCTATCTCATAACCTTGAGACCATGACCTAGGTAAAAATCAAGAGTCAGACGTTTAACTGACTAAACCACCCAGGTGCCCCCATACCACCCAATTCTTAAGAGGATCTGCTCTGCTAGCCATTCTGGCAGATTCTTGATGCTTACCTTTATTTTTGACCAGGTGTCCTAAACCAGCCACTAGACCGCCCTTTCTGTCTATTTCCAATATTCATTCCAGGTTGATATTGATGACTAAGGGGTCCTATCTGTTTATAGTGATGAGGTTCAGTCATTTATTGAGCACTTATGTGTGAATTGGTAACTGGTGCATTGGTTATGCCCTAATTGCCTGTGTCGAACTTGGTGAGTCACATGTCCTAACACAACCAACCAAAGCCTTTGTCACTAGGAGATTTATTTGAGTTAATAAGTTCCAACTTTTTGTATGTTAACCAGGCGCAGAGCTGCCACATAAATATATGCAGTAAGAACAGAATGCAAAACTGCTCAGCTGAGAGGGTGAGAAGTGGCTGAAATCTGGCCCACACTCCCCTAGCTGATTTAATTTGGACTCCATGTGCCTAGAGGAAAGGGAAACTTTTTCTAATGTGCACAGACATGCCATTGATCTGCTCAGCGTGAAGCCCTCAGGGCTAATTTTCACATCCGTGTGTGTGTGTGAGCTAGCAGTGGCCTTGGTTGGATGTCTTTTTGTTGCACACAACAGAAACCAACTCAAATTGGTTTTAGCAAAACAGGAATTTAATGAAAAAGAAATCTAGCTTTCATATTTGGCTTCAAACATGGCTGAATCCAAGTACCCAGGTCTGTAACCAGGAATCTGTTTCTTTCTTTTTCTTGGATCTGCCTTTCTCCATGTTAACATCATTTTCAGAAAGATTTTCTAAGTGGTGGCAAGTTGACTAGATTTGCCTCCTTCTCTCTTAGCCACCCAGGACAAGAGGAAGTTTTCTAGTGTTTCCAGTCCAGTGGAAACAAGTGTAAGTGTCATTGGCGTGTTTTGAACTATTCATGTGGCGATGGCCATGTAATTCTCTGATTTGATTGTTTCTAGAGCTGGGGAGTTAGTTCTATCCCATTCAAACTACACTAAGGTTGAGAGTGGATGGTTATCTATTTTTTAAAAAATATTTTATTCATTTATTTGACCGTCGTGGTGGGAAGAGAGAGAGCACAAGCAGAGGGAAAGGCAGTGGAAGATGCAGGCTCCCTGCTGAGCAGGGAACTCAATGTGGGAGCTTGAGACCAGGACCCTGGAATCATGACCTGAGCCAAAGACAGAAGCTTAACCAAATAAGTTACCTGCACACCCCCAGCTTATCTATTTTTTAAAATTATGCTTTTACCAGAAAAAAAAGGTGGAAATAGATCTTGGATGGATTAAAAACAATACATAGCTACTCCATCTATTCACTGGATTCACACTTGGGTATGGCCAGTCAGCATAGAGTCAAATTACAGAAAGGACACTGAGAAAATGATAAAGAAAATGTGTAGATCTTACCCATAATCCTGTGGCAGCTACAGGTTACCTTCAGGTAACCTTTAGGTGCTTTTCTCAGGGAATTGAAAAGCTATTCATGTAGCTCAGTCTGGCCTCTCAGTATCAGCAATATAACCAAGAATCTCTTACATAGCCTCTGGATTTTATCTCATTCCATTTTGTTTTCCATTTAGCTCCTGCTCAGGGCTCCTTGTGGTATACTGCAGCCTGGGTTTGAAGAATACTCATGGTTTGCTTTAGCTATGTCAGTCCTTGATGTCACTGGCTTTTCCTTTCTTGTTCTCATGCTATCTCGCTTCTCAGTCTTTTTCTGAGGAGTGAGAACTGATATCCATGGGCACAGACTCATCTGAAGGGACCCCAGAGAATTCTTCTCATTCACAGGAGGTAGGAGGACCCGCCTAAGAAAGGTCCTGGAGAGGGTGGTCTAGGAAATACTGCTTGGTTGTGCTACTGTCAGAATTCAGAGATTTGATCACATGGCAGGAAATAGTCACTTGAGGAATTTATCCTACTTTGGGCCATGTACTTTGGGGTGGCCCATTCTTGGCCAGGGTTCTAAGCCAATCCATCAGTTGCATTTCTTGGTCTACAGTAATTGGTTAGGACACAGAGTCACAACCCAAGGACAGCCAAAGCTTCTCAAAGGGAATGTTTCTGATTCTTTTGGGAAAGGGCTCCTTTTTGTTTGTTTACTTCTCGCAGGCCTGGAGCCTGAAACTATGCAAAAGGTGGAGCTTTTTTGCCAGAAAAAACCATAAAGAATAATCAGCTCTGAGCACAGAGCCGCCAGTACAGTGGAGGTGAAAGCTAAGAGAAAAAGGCCAAGACCCAGTGATGTAGTTTTATCCCCTGGAGAAAGTCATGCCTGACATGCTAGATGACTCCTGGGTTTTTCAGTCTTGAGATCCAGAACATTCACTGCCTGTCTCATTTTCTGTCACCTGCAAATAAAAGATTCCTCAGGAATGCATCCTGACACCATGCTGCTCCAATGATTACAGAGGTCCACTAGGGTCTCCATGCTCCTTTTCATACCCAAAGCCTGGCTTCTCACATCCCCAACCCTAACTCCAGAATCCCAGTTAGCCCCTCCCCACCCTGCTGAGCCTGTTTCTCTCTTTGTAAATGTATGATAATAAGTCATGCCACCCACGACCTACAGGGGTTGAGGACTAATTAGAACACTTGTGAAATTTTTTGTTTTTACAAAATGTCAGCAAAAGAGCTCTCTGCATTATCTCTTACATTTGATTCTCTTGCCCTGTTTCTTGTTTAAAAAAACATCTGCAAAGTAAAATTTGTCTTTTATTTTAAATATGACCAATTATCTAGATTCACTTCCTAAGGTGTAAACAACTAGACTAAATATCCCTCTCTGTGGTAGGGGTGATTCAGGGCCAAACTGGCTCTCTCTTGTCTGTTCTCTCACTTTTCTTTCTGGGTATTCCTAAGCTCTTGACGTTTGAGTTTCTACTACTGGAAAGAAAAGCAGTTATTCAAAACATGCCAACACTAGTGAGATGTTAACTTGACTTTGTTTTGAATCTGGATTTATCTCCAGCTCATATCATTTTGAGGAAGTGTTCCATTGATTTGTGTGAGTAAAGTAGTTTTGCTATGGAAGAAATTAACCATATGATAAGGAAAGAAAAAAGCGTGGAGAATTTATTGAAAAGGAAGGGAGAAATAGAGGAAGGATGACCAGTAAAGAGAGGAAGGTGACATGGATGGAGATAGAAAATGTACTTGGATCAAACTTTGATGATGGTGTCAAATTTCGGTTAGATTATAAAATACTGATAGGGTTGTCAGATTTAGCAAATAAAAGTACGAAACACCCAGTTGAACTTGAATTTTAGATAAATAATAAATAATTTGTGGTATAAATATGTCTCGTTTAAAGATTGCGTGGTAATCTTTCAATGTAAGAATATGGGGTTTTTTCTTTTCTAAAGTCAATGAGTTTTCTTGCTAGCGTTCTGGAACCTGAGTGAGACTGACTTCAGCTCATATAGAGGTCAAAACCATGGAGTAGGGGTACCTGGGTGGCTCAATGGTTGAACATCTGCCTTTGGCTCGGGTCATTATCCTCGGGTTCTAGGATTGAGTCCCACATCAGGCTCCCTGCAGGGAGCTTGCTTCTCCCTCTGCCTATGTTTCTGCCTTTCTCTCTGTGTCTTTCATGAGTAACTAAATAAAATCTTTTTAAAAAATTAAAAAAAAAAACCCCATGGAGTAGTTGTCCTATAAGTTCTTGAAACTTCTAGCCTCTTTCCTGTTTTAGCAGATGCCTTTAGCAGGCTGAAATATTCACAATATACTTTCTATTTGAGCACTGTGAATATATTTCCTTTTTTTTTTAAAAAAAAAAACCCATACTTTTTATTGTGGGAAAATTTCAAATACACTCAAAAGTGGAGAGAATTACAGTGAAGTGTTGTCAGCATTTTGCCAATCTTGGCCTGCTTCACCCTTTATTTTGCAGTTGTACTTTAAAGAAAATCCTAAACGTCACCTCACCCTTAGATACGATGTTTATTTTTAAATTTTATGTACCTTCTCCTGTCCTTAAGTATATATCTGATCTGTTTATAATATTGCTAAGGTTTCTCTTTTGACCTTTGTTTTCCTTCATATAAAATAGTTAATATAAAATAATGGCTCTCTTCCTTCATAAGATGATATTGCTTTGTTTTCCTACTCAAAGCATCCATATAGCTCAAGACTTTGCCTCACTCTGGTGGCCTGTTCAGTCCTCAGAGGTCTGGCCAACATTGCACAGACGGGTCTGTGGACCATGGTGGGTGGGAGAAGGGGTGGGGGTGAGGGTTATCACTTTTTAACTTTCTCTCAAACTTCCTTCCTAGCTTTATGCATCATGCAAGTCTATACTTTTTAGGGTAACTATTGGATTTAATATTTAAATACTCCCAGAGTAGGTTTGAAGATGCTGAGAGCAGCATGATGGAGGGTTGTGGCTCTTACAGTTCAATGCACACAGGGTACCCTGGAGGGCTGGTTAAAACACAGACCTCAAGCCCACCCCTAGCCTGGGTCAGTAGGTCTGGAGTGGGGTCTAGTGGTCTGAGAAGCACAACCTTAGAACCCCTGGGATAGTAAAGACTTTCTGGTTATGCAACTCTGAAGAAGAATCCTTGATCTGAGACCGTGGGCAGGTTACTTAACCTCTCAGAATTAGCCTCCTCATCTGTGATCAACAGATGGTCATTCCTTCTCCTTTTCCAGTGATGACTTGCTGCTTTTAAAAGTGTCAACGGAGAAGATGAGGCAAAACCGAAAAGGAACAAAGGCCTTTATTTGGGGTCTCAGAATTGCAATTTGGGGAGCACAGATTGCGGGGTAACCAGAAATGTGTCCTGCTGGGCAGCTCGGGTGGCTCAGCGGTTTAGCACCGCCTTCAGCCCAGGGCCTGATCCTGGAGACCCGGGATGGAGTCCCATGTCGGGCTCCCTGCATGGAGCCTGCTTTTCCCTCTGCCTGACACACACACACACACACACACACACACACACACACACTCTCTCTCTCTCTCTCTCATGAATAAATAAAATCTTAAAAAAAAAAAAAAAAAAAAAAGAAATGTGTCCTGCTCATACGGGGGAAATCAAGGAGTTTTTATGAAAAGCAAGAAGGGGTAATTCCATAATTAGATAAAGAAGAGAAGAGATTAAAAAACCAAAAACAACCCAACCCTATTAATCTGGTGCTGACTGGTTGAGCTGCTTCTGATTATCTTATTGATTATTTTATTGGTGCTATCAAACAAAACTGTCCCTGGTATGTACTAGTTACCCATCCTGCCCTCATATGACCCAAACAAGCCAGTTGCTTTGTAGAAATTCTATGAGCAACTACTTACAAACCAATTGCCACTTCTGGCCCAATTCAAGAATTCATTGGCCGGAAAGGAAAGCACAGCTTCCAATGGAAACTCTTATGTCCAAAAATGTTAGACAATGACACAAAAGCAAGAGCTCACCCTTCCTTTGTTCTGTTTTGCCAGTGGCTAACTGGAAGTGGTTTTTCTTACATTTATTTCTTGGAATCCAATTGCATGTGTAGTGTGGAGTTTTGGGTCAAAACAAAAGTGATGTTGAATTCATGGGGATGTGCTCTGGCTCCTGAAGCAGGGAATGAGGAGAAGATAGCTATAGATTGTTTATTCATCCAATATGTATTGAGCACCTACTGTGTGCCAGGCACTGTTCCAGCTGCTAGAGATACAGTTAGACAGAATCATCGTCCTTAGGGAATTTATATTCTAGTAGGATGGGAAAGAAGGGAACCTTCCTGGTGGGGCCCTGACGAAATAGGAAGAGTACAGTGAGAAGCCAGTTAAATAATAATTTGTATTATTTCCTCACAGTTCTGGAGGCTAGAAGTAGAAAGTCAGCCTCACTGGGCTGAAGACGCAATGCTGGCAGGACTGCGCTTTCTGGAAGCTCTAGGGGAAAAGCTGTCACTTATCTTTTCTGGCTTCTAGAGCTGCATTTCTGGGCTCATGGTTCCTTCCTTTATCTTCAAATCTCTCTTCCATCCCCTCACCTCACCTCCTATTGCATCAGTAACCCAAGATACTGTGGGGGCAGTGAAGAGTGTAGAGGCACAGCACAAGATGACTCGGGAAGGATAGGAACAATGTCTGGGAACTGTGATGACAGTGGCTGCAGGGCCTCCACAAAGCCATGTGGTCATGCAGCAATGACAACCAATGTGGATTGGAAGGTCTCCATTTTCACAAGAGCCCCTGTGATTCCACTGCATGCACGTATCTATTAGAGAATCCCTGCCACCAAGCATTGGAAGTGCCCTGAAACAATCTTTTCAGCCACTGTGGAAGCTGGTGGAGATATCTTTCTTTTTAGTGTTTGATTTAACAATATTAGGGAGCCCAGTTATTCTGATATGTCTTCATTTGAGTAAATAAATAACAACAATTGAAAAAAAACCCTCCTCAAGTTCATGTCTCCAGGCCTAAGGAAGGACATCACAGTGCCCTCTAAATAGCAGTTACTTGTCTCCTGAGCACTAAAATATTTGCTGACTCGGTTATTCATCATCTCTGTGTGCTGCAGGGTCCAGGTGATAAATTATGGAAGAGAGTTATTAAATTACAACAGTCTCTCTTACATCAGATGCTGGTGTTAGGCATATTTTCGGCACTGCAATCATCACACAGCAAGTAGAGAATCGTGATTATTGTGCTTATAAAAGATGCCTATTCACAGAAGTTTGTTTTTACCCTAGGTCCTTGTTAGGCTGGTATTCTATTTCTAAGCCTTAGAGTGTGTGGTTTGGCTGAATTAAGGAATAGAATAAATAGAAATAGAATCGGGCTAGTAGACCAGAGTTTCTCATGGGCCATTTGCATTAGAATTGCTTGGCGCTCGTTAAAAATATAGATCTTTGGGCTCCAACTGGAAAATTAGAGTGAAGGGTGAGATCCAGAAATTTTAATTTTAAGCTGGCTTACCTGGTAATTCTTACATAAATGAATCTTTGAGAATTACCATAGTATACATCAGACCTAATTCTGTTATGTGGATGACAAATCAGAAAAAGAGAGCAGTATAATGACTTGCCTAAAATTTCAGTGCCCTACATATAGTAACATTTTTTGACTTTCTTTTATATGATATATATATAAGATATATATATCTTGTATAGATGGTTGGCTTTTGCAGAGAGATTTTTGGATCTACCAAAATCTTTTTATTTTGCTTTGTTTTGTTTTGGATCTATCAGCATCTAATAAAGGCACTAGCTGATGGTGTGGTTATATATAAGATAGGCAAGTAAGTGCAAAAGAAACGGTAGTGCAAGGTAAAAATTCTCGCATATGATAGATACTAAGCAACCATTCGTTGCCAGGCACGCCAGATCCATAGGATTTTACTAGAATTTAAAGAGTTAAGGCAAGTAGCGGAGTTTCCGGAGCAAGCTGACATAATGCCCCAAGTTGCCAGGAGGGGGCAGCAGAGAGCTGCCGAATGGCCCATAGAGGCCCGCTGAATCAAGGTTATCAATTAGGAAGATGTTAGAACAGCAGCCAAAAACTGGCTATCCCAGGAGTGTCTGCTAGGGACACATCTAACCTGGACAGTCTGAAGCCTGGCCCTAAAAGAAGAGATCTGGGTCTGAAGCAGAGGCAATTACCTCTTAATGAAAAAAGGCAATGCCTAGGCTAGTGGGTAGAAGAAGAGAGCTGGAGTCAGGAAGGCAAGCTGAGTGACTCAGGAGCAGGGGTGAATGGTGGGCATGTCACAGTGGGGTGGTGGACTTATCAGGAAGTTAGGGGCTGTCAGCGAGCACCAGCTTCTTCTGAGGCAGTTACCCTGATTTACAGCATTTTAGGGGCCACTGCCCTGGTAAGATCAGGAAACAATGGGGCTCCTGATGAAGAACATTTTGTAACCAGATTATTAAAAAGCCTGCAATCCAATCCTTTCTTTGACAAGCCCCTTGGTAGTGCAATCTTCAAATTCTTTTTGTAAAATGCCCTAGTATTTAAAAACAAAAACAAAAACAAAAACAAACTTCAGGAAAACAAGACAGTGTGTGATTAAATACTGCAATTATGGTACAATCAATACTTGCTCAAGAAGCTTCACTGAAGGGGGAGATCAATGAAGGTTTGAGTGGCCAAGGAAGTTTTTTTTAAGGAAGTGAAATATGATCTGAGCCTTACTGGGGGTGTATGATTTAGAAAGGCAAAGGAGGACACTCAGTGAGTCAAGGGAGAAAATCTCTGTCTGTTTGCAGGCTTGGGAGGAGATTGTTGGCCTGTATCAAGAAGGCCTGGAGTGCTGGAGGTGGGGCTGGGGCATAGTCACCTGTTTGGCCTTTGTGAAACTTTGTTTGATGGTTTCCGACAATTTTGAAGGAAGAAAGTCCAGCTTCTTAAACAATAGGAGTGTATCATTCAATGTTTATTTGGGAAATGGACATTGATGCCGTGTGCATCTGACACAGGTAGCTCATAATGAGAGAATTTGTTAGAAGGGAGAAGCTGATTCCTTCTACTTAGGACACGATAATCCTTTTTTTTTTTTTAAGATTTTATTTATTTATTCATGAGAGACACAGAGAGAGAGAGAGGCGGAGACACAGGCAGAGAGAGAAGCAGGCTCCATGCAAGAAGCCTGATGTGGGACTTGATCCCGGAATCCCGGGATCACACCTGGAGCCAAAAGCAGACGCTCAACCACTGAGCCACCCAAGTGTCCCTAATCCTTTTTTTTTTTTAAGTGTTTATTCCAAATTTATGAGGAAACTTTCTCTCTCACACCACTTTTTATTTATTTACTTATTTATTTGAAAGAGAGAGAGAGAGAGAAAGAGAGAGCACAAGCCAGGGGAGGGGCAGAGAGGCAGACTCCCCACTGAGCGGGGAGCCTGAAGGGGACTTGATACCCAGGGATCTTGGACCATGGCCTGAGCCAAAGGCAGACTCTTTACTGACTGAACCAGCACCATAATCTTGACTCTGCAAATAGGTAGGATCTTCCCAGTGCATATCTGGATATATAAGATTATCCCCAAATTTTATGAAGATGATAAAAAGTTTTATTGAGAATTCCTGAAATCATATTCTGTACTGAGAACCAGGTACAGTTAACCATGTACTTACACAAAAAAAGAACCATCACACAAGAGATCCATCTTCCACCCACTAACAGGGCTGGTGATTAGCCCTTACAGTTGTGGCCCAGACAGTGATTATGATGTATTTGGGTAGACTTTGTATAGCTCGTCTCTCCTGGGATGTTAGCTTTGTGCTTTTTATTACTTATCACTGGTAGGTCTTTTTTAAAAAAAATTTATATATATATATATATATTTATTTTTTATTGGAGTTCAATTTGCCAACATATAGCATAACACCCAGTGCTCATCCCATCAAGTGCCCCCCTTAGTGACTGTCACCCAGTCACCCCCAACCCCCGCCCACCTCCCTTTCTACCACCCCTTGTTCATTTCCCAGAGTTAGGAGTCTCTCATGTTCTGTCTCCCTTTCTGATATTTCCCACTCATTTTTTTCTCCTTTCCCCTTTATTCCCTTTCACTATTTTTTATATTCCCCAAATGAATGAGACCATATAATGTTTGTCCTTCTCCAATTGACTTATTTCACTCAGCATAATACCCTCCAGTTCCATTCACGTTGAAGCAAATGGTGGGTATTTGTCATTTCTAATGACTGGTATGTCTTTTTGTCTTTGCTTATACACTAGTTAAAAACACCATCTCCTTTTCAGCAAATTTTTATAGAGTGCTTCATGTCCCTCCAATACACTCTGTAAAGTATTAGCTCTTATTTGGGTTTCTGACACAGCAGCTCTTGTTTCTCTGATGTAGTGTCTCTCAACTTTATTTGTGTATTTATTTAGTCATGCATTCATTCATCAACTCATTCATTTATTTTGGTGTCTGAGCAACTTGAAAGATAAAACGCTTCCCACCAGTAACAGTGGCTCCCCGTGACAGTGATTCTCATGGGAATGGAAATGGGGCTGAGGGTGAAGTAGGAAATGACATATCACCCATCACCAAGGGAAACATCACAGAGGTCCCAAGAAATAGTCTCTACCCTCTGCGGCTGTTTTAGCTAAGAGGTATTGCTATCACTTCAGGATCCAGGACAGTGTGTGTGTGTGTGTGTGTGTGTGTGTGTGTGTGTGTGTGTGTATGCAGGTATCTTGCAGTAATCAGTGTCATCTATCTGCTGTTGGTTTGGGAAAGTGTTCTTAAATCCTTTTGGTGAATCCCTTTGGTAGGTCCAGTCACTTCCAATTTGGGATCCAAGGGGAAGCATGTTCCTCATGGGCAGTACCAAGGCACTTTTCTTGGAGAACACCTCTACATTTCTTCATGGTGGCCTAAGTTTAGACAGAGCTCAGGGATAGTATTATTTAATCATTTAATGTCTGATATTGGATATGCATTCTTTCAAGAAAGCATTTCCCTTTAGGACATTCTTCAGGGCGTCAGGGCATCCATAAACAATTATATGAGGAAAAGAAAAGAGCTAAAGTTAAGGTCAGCTGTTTGAAGCTTCACATAAGAAAGATAACTTAGATGAGAGGAAATTAACCATTGGAGGTATTTCATACCTCTAAATGGCTGAGAGTTATAGGAAGTAATTAACAAATCTGAAATCACAGTTGCACACTGTGTTAGTGAGTCGAGGCCATATTAAAATGGATAAGGGAAGGATTGCTTACATTTGTAGTTGGGACTATGTTACATGCAGAAAGTAGGTAGTTTATTTCCTAAATAACTAATCTGATCCACACTGCTGGATCCTAATATTTAGTCCAATGAAATAATTTTAGTCCAACTCAGTAATTTAAATAGTCTCTATAAGTTTATGCTTTTTTTTTTTTTTTTTTTTTTTGCAGAAACACTCTCTCCCTGTCCTCACCCATTGTGCCTCTTTAAAGTGGTGGTGGGTCCATTGGGTGTTGTGGTGATTGTGACCTCGGATGGTGGGTTGGGGGTTGGGGATGGAATTCATGGACTTCACTGTTTTCTGGAACTGCTCTGATCTCCATGGCAGAGGGGCTGACCTGGGCTGCTCCCTGGCTTGGAGAACTCTAAGGTCAACTAGCTCCCTCAGAGCGGTTGTTCAGCTAATGTCCGCTGCTAAACCCCAATGGTTTGGCCTCTCATCACACCGAGTTTCCCTGTTAACTTAGCCCTCACCCTGGCTCTTGTGTGCTGTGGATACCCCTGATGCCTGGTGGGGACTCCCTCTTCTGATTGTTTCTGTGAAATTCCCCAGGCTGATTTTCAGGGAGTTTTGGGTACCATTTATGGGACAAGAAGGCAGCTTTGGAGAGTTAAGCAAGACCTTTCCTCAGGGATGCTCACACCAGTGTATTTTCATTCTGATGCTGATACCACAGCATTCTGATACCACAGGCTGGACAGAGTCTTTTCCTTTTTGGAAATGCCCTCAATCCCTTCCTAATAAACCTTCTGTTCTTTGGGACTCTAGTCCAAATAAGGGAGACTAAAGTACATCTTACCTTCCTCTGCTTCCTTTCTTCCTTTCTCCATCCCTCGGGTTGGAAGGGAAAATTTTTGGCTTCCCATGTCCTCTCCACCTTATCTTCTTTCTGCCCTAGGGCATCAGGTCTCATAGTGAGCCATCAAATGTGCACGGAGTAACCTCCCTATGATGCATCCCCGCCCTCCATGTGGTCCGTGGACCAGGAGCATCAGCATCACGTGGGAGCTCAGGAAAATGCAGAATCCTAGGCCTTATTTGGACCAAATGGATCAGAAGTTGCATTTTTAACAAGATGCCCTGGTGATTTATGTGCACATTCAGGTTTGAGGAGCACAGTTGAAGAAACTGATCTTGCTCACTTAGGCTTAGCCCTTAGCAAGTTAATGGGAATTAAAGAGATTTAGGAAATTCTTTTTCTCTTGAAAAACCTTGCTCTTATAAGCCATTAAGTTACTGCAAAACTCTAAAGCTGAATATTGACTGTTTTTTCTTTTTGCACTCTTGTTATAATAATCATTAACCTTCTAAAGGGGGAATAGATGTTTCTGAGAGACTATGGGATGTCTGGTATGAGGAAATATAGAATGACTGAATCATATTAAAATATTATCCCTTACAGATTTTGGAAAAAGAGAAGAAAATAATGAGAGGTGAAATGAGTAAAACAGTTAAGACAGTTTAATTTGTTATACATAAATCTTTTTATAAGGACTCTGGTACTGTACAGTTTGTAAGTAGAAAGCAAATTTAACTGATTTGTGTCACTATATCCATACTTCCTAAAAGTGTGTTTTCCCAAAATGCCCTAAAAAGATGGGTTTTAGGAGTGTCTGAGTGGCTCAGTCAGGTAAGTGTCCAACTCTTGATCTCAGCTTGGGTCTTGATCTCAGAGTCATGAGTTTGAGCCCAGTGTTGGGCTTCACTCTGGGTTTGGAGCCTACTTAAAAATAAAGGTGGGTTTCATAATCAGTTCGCAAAATGCTATGAACTATATATCCTTTTTGGAGATTTATAACAAAGGTTGCTATTATAAAGGTGCTATGAAGTCCAGCTGGGAAATCCCTCTAACCTCATCTAACAGGGATTTCTACAACTCACTTGTCTGTGGAACGCTGTTTTATGTAATATCCATTAGCATTCCGTAAAACCTATGTTCTCTAGAACATGCTGTAGAATATTCTACTCTAGAGGCACCTGGGTGGCTCAGTCGTTTAAGTGTCTGCCTTTGGCTCAGGTCACCATCTCAGGGTCCTGGAATCAACTTTGTGTCTGGCCAGGCTCCTCGGCTCCCTGCTCATCAGGGAGTCTGCTTCTCCCTCTTCTCCCTCTCACTCTGCCCCCACCCTGTTTGTGCTCTCTCTCTCAAACAAATAAATAAAATATTTAAAAAATGAACGAATTTTCCAATCGTCTCATATTAACTATGCAATGATTACCACGTCTAAGTTGTGGTGTTCCCAAGTGCAATCTTGGTGGCTCATAACTGGTCAAAACTGACCCAGATTCTCTCCACTCACCATCAAGGTCAAGGGCCCTAGGATCCACAGGGCTCCCTCCAGGTGATACTTCTCATCCCCTGTGTCCTGGACCTGGCTGCTCTGCTGAGAAGTTGGTTTTTGTATCTAGGCCTGTTTTCTGCCAATTCAATTGACACCATGGATTGTTGGCTTGCTCTCAATTTGGTTTCACCTCAGATGCCACCTCTTAGATCTTGGAATTGAGTATGAAACAGATGATAAGGAAGCTGACATCTCCCTTTCACAACCCAGCTCAGCTCCCAGGCCAGGTTCCTGAGACACTTGCTGATGAAGAGGAGAGCTTCACAGTTAATGAAGTAAATCTACTCTAATGAGTCAGCATGGACCACCTGATTGCAGCTGCAGGAGCCAACACGTGACTTTGCAAACCCCAGAGGAGGACATATCATCTGTACAGGGTTTCTGGGTCATTTCTTGGCATGATATTGGAAAATTGTTCATGTGCTGTGTGAGGCTACTCTTGCAATTTCAGATTCTTTCTGGTAACATTGCATAGATAAAGTAGACACATGTTTAGAGAGGATGAGGTCTCAGAGATTCTCTCCTCTTTTCCTCTTATGGCAAAAAGAATCTGGTGTGCGCTGTGTTTGAAAACCAAGCCTCATGCTCTAGTTACACATATAATCAACTGTGCGTAGGTTAGCATGAAGTATAATTCCATGGAACTGATTTTGCTAGATATGAGAGTCCTAAAGTCAAAAAATGTTGGAAACTTGGTGGGGTCAGAGTGGGTTGGAAGGAATGCCAGAAAGCTAATGGACTGTCAGAAGGTAGTAAAATCACACACCTATGCACAAGACATGGCCTCACGATGGGCGGGATATACTTTCCTGCCGTTCGACTAGGGTTTGGCTATGTGTCTTGTTTTGGCCAATGGGATATTAGCAGACCTGACGTGAACAGAGGCTTGAAATATGCTTGTGCAAGAGCTTCCCCTGGGTGGCTGCTGATCCTTAGTCTGGGCCTCAGAATAAATATTCCAGAAGCTGACTTGAGCCCAGAAACCAAGCTTAGCCCATCCTCAGTTAAGCACCTCAGCAGAGGTGCTCAACTGAGCCCAGTCTACGTCAGCCCAATTATTATCAACTTGCACACTTGTAAGTGTCAGAGTAATTGCTTGTTGTAAGCTACGGAGTTTTGGGATTGTTTGTTATGCAGCACTATTGTGGCAATAGTTGTCTAAAATATTGGATTAAACAAAGTTAAATAGGTTTTTGCATTGCATTGTTTCTTAGAGACTTTAATCTTCTGTGTACATGAAAAATCCTTAAGAAGTTCATAGAATTAGTGGAAACTCTCATTAGACCTTTATTTTTCAGAATAATTTATGATATCAAGGCAGAAGGAGATGTAATCAGAGTTGGTTTTTATTTTTTATTTTTTATTTTTATTTTTCAGAGTTGGTTTTTAGGGGGAGGGTAATTAACCCTCCCCATTCCCCCTTGTGCTTAATGCAACATACACACTGAAGTTCACCCTGATAAGAAGGATTGCTAATATGATTGGTTACAACCACATGGTTAAGGAGTCATGGTATTAGGAGGAATAGTTTTGCATGTAGAGAAGGGAAAGGTGAAATTTTTGAGGTTGCTCCATTTATTATTTTTATGCACATAGCTGTTAATCTGTCTATAGCAAATACATATTCTTTGGGAAATGGGTACAAAAGATAGCTTAGGGCAGCCTGGGTAGCTCGGCGGTCTAGTGCCTGCCTTCAGCCCAAGGTGTGACCCTGGAGACCTGGGGTCGAGTCCCACATCGGGCTCCCTGCATGGAGCCTGCTTCTCCCTCTGCCTGTGTCTCTGCCTCTATCTCTCTTGTCTCTCATGAATAAACAAATAAAATCTTTAAAAAAATCTAATAAGAAAGAAATACATACTGTCTGAGGTTGGAAAGCTACCCACCTGTGAAGAATTAAGAACGGATCTATGAGGTGTGGCAATAAGGTAATCCAGCTAATTTCCACACCCACTAATTCACTGGGGCTGTTTCCTTCCCAAGTTTTTCTTGCACATCCTTTTCTTGTATGAGCGCTGAATGGAGCTGTACTCTCATGGTAGGAGCCTCCCACGTTGAGAAAGCCTCAGGTGGGCAGCTCTGGACTGTTCTGCTAGAGGTCTTAAGGAGAAGTGTTTTGTTTTCCTCCTGGGCATCCATGTCCTTTCCTTGCCTGCTCTTGCCATGAGAGTGATGAAACCCAAAGCTAAGGCAAAGACACCAAGGAGGCCATTTACTTCTACCCTTTGGGACAGGAATTGGAAAAACTCTTTCTGTTTTTCCAGAGCCAGACAGTAAATATTTTAGACTTTGCAGGCCACACCCTCTCTATTGCAACCACTCATCTCTGTGGTTGTAGTGTGAAGGCAGCCACAGATAGTATATCAATGAAGAAATGTGATTGGGTTCCAATAAAGCTTACCTACAAAAATAGGTGGCGGGGTGAATTTGGCCCATGGCCATACTTTGCTAACCTCTGCTTTGAGAAATGATTTCTTACGGCGAACACATCTCTGTGATTTCAGTCAATCAAACCCTATTGTCAGGAAAATACATTTTGCTGAGGCTTTCCCTCTGCACATCTTGCTCATGAACCTGTGGAATAAAGTATTAGGTTGGGTTTCATCCTGGGTTTCATCTTTCCCTCTTTCTTTTTTCATAGACAGGACAAAAACAGAACTTGTAATACTCTTGTGAAATAAGCTGTACCCATAATAATTTTGCCCCTCTTTTGTAGGTGCTTGACATTTATTTTTGAATTTTCCATAAAAGACATTTCAGGGGGAAAATCTAATAGCAAAATAAATTGTAGGAAATTAAATACTACAGTTCGGTTAATTGTAAAAAGGTAGGTTAAATTTGCAATAACCATCATGAGACGTGAGATGCTGGTGTATTGCTTGGGCTTTAGAGGGTAGTCAGCACATTTAGTGTAGGTGAGTAACTATGAATTCAACTTCCCAGTAATGAGAACCACACCATCTGCACAAAGCCTTCCTGCATTTCTGTGCATTTGAAGCTTTAATGACATTACCTCAAAACATGGCCCAGATTTCTTCCCTTTTATGAATCTCCTAAGTTTTGTGCCACCACCATTTCTCATAGGATAACTGCTGGTCCTGCATTTAAGCAAGCTGAAATGAGTTACACAAGAAAAATTTCCTGCTGTTCGAGATCCATTTAATTGCCAGCTTTGCTAGATCACCCATCAGTAACCCCAAAACTTTTCTAAAGAAACACAGCCACAGTCAAGAGGGGAGATTTGATGGTTGCCAGCATGTGGCTGCATTTTTCTGCCTTTGGATACCAGCGGATTCATTTTCAGGCTTGCCAAGGTCTGAAGCACCTCCATCCCTTCATTCCACAGGAAGCAGCTTCTCTAGACACAATGGGAGTACAAAGAACGCAAGCAGAGAATTCTGGCAGCTAATTTATAAATCTCTATCTTAAATTCTATCCTATTGGCTCTCCTGAACTCGATGAAATCTAATTAGACAATTCAGTCTGGTTTTCTCCCCAAACCTATGTGCCTTTGTGTCTTCTCATTTTGATGCCTAATGAGTGAGTGGGACTGGGTTCATGCTTATCTGCTGGTCTTCCTGAGATCTATGAAACTATTTCCAGGGTGGAAAAAAAATGACAGGCAATAGTCCCAATTAGCAGAATGTATGTAACTTTCTTCTAGAGAAACCCAAAGTAGTAGCCTGGGTTATGCTACATTTGCTTTGGATTAGTTCTTGCTTTCAGTACCTAAGCAGGGAGGCTTTCTGATAAGCACCCCCTGCCCCCCACCCCGCCCCAACCTCCACCCTGAAAAATCAAGATGTAGTCTGTTCCTTGTATTAAAGGCTTTGGAAGTGATCCAAATACCAACACAAAGCAAACTATATAATTGCTTCTTCTATTGCATTTTTGTTTTATCGCATGTTTACTACCTTGCGTGACCTAATGGGCCTATTGGAAGGGATATGTTTTAAACCACAGTATGTGCGTATCATATATTGTGCTTAATGAAGGTCAGATTTTGTTTGCCTTCATTTTGGCAACCAGTGTCTGTCCATTTCATTTTTATTACCAACTATTTGAAGGACCTCCTTTCCCCCGTTTGTTGTTAAAAGTCTACTTTCCAACTCCCCCAAACCCATGCAACCTAAGCCAGTCAAATCATTGCATTGCATTGGTGAACTTCCGGTCACCAACATGAGTTTTACCTGGGTTACAGGTTCATGGTTAAGCCAATGAGATATCTTTAGACTATCCCTGAGACGTATAGGATAGAAGCAGGTGTTCTTTCTACCAGGTTTGACTAAAAAACACTGTAGCTCTTTGTATAGTTTCAGCCATGTTGCTGTCATGTGAATGTGAAGTGTGGGTTCAACTTCTACAGGGCAGAGCCAAGAAATAAAGAGGAAGAGAGGATTTGGGTCCCTAATCAGTTCACATCTAATTTTCCACATGGATTTTTCAATGATATGAGTTAATAAAGTCTTTTCTTGCTTATGCCTCTTTGCGTTGTATTGTCTGTTACTTGTAAGCAAATGAGGTGTAAACATGCAGATCCAGATGACCACTGTTCTTGCTGAAAGGGACCTGAGGGATGATCCTCTTCAACATCTTTAGAGTGACTAAACCAGAGAGACGCGACACTGACTTGGTGCCAGTTACATAGTCTGCTGGTGGTGGAGGTATGTGCAGCATCTGGGTCTCTTTCCTTTCCTGATGTTAAATTAAGAATTATGTCTATCCTTAGGAGATGAGACACATTCCAGAAAGTTCCTTAGCCTTTTAAATTTATTCTCATTCAAATATACTAGGTCTGATGTCTGTTCTTACTTTTATCTTCTAAAATAAAATCACAAATGGCTTGCCAATTAAAAAACAAAAACAGAAATAAGAGTTATTGTAATAGGCATTTGATTTGTCAATCTGAGTTGAAGCTATAACATCTCCTATGGCTATGTGATGAGCCTGCCCTGGCCTCTGTTCCTTCAAAAGTGGGTACCTCCTACCCACTGGCATCAGATAACTTGACTTTGCTCCCACAATGACTTCTAATGGGCCCAGCTTCCCAGACTTGGGGACTGAGTCCCCATCCTTTCTCTGCTGGATTCAGCGTCTCTCTGCTCAGGTATCTTCCCTACTTTGGGCAGAGCCTCTGGCCCTCCGTGGAGTTGATGGTAACGTCTTATCTCCACTCACATTCCCCTGCCCCACCTCACTGAACTCTTCCTAGGATTCTACATATAGTTTGAACTCTGGCTCTCCTTATAAACCTGTATTGTTGGTCCTTTCTGCCTCATTAAAGGTTATCTGTGGTGTTTTCTTGCTCAGATGCCATTGGGACTCCTCTGATTATGCTCCTTGGGAATGCTGGAATATTTCTTTTTCTTTTTCACAAATAGAGCAATTACCCTATTTGCTACTCCCAGAAGACTTTAGCCAATGGTGATGTCCTGAGGGTCTAATTGAATTTACAGACTTATGTAAAAGTAACTATGAGCCAATTTTTAAAAACCTGTAGATATTATGTTACAAGTATCTAGTTTTAGACTATTTTTTAAAAAAAATTAGATGATCTTGCAACAATGTTTCCCTTTTTTCACATTTTACAACTGTTGGATGTGAGTGTCAGGTGCCCTCTGGAGAGAGTATGCCACAGTCCCCAGCATTCCCTTTTGTACTGCTTCCAGGTCTACCATGGTTTTAACTGCCTGTTCAATATTCCTCTTTGAGTTTGTAACCTCTTTCCAAGCTCAACCATTCTAACTCTGTTCTCATCTCAATAGTGTATATGAGTGTTTCTTATTCTCCAGGAAGATATAATTTGAAAGGTCAATGTGCAATTCAGATTGTGTATATATTGACTTAGTTATTCTTAGTTGGTTATTTACATATCATGTACATATGTGATAATATGTTTTGGATTATAACTTCCTTAACACAGTAGGAGCTAAGAAATGTCTCTTGAATCAATATTTGTGAAGTACCTACTAAGTGCAAGTAAAGCATCTTACAGAGTTTCTCAGCGAATGGTTCATAAGCCACCAATTTTAGAATCATGTGTGGTGCTTGGTATTTTAATATTAAGTATAGAGATTCCAAGGCCCCAGTCCAGATCTACTGTAATGTGTCATCTATTTGTGAGGCCCTGGACTCTGCATTTTATACAAGGCATAGTTTGAGACTCACTTGTGAGCAGCTGTCCTGAGTGGGCAGTGGTAGGAGCACCCATGTTAGCGATGGTGGCCTAACCAAAGTGATGAAAATACACTCCAGAAGGAAGAGCCCCTGGAAGTTCTGTTGGCCAGCCATGTGCACAACAGTCCCCACAGTATGGCAGGGGCCAGCCAGGCATTAGGTAGACCCATCAGTGTAGGGCAGGGTTAAAGGAGAGTGGGGATAGAAGAAGAGAGACGGTGCTGGTTTTCAGTTGGATTCTCTCTGCACTGGAGATTTGGATGCAGGAAGTTTATTGGGCTTTGCTCTCAGGATCAGCCCCTGGAGTAACAGGCAGTGAAGAAAATAAGACTGGAAAGAGAGAATTTGAACAACAAAAGGCCTCAGTCAATCCTACAGGGGAT
This sequence comes from Vulpes vulpes, assembly GCF_048418805.1. NCBI lineage: Eukaryota > Metazoa > Chordata > Mammalia > Carnivora > Canidae > Vulpes > Vulpes vulpes. The sequence goes on along the minus strand of NC_132790.1, from coordinate 79,783,312 downwards.
TCTACTGCTGGGATGGTCTTTCAGAGTTGCCCTGGATTGGACCAAGTAGATTGAGCCTTTATATTTTCCACCCCAATCTCTGTATGTGAGCTGCTCCCAAGAACGCAGAGTACACTTCAGGTAGGGAGGCTATCTTCACCCAAGAGCAGTACCCACAGCGGGACCCAGCTGAGAGCTTTCAGCTTCCATAAAAGTGTGAGTACTTTGGTCCTGGAGGGCAATGCAGGTGACACTCAACAGCATCTACTAGGTTTGGCAAACTGTGGCCCCAGGGACACATGCAACCTGCCATATATTTTAGTAAATAGGATTTTATTGGAACATGTTGATGGTCATTCATTTATATACTGTCTGTGGCTGCTTTTCTTCCACAATGGCAGAGCTCACTAGTTGTGCCTACAGTATTTACTATCTGGCCCTTGGAGGAAGAGTTTGCAGCAGATACCTGAGGTAGGAGTAGACCAACTCAAAGTGTCTTCTCCAGAATAAGGTCTTGTGACACTCCAAATTTTAGGGTAGTAGGAAGCAGGTGGAGGGAGTGGAGGGTGAGAGTAAGGGGGAATATTCTGGCTTAGGCAGGAGACCTCATTAAAAAAATTTGCCATGACATTTAGGACAAGGTAACTTTTGGAGGTCTCAAGGAGCTGACCTGCAGCCTGGCTTAGGGTTTTTTTTTCTCTTTCTTTTACATGATGGAGTTAAAGAAGAAGGTCCATGATTATTTTTACAAAGGTGATGTATTTCCTGGGAGGCTTATATTTTTAAATTCATTTGCTACAGGAAGAGAAGGTGGCCAACTCAGTCTTGTGTTTAAACAGGGTCTGGGATTTAAAAGGGTCTGGAATATACAGGAGCTCTGAGGCCCATGTTAGAGGGAAGGGGATAGCTCCAGAGGAGCCAGCACTCAAAGTCTCCATGGTTAGAGACAAACACATCTGAACGTCAGTTGTCCAAGATGTACGATTAGGACAAATCAGACTGCCCAAGCTTTAGTAAGAGTTTGCTCATTTCAATGTTCAGTGTTCGTATCATTCACTTAAAATAGGTAGTTTCTATAACAACGGTCCTAACTTAAATAGATGCATGCTCATCTCTTTGTTATGGAGGAAAACAAAGTTTCAAAGACTGTTCTGCTTTGCTAATCACTTTCAAGGCTGAAAAAGATGTTCTGACTCATAACTTCATAGGGGACTGAGCCCATCTCACTAAGTTGTCTCTGTGAGCTCTGAATTGCTATTTTGGGGCAGAACCCAGCCGCCTGTGGAGGGCAAAAACCCATTTGTCTCTATGCAGCAGTGAGGTTAGATACATTTGAAGTCTTGAGTCTGGGCCGAGACCATTTAAAATGCAAGACACTCAGAGTGTGGATGACACCCACGAGCCCTTCAGCAGGGCAGGAGAGAGGGGAAGTTCAGGATGAAAGGAAGCTTTTGAAGGGTGAGAGCAGTGTTTCTTAAGTCGTGACCAAAGACCATCTACACTTGGAGAGCTTGATTTAAAAAAAGACTCCTGAATCCCAACTTGATCTTTCCAAATCAGATTCTATGAGAGTGGAACCCCAGAATCTGGACTTTTTAAAAACAAAGTCTTCAGGTGATTCTGATACACGGAAGTTTGAGGAACATCTTAGTTTATCTTTTGCTCCCTTGCTCTCTGTCTACCACATCCAGGGGGAAATGTATGTACATGACTAGCAAGAATGTATTTGTTGGGTGGATAAAATTCCAGTGAGGGACTTCTATTTTGATGGGTTTGGCATTTAGGGATGTAGGGGTGATGCCATTAGGGTTTATGATTTTATGTGTGCAAGCTGCAGATCTGTCATTCATTCTTGCTAAATTCACTTAACAAACATATATTTGTTTATTTATTTATTTATTTATTTATTTATTTATTTATTTATTTATTTATGAGAGACACAGAGAGAGGCAGAGACATAGGCAGAGGGAGAAGGAGGCTCCCCGCAGGGAGGCCAACATGGGACTCAATCCCAGGACCCTGGGCTCACACTCAGAGCCAAAGGCAGCCGCTCAACCACTGAGCCACCCCAGGTGTCCTAGTTAACAAATATTTGATTGATTGACTACCTGCTATGTTGCAGACATTGTGCTAGGCTCCGTGAGTACCAGCAGGTATAAAAAGAATGCCTACCTTCAAGGAGTTCACAGTCTGGCAATTGCTGCCATTTCACAGATGACAGTCTATGGTTCAAAGATATCAGGTAGCTTGCTGAGGTGGGCAGCTGCTAAGTGGCAGAACTGGGACTCAATTTTGAACTTGAGTCTCCTAGTTTGCTGTTCTTTTGAGCCCACCTTCTATCTTTTTAAATGTAATGATGCACTTTCTTAAAAAAAAAAATTAGGCTTGGCTTGGAACATGAAGAATCACAGTCAGCATATTTTTACCATCATTAATGCCCCAGCCAGCTCTTTGGAGCCAGAAATACTGCTATCATTGGGATGCCTGGGTGGTTCAGGTGGTTAAGCATCTGCCTTTGACTCAGGTCATGATCCCAGGGTCCTGAGATCAAGTCCCATGTCCGGCTCCCTGCTCAATGGGGAGCCTGCTTATCTCTCTCCTCCCTGCTCATGCTCTCTCTTGTGCATGCTCTCTCAAATAAATAAATAAAATATTAAAAAAAATACTGCTATCATTTGGAAATGATTCTGACTATGTAAGTCTCTCACTAGTATCATATTCAAGCTGTGAGACTTTCTTGAATGAAAGGATTCTTTAAGAGTTTTTTTGAAATATCCTAAGTAAGCTTTCCTACAAGGAGGTTATGGAGAATAAGATCAAGTACTGCAAAGATGTTGAATAAGAGGAAAGTGGAGATGAAGTCATTGAACGTGGGACACAGGAGGCCATTAGTGACCTCCAGGGTGAGCAGTCCTGTCCAGTGGTTTGGACAGAAGCCAGAAAGCAGGAGAGTGAAGAGGAGTTGCGGGAGGAGCAGGAGAATGGAGCTGGACTCAATTCGATCAAGATAAATGGGATCAGATAAATGGTGGGAACTGAGTCAGGGAGCAAAACTTGGCCAAAGAAACAGGGAAATTCAGCATAGGGAGTGGTGGGTTAGAACTGGAGTTGGGGTTATTTCCAGAGATATAGTGCAACACCCAGAGGCTGGTGTTTACACTCACCCAAGTGGGCAGGCGACATCTTATTATAAGGGTTGGGACTACATAGCTGGCTCCAATGTGGTCTTTGGCCAAAACAAGTGATGAGGTCAGCTCAAACTCAAAGTATTATATAATAAAGGTTTAAAGGGAAAACTGAAAAAATCACATTACAACCAGGAAAAAATAATCGAGGCCACGTTTTGCAAACAGTCTACCCAATCATCTTTCTGCCTCTGTGGGCAGGCAGAGCCCACCATATTGGCATGTAAGTCATAGTTCTTTGCACAGAAAATCAACGCCCTTTCCCGAGTGGTGAGGCCTGCCCAGGCACCCACTGAGTGAATCGATGGTAACACAATTATTACATCTCCATTGCCTTGTCTTGGGCCTAGAGAGCAGGATTCTTGGCCCTGATTACCCCCAGCATGCTCTGTAGTCCTTTGAACTTGAAATGCTTTTTTGTAATGGCTTGCCACCCAAGGGACCCAGTTCAGGGAGGAATGCATAATGCTAGCAGAAATGAACAATACCAAAGAGGCAATTGAGCTGCATGACTTCTGGAAACATTCAACACAAAAATGTCATTTTGACACATTCCCTGGTCTTCCTCAGGAGATGACCAACAGCAGCATGAACTTGATGTAGTTAAGCAATAAACTCCCTAGGTGATATAAAGAATATTGCCTTCCTCCTTCACCATCGCTGTGCTGATAGGAGCTGCCTTTAGGCCTTCTTTGTAGAGGAACAAAGCTGGTGACAATCCCAGTGTACTCAGCGAACCCCTTCCAAGGGATGGCCCTTGAATATCAAATATGCTGCTCCCTCTCCACAGGGCATGCAACCACCATTAACATTCCTCTCGTGCCTTTTGTGAGAATTACAAACTAATTACAGAATGCATAATTAAGTGCTTCATCTTTCCAATGTGAAAAAACCCCCACAACAACCAAGCATTCCTCCCTTTGAGCTTGATTTTTACTATTGGTGATTAGCAACATGATTCACTCTGAAATGAGAAGGGTGTGCTTTGAAGCATACGTTTCATTTTTTAAGCATAATGAAAGGTTGGAAGCTCAGGACAGGTTTGATGTATTTTTCCCCATAGAAGTAAAGTTAATTGGAAACCCCTTACTTCTCACCTTTTGTGAATTACAGTTTAGTTCTCATTGGTTTTGTGCAGTGCATCCTCTCCTCACTGGCTCAAGTCAAGATAGTGAGTCTATGAGGCATAAGACAACAACTTCTGACATTCACGTAGTACTTTATAGTCAGTGAAGCTTGTTTATACCCATATCTCATTCGGTACTTATAACAAACCTATAAGGAAGCTGTTTGTATCTCAGTCTCACAGCTGAGGGTCCTGAAAGCCAAGGAGTTGATGTGGTTCAGAGTCATATGACTAACTGAAGAATGGCTGGGGTCTGTGGCCAGGCTCAGTATGATTCTCAAATTCCATGTGCTTCCTCCTACAACATTATGGAAAGCATGGGAGTTCAGCTGGATAAGCTGTTTGGCCCAACCTTGAGGTACCCCACTTCATCTTTCTCTTGTGTTTGATACAATCCAGTGCTGCTTTTTGTGATTTTTTGGTGGGAGTTATGACAGCACAAAGTAAATAGCTAAACTCATCCATTAAAGGAAGCAGATGTAATCCTGTCTGTATGTTGAGAGATTTGATTACAGGGTGGGACCTTGTTAAAAGACAATTTCCCCTTAAAATGGCTTAGAGAGAATGGAGGAAGCCTCTATAGATATGAATAGGCCTCAAAGCAAATTAGACATATGTATAAGAAAAAATTATTCTGCTGTTTCTCTATTCACACTCACAACACTTTTTTTTTAAAGATTTTATTTTTAAGTAGCCTTTACATCCAACATGGAGCTCAAACATACAATCCTGAGATCAAGAGTCTCATGCTCCACTGACTGAGCCAGCCAGTGCCCCCACACTCATGACACTTCTGACATAAGTTGTGTGGATTCTTTCCACACTGACCAATTCTTGGACACCAGCTGAGTGTCCTGCAATTCAGTTCAGTTCTGATGCTGTCTACCTGGAATTAGTATCTGATCCCACAAGTTAAGAGCTCAGTCCCACAAGCCTGTCCCCCAGTGCAAATGCCAATTGTAAGTCCAGGTTGTCACTATAGTACAACTCAGGGAAACACTACTTATGTGCACTGGTTTGATAAATAATAAAGTATATGTTAAAGGATATAGAAGGACAGTCAGAGGAAGAGATATATAGGATGAGGTCTGGAAAGGTCCTGAGCACAGGAACTTTTGTCTCTGGTGGAGTGGGGGCGTGTGGGTGTGTTCTCCAAACCAGAAGCTCTCCAAACCCCCGTACTTTGATTATTAACTTGATTTCCAGTCTCTATCCCCTCTCTGAAAAATGAGATGTAGGGTGGAAAGTTCCAAGATTCTAATCATTGCTTGGTCTTCCTGGTGACCAGCCCCCCTCCAGGAGCCCCCATGAGATGCCTTGTTAGGACAAAAGATGCTATCACCCAGGAAAATCTGAGAGCTTCAGAAGCTAATGTCAGACATACCCATCACTCAAGAAATTACAAGGGTTTTAGAAGTTCTGTGTGAGAAACTGGGGACAAAGACCAGATATTAGTAGGAACTAATGTAGAGGGCAGACACAGGTATATATAGAGTGTGTGTGCATATATCTCTTATTATTTCCTAACATATTAACCCTGTGAATAGCTACTCTCTGCCCCTTTCCCTGCCCAGTTCTCTCATTTTGTTTTCTTTTTTTGTCTCCACTGGATTGTACGGCTGTCCCACATTTAAATCCCAAATTGCAAAGTGCATGTATATTTAATGTATGAATTAACTGACATTCCTCCTGTCTTGGGTCTGCAAAATGAAGCCTAGAAGAGCTTTGTTGGATTTCTAGAGATTCCCGATGATCTCTTTCTCTTTTATTTTTTTAATGATTTTATTTATTTATTCATGAGAGACACAGAGAGAGGCAGAGACATAGGCAAAGGGAGGTGCAGGCTTCATGCAGGGAGCCCGATCCTGGGATGTATAAGAAAACAGGATCACGCCCTGAGCCAAAGGCAGACTCTCAACCGCTGAGCCACCCAGGCATCCCTCAATGATCTCTTTTGTAGTAGATGTTCTAGAAACCCATCTTATACTTCACTGGTCTACCATCCCAGTGATGGCACCTGATTTCTTTGCCTGATTTCTCTGGCTACCAGGGTCCATTTTAGCACCCCACTGGGCAAGCTATAAGCACTACGGTGTTAACGTCCTCAGAGAACAGTCCTCCAATGAGGAGTTATAGGACTGGTGGACAAATACTCCAGTTCCCTGACTTCTTTGGCAGGATAATTTTGAGGCATGTGGCCTCCAGAGTTTTTCCAGTGAGGCTGGCTTCTAGGTATCTGCTGACTTATCTGACTTGATAATGCTGCCTTCTTTTTCCCTGCTGGTGTTCCTTTATCTCCCCCATAAGCACTTACATTCAGTTCTACTCACAGCAGATTTAGGATCTGCTTCTGAAGGATTCCAAACTATGGCATCTTTGTATTCAAGCAGTAGAGGTACTTCCTTCTGCCAAGTCAACAAGTGTGTTTGCCAAGTACCAAGTCTTTGCCAAGCATCATGTGTGGAGAGCAGGGTTTCCCGAGTGAATTTTCCAGACTCACTCTGGTCCCAGCAGATTGGGAAGGACAGCATGCCACAATCCTGGTATAACACATTGGCAGATTAAAGGTTCTAAGTCGAGTAATAAAAAAATAAGCTTACCTTTGCTTCTTTTAATATTTCTTCAACTTTTTAAGTAAGGAACTCAGTTTCTCTGCCATAGCAGCTTTATATTCCTTTACAGTGTGATGGCAAATGCTTATTCAGATGGACTGATACATCAAGAAGGAGCGACTCAGGACAGAATTCTGACACCAGGAGTTTCTTTTATGCAGTGATAGATTTTTTTCAGAAAGAATATTAAACCAAAATCTTTTAGGCTTAGTCTTCTTTCAATATGGCACTAAAATATTCTCATCCTGTCCATCTCTGTCTCTCTTTACATGTCTATATATTTATGAATTCATTCATGTATCCATTCTCTTATTCACTCATTCAATTAATATTTAAATAATTATCATATGCAAGGCATAGTACTGCATATTTGGAGATATAATGCAAAAGTGGATGCAACATTACCACCTTTCCAAATACTACTCAGCCATGAAAAGAATAAGATCATTTGGGGCAATATGGATGGACCCAGAGGATATTATGCTAGTGAAATAACTAAGATTGGGAAAGACAAATACCATATGATTTTTCACTTATTTGTGGAATCTAAAAAACAAAACAAAGGAATGAACAAAAAGGCAGAAACACCCATAAATACAGAGAACAAACTGTTGGTTGCCAGAGGAAAAAGGAGGTAAGGAGATGGGCAAAATGAGTGTAGGGCAGTGGGGGGTACAAGGTTCCAGTTATGAAATGAGTAAGTCACAGGGATGTGACTTACCCCAATTTCACAGGGATGACAGGTACAGCATAGTGAATATAGTCAATGATATTGTAATCAAAGTGCATGGTGATGGCTGGTAGCTACACTTGTGGTGAGCACAGCATAATGCATAGAGTTGTGGAATCACTATGGTGTACACCTAAAACTAATGTCATTGTGTTTCAACTATACTTCAATAAAAAAAAAAATTTCCACCTTTCCAAAGTACAGTACAATTTTGATACATTTTAGGTCTTATTTTAAAACTAAAAATCTATTTTATGTTCTATCAATTTCAATGAAAATATTAATTTTCTAATACTTTATTTGTTTAGAGAAGTTTTAGATTTACAACAAAGTTAAGAGGGAGGTACAGAGATTTCTTAAATACTCCCTGCTCCCACACATGTCTAGCCCTCTGCATTATCAACATCATTCACCAGAGTGGTACATTTTATACCAAGGATGAACCTACATTGACACATCATAATCACCCAGAGTCTGTAGTTTACCTGAGAGTTCACTCTTGGTGTTGAACATTGTATGGGTTTGGACAAATGTATAATGATGTGCATCTATCATTATAATATAATAAAGAGTATTTTCACTGTCCTAAAAGTCCTCGGAGCTCCACCTGTTCATCTGGATTTTGACCATTCTTATAGTATAGTGGTATTTCATTATTTCTTGAATTTGCATTTCCCTGATGACATTTGATGGAGCGCATCTTTCATATGCTTATTTGCCATCTGTATATCTTCTTTGGTGAGGTGTTAAAGTCTTTGGCCCACTTTTAAATTAGGCTGTTTGCTTTCTTATTGCTGAATTTTAAGAATTCTTTGTATATTTTAGATAAGTCCTTTATCAGATGTGTTCTTTGCAAATATTTTATCTGAGCCTGTGGTTTGTCTTCCAATTCTCTTGATATTGTTTTCACAGGGCAGAAGTTTTTAATTTTAATGAAGCCCAGCTTATCAATTATTTCTTTCATTGACTATGTCTGGTGTTATGTCTTAAAAGGCATCACCATACCCAAGATCATCTAGGTTTTGCCTATGTTATCTTCTGGGAGTTTTATAGTTTGCATTTTACATTTAGGTCTAAGATCCATTTCGAGTTAATTTTTGTGAAAGGTATAAGGTCAGTCTAGACACAGATAAGGTCTGTGTCTAGATTGATTTTTTTTTTTTTTTAGATTTTATTTATTGATGAGAGAGAGAGAGAGAGAGAGAGAGAGAGGAAGAGACACAGGCAAAGGGAGAAGCAGGCTCCATGCAGGGAATCCGACGTGGGTCTCGATCCCGGGACTCCAGGATCACACCCCCGGCTGAAGGCAGCGCTAAACCACTGAGCCACCGGGGCTACCCTAGATTGATTTTTTGCATGTGGATGTCTACTTGTTCCAGTGCCGTTTGTTGAAGGGATGGTCTTTGCTCTTATTGCCTTGCCTTGCTTCTTCGTGAAAGATCAGTTGACTATATTTATGGGGGTCTATTTCTGAGCTCTCTCTTTTGTTCCATTGATCTAATTGTGTATTCTTTCGCCAATATTGCACTCTTTTGATTACTGCAGCCTTATACTAAGTCTTGAAGTTAGGTAGTGTCAGTTCTCAAACTTTGTTCTTCAATATTGTTTTGACTATTTGAAGTCTTTTTTCTCTCCATATAGACTTTGGAATCATTTTGTCTATGTCCATTAAATAACTTGCTGGGATTTTGATCAGAATTGCATTGGATCTATAGATCAAGATGGAGAAAATGACTTCTTGACCATATTGAGTCTTTCTTTTCTTTTTTTTTTTTTCATATTGAGTCTTTCTGTCCATGAACATGAAATGTCTCCATTTATTTAGTTTTTCTTTGATATTGTTAATCAATTTTATAGTTTTACTCAAATGGAGTTGCACATATTTTGTTAGATTTATGTCTAAGCAGAACATAAAGACTCCTAACTCTGGGAAACGAACTAGGGGTGGTGGAAGGGGAGGAGGGCGGGGGGTGAAGGGGAAGGGGTGACAGGCACTGAGGGGGACACTTGACGGGATGAGCACTGGGTGTTATTCTGTATGTTGGTAAATTGAACACCAATAGAAATTAATTTATTAAAAAAATAAAAAAATAAAATAACTGATTTATGGCTGCTTAAAAAAAGATTTATGTCTAAGTATTTAATTTTTTGGTGCTACTGTAAATGATATTGTGTTTTTAATTTCAAATTCCAATTGCTCATTGTTGACTTTTGTAAAATATTTGTTTTAAAATTTTTGTATAAAGTATGTTTTTGGTTACAATGGAATTAAATTAGAAACTAATAATAGAAAGACAGAAGTTTTGGAAATTGAACAGTACTCCTAAGTAACCAATGAGTCAAAGAAGAAATCACAGCGGACATTAAAAAGTACTTTGAGATGAATGAAAATGAAGATATATCGCAGCAAAAATTATGGGATGCAGCTAAGGTTGTGCTTAGAGGTAATTTTTTAGCTATAAAATGCCTGTTAGAGAAAAATGAAGATCTAAAATCAAAAGCTTAACCTTTCACTTTAAGGCACTAGAAAAAAAAAAAGAACAAACTAAACTTAAATCAAGCAGGAGACAGGTAATAACAAGGATGAGGGTGGAAATTAATGAAGTGGAGAAATGAGACACAAGAGAAAATCAACAAAACTTGGAGTTGTGTTTTTTTAAAAGACCAACAGAATTGACAAACTTTTCACTAGATTGACAAAAAAGGGAAGAGTCAAATTATTAGTATCAGAAATGAAGAGGGGATATTATTACTGTCTATCTTAGCTGAGGCTGCTCTAACAAAATACCATACACTGCGGAGCTTATCAACAATCGAAATTTAGAGGCGTGAGGACTGTGATGAGAATGTCAGCATAACTGGGTTCTGGTGAGTACTGTCTTCCAAGTTGCAGACAGCTGATTTATTGATTGTAGCTTCACATGGCAGAAAGAGTGCACTCTAGCCTCTTAGAAGTACACTAATCCCATTCTTGCTCTACCCACATCATCTAGTTACCAAATAGTGCCTTATTGGGGATTGAATTTCAACATATGGACTTGGTGGGGAATACAAACATTCAGTCTTGAACAGTAAGCTTACAGAAATTAAAAAAAAATATGTTAAAGGAATATTATAAACAGCTCTATGCCAATAAATTAGATAACTTAGATAAAATGAACACATTTCTAGAAAGACACAACCTACCAAAACAAAATCAAGAGGTAGCACGTCTCAATAGGCCTAAAATAAGTAAAGAGATTGAATTAGTAGTTTAAAAAAATACCCATAAAGAAAAATCTCAAGCTCACATGGCTTTACTGGTGAATTCTACCAAATATTTACATAGGAATTCATTCCAATTTTTCACAAATTTTTTAAAAAATAGAAGAAGAGGGAACATGATTAATACAATCTGCTTCTTTGGTTCTCAGCTCTACAACTTCAGTCCCTCGTTTACAACTCATCCTTTGCATGAATTGAGCTTACTACTTACCTTTTCAGTTTGGCCTTGGAATCCCTATGTGTGAACTGGCCCTTCTGAGAATCCTGATGAAATGAAGCTAAGATTCTCGATCTATTCCTGTCTCTTGGCTTGGGCCTCAGAAGACCAGACCCTGTGCAGCTGAGATGCAGTCTCTATTACTTCCCTGGGTTAAGAAATGGTTTAGCCACCCAAGAGATATGGAGGCTAGATGCTACTCACCATGCCTCTGGCTGTATTTAAGCCAATCAACAGCCATATAGACTCCCTCAGAGCGTATGCTGACTGATTCTGGATCAGCTTCCAGTCAGGATCTATCCGGTAGCACCAGGTCAAGGGATAGTATGTGCAAACACATGGCTAGGTTCAGTCTTTTCCCAGGAAAATGAATCATCTTTAAGAGGCTTTGACTCTGATAAGCAGGACAACTCGATGGCTATGTCTGGCTTTATGGTCTATATCTGAAGCTTCTTGGAATAAAATGATTCATAGAAAGGCCTTATACTAGTGTCTGGGATGTAAAAAACCCTCAGCAAATGTTAACCATTTATTGTTCACCACTTTTATGGTCCCTGACTCTTCTTAATGGAGACTCAATAAATGATAATTTACCACTCCTACCAATTTATGCTATCTTGCAATCCCACAGAGTTTACATGAAATCAAGGGAGAAATAATCCTCTGGGCTCTTGGTAATCTGCAAGTCACAAAACAAATGCAAAGGAAAAATGTCCTAGTAATAGCTGCATTCGTGATTTTCAAAGGAGTAGAAGAAAATAATAGCAGACATGTATAAAACTTTTTGACTAATTGATTCCTGCAAAAGGTTATGAAATGCTTAGTAGGATTAAACAATAAAATCTCTTTTAGCAAACCTAACAGTAGACCTGCTGGGGAATTACTGATTTTTAATGACTTAAGAAAAACTTAATGTGTTCTTCTTATGTCTAAATCTAACCTATGACTTAAATCTAAGCATAGATATATTATATTTGATAGAATTCTAGGATGTACATTTTGAGATAATTCACACTAATTATTCCTTACATTTTCTTTCTCATTATCTTGTTAGAATTGAGGGAGAAGACTATTTTTGAACTTGAAAGCTTCTATGTAAAAAGAGTGAGCTTCCCATTGTTTTTAAGGTACCCTAATTACCCCAGAAAGAGTCAGCCAGGGGCTAGGAATATTTTATAAAAATAACCCCAAATCAGTTTGTTCTCTCCTGTCTCTCCCCCCTCCTGGCTGGTGGGACCTTGGTTTCCTCTACAGGGTTCTGGAAGTTCCTAGAGCAGGGCTCACACTTGCTCTTCCCAAGTCTGCTTTGGGTCTTTTCCTGTCATGCATTGATCTGTTGTGGTGACTTCTTCCCAGTCCTGCCCTGCCACTCCTGATGGAGCCGCCTCAATGGTGCCAGTCCTTATCCAAAAGCCACTGATGCAGGCACCTGGGTGGCTCAGCCGGTTAAGTGTCTGCCTTTGGCTCAGGTCCTGATCTTGGGGTCCTGGAGTGGAGCCCCACATCGGGCTCCCTACTCAGCAGGGAGTCTCCCTCTGCTCCTTCCCTCTGCTCTTGCTCTCTCTCACTCTCTCAAATAAAAGAAAATCTTAAAAATATATATATTTTAAAAAGACTTAAAAAAAAAAAAAACTCTCCAGAAAGCCACTGACGCTAACCCAGTGTGTTCTATCACCATAGAACCTGCTGCTACTAATGCCTCCTCAGGGGCCCAAGGAAATGATAAATAAGACCAGCTCTATTAACTCACTAGGTTATTGCAGCCCTATTTCCCCATGATTCAGACTTGAGTCTACAGAGTTTAGGGAACAATCTTAGGGGAAAGACATGTTCTTCTTCCCTCAGGGCTGCCCTTGAGGCTGACTCCCCCTCATCCTGGCCTCTCTTCCCTGGGTCCTAGTAGCCTCAGACTTGTCCCAGCAGCCCAAATCCATAGGTCAACCAACTCAGGACAGTTCTCAGACTCCTGTTACTATTAATGAAGTCCAACTGGCAATTTATTTTTCAAGTCAAGCAGTTCTTACACCTTCTCTCTTAGAGGCACTCTTAGGGTTACCAGAGGAAGCAAAGAAAAATACAAGACACCAAGCTGAGGAGGGGCAAGATGGCAGAAGAGTAGGGTCCCCAAGGCACCTGTCCCCACCAAATTACCTAGAAAACCTTCAAATCATCCTGAAAATCTACGAATTCGGCCTGAGATTTAAAGAGACCAGCTGGAACGCTACAGTGAGAAGAGTTCGCGCTTCTATCAAGGTAGGAAGACGGGGAAAAAGAAATAAAGACACAAAAGGCCTCCAAGGGGGAGGGGCCCCGCGAGGAGCCGGGCTGAGGCCGGGGCGAGTGTCCCCAGGACAGGAGAGCCCCGTCCCGGAGGAGCAGGAGCTGCACCGACCTTCCCCGCGGAAAGGCCTCCCGGGGAATTGGAGCAGGATCCCCAGAAAGGCGGGGATGCCCTCGGGCTCCCTGGGGCAGTAACAGAGGAACTGCGCCCCGGAGAGTGCACCGAGCTCCCTAAGGGCTGCAGCGCTCGGCGGGGCCCGGAGCAGCTCAGAGGAGCTCGGGCGGCGGCTCCGCGGAGGGGGCTGCGGGGCGGGAGCGCGAATCCAACAGCGCAGCCCCGGAGCACAGGGCCCGGGACACAGCCCAGGATCCGGCCTCCCCCAGGGACAGGCAGAGGCCGGGAGGGCCCAGGACAGCGAGGACGCTCCTGCCTGGAACTGAGCAGATCAGCGGCCCCGCCCCGGAGCCCCCAGGCCCTGCAGACGGAGAGCCCCGGAGCTACTGCGGGAGCTGACCCCAGAGCCCCAGAGCTGCCCCCGCCACTGTGGCTTCCTCCCGGGGCCTCACGGGGTGAACGACCCCCACTGAGCCCTGCACCAGGCAGGGGCAGAGCAGCTCCCCCAAGTGCTAACACCTGAGAATCAGCACAGCAGGCCCCTCCCCCAGAAGACCAGAGAGACGGACCAGTTCCAGGGGAAGTCAAGGGACTTAAAGTATATAGAATCAGAGGATACTCCCCCGTGGTTTTTGTTGTTGTTGTTATGGTTGTTGTTTTTGTTTTGTTTTGTTTTGTTTTTTTGCTTTTTGATTTGTTTCCTTCCCCCACCCTTTTTTCCTTTCTTTCTTTTTCTTTCTCTTTTTCTTCCTTTTTTCTTTTTTCTTTTTCTCTTTTCTTTCCTTCTTTCTCTCCTCTCTTTTTCTCCTTTTCCCAATACAACTTGCTTTTGGCCACTCCGCACTGAGCAAAATGACTAGAAGGAAAACCTCACCTCAAAAGAAAGAATCAGAAACAGCCCTCTCTCCCACAGAGTTACAAAATCTGGATTACAATTCAATGTCAGAAAGCCAATTCAGAAGCACTATTATGCAGCTACTGGTGGCTCTAGAAAAAAACCATAAAGGACTCAAGAGACTTCATGACTGCAGAATTTAGAGCTATTCAGGCAGAAATTAAAAATCAATTGAATGAGATGCAATCCAAACTAGAAGTCCTAAAGACGAGGGTTAACGAGGTGGAAGAACGAGTGAGTGACATAGAAGACAAGTTGATGGCAAAGAGGGAAACTAGGAAAAAAGAGACAAACAATTAAAAGACCATGAAGCTAGATTAAGGGAAATAAACGATAGCCTGAGGAAGAAAAACCTACATTTAACTGGGGTTCCCCGAGGGTGCCAAAAGGGCCAGAGGGCCAGAATATGTATTTGAACAAATCCTAGCTGAAAACTTTCCTAATCTGGGAAGGGAAACAGGCATTCAGATCCAGGAAATAGAGAGATCCCCCCTAAAATCAATAAAAACCGTTCAACACCTCGACATTTGATAGTTAAGCTTGCAAATTCCAAAGATAAAGAGAAGATCCTTAAAGCAGCAAGAGACAAGAAATCCCTGACTTTTATGGGGAGGAGTATTAGGGTAACAGCAGACCTTACCACAGAGACCTGACAGGCCAGAAAGGGCTGGCAGGATATATTCAGGGTCCTAAATGAGAAGAACATGCAACCAAGCAAGGCTCTCATTCAAAATGGAAGGAGAGATAAAGAGCTTCCAAGACAGGCAGGAACTGAAAGAATATGTGACCTCCAAACCAGCTCTGCAAGAAATTTTAAGGGGGACTCAAAATTCCCCTTTAAGAAGAAGTTCAGTGGAACAATCCACAAAAACAAGGACTGAATAGATATCATGGTGACACTAAACTCATCTCTCTCAATAGTAACTCTGAACGTGAATGGGCTTAATGACCCCATCAAAAGGCGCAGGGTTTCAGACTGGATAAAAAAGCAGGACCCATCTATTTGCTGTCTACAAGAGACTCATTTTAGACAGAAGGACACCTACAGCCTGAAAATAAAAGGTTGGAGAACCATTTACTATTCAAATGGTCCTCAAAAGAAAGCAGGGGGTAGCCATCCTCATATCAGATAAACTAAAATTTACCCCAAAGACTGTAGTGAGAGATGAAGAGGGACACTATATCATACTCAAAGGATCTATCCAACAAGAGGACTTAACAATCCTCAATATATATGCCCTGAAGGTGGGAGCTGCCAAATATATCAATCAATTAATAACCAAAGTGAAGAATACTTAGATAATAATACACTTATACTTGGTGACTACAATGTAGCTCTTTCTATACTCGATAGGTCTTCTAAGCACAACATCTCCAAAGAAACAAGAGCTTTAAATGATACACTGGACCAGATGGATTTCACAGATATCTACAGAACTTTACATCCAAACTCAACTGAATACACATTCCTCTCAAGTGCACATGGAACTTTCTCCAGAATAGACCACATACTGGGTCACAAATCGGGTCTGAACCGATACCAAAAGATTGGGATCGTCCCCTGCATATTCTCAGACCATAATTCCTTGAAATTAGAACTAAATCACAACAAGAAGTTTGGAAGGACCTCAAACACCTGGAGGTTAAGGACCATCCTGCTAAAAGATGAAAGGGTCAACCGGGAAATTAAGGAAGAATTAAAAAGATTCATGGAAACTAATGAGAATGAAGATACAACCGTTCAAAATCCTTGGGATGCAGCAAAAGCAGTCCTAAGGGGGAAAGACATCGCAATACAAGCATCCATTCAAAAACTGGAAAGAACTCAAATACAAAAGCTCACCTTACACATAAAGGAGCTAGAGACAAAACAGCAAATAGATCCTACACCCAGGAGAAGAAGAGAGTTAATAAAGATTTGAGCAGAACTCAACGAAATCGAGACCAGAACTGTGGAACAGATCAACAGAACCAGGAGTTGGTTTTTTGAAAGAATTAATAAGATAGATAAACCATTAGCCAGCCTTATTAAAAAGAAGAGAGAGAAGACTCAAATTAATAAAATCATGAATGAGAAAGGAGAGATCACTACCAACACCAAGGAAATACAAACGATTTTAAAAACATATTATGAACAGCTATACGCCAATAAATTAGGCAATCTAGAAGAAATGCACGCATTCCCGGAAAGCCACAAACTACCAAAACTGGAACAGGAAGAAATAGAAAACCTGAACAGGCCAGTAACCAGGGAGGAAATTGAAGCAGTCATCAAAAACCTCCCAAGACACAAGAGTCCAGGGCCAGATGGCTTCCCAGGGGAATTCTATCAAACTTTTAAAGAAGAAACCATACCTATTCTACTAAAGCTGTTTGGAAAGATAGAAAGAGATGGAGTACCTCCAAATTCGTTCTGTGAGGCCAGCATCACCTTAATTCCAAAACCAGACAAAGACCCCACCAAAAAGCAGAATTACAGACCAATATCCCTGATGAACATGGATGCAAAAATTCTCAACAAGATACTAGCCAATAGGATCCAACAACACGTTAAGAAAATTATTCACCATGACCAAGTAGGATTTATCCCCGGGACACAAGGCTGGTTCAACACCCGTAAAACAATCAATGTGATTCATCATATAAGCAAGAGAAAAACCAAGAACCATATGATCCTCTCATTAGATGCAGAGAAAGCATTTGACAAAATACAGCATCCATTTCTGATCAAAACTCTTCAGAGTGTAGGGATAGAGGGAACATTCCTCAACATCTTAAAAGCCATCTATGAAAAGCCCACAGCAAATATCATTCTCAATGGGGAAGCACTGGGAGCCTTTCCCCGAAGATCAGGAACAAGACAGGGATGTCCACTGTCACTACTGCTATTCAACATAGTTCTGGAAGTCCTCGCCTCAGCAATCAGACAACAAAAAGACATCAAAGGCATTCAAGTTGACAAAGAAGAAGTCAAACTCTCCCTCTTTGCTGATGACATGATACTCTACATAGAAAACCCAAAAGCCTCCACCCCAAGATTGCTAGAACTCATACAGCAATTTGGTAGTGTGGCAGGATACAAAATCAATGCCCAGAAATCAGTGGCATTTCTATACACTAACAATAAGACTGAAGAAAGAGAAATTAAGGAGTCAATCCCATTTACAATTGCACCCAAAAGCATAAGATACCTAGGAATAAACCTAACCAAAGAGGTAAAAGATCTATACCCTAAAAACTATAGAACACTTCTGAAAGAAATGAGGAAGACACAAAGAGATGGAAAAATATTCCATGCTCATGGATTGGCAGAATTAATATTGTGAAAATGTCAATGTTACCCAGGGCAATTTACACGTTTAATGCAATCCCTATCAAAATACCATGGACTTTCTTCAGAAAGTTAGAACAAATTATTTTAAGATTTGTGTGGAATCAGAAAAGACCCCGAATAGCCAGGAGAATTTTAAAAAAGAAAACCATATCTGGAGGCATCACAATGCCAGATTTCAGGTTGTACTACAAAGCTGTGGTCATCAAGACAGTGTGGTACTGGCACAAAAACAGACACATAGATCAATGGAACAGAATAGAGAACCCAGAAGTGGACCCTCAACTTTATGGTAAACTAATATTCGATAAAGGAGGAAAGACTATCCATTGGAAGAAAGACAGTCTCTTCAATAAATGGTGCTGGGAAAATTGGACATCCACATGCAGAAGAATGAAACTGGACCACTCTCTTTCACCATACACAAAGATAAACTCAAAATGGATGAAAGATCTAAATGTGAGACAAGATTCCATCAAAATCCTAGAGGAGAACACAGGCAACACCCTTTTTGAACTTGGCCACAGTAACTTCTTGCAAGATACATCCACAAAGGCAAAAGAAACAAAAGCAAAAATGAACTATTGGGACTTCATCAAGATAAGAAGCTTTTGCCCAGCAAAGGATACAGTCAACAAAACTAAAAGACAACCTACAGAATGGGAGAAGATATTTGCAAATGACGTATCAGATAAAGGGCTAGTTTCCAAAATCTATAAAGAACTTATTAAACTCAACAGCAAAGAAACAAACAATCCAATCATGAAATGGGCAAAAGACATGAAGAGAAATCTCACAGAGGAAGACACGGACGTGGCCAACATGCACATGAGAAAATGCTCTGCATCACTTGCCATCAGGGAAATACAAATCAAAACCACAATGAGATACCACCTCACACCAGTGAGAATGGGGAAAATTAACAAGGCAGGAAACCACAAATGTTGGAGAGGATGCAGAGGAAAGGGAACCCTCTTACACTGTTGGTGGGAATGTGAACTGGTGCAGCCACTCTGGAAAACTGTGTGGAGGTTCCTCAAAGAGTTAAAAATGGACCTGCCCTACGACCCAGCAATTGCACTGTTGGGGATTTACCCCAAAGATACAGATGCAATGAAACGCCGGGACATCTGCACCGCGATGTTTCTAGCAGCAATGGCCGCAATAGCCAAACTGTGGAAGGAGCCTCGGTGTCCATCGAAAGATGAATGGATAAAGAAGATGTGGTTTATGTATACAATGGAATATTACTCAGCAATTAGAAACGACAAATACCCACCATTTGCTTCAACGTGGATGGAACTGGAGGGTATTATGCTGAGTGAAGTAAGTCAATCGGAGAAGGACAAACATTATATGGTCTCATTCATTAGGGGAATATAAATAATAGTGAAAGGGAATATAAGGGAAGGGAGAAGAAATGTGTGGGAAATATCAGAAAGGGAGACAGAACATAAAGACTCCTAACTCTGGGAAACAAACTAGGGGTGGTAGAAGGGGAGGAGGGCGGGGGGTGGGAGTGAATGGGTGACGGGCACTGGGGGTTATTCTGTATGTTGGTAAATTGAACACCAATAAAAAATAAATTAAAAATAAAATAAATAAAATACAGTTAAAAAAAAGACACCAAGCTAAATTGACATTTCAGATAAACAACAAATAGTGCATTTTTGATGTACATATTCCCTACATGTTGCACGGGCATCCTGTATTTTTTCTGGCAATCCTAACCCTTCTACCTCTGCTTTTGAGATCCTGGCACCATGTGGCTTTCTGCTTTGGACATTTTATCAGACATCTTGGTGGTTGTCTATCTGTGTTGGTTGGTGGTTGACACGTCTATGTCAGAAGATCAACAATAATCCTGGAGATCAACAGTGATCCTGAAGATCGGCAATGATCCTGAATTTCAGAGTTCATACATCGTGACAAGGAAAAGCAAAATCTTCTAAAACTGAACTCCAGAGTGTGGGTTATAATGACACTGCTCTGTTGGGCTAGTGAGGAGATGCCGGCTGAAGGGCTTCTGCCCAGCTCAGGTCTTGAATATCATCATCATCCTTAGCGCTGAAATAGGCAGCTTGGAACATACCAGCCTTTGTGGCTGAAGCCAGCCCAGGGAAACACTTGATAAATAGTGGTACTTATTCATATTTGTCCCCATTTCACCTGGGTCTGCTGATCCCTTGGAGCCATCTGTTCCAGTTCCACTGTGTGAGAAGCCTTGATGGAAATGCCCATTAATCACAGCTGGGGCTTCTGGGGAGTAGGATTGATGGCAATTAGTTGACAATATTTATTTGGGAAGCTGCATTACTTTGTGATAATTATAGAACCATGAGTAAACCGTCACCTCCCCCCCTTTTCATTAATAATTAGAGCCATAGAGACATGTAGAAATTGCTCTGGTATCTTATTGATCTCTCTAGGAGGCTATTTTTCCTGGACAGCTGGAGCATGTTTTGGAGACTGGGCTGTCTCAGTGGTGGCTGTTGCTCCTCATCTTTCCAGTAGGAACATGACAATCTGAATCTTCCTCAGGGCCCTTAAGTGGCCACCTGCCTTCCTTTCCTTAGTAACAGTCTCTCCTGACTTAGTGGGGGAGGCTAGAATTATTAATAAAAACTCATTGACTGAAGCTTGCAAAAATCAATAATAACATTTACATTTGTACAGGATCCTTGCAAGACTTCTTTGCACATTTTATCCTTTTGCAGTTTCATAGCAATCGCTGAAACCTTCATTTCACAGAAGAACAAAAGTATTAGGACTTTCATAAGGTAGTCAAATTTCTAGGATTAAAATCCGGGTCACTTGACCATTAGGTCACATTTGACCCGAAGGCTCTGATCTTCTTTTATGGTCACCTTCCTAGGGGAGGGAAGTTCATTTCACGAGCATTTGAAGAATAATTTCATGGTACCAGAGGAAGGTGTCATTTCTCTTTGGCCCAAAATTTCAATTAAGGCATCATAGGCATCATAGAGCTAAACCCATAGCTCATCCTGCCCAGACAGGATCTGGGGTGTGAGCAGCATGCTCTCTCATTGTAGGGCGGCCATTCATCCATGGGAAAACTTCCCTCTTACGGAACTGAATCTGTCTCCCAGAAGTTTTCACCCATTGGTCCATCTTCCTCTACCTCCTCCTCCCTCTCTTCAACTATTTAATAGAAATAGCTAATGTTTATAGAAAAATTTCATGGGCCATTGGCTCTGCTAAGTCTTTCACACCCCTTATCTGAATATTTGATGACATCAGTAAAGCTAGAGCTCAAATATAGTTATCCAAGCCAGCCCTGGCTTTGGTCACCATCTTATGCCCCCTGTAGAAGGCCTTAGAAAGGTCGTTTTGTAAGGCTGGTGAATAGGTGCCATGGTAATTAGGTTCCAAGGTAACTAGACACAGCTGGTATGGCGGCAGTGTGGGTGGCTGTGGTCAGCATACCATTGCTTCCATGAATATGGCTGCCCTATGGTTCCCCAGGAAAGGACCAGGGCATGCCCAGCAGCTAACAGGTTGCAGATGGAAATGAAACAGTTCTATTAAAGTTCCCGTAAAATCACCATTGAATTACATTGTAGGCCCATCTACTAAGCATTGGGAACACTCTTTAATAACTCTGTCTTTATCATGTCTCTGCCACTATAGTCGCAGTGCAATTAAGCTAAGTAGCACTGTTTTGGCTATGGATGAGTTTTCACAACTTAAGCTAGTTTGCTGCCCCTTTTGCCTCCACTGATTTCCCGGGAAACAGTTGCACCATTTTTTTTTCTGAATGGCAACATAAAGCAGATTGCCCTGCTTTTACACCCAGCTTAACAATAATATGCATATAATGATGAAAGATAAAAATAAGAATGCTTTGTAGCTATAATCATCATGTTTTCTCCCCACACAAACCCTAGAAAGTACTTATTATCCCCATTTTCTAGGTGAGGATGAGAATTGAGTCTCAGAAAATGTAAATGTCTTTTTCAAAATCATAGCTGCTAGTGAAGAGGCTGGGACTCAAAAGGGGTTTTCTCTCTCTCTCTCTCTCTTTTTTTTTTAAACTAGGTGTTTTTTAACCTTGAAGCTGTGTACTTGCTACTCCAGTGCATTATATATAATACAGCCCCTGGCATGTTTTCCCAGCCTTTTCTCTTGCTGCTCTTCTAGAGCCATCCTCAACTACTTCGTGACATTCCTGTTGCACTGCTTCCTGTTCTCCAAATACCATTCTGCTTTTCAATTTGCTACTTGGTGTTTCATTCAGGAATCTCTTTTAGCCCTTTGCCTCCCTGCACAGTGTCTCCTCATCTTTAGAACCCTGGTAAAACATTGCCTCCTCTGTGAGATATTCCTAGAACCACTCTTCTTAATTAGAAAAGGCCTGTTGTTCTAATGAAAAGCATTTATCTATTTTCCCATCTGACTCTCCACTAGGGTGTGAATGGATTTAGGGCAGGGTCTGGTGCTCTTTGCTTCTGTTTTTCCAGGACTTACTTCAGTGTCCAGAAGCAAGTAGAAACTTAATAAATGCCTTTTGAAATGAAAGGCCCACATGTACTTCTAATGGTTAAACATAATTCAGTTTCACTTGATTTATGAATGTGTCATTCCTTTCTGTGGACTGACACGTCCTTGCAGAGGATGAGCTGTTTGGCCTCTCTATGTCCGTGTGAGTGATTGAACAGCATTCCAATGGATCAGGAAGGCACATTTTAATTGTCAGAATGAGACTCCTCCTCTTCAGTGGCCAAGATTATTGGTATTTATTGTTACTTCCCACTCCTTAGTCTTTGGCTGATAACTCCTATTAGCATGGTTTTCTATAAAATTTGTCTTAACAACTACTGTGTACAGGGACCAATTTGCAGCCCTTATTACTTGGAGAAATTTGAAAAATGACCTGTTTTTGGCTCAAGAATGCTGGACACTTTGCAGTTTTCTTGTCTCTGTATAGCAGTGCTAAAAACAATTTATTTTCTCCGTAAAAACAATTTCTCCATCATTGTGAATTCCACACTTTGTCCTTCTCATTGAAGATAATGGTCTGAGACGACACTACTTTTCCTAAATGAGAATAAGAGAATTGTCGGCAGGCTGCCATTAGGTTGCTGCAGCTTTGTTTTGGCTAGAGTTTACAGATTTCTCTTCCTTCATCTATAGTTAGAAACTTCTCCTGTGTTTGCAGCTAAGGGAGTATCTTTTAGACAACTACCCGCTAAGAATTAGACTTAGAATATCATGAAGCGGATATCAGTGTCGGTATTTGTGGTAGACATCATGAGGTATTTCTCTTAGTCCTTGCCAACAGAACCCCAAATTAATTCCCAGCAGCAATATATCCAGTCTCAACAGAATACTTAACGATTAGTGTAAGTGTAGCATGGCTCTCTGGCTCTCCTTTGCCAGATAGTTCCTTTCTCTGCCTCTCTGGAAGTTAGGGGTAGAACTTCGAGTGTCAATGAGCCGAAAGGAAGATTCTCTAACTTGGCTACTCCTGTCTCCCTCGTTTCTTGCGTTAGAACCTTGACATGGCAAGGCTAAGGTAAAGAAAAACAAATCCTTAGAGTGGTGGAGGGAAGGACAGCAATTGCTGGATGCTTGAGGACATATTTGAGCTGTTGAACCAGCCATAGACCCATACCTCTTGGCTTGTTAGGTAAACGAGAAATGCCCTTCAAGTTTGAGCCACCATCTGTTTAGACTTGTTATCATTTGTAGTAATTTGTTGCCAGTGATGGATATAGTACAGTGAATATCCTACTTCTACCACTGTCGCAGTCACCACCCTACTGGTGTACAGACCTGTCTTGGCCCAAATTATAAGCTACTTCTCTGAAATATATATATATTTCCACCTCTGGCTATGCATGAGCATGAGCTTCCCATCTCTTCATAAATTCAGCTTGCATTAATTCACATTTAATCTGTGTTCATTTCTCTACCATCTAGATTCTATCTCAGCCTTTGTCTTAGTATTTCCAGGCAACAGCAGGTATTAGGTGAACTGATTCCTATCGCAGCCATTATAATGAATACTTTGCTTTACTGTTTTGATTGTATGATTGTCTCTTTGGTCTAGACCAGTCTATCCAGTAGAAATATAATGAGAGCCTCATATGTAATTTTAAATCTTCTAAAAGGAAAAAAGTACTTACCTATTTTAACATAACAGTAATATCTTATGAAATGCATTGGTTAGAGTGAAATGTAATACTACCAAAACAATAAAGGGTGTTTAATGGAAAAAAAATTTGCATTGCTTTAGTTTTAAATTTTAAATGAATTCAAATTCACTTATTGCACTGGCCACATTTCAAGTGGTCCATTGCCTTATGCGACTACTCTCTTGGATAACTCACGCCAATGCTCTAAACCCCTTGGGGGAAGGAACTGTGTACTATGCAGGTGTCCCTTAGTTATTGCTTCTTCCTGGAACCCTTTCTGAGGCCCCCAAACCTGGGTCAAGAGCCCCATTTTTGTGGTTCTACATTCCTTGTGCTTACTCGTCTGGTGCTTGTGTGCCCTGTATTGAACTTACTTATTAACTTGTCCATAGGTTCCTTACAGGCAAGGACTGTTTCTGGTTCATACATGTCCTATACTTAGTAAAGGGGCAAGGCATATTGTAGCATTTGTTAAATATGTATTGCATTTTTTTAATGAATTGTAAGATTCACTAAAAATGTTGTTTCTGGAGCTCCTGTCAGAAGAAGAGTTCCTTGAGGGTAAGAATCATGACTTAGTCATCTCTCTACCATCTTCACCTAACATATTGCTCAGCACATCATAGGTGCTTCATAAATATTTGTTGAATGACTACTGAACCCTGCCACAACTCCAGGCTCTGCAGCCATTCTGTCTTTATAGCTGAGGATGGCTGGTGTTCTATGCAGCCTCAGCATGTCCCTCACTCTTTGAAACTTAGAGTCACCTTCTGAAGACCTGTGTCAGAATCTCTGACCTGCAGTCTGTCCTGCTGCCTCAGTCTGACTGGTGCTGGGCCTGTCTTGGGCTTTTCAGGCTCCATCTGCCTTCCTCAACACTGGCTATATGACCAGAGGCAATGGCCCCTTTGGCTTTCTGAGCCCAGCCTTCCCCTGAATGCTTCATCTTGGATAATGCTGTACTTTGATTTACATGGTTATGGTCTCCTGGTGTAGACTGATTTCTGGCCTACAACCATGCTTGCATAATCTTGGGATTTCCTCTTCTGCCTACCAGACTAGATTTCCTCTCAAGTTGACCTCAATTTAGTTGTTTGGGTTGTGCAGGGAACACCTCTAGGGGTTGACATTCACTTGCAATCACATGAATAGTTATTTTGACAACATTCCAGCAGATGGCAATGAAGTATTTTGAGCAAATGATGCCTTTTTTTTTGGTTTGCACAAAGCCCCCAAATATGCTAGTATCTGAGCGCCCAGTGGGGTATACCTGCATACCCCACTGCAAATCTAGCCGGAAGTCTAGTTGTAGTTTCTTGCCTCTTTTCTCCTACCCTTATGCTGATAGTTAGTCTTACCAGGCCAGGTGTAGAGAAGCCATGCTAAATAGAAAAACATCATGCTTGGGGAATGAGATGTGTCTCATTTTCTTACAACTATGTTCTGTTGCAAGCATCGCAGGGTATAGCCATATGGACCACCCCTAAGCCTTGCCTCATTCCTTGCACTCCGGTCTCATTCCCTTGTTTTCTGTAATTGATTTCTAGACTATACCTGTACTATATCATGAGTCTGCAGAAGGTTCTTGGATGGCACTCTAGTTTCTTTATCGGCACCAGTGGAACATGGCCCTGGAGATTGGAGCCACGGGTCTTGGAACTTTGGAGGAATATTCTGTGCAGGATTTTTTTTTAATTTAAAGAGGAAGCCATTTAAGACCATTAAAAGGAAAGGATAGAGAAACAAAAGGGAACTATTTAGTGGTTCCAAGAGAAGGAAAGTGCTAAAATGCTTGTGATGCTAATTTTCCTTTTAGTTCCAATTGTCTGGACTGGTAGAGTCATATTTAACTGTGAGCGATTTATACAGCTGTGAGCATCTCTACATGTGGGTCCATTGGGAGGAATGCAGCCCTCCAATTATTGACTTTATCATGCTGCCTTTCAGAGTACATTTAGGAAGGAGAATCTATAACCATACCCCTGTGGGGCTAAATTCCATCACCCCTCAAGCCAGTAGGTTCCAAGGAAGAGCATATCACAACATGCAGCATTCCCTCTGTCCTGTGTCAGAGCCAGCTTTATCCCAGAGAATCCCCTTGTCCTCCAGTTTTCCTGAAAATATTTTCCTCCTTAGAAGAGCTGAACCAGTGATTAATTCTCTTGTTTGGTTCTTCTAAGTTGTACTATTCCTTGGAATATTCCAGATTACTTCTTGGTGGTTTGTGAGCCAGCTGAGTATCAGGGATAAGAGATCACCACCACTGCTTAGAGAAGTGCTCACTGACCTGGCACAGTAGAGATTTGCTCAACTTTCTCTCCAGAAGCTGTGTAACAGATGTGCCTAAGATTAAGAGGAAATTTTTTTCATTCTTAAACACCACTGGGATTACCAAATAGAACTGGATTGGGGAAAAGCAGAGTTCTAGCATTGGTCCTGCATTTTCAAGCAGTTATGTAGCTTTGGGAAACATCCTTTCTGGATACTGCTTCTCTTACATTAAATGCAAGATTTGAAAGAGGGGAAGTTTCCAGAACTCTCTGACTTTGGGTGCTGTATAACTTGGCAGGCATTTCCAATGCAAATACTGAATCACTAAGAGCAAAGATACCAAATGCCTGGCACTTTGCTGCCACATTGCCCATAATCAATCCCACTACTCTTCCCTATTTAGGCCGAGTATGGTCCTAGAATCCTCTCAACACAATGCCCCAGGGGGCCATTACCAATCATGAAGTTGGAAGGCTCATGATGAAATCTTCTTGCTGAGAGTTCAAGGTTCCACATCTCTCATCACACTGGAGTTTCCATTTTCCTAGTAGCATCTAAAGCTAGTTGGTTGGTCATGATAACAGGCATCCTAATAGACTCATTAGGAGAAATTTCCATTCCCATTTTTTGGCATACATCAAAGAAAGGGTGTCTGGATGTGAAAACAAATGAAATATACAGCAGCAGGAAAGACAGAGGCTGTATAAATATTAATGAATGATGTTTGATTTGTGCTGTATTAAGTAGGAGAGATAGAGAATTAAAAAAAAAGTTTCTAAATCTAGTTTGGCAAAGCATCCTCACATCTCAGAATAGGGGGTGAAAATCCCTTTGGCTAATCCCTTTGGATAATAATGTGTTAATGATTCTATGTGGTTGATTTGAAAACTGAAGGCTTTTTCTTTGCCTTGGTGTAAACTGATGGGCAGTATAGCCCATAGTCTATGTTCCCCAGGGACAAGAACCACATGTTCATGGTCTTACATTCTATTTACTTTTATGTTAATGCCTAAATCTTATTTAGATCCAATGTTGTACCGTTGGGCCAGAATTTATTTCACGTTATTAGTTTTCACTAGTGGTTCTTAGACTTTATGGGTGATAGAACATCCTAGGGAGCTTACAAAAAAAGTGCAGTTTCTTGGGCCCTGTCTCCAGACAGTTTGACTTAATAGGTCTGATGTAGTGCTCAGCGATATGATTTTTTATCAAGTCCCAGATAGTCCTTAGATCACAATTTAATAAATTAAATTATGAATTTATAAATAAAAATAAATAATTTTTATAATATATATAAAATAATTATTTATTATTATAAAATAAAATAGTTATCAATGTATAGCGAAGTGGCTCTTTTCTGAGCTTAAAATCAGACATTGATGGCTTCCATTTCTCATGTAAGTAAACTTCATGGTCCCATAATTTAATTCTGTGGTACTCAGTTTGTATCATATCTTAAAGAATAAATGGAAGAAGCATCATAGAGAATAGTAGTAGTTCTTGAGTATGAAAACCCCTAATTACAAAAATTCATATATCCATGTGATAATATTGAACTTTTGGTATCTACTGATGCAAAACATGTACAATCATGAGAAGATGCTGAGTTAGTTAACATCTAAAAGGCATTTATAGTTCATCAATAACATCTATGCACAATCAAAAGTATTCGTGTATACATGTATGAAAAATACTGCTTATTTAATCTGTATACAGTGGATTGGGAAGCCCTATGAAAGAATTCCATCAGCTAAACCATGTGTCTCCCATCCTGCCCTAAGGGTTTTTTGTTTGTTTGTTTGTTTTAATTCATGAGAGACACACAGAGAGACGCAGAGGGAGAAGCAGGCTCCCCACAGAGAGCCTGATGTGGGACTCGATCCCAGAACCCCGGGATCACGCCCTGACCTGAAGGCAGGCTCTCAACCACTGAGCCACCCAGGCATCCCTTAAGGGTTCTTGACATAGAAATTGGATCATGTGGAGTAGGGAAGGGCCTAGGAAGACTTGAATTTGAATCCCACAAAGGACTGACTGAGTTATGGAGCCATTTAACCCATATGGGTTTTTTTTTTTTCCTCATCTGCAAAATGATGATGACTAGTACATTTTTAGTGGGTCTTATGTAAAGATTGAATCATGTAATACATGCACAGTGCCCGAACTAGACAACCAGTGTTAGTTTTCTTTCTTCCTCTACAATAATTAGTGAAGGGACTCTTTAAGACTTTAGCCATAGGAGAATCTGAAGCTTTATGCTTTCCCCTTGCATTCAGCTTGCAGGTCCCAGAGTTCTTTTCTTCTCTGCACTGAGATGGTTTGGGGGACTTTCCAGTTGGGGCTATGCTGATGCTTCTTTTGTGACTGTGAACTGACCAAGAGTCTATAAACCACAGTACTCCTGGGAAAATAAAGCACAGAATGAGAGTGGGCTCCTGCAAAGTTACCAGTATCTGACATTATTTTTCTTCATTAAAAAGATTCTCGGCACTCAAGGAATCGTACAGAACAAACAACAGCCCCATCCCCTTTCATTTGGAGAGGAACACAAGGAGCATCACCCATAATTAGTGTGTTTTTGTTCTTAATGTTCCCAAGTCAAGTCTACAGATGGAGCGAAGGTTATTACATCCACTTGGAACATTCTTTTTTGCCCCTCGTCAGGAGATAGCAGGAGGAAGGTTGTGTTTCTCTCTTCTTCTGCGACTATTCTAAAATTTGACACTGCAAACACTCAGGCTCGAGGTTTAATTTGAATATCTATAGTATAAAATTACCAGTGTTCACATGCCCTAGCATTTTCCTGACAAATTAATTGCCAATACAATTTTCAGCAGTGGGCGTGTGCGGAGGGTGGTGGGGTTGTGGGTTCAGTTCACGGGAGGTAATTACGGGTGCCCTTGGCCAGGAAAGAGCAGAGATGATATTAAGGGAGCCAATGTTTTTGGTAAGCAGCACCTGCTCCTTTGCCTGCTCCACAGACCCGTGGATCTAGAAAACACATATAATTTGGAGGATTTAGGGTGTCACACCTTTAGTACACGTAATTTAATCTCTTAAACATGATGTGATCCATAACTGCCATGGACTTTCTGAAATCACACTGGGTATCACCATTACCTGGTTCTTGGATCTTCGCTCCAGTTTTTCAGCATTTGAAGTCTTCAGAACAGCAGGATACAAAACACCTAAGTCAGAGAGTAAATAGGTTACAGAGAGATTCTTTGTTTTGTCTGGGTCTTGAATTTTGGGGCACTTTTGTTGATATATCTGAAAGTAACTGGTATCTTCTGTTCCCACTTGGAGGTGGGAAAGCATTGTGCTGGGATGAAGCATCTGACCTTTTCAGAAAGAGCCTCTGCTCATTCAGAGTCTTCACAGAAAAACCATTTCCCTGAAATATACGCCTTTAGACAATATGCATAAGTTCCTTTTTGAGCCTAAGTCTCTCTCAACAGTTGCGATTGTAATTCTTTAGTGTCAGAGGCATTTGCTATTCGAGTCGTTTTCATTTTTATTGTGTTTAACTGTAACAGCAACAACCATAAAATCAAGCAGACAACAAAAGCCGACAAAATTCCCAACCTGGGGTGAGGAATGGGTGGAGGTGGTAAAGACAAGAAGAGATAGAAACCCTTAAAGGTCCTCCTTTAATGTTTTTAAGTGTTGAAAATATTAGAACGTTATAGATTTCTTTTCATTTCAAAGATATTTTTGGAAAGAAAAGATTATAACATTGTTGTGACAACAAACAGACAACAACAATCAAGTAACAAAAACCAGAGACGCATGTACATTTGATTCCATGAGGTCTTGTTCTCAATTTTCCCTCTGATGCCAGTCGCTTTTAAAAATATTAAAGATCCAATGAGGATGAGATAATATTTCTGGCATATAGTTCCTAGAATAATGGAATTGGAGAGAAGAGAATGAGGCTGCATGTCAGCCAAGGATTTCACTTGTCTTCTTGATGATTTGGATCTCGTCACCCAGCTGTCCTGGCTACCAGGTTTCTGCCATGTTTCCTGGGAGACTAGCCCATTTCCTTCCAACGCTTACAGGGTAATCATAGTTCAAAGATCTCAGAGTTGGGCAGGACCATCTATTCTGATCTTTCATTTTAACAGAGGCCCACAGATGGTCAAGGGAGTTATCAAAGATTGTCAAACAAGGTCGTAATTGAGCTAAGGCTAGAACCCAGACGTGATTGTCTTTAAGGCAGCAATAAACAAATGTGATGGGGCCATAACCAGTTACTTTACGTGGAGATGGGCCTTGAATTCTTAATTTGAAAATCAGCTTACTCTACATAATTTACAGATTATGATGCTTTTGATGCAGATGCCATGGTGCGGACAGTCAGGTGGAGCTGGGGAAGGAGGAGAGTGGATGTTTACTGAGCATCCCCTATTGCAAGGCACTTTCAATTTACTATTGCATGTAATTTTCCCGTGTCTCTAATGAAGGAGATATTATTTCTATCTTGTAAAGGAGAAAGTAGAGGCCCTAGAAATTGAGCATTTTGCCCAAGATCTTTAAGTTGTCAGTATAGGATTTGAATCCATAAATACATGATCCAAAGTCCATCTATCCTCTAACTTTGTTTCGCTGCATTCCAATGTTATTTTTGTTACTCTTTTCTAGCACCAGGCAAACCACGAAGAAAGGTCAAGATAATTAGCCTTATCATTTAACACAGGCATTTATAGTGCATCTACCAAGCACTCAGCTTTGTGCTGGGTAGGGGGAATATATCAAAGTGGTGTGAAATCTTTGTATAACTGAGAAAGGCTCTAGGTGTATGAAGGCATCAGACAAATGTGGCTTTCCATTGCAATTGCAGGAAATTCGAACATTGTCCCATGGCTTACAAGGCCCTGTATTCTTGCTGGTCATAGTGGGCTCCAAGGACCAGTAGTGTCGGTCTCATCTGGTAGCTTATTAAAAATTTGGAGCCCTGGGGTGCCTGGGTGGCTCCGGTGGTAAAGTGGCTGCCTTCAGCTCAGGTCATGATCTCAGGTCCTGGATCAAGCCCTATGTTGGGCTTCCTGCTCAGTGGGGAGCCCGCTTCTCCCTCTCCCTGTGCCTGCCATTGGCTGCTTGTGCACACTCTCTCTGTCAAATAAATAAGTAGAAATCTTAAAAAAAATAGAAAGGAAAAGAAAAAAGAAAAGAAATGTGGAGCCTCAGGCCCCAGCCTAGACCACTGAATCAGACTCTGCATTTCAACAACATCCCTAGGTGATTTGTATTCACATTCAAGTTTAGAAAGCATAGCCTAAAACCTCTTTGTTACTGCCCAGCCCCAAATCTTTCTTTTTGCCCATAAATACTATTATCTGGCTCCTACCTCAGGACCTTTGCACTTGTCTATATGACTGCTCTGACTGCTCAATCTCCCAATTGTTTTCATGGCTCTGTGTTGTTATTCAGATTTCAGCTCAAGCAATATTCCCTCAGAGAGTCAAAGAGTGCTGACTCGTAAAGTACTGCATTACCCTGTTAGATTTTCGCAATTTCATATTCTCTGAAATTATATATCACTTACTTGTTTACATGCTTATTATCAGCCTCCTCTTACTAGAATGTTAAACTCCATGAATTCAGGAATGCTTTACCTGTCTGGTTCATTGTTTTATTTCTAGCAGCTGGTACACTGCCTGGCTCAAGCTTGATGTTCAATAAGTGTTTTATGAATTAATGAATGAACGAACAATGGAAAGTATTTCATTGCTATTGAAATTTCAACACATTGATATTAAAAGCTAAGGTTATTTGCAAAAGTTTATCTAACCAAACTACCAATCTATATGACATTTTTGTGTGTTTGCTAGTTTGAGATAAAGTTCTTTGGAGCTGCAATTCATGGATCAAGGAGAGGAAAGCTGTGGTGGGGGAAAAAAGTTCTTCTCAAACTTTTGCCAGTTTATTATAAATTAATTTTGTTGGGGTGGCATTTGGGGAGTTTTGACTAATCTGCATAGGTAAGTTTTCCTCTTAATATTCTTTAGGCAATTCCCTTGAGAAATGCAGATGCTTACTCTTGGCACATGCAAAAATGTGACTGGAAATCTTCTCTTTTTATTTATAGGCACCTACAAGGAAGTGGTTTATTTCTTGGTTAAAAACACCAGTTTAGAGGGACTTCATGCATACTTTACAAGCTGACTCTGCAAAAATGCACTGCAGATATTCCTGGAATGAACGGCAAAGGTAACTGCTCTGAATTCTGATGAGACAGCCTGGGAAGAGCTGGCACATCTATGATCTATCATGGCCCTATAAAAAAGGAAAGTGAAAAAGAAAAATTGTTTGATTAGCACATATACCAGGTGACTTAAATCGCAAGATCTTATTTTAATTCTCATAACAGCCTTACGAGGCAATGTTACCCCATTTTACAGGGTGAGACAGGATGATGAAGATGTTAAGATTGAATCAAAGTCATCCTGCTGGTAAGTGGCAGAGCTAGAATTCAAATCCATGTTCTTGTCACCATATTACTGTCCATTTGTAGCGGCTCTTCACTCTCTACCATCTCTTGTCCTTAGTAGGGTGATTCTACTGCTATCCTTTTATCCAAAAACTTTTTTGTGAGAGCCAGATTTTCTACTTCCTTCAAAAGAACAACCCAGGGACCAATGACGTTATAAAGGACTTATGAGGAAAATGGAAATCCCTCACAGACAGAGATGCTCTGGCTCTGAGATGGGGAAATCCAGAGATGAAAATTTTGTTTTCCTCACAGGACTATGGCATTTTTAGTCAGTGGATCCAACCAGAATGTGATTTATTAAGAATTTGAGGGATCAGTCATTGTGATTTCACATACACATGTGTATTATTTTATTAGCCAGACAGTGACAGTCATTGTCAAGTGGAGGACCCAATTCAGACTAAATAATCATGCTCGTTTTGTCCACAGAGGACAAAAGGATTTTGAGCAATCTGATTTTCAGATGACTGAATCTTTCTTTTTAGCTACTTGAAGGCAGTGAGAGGAGAGGTTGCTTGGACAGAACTCCTTCCCCACTAGATTCTACTCTTAAGCTCTAGACTTCATAAGGAGATGTTCTGGAGCTTTGATTTCCTGAGGGGCTCATTTTACATATTTTCTCCTGGAAATGTAACAGTATGTTTATGTTTATGCCAGTAGCTAGCAAAGGGCCAAGGCAAGATTTTTCAGGTAAACTCAAAAGGTTTTTCCCCAGGGTTCCCAGGAGTTTCCTTTTCTACGCCCAAGAGGCCATTGTGCAAAATGAGTCCTGAACTTCAAGTGCTTTGAAATTTCCCGATAGAGTTTGGGTAATTCCCAGTAGATGGCGCTCATCAGTAACTTTCTGAAAAAGCCATGCCTTGAGCTTTTACAAAAGTGCTGAAGAAAGACTTTTGAGATTACAGCCTTGCAATGTAAAAGATACATTTTGGCTCATTTCCTGATTCATTGCCCATTCTCTCAGAAATCAGAATTTGAAAGGGAGGAGGGAGGGTATCTTTCTCTTAGTTTATAAAGTTACTTTCTTTAGTTTTTAAAATTTGATAACTTTAGTTATCTGGCTCAGAGGAGAAAAGAAAACAAGTAGAAAATATTGCTTCTCCATCTAGCTCCCATTTTGGTTTTGTTTTTCCAACTTAGAGGATCTGAATGTATCTCTCTCCCCTTTCTGAGCAGACTGTACCCTAGAGGTTTTTATTTGGATGTCAGTTGCTTAGACCTCAAAGTTACCTTCCTCTTAAAACAGGTGTTTTAAGAAATGGTGGTGGTACCTTCATAAATGCCTTCTCAATGCCCTCTGTGCCTAAAGTTCAGAGTCTCCATGCAATTTCAACAAAATCTAGGCATGTGTATGCCATTGTTTCTATGGAATATGAATTCTGAACTCCTCTTCTCTCAGTGGAGCTGCAGGGGCTGACACAGTTTTCCTGGCACCTAGAACTTGCCAATTTATTGTACTGCATAATAGAGGGAGAGCTCATGAGCCTTTATGCTCTGTTATGCTTAAATGGGCAGTTACCCTTCCTGGGCAGACCTGAGCTTCCTCCCAGTGCAGGGCTTTGGGAATCTGCTCTTCTCAAAGCAGAAGATGCTTTCCCTCAAAATCATGTCTCTGATTGTATTTATACCTTGTTTTAGTAGTTGAGTAATACTTTCTTTGGCAGATGCAGTCCCACAATAAATTACAGAATTTTAGTCACAGTGTTTATACATTATAAAGGATATCTGGGAAAAATTGACATACAAAAGAACTGAGAGAAAATGCAGTTAAGGGGTAGCAGAATCAGAGGAAAACTTTGGTGGTAGTTAATTCACCAAATCTTTTAGAAACTGTGGGTCATTTTATTGCCAGCTGATGGAACACACCATTCCTTCTATATTCAGTAGTCTAAGCAGAGATGAGGTTGGGTCTCAGGTGTCTCCTAAGACCTTAGAGTACAACTGATAAGTCTGATTTAGTACAAAGTATATTCTTAGCTCTTTGCTAAGTCTCAGAAGGGTAGAAATATTAAATTGTGTAACACACGTAAGAGACAATAAGGCTTTTTAAATAATAAGCTATGGCCAGATATATACAAGAGTCATTTGCTGAGTATTTCTTTTCCCCTTTCCCATCTATTATTTTCAGCATTTTCTCCCAGACAATATTCTGTTTAGATCTCTCATTTATGTATGCATTCGGTAGATATTTACCAAGCCAGGTCCTCATCTAGATAAGAGATTGATAAACTATTGTTCATGGGCAGGATCCAGCCTACCACCTAATTTTGTAAACCAAGTTTTAAAGGAACACATTTATATATCATCTATGGTTGCTTTCATGCTACAGTGACAGGGTTGAGTAGTTGCAACAGAGACCGTTTGACTTGCAAAGTCCTTTATAGAAAGAATTTGTTGTCTGTAATGAAGATATACAGTGGTCTATGATCTTAATTAACAGTTTTGAGAGGAGACATAGTGCTACAAAAAGAGAGATAATAAGTAAACAAATATATACATACATACATACATACACATATATATGTATATACATATATATACATATATAAACTGCTAAGTGCTATAAAGCAAATAAAGATAAGTGATGTACTAGAGAATGGTTACTTGAGTTGGCATGGTGAGGGTCTTTTTTTTTTTTAATTAATTTTTATTGGTGTTCAATTTACCAACATACAGAAAAACACCCAGTGCTCATCCCGTCAAGTGTCCACCTCAGTGCCCGTCACCCATTCCCCTCCAACACCCGCCCTCCTCCCCTTCCACCACCCCTAGTTCGTTTCCCCGAGTTAGGAGTCTTTATGTTCTGTCTCCCTTCCTGATATTTCCCAACATTTCTTTTCCCTTCCTTTATATTCCCTTTCACTATTATTTATATTCCCCAAATGAATGAGAACATACACTGTTTGTCCTTCTCCGATTGACTTATTTCACTCAGCATAATACCCTCCAGTTCCATCCACGTTGAAGCAAATGGTGGGTATTTGTCGTTTCTAATTGCTGAGTAATATTCCATTGTATACATAAACCACATCTTCTTTATCCATTCATCTTTCGATGGACACCGAGGCTCCTTCCACAGTTTGGCTATTGTGGACATTGCTGCTAGAAACATCGGGGTGCAGGTGTCCCGACGTTTCATTGCATCTGAATCTTTGGGGTAAATCCCCAACAGTGCAATTGCTGGGTCGTAGGGCAGGTCTATTTTTAACTCTTTGAGGAACCTCCACACAGTTTTCCAGAGTGGCTGCACCAGTTCACATTCCCACCAACAGTGTAAGAGGGTTCCCTTTTCTCCGCATCCTCTCCAACATTTGTTGTTTCCTGCCTTGTTAATTCTCCCCATTCTCACTGGTGTGAGGTGGTATCTCATTGTGGTTTTGATTTGTATTTCCCTGATGGCAAGTGATGCAGAGCATTTTCTCATGTGCATGTTGGCCATGTCCATGTCTTCCTCTGTGAGATTTCTGTTCATGTCTTTTGCCCATTTCATGATTGGATTGTTTGTTTCTTTGCTGTTGAGTTTAATAAGTTCTTTATAGATTTTGGAAACTAGCCCTTTATCTGATACGTCATTTGCAAATATCTTCTCCCATTCTGTAGGTTGTCTTTTAGTTTTGTTGACTGTATCCTTTGCTGTGCAAAAGCTTCTTATCTTGATGAAGTCCCAATAGTTCATTTTTGCTTTTGTTTCTTTTGCCTTTGTGGATGTATCTTGCAAGAAGTTACTGTGGCCGAGTTCAAAAAGGGTGTTGCCTGTGTTCTCCTCTAGGATTTTGATGGACTCTTGTCTCACATTTAGATCTTTCATCCATTTTGAGTTTATCTTTGTGTATGGTGAAAGAGAGTGGTCTAGTTTCATTCTTCTGCATGTGGATGTCCAATTTTCCCAGCACCATTTATTGAAGAGACTGTCTTTCTTCCAGTGGATAGTCTTTCCTCCTTTATCGAATATTAGTTTACCATAAAGTTGAGGGTCCACTTCTGGGTTCTCTATTCTGTTTCATTGATCTATGTGTCTGTTTTTGTGCCAGCACCACACTGTCTTGATGACCACAGCTTTGTAGTACAACCTGAAATCTGGCATTGTGATGCCCCCAGCTATGGTTTTCTTTTTTAAAATTCCCCTGGCTATTCGGGGTCTTTTCTGATTCCACACAAATCTTAAAATAATTTGTTCTAACTCTCTGAAGAAAGTCCTGAAGAAAGTCCATGGTATTTTGATAGGCATTGCATTAAACGTGTAAATTGCCCTGGGTAACATTGACATTTTCACAATATTAATTCTGCCAATCCATGAGCATGGAATATTTTTCCATCTCTTTGTGTCTTCCTCAATTTCTTTCAGAAGTGTTCTATAGTTTTTAGGGTATAGATCTTTTACCTCTTTGGTTAGGTTTATTCCTAGGTATCTTATGCTTTTGGGTGCAATTGTAAATGGGATTGGGTGCAATTGTAAATGGGATTGACTCCTTAATTTCTCTTTTTTCAGTCTCATCTT
Organism: Vulpes vulpes; assembly: GCF_048418805.1. Lineage (NCBI taxonomy): Eukaryota > Metazoa > Chordata > Mammalia > Carnivora > Canidae > Vulpes > Vulpes vulpes. The sequence goes on along the minus strand of NC_132790.1, from coordinate 79,746,155 downwards.
AGGGGAAAGGCTCCCAGTGCTTCCCCATTGAGAATGATATTTGCTGTGGGCTTTTTGTAAATGGCTTTTAAGATGTCGAGGAAAGTTCCCTCTATCCCAACACTCTGAAGGGTTTTGATCAGGAATGGATGCTGTATTTTGTCAAATGCTTTCTCTGCATCTAATGAGAGGATCATATGGTTCTTGGTTTTTCTCTTGCTGATATGATGAATCACATTGATGGTTTTACGAGTGTTGAACCAGCCTTGTGTCCCGGGGATAAATCCTACTTGGTCATGGTGAATAATTTTCTTAATGTGTTGTTGGATCCTATTGGCTAGTATCTTGTTGAGAATTTTTGCATCCATGTTCATCAGGGATATTGGTCTGTAATTCTGCTTTTTGGTGGGGTCTTTGTCTGGTTTTGGAATTAAGGTGATGCTGGCCTCATAGAACGAATTTGGAAGCACTCCATCTCTTTCTATCTTTCCAAACAGCTTTAGTAGAATAGGTATGATTTCTTCTTTAAACGTTTGATAGAATTCCCCTGGGAAGCCATCTGGCCCTGGACTCTTGTGTCTTGGGAGGTTTTTGATGACTGCTTCAATTTCCTCCCTGGTTATTGGCCTGTTCAGGTTTTCTATTTCTTCCTGCTCCAGTTTTGGTAGTTTGTGGCTTTCCAGGAATGCGTCCATTTCTTCTAGATTTCCTAATTTATTGGCGTACAGCTGTTCATAATATGTTTTTAAAATCGTTTGTATTTCCTTGGTGTTGGTAGTGATCTCTCCTTTCTCATTCATGATTTTATTAATTTGAGTCTTCTCTCTCTTCTTTTTAATAAGGTTGGCTAATGGTTTATCTATCTTATTAATTCTTTCAAAGAACCAACTCCTGGTTCTGTTGTTCTGTTCCACAGTTCTTTTGGTCTCGATATCATTTAGTTCTGCTCGAATTTTAATTAACTGTCTTCTTCTGCTGGGGGTGGGGTCTATTTGTTGCTTTTTCTCTAGTTCCTTTATGTGTAAGGTGAGCTTTTGAATTTGAGTTCTTTCCAGTTTTTGAATGGATGCTTGTATTGTGATGTATTTTCCCCTCAGGACTGCTTTTGCTGCATCCCAAAGATTTTGAACAGTTGTATCTTAATTCTCATTAGTTTCCATGAATCTTTTTAATTCTTCCTTAATTTCCTGGTTGACCTTTTCATCTTTTAGCAGGATGGTCCTTAACCTCCAGGTGTTTGAGATCCTTCCAAACTTCTTGTTGTGATTGAGTTCTAATTTCAAGGCATTATGGTCTGAGAATATACAGGGGACTATCCCGATCTTTTGGTATCGGTTCAGACCCAATTTGTGACCCAGTATGTGGTCTATTCTGGAGAAAGTTCCATGTGCACTTGAGAAGAATGTGTATTCAGTTGAGTTTGGATGTAAAGTTCTGTAGATATCTGTGAAATCCATCTGGTCCAGTGTATCATTTAAAGCTCTTGTTTCTTTGGATATGTTGTGCTTAGAAGACCTATCTAGTATAGAGAGAGCTAGATTGAAGTCACCAAGTATAAGTGTATTATTATCAAAGTATTTCTTCAGTTTGGTTATTAATTGGTTTAAATATTTGGCAGCTCCCACATTTAGGGCATATATATTGAGGATTGTTAAGTCCTCTTGTTGGATAGATCCTTTGAGTATGAGATAGTGTCCCTCTTCATCTCTCACTATAGTCTTCGGGGTAAATTTTAATTTATCTGATATAAGGATGGCAACCCCTGCTTTCTTTTGAGGACCATTTGAATGGTAAATGGTTCTCCAACCTTTTATTTTCAGGCTGTAGGTGTCCTTCTGTCTAAAATGAGTCTCTTGTAGACAGCAAATAGATGGGTCCTGCTTTTTTATCCAGTCTGAAACCCTGCGCCTTTTGATGGGGTCATTAAGCCCGTTCACGTTCAGAGTTACTATTGAGAGATATGAGTTTAGTGTCACCATGATATCTATTCAGTCCTTGTTTTTGTGGATTGTTCCACTGAACTTCTTCTTAAAGGGGAATTTTAAGAGTCCCCCTTAAAATTTCTTGCTGAGCTGGTTTGGAGGTTACATATTCTTTCACTTCCTGCCTGTCTTGGAAGCTCTTTATCTCTCCTTCCATTTTGAATGAAAGCCTTGCTGGATAAAGTATTCTTGGTTGCATGTTCTTTTCATTTAGGACCCTGAATATATCCTGCCAGCCCTTTCTGGCCTGCCAGATCTCTGGGAGAGGTCTGCTGTTACCCTAATATTCCTCCCCATAAAAGTCAGGGACTTTTTTTCTCTTGCTGCTTTAATGATCTTCTCCTTATCTTTGGAATTTGCAAGCTTCACTATTAAATGTCGAGGTGTTGAACGGTTTTTATTGATTTTAGGGGGGGATCTCTCTATTTCCTGGATCTGAATGCCTGTTTCCCTTCCCAGATTCGGAAAGTTTTCAGCTAGGATTTGTTCAAATACATATTCTGGCCCTCTGTCCCTTTCGGAGCCCTCCCTCGGGAACCCCAATTAAACATAGGTTTTTCTTCCTCAGGCTGTCATTTATTTCCCTTAATCTATCCTCATGGTCTTTTAATTGCCTGTCTCTTTTTTCCTCAGTTTCCCTCTTTGCCATCAACTTGTCTTCTATGTCACTCACTCGTTCTTCCACCTCGTTAAGCCTCGTCTTTAGGACTTCTAGCTTGGATTGCATCTCATTTAATTGATTTTTAATTTCTGCCTGATTGGATCTAAATTCTGCAGTCATGAAGTCTCTTGAGTCCTTTATGGTTTTTTCTAGAGCCACCAGTAGCTGTATAATAGTGCTTCTGAATTGGCTTTCTGACATTGAATTGTAATCCAGATTTTGTAACTCTGTGGGAGAGAGGGCTGTTTCTGATTCTTTTTTTTGAGGTGAGGTTTTCCTTCTAGTCATTTTGCTCAGTGCAGAGTGGCCAAAAACAAGTTGTTTTGGGAAAAGGAGAAAAAGAGAGAGAAGGAAAGAAAAGAGAAAAAGAAAAAAGAGAAAAGAAAAAAAAGGGGGGAAAGAGAAGAAAAAGAGAAAGAAAAAGAAAGAAAGGAGAAAAAAGAAAAAAAAGGTGCGGTGGGGTGGGGGAAGCAATCAGAAATCAAGAAGAAAGATAGAAAAAAAAAAGCACAAAACAAAACAAAAACAAAAACAAAACAAAACAAACAAAAAAAAAAAACCCCACGGGGGAGTATCTTCCGATTCTGTGTACTTTAAGTCCCTTGACTTCCCCTGGACCTGGTCCGTGTCGCTGGTCTTCTGGGGGAGGGGCCTGCTGTGCTGATTCTCAGGTGTTAGCACTTGGGGGAGCTGCTCTGCCCCTGCCTGGTGCAGGGCTCAGTGGGGGTTGTTCACCCCGTGAGGCCCCGGGAGGAAGCCACAGTGGCGGGGGCAGCTCTGGGACCCTGGAGTCAGCTCCTGCAGTAGCTCCGGGGCTCTCCGTCTGCAGGGCCCGGGGGCTCCCGGGCGGGGCCGCTGATCTGCTCAGCTCCGGGCAGGAGCGTCCTCGCTGTCCTGGGCCCTCCCGGCCTCTGCCTGTCCCTGGGGGAGGCCGGATCCTGGGCTGTGTCCCGGCGCCCTGTGCTCTGGGGCCTGCGCTGTTGGATTCGCGCTCCCGCCCCGCAGCCCCCTCCGTGGAGCTTCTTCCTCCGCCCGAGCCCCTCCGAGCTGTTCCCGGAGCCGCGCAGCCCCCTCCGCGGAGCCGCCGCCCGAGCCCCTCCGAGCTGCTCCGGGTCCCGCCGAGCGCTGCAGCCCTTAGGAGCTCGGCGCACTCTCCGGGGCGCAGTTCCTCTGTTACTGTTCCCGGGAGCCCGAGGGCATCCCCGCCTTTCTGGGGATCCTGCTCCAATTCCCCGGGAGGCCTTTCCGCGGGGAAGGTCGGTGCAGCTCCTGCTCCTCCGGGACGGGGCTCTCCTGTCCTGGGGACACTCGCCCCGGCCTCAGCCCGGCTCCTCGCGGGGCCCCTCCCCCTTGGAGGCCTTTTGTGTCTTTATTTCTTTTTCCCCGTCTTCCTACCTTGATAGAAGCGCGAACTCTTCTCACTGTAGCGTTCCAGCTGGTCTCTTTAAATCTCAGGCCGAATTCGTAGATTTTCAGGATGATTGGATGGTTTTCTAGGTAATTTGTTGAGGACAGGTGACTTGGGGACCCTGCTCTTCCGCCATCTTGCCCCTCCTCCCCCATGGTGAGGGTCTTACGTGTGAACAGATCTGAATATAGGGAAAGGGCATAATGAGGAGATCTGGGAAGAGCCCCTGGGACGAGGGAAGACCACCAGCAAAGGCCTAGTCTGGAATTAGGTTGGCATGTCAAAGGTGCAGAAAAAGGTTGGCTAATTTGGGGTGGACACAGCGAGAGGACAAATGAGAGAGAAGTCAAACAGGTGGTCATGTGCTGGATCAATGGGGCCTTTCAGTGATCCCAAAACACTAGGAAGCCTTTGGATGGTTTGAAGGAGGTTAGTGACATGAACTGATGCATACTTTCAAAGATCATTCTGGGTGTTAGGACATGGACTGGAACAGGGCAAGGGTGAAAGAAGGAGACTGATCAGGAGAAATCCAAGTGAGAGGGGATGGAAGCAGTGGTGGTGATAAGAATTGGATTGATCCAGGACACCTTCTGGAATTGTGGCCAATGGGACATGCTGATGGATTGGTTGTGGGTCGTGAAAGAAAAAAAGAATTCAGGCTGAGTTTAGGTTTTGGATGGAGTGACCAAGTGGAGGGTGGTGTATTTATCTACCTGGACAAGACTGAAGATGGAACAGATTTGGGTAGAGATGTGGATGAAGAATTTTGTTTGGGAAAAATTAAGTAGAGATGTCAGAGAAGCTATTAGATGTATACTTTTGATGTGATATCAAAATTGGAGTGATACAAGAATTAGAATAAGAACTTTAAGAGTCAATGGTATATAGGTGGTTTTCATAGCCATGGAGATAGAAGAGATCACCTAGGAAAATAGTAATATTGATAGAAAAAAGGAGAGGGTTACCAGTAGGTATAAATATTGCAAAGACCTTCTCACAGAATGGGAAAAGTATGAATTAGACCCAGATTCTGATTCTTTCTTGGCTTTACTGGCCATGCAACATTGGCTTTTTTACATCTTTGGTCTTCTCTTTCCTGATGTCGAAAAATCTTAAAAATCTATGATGTTTAGCCTCTAATTTAACCAGTGATTGGTTATGAATTCATATTTCTTATCTAATCATAAGTCATTTCTACATGGTAGAACAAAGTTCCTTGATCTTCATGTGTTCTCACTTGAAATCATTTCCCAGATTTGTGTTTCAAGGAGGAGAAGTGTGGGGATCTGCATGCAGCTGGGATCACAGAGCATATTTAGAGCCTTCTAGCTTCCTAGCAACCTTCCCACCTTGTGCTGATAGTGCTGAACCAGTGGTGATGCTTGCTTGGTATAGTCTTCTGACTTGATGCTGTGGAGAGTGATTACATCTCCATGCAGGGAAAGAACTATCTACAGTCTTTGAGTTCAGAGCAGACTTCAGGGCTCCAGGGCCCTGAAGTTGGCTGGAGTATGGCCAGGAGGCTTAGGATTGCAAAGTTCTCCAGTAATTCTTTTCAGTATTTTCAATGAAGCACAGACACTGTCATCCTAAAGCCAGTGGACCTCTGCCCCCATTGAATCATCCTAAACTGGAGAAGGCCATCTTTGACTTCGTGCCCAAAGAGTCTGCATTTATAGAGTGATTTAAGCAAGCTATTTATTTTCTTTGAGCTTAGTTTTCCATATCTGTGAAATGCACGTAGTATCTACTTTATTGGATAGTATATGGATTAATGGAGATCATCATTGTGAGAATGTCTTTCAGAGTCAGTCCAAGTTTCTTCTCCTGTGGGGTACACTCTTGGGCTGTCCTTAGTATGTGTGCCCTGCCCCAGTGAATTCATGCAATCATGGTAAGACAGGAAAACTAGAGCCAGCCTTGGGAAGGAGGCCTGCAGAATGAATGGAGGAATGTTAGAGTTGGTAAGAAAAGGAGGATCGGCCTGTAATAACTTTAATACTGGGTGCTGCTTCCTGCATTCCACTCAATCTCCTATGTTTTATAAATTTTCTCCAGGTATAATCTACTAGTTGTATCATTTGTGATATCATGATTAATGATAAATACATGTTTTGTTTTTGTCCACTCCTGGCACACCTACAATCCTTAGAATTTCTTGTGAGGAGGGTGGTAAAATGTCCTTTGTTATGCTAATGAATTGACTTTTGGAAAGCTACCTAAAGATGGTGGCTGGTTGCTGAGGGAGCCAATTGTGTGATTGGAGGGTATACACTTTTAGTTGTGTCCCCCTTCTCTGATCCTGACCTCCAGAAAGAGAGAGAAGCTACAGATTGAGTTCAGTCATCGTGAGCCAGTGATTTAATCAATTATACCTAGGTAATGAAGCCTCCATAGAAACCCCAAAGGATGAGATTCAGAGAACTTACAGGTTGTTGAACCAGTACCTATCCACGTGCTGCTGTGCCAGGTCCCTCTCCATGGGGAGAGGAGGGTAAGGTCCTTTGTTTGGGACCTTATGCTTTGTATCTTTTCATCTGGTTATTGATTTATGTCCTTTAATATCCTCTGTCATAACTGGTGATCTAGTGAGTAAACTAATTTCTGAGTTCCGTGAGCCACTCAAGCAAATTAATTAAACCCGAGGAGGGGTTCATGGGAATCTCTGATTTACATCTGGACTTGTGATTGGCATCTGAAGTGGGGGCAGTCTTGTGGAACTGAGTCCTAGCCTGTAGTATTTGATGCTATCTCTGGGTAGATAGTGGCAAAACTGAGTTGAATTTTAGGACAGCCAGCTGGTGTCAGAGAAATGCTTGGTGTGATATAAAAAAACCCACATATCAGAATTGGTGTCAATATCATTAAAAACCACTTTACCTCTTCCAACCCTGCATGGACACTAAATGTATTGAATTTAAACCAACTCCATTTATTGTGCATTTCTTTTATGTTAAGAAGAAGGTATAGTGTAAAGAAGAATCAGATCAATAAAGTCAGGGGTGAGGGACTATGCTTCCAGTTTGGCTTACACCCAAAGTTGGGGGTATCTATAGAATTTCTCTATCTATACAACCATGTATTCATGGCCAGTCCATTTGAATTACTCAAACTTTTATTTATTTTTCAAATTTACTCAGACTTTAGAGTGCTTATGATTCATCTTGAAATCTTGTTAAAATGAAGATTCTGATTCAGTATGTATGGTGTAAGGCCTGAGATTCTTCATTTCTAACAAGTTCTCATTGGTCTTGATGTTGCTGCTTCAGTGACTACATTTGAGTAGTAAGGGTCTAACCAGAAAATCATCTGGTAGACGTTAAACTGAGTAGTATGGGTCTAGACTTCTTCAAAGTTGAAAATGCTATGATTTTATGGTAGAGGATATAAAAGGCGTATTTCTGTCACCATTCATTTATTTATTCATTCAATAAATATCTAGGGTTTAACATGTGTCAAGACCTGGGATTGTAGAATTGAATGTGACCTAATCCTACTTAGAAAGTCCGCCTCTAATCATGAAGACAGACATGGAAACAAACATTTTTCAAAAATCACTCTGACCCAGATTCCTGAAAAAGTGATTGCTTTCATTTCCTTAAAATCCTTATCTGTTCTCTGGCTAAGTTCCTTTTATTTTCACATACTAAGGCCATCTTAAAAGATATGATATAGGGCAGGAAGCTGGTTGGCATGTGTCTAATGAAAAGAGAACTGGAATTAGAATATCACAGAGTTCATTTTGAGTCTCAGCTCTTTTATAGCTATGAGGCCTTGGTCAAGATTCTTGAAGCCTCAATTTTCCTACTGCAAAAAAGGAGAGAATTATAACCAGGTTACTTATCACATGGGATTTTTATGAAATTTAGTCTGAGATAATGGATGTAAAGTGTATTTGAAACTGTAAATGGATATATAAATGTAAAGAGATTGCCAGATTATCACATGCACATGCAATATAGTGTTATTATAATAGTGAAAAATATTTGCAATAAATGTAAATGTCTCAAAGATGGGACTGCAGTAAGGTTGGGACCATATGACTGGTTCTAGCCAATGAACTGTGAGCTGCAATGGCGTGTTGTCAGTTCTAGGTTGTGGCAGTTTAAAGGCAGTGATCCTCCTCCATTCTTCCCCTCCCCTGATGTAGAGAACCTGGAGGCCACACATACCAGATTGTTTAACTACATGAATGGAAGCAACCCAGATCTCTAAGTCACCATTTGGAGAAAAACTACACAGGAGGGCCAATTTGTGAGGATAAAATAAATTTCTATTGTGTTAAGCTTTGCAGTCTTAGAGTTATTATCAAAGAATAGCCTTTCCAATTCTAAGAATACAGTTAACTCCTTCAGACTTTCTGTGCATTTAGATATATGGGCAGTTATAAATACATAGCATTGCCTTGTATATTTTTTCACAAATGTCCTGTTACTGTATATAGTGATTACAATTTATTATTTTCACTCAAGAATATATTTGAGACATATTTTATATTGGTTCATATAAATCTATTTTATTCTTTCTGCCGATACAAAGGATTCATATTAGGCATATAGCCATTCCTACACTCATGGATATTCCATTTCTTGTGCTTTCATTTTCTCTTTCAAACAATATTAAAGTAGGCATACTTATACATGTTTCTTGGTACACGTGTGGGTGATTTTTTTTAGCATAGATACAGAGCAATGGAATTGCTAAGTTATAGGGCATATGCATATCAAATATTAATAAACACTGCCAAATTGGCATCCAAATCAATGTTTATGTATATATAGGTATATATAAATATTTTTTTCATTCAGTATACACTGAATTTATACTCCTACCAGCAGCATGTGAGAGTGCCCATTTCCTATACCTTCATATTACTTCTTAAGTAAAAATATTTAAAAATCATTGTTTAATTTACCTATTGCCATGTAACAAACCACCCTAAAACTTAGTGGCTTGAAACAACAACCATTTTTATCATTTCCCATCATTCTATAGCTTTATTGGGTTTAGTTAGGCAATTCTTCTGCTTTGTGATATAGACAATTATCTGGGAATTCAACTGTGCTGGAATGTCTGAGGCTCATTTTTGTGGCTGCCACTGTGTCCTCTCTATGTTGGTGTGGACTTTATATAGAAAAGCAGTTGGGTTCCTGGGGAGTTCTCTTAAGTTGCCTTAAGGCCCTAGGCTCTAAAACCCTAGAACATAATTTCCCCCCATATTGGTCAAAACACTTAGAGGCCAGCCCAGGTTTAAGGGCAAGGAACCCAAATACTGTTGGTGGCAATTTTTAGAGATTATTTACACAGTTATTTATATTATCAGGACAGTATTCATGTCTTTAGATTTAAACAAAGTTGAAGAAATGGTGTTTGCAAAACTTCCAATAAGCAAGTGGAGCTTAAAGAGTTTGATTCTACATTATGAAGTAAGTGTACTCTGTGCTAATCAAGTTGGAGAAATATGAGGTTCTGCTAGCAATTCTATGAGCTTGAAGGTCAATCCTCCTACCAGTGACTATGTAAGTCAAGGTGTGAACAAGCTGTAATTTCTTTCCATTCTAATGCTTTCTAAATATACCAGTAGAAAATAAAATGAAGAATCAGGTTCAGGCTCATTTCCAGCTATCTGTCATGTATTTGGGAGCTCCAAGGGTAGATATCATGGGAAATATTAAAAATAAATGGCTCAGACATGTACAAGGTCTGCATCATTCATCAATTAATCTCCTGTTCCTGAGATGGGGTAGGAAGTGAGGCAAGTGAAGAAGTTGTAGTGTGGGGGAGGGGGCAAGTTCATTGATGCCATAAGTATATTAGATGGATCAGGAAAATTTTCCTAATTTGTGGTCTTGATTTAGCTACACATTGCAGTGTGACCCCTGGAATGGTAGGAAGAGTTAGGAACCAGAGCCAGGGAACCAGAGTTTGGGATAAAGTGGGGAAGAAGATATTAATCATTTCTACCTACTCATGGCTCCTAGAAAGGGCTCCTCCCATCTATTCTAGAGAAGAGTTCTACAGAAAATATTCATGATCTTATATTATCATAAATTTGCTGGAGGAAAGCCATTAAGGTTAAATTTAGGGCTTCCTAAAATGTTGGTTATGGAATTAGAAATACAAAAGCTTATGAAAGAGTAACACTTTTGAACGGAAAAGGGAAGGAGCAGATTCGGGCAGGGAGTCTTGATTGTGATGCTGAACTGGCAAAGCCTCTGCTAGTCCACTAGGGAATTTGGAGGTGGGAAGGAAATCATCCACCAGAGGAGTCCTGCACTGAGTGGAAATGGCTAGTTCTTGCACCACATGTTGTGCTTAATTATTAGCTGGAGGCTGCCACCAGGATAGCATGGCCTCAACTATGTTGCTTTAGTCAGTCCTTGACTGTGCGTGGCTAGAATACGTGCCCTTGGCCTGAAAGTGGAGCCAGATCAGTCAACCACATTCCTTTTTGCTGGCCATAGAGTTCTTTCTTGAAGGAGGATCTGAGTAGTGCTTTCCTGTATCTGTATCTGCCACATGTAACTTATCTTTCTCCAGTTTTTTCCCCCCAAATTTTCTTCAGAGCTGCCTTGCAAAAAGCCAGGTGTTCTCTCCTGTTGATATCGTCATCAGATTCTTGGTTGCTAGTGTTTGAGAGTGACTTGGACCTGCTTAGGAGAAAATGGGATTTTGTGGCTCATACTGTGAAACCAGAAACTCAGATGCTCCCAAGATGGTCAGTGCCTCTTATCTCTTCTCTTGGTATGTTGGGCTTTTTGAGAGTGCTGGAAAATATGTCTGCTTTGCATTCATCATTCTGCTTCTGCCAACAGAGGGGAACATTTCTTCTTGGTTCTAATTTTTTAAATCTCAAGCAAGGATTCTTGCTTAAATCTCAAGCAAGGACCACCCCCCTCCCTGCCTTTTTCTCTGGTCCCAGCTTCACTTTCTAGTTGTTTCAAACAACAGACATTCAGTTTAAAGGTGAATGAACATCCAGTTTTAATCAGCCTTTTTAAACAGTACTCAGGCCACCTGAGGCTTTATCACTAAGAGCAATGTTACTCACTTGCTTCAGTTGTTGCTTTGAAAGAAAATTAAGAATATCAAAACCACTTTCTCATCTGCAGAGATATAGACTCTTACCTCATCCACTGCCTTGAGAATTCTATCAACCAAGAAGATTTTGTTCAGTTTTTTTTCTATAGTTTTGGTGTCAGTTGGATATTATAGCAAAACCGACTACCCAGGGTGACTCAGTCAGTTGAACATCTGCCTTCAGCTCAGGTCATGATTCCAGGGTCGAGGTATTGACCCACAAGTAGGGCTCCCTGCTAGGCAGGGAGCCTGCTTCTTCCTCTGCCCCTCCCCTGCGACTGAGCTTGCACGTTCTCTCTCTCTCTGAAATAAATAAATACAATATTTAAAAAAAAGGACCAACAGACTACCCAAAAATCAGTGGCTTTTTTTTTTTTTAAGATTGTATTGATTTATTCATGAGAGACAGAGAGAGAGAGAGAGAGAGAGAGAGAGGCAGAGACACAGGCAGAGGGAGAAGCAGGCTCCATGCAGGGAGCCCAATATGGGACTCCATCCCTGATCTCCAGGATCTCGCCCTGGGCTGAAGGCAGGTGCTAAACTGCTGAGCCACCCAGGTGTCCCAAAATCAGTGTCTTGAAGCCATAAGCATTTGTTTGCTCACAAGTCCATGGGTGTGTCTTCCAGTCTTGGACTCACACATTGTATTTGTGCTCAGCTGTGGGCTGGGTGACCACTCAGTTGACAGCTGGGTTTGCTCACATATTTGAGTGTCAACTGGTTGTAGGCTGGCCTCATCTGGGACAGCTGAGCTCTGCCCTGTGTGGGCACCTGTGCTCCAGCAGGCTGGCCCAGGCTTGTTTACATGGTGGTAACAGGGTTCTAAGAGAATGAGCAGAAGTGTGCAAACCTCTTGAGACCTAGGCTTGGAACTGGAAAAAACATCTGGACAAGTTAGATCCAGGGTATGAGAAAATCAACTCCACTCCTTGTTGGAAAGAGCTGTAAAGTCGCATTGCAAAAGATGCAGTGATTGGGAAACATGAAGAATTGGGGCTATTTCTGGAAAACAAAACAAAGCTTACCACAGGTTTAAAACAAACAGAAGCACCTTAAAATTTGTTTCAAGATATGGTCTTTTATTATAAAATTAAAAATATTTTACACTATATCTGCTTCTTCCCTATATTTATAACTGCTCTGCCTCCCATAACCCCCCTTCCTTTATACCCCATGAACTTCTACAACCAGCCGTGGAGGGCTTAGAGCCTGGCAAGGATTCAGAGAAGACAGATTCTTTGACTTGACAAACAAACAGACAGAGGGACTGGATTTATTATGTGTATAAGGAGGACTTTTGGATAAATAAATAAAAGGAAGGAAGGAGATTAAGGGGGTGGAACTGGGTGACCCTTAAGATACCTTCAGGATGGCGCATAATTGAACTTCATATTTATAGTCTTTTTGATTCACTGTGCCATTTCCCCTTATCACAGAATTTCCCCTCACATCAGAGAAGGGGGCAGCCAGAGAAATAGAGTCTAAAAGGCACTCAAATTATAAAACAGACTAGGCTGGGGACAACAACATGAAGTTAGGGAGAGCAGGAGAGACAAGTTGCATTTATTGAGTTCCCCTGAGACACGAAGCTTTCCATCTACATCTCCTGTCCTGCTTCACCTTTCCCACAACCCATGTGCCAGGCAGTAACATCCTCATTGTGTGGCTGAAGAAATGGAGGCTCAGTAATATTAAGAAATGTGACCAAGTCTCACAGTTAGTGGCCGCTTTGCTGTTGTGTGTTTATCCTTGAAAGTCAGTGATTGGAGAGTGAGAAATGTAGGATCAGCACCAGTCTTGCAGGCCGCCCATGGCGGAGGAGCTCTAAATGCTGTGATGATGATTGTGAGCCTCCTGAAGACCTGCTGAGCCTCTCTTTCACCTCTGTGTCTCCACTGCTCAGCATAGAGCCTGGCAAGCAATGAGCAGTCATGTTGGAGATGTAATCATGTGTTATTCTGCAAATAATGACATGAGGGCTCCGTTAACATGTAATTAGCATGTAATTAATGACTGAAATGATGAGCAGTAAACAGATGGAAATGAAGCATGAAAAGAAAGAAAAGAAAAATACAAAGAAAAATACAAATGGTTGCCAAAGACAGGAGCTCCGTAGCTACCAGGATGGGGGGCAGGCATGTGGTGAGGAGGGAAGCTAATGGACACCAGCTTTCTCCACTTGGTGGAATTGGATATTGATGCTCCCCTGAATCGCTAGAACCAGATACTGAAGTTTTTCTCATGGACTGAGAGAGGGAAACACCTGGCATCTTTTAGCTTTGTCACAAGTTAGGGGAGTGGTCGGTAATAATGGAAAAGACAAGACTCTAAGAATGGAATGAAATACAGGGAATTGAGACAATCTTCAGGGTACTTCTCTGGGTCACAAAGGTATCCTGCCTAATCACAAAATGACAGACACTGGGCACTGATTAGTTACTGTAACAGGTGATAAAACAAGTCTACAGGTATAGGACTTTGGGTTTAATGCATATGTCTTTTTTAAAAAAATCAAGCAAATAGGGATCCCTGGGTGGCTCCGCGGTTTTACGCCTGCCTTCAGCCCAGGGTGTGATCCTGGAGTCCTGGGATCGAGTCCCATGTCAGGCCCCCTGCATGGAGCCTGCTTGTGCCTCTGCCTCTCTCTCTTTCTCTCTCTCTCTCTGTGTGTGTCTCTTTCATGAGTAAATAAATAAAAATCTTTTTAAAAAATCTAGTGACTAGTAGTAACGCAATTGAAGGCTCTCTTAACATGATGGTTAGGATAAAAACACCCAGGAAAATTTGTCTGGAAATTTGTCTTGGAAAAATCCCAAAGTTTTGCTAGTAGTGTGTGTCCAGTTATTGTTTGTCACAGGCCAGTCCAAAACTCAGTGGTATAAAGTAACTATCTTATACTCACAGATTTGTATCATACTCACAGATATAATACTTATAGTGGCATAAAATAACTATCTTATCATAGTCACAGGATTCCAGACAGGGCATAGCAAAGATGTCTTCTAAATCTGGGGCCTCACAATGAAACGCCGGGACACCTGCACCCCGATGTTTCTAGCAGCAATGTCCACAATAGCCAAACTGTGGAAGGAGCCTCGGTGTCCATCGAAAGATGAATGGATAAAGAAGATGTGGTTTATGTATACAATGGAATATTACTCAGCCATTAGAAACGACAAATACCCACCATTTGCTTCGACGCGGATGGAACTGGAGGGTATTATGCTGAGTGAAGTAAGTCAATTGGAGAAGGACAGTGTATGTTCTCATTCATTTGGGGAATATAAATAATAGTGAAAGGGAATATAAAGGAAGGGAAAAGAAATGTTGGGAAATATCAGGAAGGGAGACAGAACATAAAGACTCCTAACTCGGGGAAACGAACTAGGGGTGGTGGAAGGGGAGGAGGGCGGGGGGTGGTGGTGAATGGGTGATGGGCACTGAGGGGGCACTTGACGGGATGAGCACTGGGTGTTATTCTGTATGTTGGTAAATTGAACACCAATAAAAAATTAACTTATTAAAAAAATAAATAAATCTGGGGCCTCAGATTCAAACTTAGGGAGTTTCTCAATGACTTGGGGTACTGGAATCATCTGGAGGCTTCTTCACTCATACATCAGTTGATCCTGGCTGTTGGCTGGGACCTTAGCTGGGCTCTCAGCTTGAACACCTACAAGTGGCTTCTCCATGTGGTCTAGCTTGTGTTTCCTCCTGGTATGGTGACTAGGTTCCAAGAGCAAGTGTCCCAGGTGAACATGGTGGCATTTTAATGTCTTAGCCTCAGAAACTATGTAGCATCACTCCTACTCTTTTTTTTATTGAAGATTTTATATTTATTCATTCATGAGAGAGAGAGACAGAGAAAGAGACAGAGACAGAGACACAGGCAGAGGGAGAAGCAGGCTCCATGCAGGGAGCCCGATGTGGGACTTGATCCCGGGTCTCCAGGAATAGGCCCTGAGCTGAAGTCGGAGCTAAACTGCTGAGCCACCGGGGCTGCCCACTCCTACTATTTTGGTAGAGGAAGCCACAAAGATCTGTCAGGTCTCAAGTGGAGGGGACATAGATCTCACCACTCACTGGATGAACATCAAGGTATAGTGTAAGAAGAGCACGTGGGATAAGGATAAGGGATGATGTTGCTGTCATCTTAAAAATACAATCTATCACAAACTCCAATTCCTGTTTTATGATTTAATGGCAGAGTCATCATAAACAATATCCTTCCTGGCACTCATTCTACAGCACCATATTGGACATGAGGAGAGCGTCTGGCAGAGCTCATCCTAAAAGAGCACCCTGGGTTAGAAATCAAGTGGCCAGAATTCCAGATCCAGCTCTGCCACAACTAGCTTGTCCTCAGTCCCTCATATATAAAGTTTGGGAGATCTAAGAAGTTAAGAACTTAGTTCTTAAGTTATTGGGGGAAAGAAATTTTCTCTGTGAGCATTAAGTTGGATTTCTTTCTTTCTTTTTTTTTTTTAAGTTGGATTTCTAAACCTCATCAGAGGTGGCCTCTCTACCAATCAATTCATGCCCCCCCCTTTTTTTAAAAAATATTTTATTTATTTATTCATGAAAGACAGACAGAGAGAGAGAGAGAGAGAGAGGCAGAGACACAGGCAGAGGGAGAAGTAGGCTCCATGCAGGGAGCCCAATGTGGAACTTGATCCTGGGTCTCCAGGATCAGACCCTGGGCTGAAGGCTGCGCTAAACTGCTGAGCCACCTGGGCTGCTCCTTATGCCCCTTTCTAAAAGAACCTCCCTTGTGCTAGTCCCAGAGGGAGCAGTTCTATGTACTGCATGACCCCCCGCCCCACTCTGTACCAGGACAGCTGTTTGTACCAGGGAACCACTGATTCACAGGCTGATAACACTGGAGTTCTGGTCTTGGGACTCTGGAATTTCAAATGGGAGACTAATCAGGTGGAGACTCCCTTCCATGAGTGGGAGGTCATGTTGAGCTTTTGAGCCCTTTCTCACCATGTGCCGCGGAAGCACAGAGTAAGATCTTTCAGGAGACAGAACAGGGGCGGGGGAAGGGGGAACATTAATGAGTGAGAGCACAAGAGTGAGGGATTGGGGGTAACACTGTTAATGATTTATGGTCCCTAGTTTCAGCTTCTTATAAGATCTAACTCTGTTTCATCCATTTCAGTTCTAAGAAAGCCCTGCAGTTTCTTGAAAATTTCCCATATGCTTGAGAAGTACAAACAAGATTCTATTCTTCTCAATAAACCATGCCTGACCAAGATGCATATTCCAGCTTCAGCATAACACACTTGACATAATAGTCCAGATGACACCCATCCTCCTCAGAATACTCCTCCTTCTGACTCTCAATAGTCACAGACTGGGGCTCATACTATAATATCCTTGATAAGTCCCACCTTGCAGTGTGCTTGTTTTGTTTTGTTTTTTATTTTGCAAGGACATAAGAAAAGTTGTAAGTATCAGTCCTGGAAGAGACCTTGGATGTGGTCCAGACACCAGCCCCTCATATTACAGAGAAAGGAACTGAGAGCAGAGAGGAGAAGTGAGTGGCCCAAGGTTGTAGATTAGTTAACAGTGGAGCTGGGATGAAAAATCAGGTCTGATTGTCATTTCAGCCCTGCCTGACTTTAAATCAGCCAGAGCTATCTGGGAGAAAGACAGCAGCTGATTGAGCAATCACATATATATTCTGCATTGCTCTTTTCTCCACCTCTGTTTGCTCTCATGGGCATCAGACGCTGTAGGGAAATTACTGTGAACAGTGACAGACGTTTGGTTATTGCCTCATTGCAGGGGGTTGGGGGGCAGTAAGTATAGAGGGAAATAAATGAGGGTCATTTTGGGGGTTAAATTAATTTGTGTAAGCCCAGAATGCTCCTGAAAACTCGAGCAACACCACTTAGGTTATAATGTGCATAAGCACTAAGAGCCCTTGTTGACCTTCTCAGGGGAGGAGGGGAATCGATATGATGTCACCCCAAGGCCACTTCTAGTTCCATGACTTTAATATGTTGTACCAAAAAGACAAAGGTGTTTCTTTTCACCTTTTTATTCTAGACTATTTTAAATATATACGAAAGGGGACAGAAGAGTGAAAGGGATCCCAAGACAACAAAGCTTTATTGATATATAATTGATGTAGAATAGCTTGTGTGTAGTTGAAGGATACAACTTGAAAAGTTTTTACACACACATGCACATCATCAATTGTGAATCTGTCAACATAATTGAGATAGTAAACATTTTTTTTTAAATACCTTCTCAGGTTCCTTATGCCTCTTTGTAATCTTTCCCTGTGGTGATTCCCCAAGATCTCTCTTCCACCTCTCTTGTGCGTGTCTTCAGGCAACCACTATCTGCACACTATCACTATAAATTAGCTTACATTTTCCAAAGGTTTATATAAATGGAATCATTGTATACTCCTTTTAATGTCTGATTTCTTTCACTCAGCATAATTATTTTGAGAGTCATCCATGTAGTTGTGTCTATCGATGATTCATCCCTTTTTTTTATATGATGAGTAGTATTCCATTGTATGGATGTAACAAAATTTGTTTATCTTGTTGCCTGCTGATGAACACTTGTGTTGTTTCCAGCTTTGGGCTATTACAAATAAAGCTGGTAAGGACAGTTGTGTACATGCCTTGGTGGGGATGTATACTTTTCTTTTTCTTGGGTAAGTTCTGGAGTGGAATTACTGGATTCTATGTTAATTGTTATGTTTAACTTGTTAAGAAACTGCCAAACTCTATTCCAAGGTAGTTGTAGCATTTTACATTCCCATAAGAAGTATACAAGAGTTCGATTTCCTCCATATCCTTCCAGCATTGGATATGTTCAGTTTTTAAAGTTTTAGCCATTCTAATAGATAAATAGTGATATCTAATTGAGATTTTATTTTCAATTTTATAATTGAAAATATAATGATGTTGAGTATCTTCTCACGTGCTTATTTGACATCCCTATGTCTTCCTTGGTGAATTGTATAATTTTTTGCCATTTTTTAAAAGTTGTTTTTTCTTGCTATTTATTTTTTATAGTTTAAAAAGTATATTTGGATTCAAGTTCTTTATCAGATATGTACTTCACAAATATTTCTCCCAGTCTGTGTCTTGTCTTTTCAATCTCTTAACAGTGGCTTTTAAAGAGTGAACATTTTTAATTTTAGCAAAATCTAATTTATCAATGTTTCCTTTATGGACCATTCTCCAGAGAATTACTTTTAGGCATTTTATAATGATTCTCGAAGAGTCAAGAAGGTGATGGCGTCTGACCTGGACTTTGAAGAATAAATAGTTTTGGGAAAGGCAGCCTCCTGTCAGCAGTCTTTCAGCATCCACTTAGCTCCATAAGATTGGCCTTCAGGCCTCACCAAGAGATAAAGAGCTCACACAGCCTTTGCTGGGCTTATTACCTTGGCTGGGAATATCTTTCCCTGTTTCAAGCACAATACTCTCTCTGGTCAAGGTATGTGCATTACATGACACCTGGCCAACCCCATTGTTATGTCTGTCCTCTGAAAAAGAAGTAGGTTTCCTTCCACTGGAGCACAGAAGGGGTTCACATAGGCAAATTGTCCTGTGTGAGTTGCTGGGAGAAACCCACCGACCATGGGGACTGATGCCCACTATTGAGTCTGATCTTGTGCTGTCTCCTCTTTGTGTACACAAAGTGCTGTTCTGTCCAGTGCTTGACTGTGTTGTGTTTTCCTTGGCAACTCTGATACCAAGATGCATTAGGCAGAGGTGTTTAGAGTCCTCCCTTGAGACTGGTGACCAATGCATGCTGTTCTGCTCCCTTGGGATTGACAACTGGTACGGGGTCCTCTGCTTGTCAGCTAGAACTACAAAGGTGAAAGGAAAGTCAGTGGTCAGGAGGTTAGACAGTGTAGGGCTCATGGGGCAATAGCAGCACAGAGGTCTGTACGTGGGATGCTTAAAGTCAAAACTGGTACTAAAGATCTTTCTACAGTCCATCTTTTTTTTTTTTTTTAAATCACACTCTATTTAAAACCTTCCATTGTCTTCCCATTTCCTGCAGGGTACATACCAGCACCCTCATTTATATTGGTCTTATATTGTTCAGAGTCATCTCTTGCCAATTTCCCCCACTGTTCCAACTCAAGATCCAGATGAACCAATTGCTATCTAATTTTCTGTGGGAGCCACACTTTATAGACTATAAGACTTAGTACATACTGTTCCCTCTGCCTGGAACCCCCTCCTCCATTTCCCTCAAGTCACCTTTCCTAGCTATTTCCAACAGCCTCTTAGGACTCAGTTCATTTTGAGTTTTCCTCAAACCAATTCTACGTATCCATAAAACATGTTGCTAAGTGGCCAGAGGGGAGGAGAGGAGGGTTTACAGAATTTTCAGAGCCTAGTGGAAAATAAAACATGGGGCCCTTTGTTCAAAAAGCAGGAGAAAAAATGTCATTAAAGGTACTATAATATGTAGCTTTTTCTTTTCTTCCAAAGTCTCTCTCTTAACTTGTCTGTTTGCTATTAGTTATTTATATGCTATTTAATGTCATTCTAAGTAAAGAAAATTAAAATTTAAAATTAATAATTGACATGAATTTTGCCATTCATTTCTATATTGTGCAAGGCCAGTTTTATATAAGAACATTTACCTCACATGTAGGGTCACCAAAATCACAGAATTCATGATTCAGATATTGTACATGCAGATATATTTTGTACTTACCAGACAGTAGAAAATATGCACAAAACTAACTTAACACTTTGGGTTTTACTTCCTGATAAGCACACATTCTACCAACAGTCCTACCTTCAGCTTACTGATAAATAAAGACTGGAATAAATAATAAATAAGGCAAAGGACCTATGGGTTTCTGGGTATTTTCTCTACTTGTCTATTAGAATTTTCAGCATAAGTGGTTGACTAATACAGGGAAGTAACATGAACATAAAAGTGTAAGTGTTTCTTGGCCATACATGTGTTAGAATGCCATTATTTTCTTTCTGTGTTCGATGCAAATTTTGTTTAGAATTTGCAAAAGTGTGGCCTCTTGGTGTTGTCAGCTCACCCTTTTCCTCTACTCACTCAGTTGTACAAATAACAATCTTGTCATGTACTCTTTTCGAGTCTCAATGAGCTCCCATGCATTGGCAGTCTGCTGGAATTACTCTGTCACAGAGCATCACAAATGCTGTCCAGGAATGGGGTGGCAAGGAACAGTGAATATGCCTATTACATGTAGCTCCCTCTGCTCACACATCTCTACTGTTCCATAGGCCTTCACTTATAAAACACAAGTTGAAGATAAAATTACCAAGACTTTAAAGTGGTGACAGTAGAGCATATAACCCTGTCCTTCTGAATTTGGGGCCCTGTGTGACTGCACAGGTTGCATGCCCATGAAGCTAGCCCTATTGCTACCACAGGTTATTAATCACTGTACCATAAATGCCTGCTATTGTAGTTGAGTTCTGGGAAGTTGTATTAGGGTTCTGAAGAGAAACAGAATCAGTGTCTGTCTATGTATGTATGTATGTATGTATGTATCTGTCTTCTATCATCTGCTGGGGACCCAAGGAAGAGTTGATGTAACTTGGGTTTGAAGGCAGTCTGTAGGCAAAACTCCCTTTTTAGTCTTAAAGTCTTCAACTGATTGGATGAAGCCTTCCTGCATTATGGAGATAATAAACATGTACTGATTTAAATGGTAAACATATCCAAAAAATACCTTCATAGCAATATCTAGGCTGGTGTTTGACCAAAAACTGGGTACCGTAGCCTAGCCAAATTGACACATACAATTAATCACCACAGAAGTGGACTCTGGGAAGGATATCAGTGTGCAGGAGGTTTATTAAGGAGCTCGCTGGGATCGATACTTGTGGAAAGGAAGGGAAGGAAGCAGGATCAGTAAGAGGAAGAAGGTAAGCTGCCATGCAGTGTCAATGTCAGCCAGCCCTATGGGATGCTCTTCACAAGTGCCCTGTTTTGGAGCAAGGGGACTGTGCCTTTGTATACTAAGTTGATCAGTAATTGGGTGCAAACTCCTCAGGAAGTGGGCATGACCTTGGGCAAGGTGATTCTCTTCATCCAGGCATTCCCTCTAAGGGGCTAATGCTATTTCCTACATCAGAGGGAATAAATCCTTTGACATGAAAGGGGGATCACAGTGTCACATTATAGCATCTACTACACTTAACTTCCCTTCCTATTTGTTGCCCTTGCAACAGACTAGATAGTCTTTGAGGATCAGGATTTCATTATATTTCCTCTCTATTTCTAACACATAGTCTATTGTCTGACACATGACAGGCACTCAAACACCTTTATTAAATGAACCAACAAAGATCTTGAGCAAAAAAATAATATCCTCTAACAAAAAGTAGATTCTAATAAAGAATAGGATGACTGTGAATGCTTTTACTGCTTTTCACAATTCCCACAGCTTTTTCGCATTTGGTTCATTTAAGCTTCACAACAACTTGGTGAGGTAGGAAATGACTGTTCTCATTTCTGGATGAAGAAGCCGAGGCTCAGAGAAACAAAATAGTTTGCCTAGAATCAGAGAGTTAATGAATGACTTTTGCAAGATTTCCTTTGCTCCAGCGTAGAGTGATTGTATTATGCAGACTAGACACGTCCTTTCCTTCTTATCTCTGGAGACTGGGTCCTCATAGTCATGCTCTAAGGATAAGTGAATAATCAAATACCCCACCTCCCATTAGCTGCCCAAAGGATGCTACTGACTTGTGTTTCTAGTAACAGCATGAGTTAAGGAAGATTCACTCACAGTTTCTGGACCCCACTGTTAACTGCTGGGGTCAGTGGTGGTTTTAGGTGGCACCCGAGCATATCAAAGCTACTCCAATGACCTCCGCAGGGATAGAACCTGTCATTTGTCCTTATTATATAATCATGCTCTAACTACCCAAGGTAACTGTCTATTGATAACACAGGGTCAGGCTTGAGACTATTAAGAGGAGAGGGATTTGTGGGAGCACTTCTTAAACAGTTTCTCCTTTCACTTTCATGGGGGCTGACCTTTAAAAAATCCTGCAGATCATGAGATGAAAATAAAAATAGCCCTCCTTGGCATTGAATTATTTTACTTCCCTTGACAAAGAGGTCATAGATTCCCCTTTTTGGATGGTTTCTTCTTTTTGATTAACTAGCCAAATCTGTTGAGGAAAGAGCATTCTACTCTTTGGAAGAAGAAAAATGGAAATGTTTAGGTAAAGGAAATGTTTGTTCTTTTTTTAAAGCTGCATTTTTAGGTGACTTCCATTTGATCTTACAGAACCCGTAAAGTATAGATCTGTGGGTTGGAATGATAGCAATAGAACTAAACCCTATTTTTTTGAAAGCAAATAAGATGTACCAAATATGTCTTCTGGTGCTTGGGTGTCCTAATAACAAGGAAATTAAAACCAAAAGTCAAGGGCCCATGACTCAGTGCTCTTCAAGCCATCTGTGATGTAATGGGAAAACAGTAGACTCAAATGCAAGTGGATTTGGGTCCATCTTGTATTTACTAGCTCTGTAACTCTAAACGTCAGATCCTCAGCTCTAAAAGAGGAGTAAAAATACGTGCCTTACTGGACTGTTGCTCAGGGCAGATAAAATGCAAGTGACAGTTCTTTGCAAACAGTAAACTGATTTTTACTAAAGCACTTTACTAGTCATAATCTAAATAAAGGTGAAAGCAGACCTGTGAAAGCCTATGCTAATTGGAGTTATTGGGTATCAGGTTTAATAGTCACAGTGTGTTTAATCTAATCATGAGCAACATGACAGCCTAGTAGATTCTTATACCGATTATTTTGATTCTAGAAAGCTCTTTGATATTATTTGCATCCAAATAATTTTAGTGATAAAATTGTGTTTTTCAAATGGTAAGTCATATCCTATTAGTAGAGCCAAAATTAATTCACTCATTTTAAATGTATAGTTCTATGAATTTTGACAAATACACTCATGTAACCGCCATTATAATCCTGATATAGAATATTTCCATTACCCCCCAAGATTCCCTTGTGCCTGTTTGTAGTAAGTGTTCCCCTTCATATGTATATATTTGTCATTAAGGACAAATTTTGGGGGATGCCTGGGTAGTTCAGCAGCTGAGCGTCTGCCTTCAGCTCAGGGCACGATCCCAGAGTTCCTGGTTGGAGTCCCACATCGGGCTCCCTGCAGGGAGTGCGCTTCTCCCTCTGCTTCTCCCTCTGCCTATGACTCTGCCTTCTCTCTGTGTCTTTCATGAATAAATAAATAAAATCTTAAAAAAAAAACAAATTTCTCTTATGTAGGATTTTATACAAATGGAATTATAAAAAGGTACTATTTGCATCTACTTTTGCTCAGTATAATCTGTGAGATTCATTGATATTGTGTGTATCAATTGTTCCTTTTTATTGCTCAGTGGCTTTCCTTTGTTGAGATACATCATAATCTGTTTATCCTTTCATTTGTTGAGAACTGGTGATGGTTATTTCCATTTTGGGGGTATTAGGAATAAAGTTGCTATGAATATACATGTACAAGTCTTTGTGACAAAATGTGTTTTTATTTCTCTTGGGTATATGCTATGAATTGCCCAATCTTTTGGTAAGTGTGTATTTAACTTCATAAAAATCTCCAAAACTGTTTTCCAAAGTACCTATACCATTTTCATCTTCATTAGCAACCTCATGATGAGTCCCAATAGTTCCACCTTCTCTGCAACATTTAGCACTGTCAGTCTTTTAAATTTTAGCCATGTTAGTGTTGTGTTAGTGGTATCTTATTGTGGATTTTATTTGCACTTCCCTTATACTATGCAGTATCTTTTTTCTCAGATGAGCATCTTTTTATCAGTATCTTTTCATGTGCTTATTGGCCATTTGTATATCTTCTTTTTTTTTCATTTGTATATCTTCTGTTGTACAATGTCTGTTCAAAAAATTTGCCCACTTTTTAATTAGGTTATTTGTCACTGATAGCTTTCAAAAATAAAACAATAAACATAATAGGAAATATCAAAGTACATTACATGTAGTATGTTTTGTTTCATTAAACTTGTATTTCAGTATTTATACACACAACCACATGCATGTATGTATATGCAGATAATGCACATTATACATATATGCTGTATTGCAGTATTAAATACACCTATGATCACTTAATACCAGATTTCTTATTAAGTGATAGAAATATCCTCCTCTGTATCTTTGACTCATTGAAAGTTGAGTTTTCTGTTACATGTAGCTGAAGGCATGTCTGTTCTGATTTATGTTTTTATAGTTCTTACCTGGAGCAAACTTTTTATGTTTCACTCCTTATATTATGCATAGATTTGGAGTTGTGTATTTGAAAAATATACAGAAACTTGTAAATTTTGCTTGATTGCTACATGTGTGATTGCTAAAAAGTAGAAGTCGTCTCTAGCTATTGACATTGGGTTTTGTAAGCTTAGATGGAAAAGTCTAGCAGGAAAAAAGTGAATGTGCATGACATAAAAGACCTTTAGGGTAGAAACATAGTTAATTTTATGTACCTTTTCAAATTATATTTTGTGCTGTTTAATTGATTTGTAATTAATTAATTTTCACTTTGGCAGTAGTTGTGATAATTTTCCAGAAGACTTTAGAGTTTATTAGCTATACTTGGTTTCAGAACTTTTTATCGTTCAGGGACTTTCTCCTTTGACTGGTTACAGTGTTAAAATATTTGCAAAAAAAAATTCTCCAACTGTTATTTTGAAAAGGAGTGAAGACTTTTCTGCTCAATTTCAGTATATTCTTCATATCCAAAGTCCAAGGCTAAAACAATCCCATTCATGATTCTGAGTTGTCTGGGAGTGTACTGTTGCCTGAATGTCCCATAGCTGCTTAATAAGGCTGGGGGATGTTTTACTTTCCTGCACTAAGTGGTTAGCCAAAGGATTGTGTATACTTTATCCAGAGAGAGCTATTTCCTGACATGTTGCTTATATTTGCTGGGATAATGTAAATTTCAGTAACAGACTTGCAAATTTTAGACCTTTACCCAATAGAAGTTTACCTCTGTCTTACATAACAATTCAACCTGGCTACTTCAGGAGGTGGATGAATGGGAGCTGGCTCTGGGAGTCAGTCTATGCAGTCAGTGAAGGACCCAGACTAACAGAGGAGCCAGTCATCTTCAATACATTCCTTTCATGGTTGCCCTTGACACTTACATGCAGCCAGAGAAGAGTTAAGAGCAAGGAAGGTCATGCGTGGTACTATCTCGGAGGCTGGGTTTGGAAGTTGTACACATCACTTCTGCTCACACTCCATTGGCCAGAACTCAGTTGTATGGGCTTCCCTAATGTAGGGGAGGCGGGTGGCTACCGTCTGAATGTTGCATATGTTGAAATCCTAATCCCCAAGGTTATTGTATTAGGAGGCAGGGTCTTTGGGACGTGATCAGTTAGGGCCCTCACAAATGGAATTAGTGCCCTTCTGAAAGAGGCTCCAGGGAGTGCCCTTGCCCCTTCCACCACGTGAGGGCACAGCAAGAAGGCATAGATTTTGAACCAGGAACAGGGCTCTTACCAGACACCAACCCTGCTGGCACCTTGATCTTGGACTTTCCAGCCATTAAAACCCTGAGAAATAAATCTCTGTTGCTTATACACCGTCTAGTTTATGGTATTTTGTCATGGCGGCCTGCGTGGACCCTGGAACACTTAGTTTGGCTGTGTGCTCAGGGAAAAGAGGAAAATTTGAATTTGGATGCACAGTTTCCAGTCTTGGTCTCTCTGTTCCTTTAGTTTCATCTTCCATGACTCCTTGCCGTGCAGGTGATGAAACACAGATGATGAAGATGAGCAAGGATATTTGCACATGGTGACTGGGTGGAGCCACAACAGGACCCAGGGATCCTAATCATCCTCCTATTTTACAAACTATGTGAATGGCCTTTCTTCTCCCATCTTATCTCCCACTGGAGCCCAGCCACACTGGACTTTTAATTCCTCGGAGCTGCAAGCTCAGGCCTTCACCCAAACATTTAGACCCAGGCCTGGATACTCCTCCTTCTCTTACTAAGCTATATCCTGCTTACCTGTGGGGTGTCAGCCTTGGGATTCTCTCCTCACACAGACTCTCTTGTAACTCATAACCTAAATTTGGTACCTTTATTCAGCTGTTTCAGGGAATCCTCTTCTTTTTTCTCTTTATGGCAGTGCTTCTGAATGTGGAGTGGGAAGTGGGGGGGGGGTTACCCCTCCTCCTAGAGGACATTTGACAACTGTAGAGACATTTTTGGCTGTCACAACCTGAAGGGAGGGGTTGCTACTGGCATGTAGTGGGTGGAGGCCAAGGATGCTACCAAACATCCTGCAATGCACAGGATGGCTCACAAAACAAAGAATTATACATTTCCAAATGTCAGTAGTGCCAAGGTTGGGAAACTCTGCTCTACCATCCATCTATCACAACTTGTAAATATAATTCATTTGTGTGTTTGTTTAATGTCTATCTCCCTCACTAGATTGAAAGAGATGGTAACTTATTTATCACTGTACCCACAGGTTATAACACATAGCATGTCATGTAGAAAGTACTTATCATTTTTCATTCAGTGAATTAAATAATTCCAAATGTAATTCACTCACATATACCAAATTAGAACTTTTTTTTTGAGTCTACTAAGACACTGCGAGGCAGTGGAAAACCAAGATGAATAAACTTAAGACCCAGATTCTCTCTCTAGGTAGCCATATTTATTGCATTTACTATGCCCCAGATATTGAACTCTATTTCTTATACAATTCTCTCTTTTTGTCTTCACAAAAACCCTATGAGGTGGGTGTAATATTATTATTATTATTTTCCTATAAATAAAATTTAGAGAGGTTAATTGAGTAGCCTTTCATCACATAGCTATCAAGTGGAGGAGCCAGGATGCTTAGCTCTTTCCAAACTACATCACAGTGTTCATTGCTTTTGAGGTTGCTTTTGGCCAAGACTCGGCATTTTTTAAAAAAGTCAATAGGTGTTATTGGCACCAAAATGCAAAAATCTCTGACAGGTAAGATTTTTATTTAAGGATAGAATTTATTGTAACCATTTAAGAATGAGGAAAAAGAAGTTCAATAAAGACAATAACTTGCCCAAGAACATATATAGTGAGTAGCTGAACAAAGAGAGGAGATAAGATGTTCACGTTTGCCAGCCAAAGACCAGTAGCAACACACTAGGGTTGGGTTCATTGGTATTTGTTTCAACAAGGGAGGGCACACATCATGGGGAACCACGGGGGCATTTCTGTAGGAGAAGCTTGTTATAAGATTGAGCTGGGAGATTTGGGTGCATGGCTTTATTCTGGATTAAGTGCTATTAGGAAATAGGACAATTCTATAATTGGGTATCTTAGCAACTTTTATTTAGGATGGCTGAGAAATGGAGCCAAGATAAAGCTGTAGTTGATAAGGAAGCAGCAGCTGCCCTTTTAGCCACTAAGGAAGATATTTTTGTGGTTTGCACACTATTCTTCAGAGGTCTTTTTGTCCTTGACAAGAGTGATTTTTTTTTAAGTAGGCTCTATGCTCAGTATGGGGCTCAACATGGGGCTTGAACTCATGACCCTTAGATCAAGAACTGAGCTGAGATCTAGAGTTGGACGCCTAACCAAGTGAGCCACTCAGGTTCCCCAAGAGTGAGCTTATCTGATATTAGTGTTCTGTGAACTTGGTAGCTAGAGAATTCTAAGGTCTACCTGAGTGCCAGTCAGCTAACCTGTGACAACTGTTGGGGGCTGCTTTTTTTCTTTTTAAAATATCTTGACACATCTAATCCAGTATTGTCACTATAGTACACTACCCACCTATATGTATGCAGTTTTCTCAGTAGTTTGTCAGGGTTTCAGGTTTCAGGAAAGAAGGCAATACGATCAGGGTGGTGGTGCTATATTATGAGTTTGCCTCCAGTCTCGCTCCCAGGCTACCAACACCACATGTTCCCTCTTTCCCCTCAACACTCAATACTAAGTGCTGACTCTTTCCTATCAGAACCTACTCCCCTAGAAGATCAGAAACTGACACGCCTTGTATATAAATGATGGGTAACATTCCTAGGTACCCTTTGCTAGAACAAGATAACAAATTCCATCATTTCTAGAGGAGTGTAGAATTTTCATTAGTTTATTTTTTGAAATATTTTATTTTCATTAGTAAAGTAACATATTTAGTAAATGAGAATTAAACAGCATAGTAGACTTTTTTCCTTTTAAAAGCCACTCTTGGTCCCACTACCTAAAAAAAAATCCATTTTCAATATTTTTGAACATTTCTACCAGAATTTTCTCTATGCATAATCTTATGCGGGGTGTGTATGCACGTGCATGTGTGTACGCATTGTTTTGATTAGCCTCACTATATAATTTTTGTCTTATTCTTTTTATTAACATGTGAGTATTAGCATGTGAGTTGCAAACATGAGTTTTAATATTTAAAATGTCATGCCAAATTTATTTCATACTTTTATTTTGGGGCATTGGTTCTATTTTTTTAAATTTTTTTTGTATTTTTTAATATAATAAGTAATCCTGTGATAAACATCCTGGTGCAGAAGTCTTGTTGCATATCTATGTTTTTTCAGACTAAATTCCTATACTAGGTTTGGTAAATTGAAGGATATAAACATTGTAAAGACTATTAACATATACTATTAAATTTGGACAGTTATATTTTGAGAATAAAGGCCTCAGGCTAAAGAAGTGAAGATCTTCTAGTGGAATTCCAGGTATTGGCCAACCGGTTGGTGATATGAAACATTAGTTTTTCTGGAAAGCATGTCATTCTTTCTCTTCCATGTCCTAGGTTTTCTGAAAGTCTCTGAAAGGAACTTAGCAGACCCAGAGGGCAAGGGGACTTGCAGACCGAGGGTATTAGAGGAGAAACCAAACATTCATCCTTAACACAGTGGTCTTGCTTTAATTTAATTCCCTCAGAAGGATTGCTTTGAGCCACTTGCATGGTTGAGGGCTGCAGTATGATCCCAGTCTGGCGCCCCAGGCTGTTGAGGTGGGGACAATGACTGGTACTGGTTAACATTTGCCCAAGATGAGTCATGGGAGAAGGAAGAGCACATTGGCATGGCAGGTCTAAGCTGCAATTGGCGTCAGGATCAAGGCTCCCCCTTCTCAGCTGCTTTTCATTCAAGACATCTTAATTCCCCCTTGTTCTCTGGGTGAGGCATTAACTACACAGCCCGAGGGAGCTGGTGAACTCTGGGTGCCACCAGGGCAGCATGCTAGCTGATTCTTTCTTTTCTGGGTGGCAATTCTCTCTCTTCCCTGACCTCGACTATTAAGAATCCTGAAGCACTTTCGAAAGCCTGTTGTCGCTCAGAACAAGCTTTTGTATCTTAAATGAAAGGTACAAAGCAAAATGGGATGTGTCAGAAGGCCACTGGCAAGGGAGAAAGCTGGGAGGACCTGGCACTTCCTGGGGAGCTGGGACCACCAGGAGCCACAGGCTAGGCAGGTTATCAAGCAGAGAGGTGGAAGGATGCCTTCTGCCAAGACAGTAGGGAGTAAGTAACTGCTGTAGAATACTAATAGCTTCTTCTTCTTCTTCTTTTTTTTAAAGATTTATTTATTTATTCATGATAAACAGAGAGAGAGAGAGAGAGAGAGAGGCAGAAAGAGAAGCAGACTCCATGGCGGGAGCCTAACGCGGGACTTGATCCCGGGACTCCAGAATCGCGCCCTGGGCCAAAGGCAGGCGCTAAACCACTGAGCCACCCAGGGATCCCCCTAATAGCTTCTTAAACAGGATAAAATTCCCTTGGTAGAAGGGGTGCTATTGCTGTAATGTGCAAATTGGTTATCGAATGTTATACTTCAAGAAAGAGAAGAAAGGAAGAAAACTAACATCTATTAAGCTTTTCTTAATTATCAGGACCCCACTTGACACTGATGTTGCACTTTCACATTAGCCCCCGACCTGCCCTAGGACTTCAGTGTGTAAATAATATTAAAGCCCATTTTATTGGGGCGCCTAGGTGGCTCAGTTGGTTAAGTGTCCAACTCTTGGTTTCTACTCAGGTCATAATCTCAGGGTCATGAAATCGAACCCTGTGTCAGACTCCCTGCTGGGCCTAGAGCCTGCTTGGGATTCTCTCTCCCCTCCTACCTCCATCCCATTCCTGTGCATGTTCTCTCTCTCTCTCTCTAAAAAAAAAAAGAGCTCACTTTTCACATCAGCAAATTGATGTCAGAGAAGTGGCTGCTTGCTGAGGTCATAGAGCTGGTAGGGATGGGAACTCGGATGCAGAGGCACAGCTGATGCCCCTGTAAAAGGAATAATTTACATAGAAATGCATGAAAAATGCCTTGAAAGAAACATTTAAGAAGTTCAATATTTAAGTTTGTTTTACTGAGTTATAATTTACATGCCTTAAAAATTCACTCATTGTATGGTGAATGCAACAGTGTTAGTAAATTTATGGAATTGTGCAACTAACACCACAACCCAGTTGTTAAGTATTTTCATCTGAGTGTACTTTTCATGTGATGAAGTTCTGTCTGAAAATATGGGGAGAGAAAATACTGTAATTTCCATTGGTTGCCTAGGATATCTCTTTCAGATTCTGGAGGAGGGAAGAGGATGTTGATCCAGGGTGCAAGGGTCCAGTACTGCTTCTTAGAGCAAACCAAAGAGGGTGTGAGATTTCCAGAAATGTGATTCTAAAACTCAGTGATGGCCCATATGACATTCCTTGATGGGCTATGAAATAAACTACATAGAATCCTCCTGGCATTAGTCAGTAAACATGCAACATTAGCACTTTCAAGTTATTGGTCTGTTGTTTTAACATTCTACTTATATTCCATGTTGATCTTAAACACCGTAGGTTATTGAAACATTTGGCTGTGGAAAATTGAGATGATGGCTCAGTGTATATTGTCCTTTCTTTGCCTGTATCTGGTTTTGGCTTAGTCACCATGTCCTCCAGGCAGCTGTCTCTGACATTCCTTCTACCCTCCCCAAGTGGTTCCTATTCCCCCATAAAATCCTAAAATTACTGCTACTACATTTTTTAATCTCTCTGTGTGGTATTGTGCTTCCACCTCAATGTCTTCCTCATTAGATTCTAAGCTACCTGAGGTACAGGAATTTTTTCCTCTCCTTTTCAGTACTAAAGAATTCATGTGGATTCCATTTCTATTCTAGTTCACTTAGAGGATCGAAAAGATAAAATGGTACATCTTACTTGAAATTTTTTTATAGGGGACTAGAGAAGATTTATTGCAAAGCATTAGGAATCATTACTGTCTAAAGGATAAAAATCGGTCAGAAAAGAATATAAACATCTGAGTTTTTAGTGTAGTTAATAGGACAGATGAAGTGGTGTGTTTCTGGGGTTTGAGGATGAGAATTGTTCAGAAAGACAGTTTTTAGTTTTTTTAGTTATAAAAAAGTACTTAAGGGATGCCTGGGTGGCTTGTGGTTGCACATCTGCCTTCGGCTCAGGGCGTGATCCTGGGATCAAGTCCTGCATCAGGCTCCCTGAATGGAGCCTGCTTCTCCCTCTGCCTTTGCCTCTGCCTCTCTCTGTGTGTGTTTCTCATGAATAAATAAATAAAATCTTTTTAAAAAATACTTTAGAAAGTCATATATATAGTATAGGGTTCCCTAAACTTCAGGAATATTTAAAAATTAATTATCTTTCCCAGCCTAGAAATCTTGAATTTTTCCTAGAAATGCTTAAAATGTGATAAGAGCTTTAAGCATTGGCCCTGAATTTTCATTTGATTTAATCTTGTGTAACTCCAGTTCTCACTTTTAAAAAATATTTTAAAAAGCACAATATGTTTTTCTGAAAAATGACTTTCTTATGTGACATTTGTTGTATTCGTAGCAATCTGATTTTCTTTTGGTCACCATAGGACTGTATGTATTAACTAAATGAATGTCTGGAGCTTTATTTTAAATATGAACTTGGGTACTAAAAATTATTTAAATGTTGATGTTCTTATTATGATGTACTTCTTAATCTCCTTATACCCTTTATACTTTATATGATATCCTCTTCAGCTGATTCATATTTAAACAACTGTTTGCACACCTCTACAAAATTCCTCACATTGTTGTTTTGTCTTCTGTTCTAGAAAATATAGGTCACTTTTTGCTCCCCGGCAGCAAATGTAACTGCTTCTGATTTCTTTATTTGCTTGCTTATGTGCTTGTTTATTGGAGCAAGGGGGAGTCTGCAGTCTGATTGGTAATTAAGGAAGTTAATTAGCCACAATTATCTTTCCAAGGAACTGTGTCTCTTCCTGACTTGATATTTCCTGGAATTTCTTAACCTACTCTAGGGATAACTGGGAGGCCACAACAGAGCCACTGCTAGACAGGTTTCAACCATGATGGCAAAAGTAGAACACTGAGTCAGCATGGTGGCCAGCGAGAGATGCTGTATTTTCCTTCTTCCACAGGACATGCCACTGTTCCCTTTTTCCTTTCTGTCTATGGCAAAGCAATTTATTTTATACTAAACTGGGGTGCAAGTTCAGATGTAACTGTAATAATTATTTGTACTGGTGATTTTTATCTCTTGGAAGCTGGGGATGGGACTAGGCTCCCACTGGATACCTGGTGTATCTTGGAACTCTTCAGGAGAGTCACAGAGGAGGAATTGGGACTGAATGACACAATCCTGTAAGCCTCAGGGTTTCATCCAATTGATAATGGTGAATTCTTGACTGAAAGAGACAAACCATCAGTATTAATCTCAGTGATTTTTGTCTCTTACCCCTTTTATAATGTTTCTCCTCACTTTACTTATTTGGATCTCAGGTACATAGAGTTAAGACTGACATTCTCAGTTTATGGCACGCTATTGACACAGCGCCCTCTCTTGTTTTATTTTAATTTTCTCTTTTATGCCTTTTTAAAATGTTTTTTCCAAAGATTTTATTTATTTATTTATTTATTTATTTATTTATTTATTTATTTATTTATGAGAGACTGAGAAAGAGAGAGAGAGAACACAAGTAAGGGAGGGAGGAACATGGAAGGGGAGGGAGAAGCAGACTCCCCACTGAGTAGGGAGCCTGACGTGAGGATCCATCCCAGGAATCGGGAACAGGACCTGAGCTGAAGGCAGATACTTAACCAATTGAGCCCCAGCCCAGCACCCCATTTTCTCTTTCATGCCTTAGCCTCACTCCCACTCTTTATCCGTGGCTGGATACCTCCCTAGGTACCCTCTCTCATGTATCAGATACATATCCTTGACTATGCATGGATTCTTAGAAAATATAGTTTGTGTATATGTTTTTTAAGTTGGCACATAGGGTTTTACACTACAGCCTTTATTATGATTTTTTTTTTTTACTTAACACTAACTTTTGAGATTTAGTCATGTTGTTTTGTCATGTTGGACATCTAGTTCATTACTTCTAACTCCCAGCAGTGTATTCCACACTTAGAGTCTACATTTTATGTCTCTGTTTCTCTAATAAATAAACCAAATTCCTCCAAATTCCTGCTTCCACAAACAGAATTCTGATGAACATCTTTTACTACTTTTTAACATCTTTAGGGAATACACCTCTCCTAAAGGAGGTGTATGTTGGGATTTCAAGGACACACACATTTATCTTCATTATCTACAACCAGACTTATTTCCAAAATGGCTGAACAGGCTCGGAATTCCAGTAGCACTACATGAAGCTTCCCTTTTCTGTACATTCTTGCCAATACTTGGTATCATTTGATTTTTCTCATTAATGTACTGAGCAAAAAGTAGCATGTTATTTTTACTTGAATCTCTCTAATTATTAGTAATGGTGGCTTTTTGGATTTCTCCTTTTCTGATTTGTCTATTCATAATTTCTTCTCCATATTTGTTTTTATCAGTATTTTTATCTTTTCTATCAAACTTTTTGTATTTTGTGGAGAAAATGTATAATTGATGAGTCATGATAACTTATCCTATTTTAGTGTGCCCATATCTCTGCCTATCTTTCCATCTGCTGACCATGGCTTCCTACCAGCCCTTCTAATCAATGAGTTGATATAATGTCAGCTAAAATGGCCTCATATATCTGTTCATCTATATGGTCATATCCTAGTAAGCATAGCATTCCCATTACTCTTCCTACATGAGGTTAGAACACTGATGACACATCTCTGAGAACTGGGAATCTATCTCATAGGAATCCATCTGGTAATCATTGATCTAATTCCCTAAAAGGAATTAAAACAAAATCTTCCTAAAGCCTACAGTATTTTTTTCCTGGATTTAGGGATCCTTAGGGCTGACCATTTGACTAATTGATGAAGTGGTACTGCTATATAAAGGAAGGACCTTATAAATTCACACAGGATGTCTAGAAAGTAAGTGACACTGTTAGAATTAAAAGTATACAGCCTGCTTTGTTTTTCTTTTAAAAAGAATTTATTTAAGAATATTTATTAAGAAGAGTCAGATGTGAATTCTGTTCTCATGTAAAGTCTAAATATCATTCCAATTCCCACCTATGAAGGTAACATCTTTCTTCCAATAATGCTGTTCTTGTTAAAAAAGATACTTCCTATTTTATGGCTATAAAAATTACAAGTGATCATAACCTAGGTTAACCTTAGTTTAGAGCTAGGAATTCTGAACTATTCTTCAAGAGAGATGAGTTGAGTTACAGCTTTAACATTCTTACCTATGTGCCATAATGTAAGATATTTAACATCTCTGAATCTCAGTTTTCTCAGGCAATAATGATTCTTTACTCACAGGATTGTCAAGGAAGGTAACTACACAAGACAACATAGGTGAAAGTCATAGCCCGGTGGCAGGCACACAATTAATACTTTCAAATATCACTTCCACTGGAATCTAAATTTGTTTAAAAATCATAATGAGCTCCATAGAGAGGCCTTTTCTAGATTGTAAACTGTAGAGAGGCAGGATGCACATGAGTATCACAAAGTTTTGTTCTTGATGTTTACCTGTGTCTTGGTGAGACTCCCCAGTTGTCAACCTTTTTCTGTGATGGAGGCACATCCATCCTGTTTCTCCTCAAAATATCCTGGCAATAACATCTATCTGTGGAGGTACAACAGTACTAACTTTGGGTATTCATAGAGTGACCTGAGGGTTTCCAGAAAGCTCTCTGTTTCTGCCTGAAATAAGTCCATCCAGTGCAACATTCTCTGATGATGGCACCTATGCCTAATGGAAACTGAGAGGCCCAGCAAGGTTCCTAGGGACATATTTGTACCTTGCCTTTACTATCCTGATAAAGCAGTTGTGAGCTTTTGAAAAATACCTGTCAGTAATAGTTCTCTTACATCTAACTTCTTCTGTAGTCACGTTCATCTTTTGGGTTCCAAGAACACAATGGAATAGATCCAGATTCAAATTTGCTTTCTCATATTTGCTAGCCACATGACCTTGAGCAAGTCATTTCATCTCTTTGAGCCTAGAAAAATGACTTTGCAGGGCTGTTATAAGGATTAAATGTGATAATGCATGGAATCTTAAGCACTTTGCCAGGCATATTGTAGGTTTTTAGTAAATTTTATTTCCTTTCTGATTTACTTATTCACAAGGAAAAATAGATTGCTCTGGAGTTGAAAACCATGTGTGCCAGTGTCTGATTCCAAATCAGGCATTCTTCTCAGGTTCCTATCAGGTACTCTAAAGTGCATTCTTATTTTGACAGATGCTAGACTCTGGATTTGCAAAGATCATCCTGTGATGGTGTTGTGTATGCAAATCCAGCCTTTCCACAAGCCACAGAATATCAGGAAGATAGCATTTCTTCCAAAGATTATTGAAGCATTCTCTTTTGCCACCGTTGCTCAAGCTTTCAGGATCACCTTTTAAAATTTTCAAATGAAAATACTTCAAGGGCTTGCTAAGACAGGACCTACTCTTTCTCACTGTAGCTTGAAAAAAATAACTGGAGGAGTGGACTGGTGAGAGGTTGAGTGACTCACTCACAGCCTTTGAGATGCTGACCTAAACTAGAGTTCTAATACCATGGGATCAGAGCACATAATTTTGAGGGAGGAGAATAAATAGTAATTGGGGGAGAGGAAAGTGCTAACCCTGTCATTAAGCATGATGTGAAAAAGTGGCCTACTTTGTCAGTAGTGAGGGGCCTCTTCTGCTCAATTTGCCTGCAGTCCACCTGTCAGGTCAGAGCATCTACAGCAAGAGCACAACTCAACAGTGAGGAGAAAGATGAGGCCTGTTTTAAGGAATATGGTATGCAAGATTTTGCTGGACAGCAGGTCTGTACTCACTCAGGACTGCAGAGGGCAGAAATTTGTAAATAGACCACAAAACCAG
The DNA here is from genome assembly GCF_048418805.1 of Vulpes vulpes. Taxonomy (NCBI): domain Eukaryota; kingdom Metazoa; phylum Chordata; class Mammalia; order Carnivora; family Canidae; genus Vulpes; species Vulpes vulpes. The sequence goes on along the minus strand of NC_132790.1, from coordinate 79,709,753 downwards.
AAGCTAGGACACTCAGGAACTCTGAGGTCTCCTCTCAAATTTCCTTTGTATCTCTTACCGGACATCCTGCTTTCTTCTCCAGCTTTGACTGGGCGTTGCCCTTAGCCTACTCTAAAACTGTGAATTAGGTATGAATATCAGAAGCCAATAATAATAGTAGTAGTACTATTACTATTAATAAAAAATCTAGCACAAGCTATACTGTGTATGAGTAGGTCTTATGGTTTAAAGGAATCAGGAAGAATTGAACAAGTTACTTAAATCATGCACTGACTGATGTAGTGGTTAGCTATTGCTGCATAACACACAACTACAAACATCTCAGTTGTTTACAGTTAGCATTTACTCATATGTCTGCTGGTTCATTGGGTATCTCTGTTTCAAGTTGTGGGTCTAGCTGGCTCAGATATGCTTCATGTGTTTTATTCTGTTCAGGATAAAGAGACAGAAACTACCTGGAGAAAATTCTTCTTAAGGCAGAGAGACAAAGAGTACATGGAAATACATAAGGCCTTTAAATGCCTAGATGGAACCGGCACTCCTGCCCATTTGTGATTGGTTAAAGAAAGTCACATGATCAAGCCTAAAGGCAAGGGTTAGGGAAATGTACCTCATCAACAGAGGCAGGAGGAAATTTATTTTTTCAAAGGCTCCTAGCATGGTACTTAGATACAGGGAAGGGTGAAGGACTGGGGCCAGTAACCCCAGCCAGGAATTAACAGGGAGATCTAAACTTAGGAAAATTCTATTTTATTAAATGTAATTCCTACTTGTTTACTTTTCAAGTCACTTTGTTATTTGTGGTACTGGATTAATGAATAATGTTTCCCTCAAATGTACACATGCTAAGCACAATGGGATAAGAAATATCTTTGCATGTGTTATTTCTCTGTTCCAGTTAACATTCATGAAGATAAGCCAAGAACTGAAATTAAAGTGTGAAGTTCACAGAGGTTGTCTTTTTAAAATGTTTTGCTGAAGAATAAGCTATCTCCAAGAAGTGCATAAATCATGAGAATATAACTTAAGAAGATTTTACAAACTGAACCCAGCGGTGTAATCAGTACCTAGATCAATTGACAAAATATAACCAGTGTCCTTGGAGTCTACATTGTGCCATCTTCCAGTCATTATCTCTCAAGAGTAGCCACTGTCTTGACTTGTAATGCTATTGATGAAATTTAGAACTTTATATAAATGGATTGAGTCATAGATGAGATTGTCTTTTGAGTCTCCAGCCTCTCCTTTATGTGTCTCTTCATATGCCTTTCCAAGTCTTAAGAGCTTTTATTTATTTGTCTGTTTATATATTATTGAATTATAATTGGCATATAATATTGTTAGTTTCAGGTATACAACATGGTTATTCAAAAATTTTAATATATTGTGGAGTGATTAATTTGATAGGCATAGTTATCCTCTGTCACAAGGGCCTCTACTTTTCAGTTTCTTTTTTTAAATTTTATTTATTTATTCACAAGAGACACAGAAAGAGGCAGAGACACAGGCAGAGAGAGAAGCAAGCTCCATGCAGGGAGCCTGTCGTGGGACTCGATCCCAGAACTACAGGATCACACTCTGGGCAGAAGGCAGGTGCTAAACGATCTACCCTGGTGTCCTGGGCCTCTACTTTTCAAATATTCCTGGTTAAGGGATTTTATAGTTCATTGGCATTTTAATTGAGAGACAGTAACACTGTGTGCTGGCATTGAAAGTTATTTTATCTCTGAATACTAGTGGAAGATGTATCTCCTGGTATAGATTTTGTGAGCAGTGGTGTGAAGGTGGATGCAGTGGTTCAGATTTTCTACGTTTTGACTCATTTTTCTACCTGCTTATTCTATTGTTGTCAAGAGAGGTGTGTTAAAAAATCTCCAGCTAGAATGGTGGATTTGTCTATCTCTCTTTAGTTCTGCCAATTTTTGTTTCACATACTTTGAACTTTTATTATTACATCTATATACATTTATAATTGTTGTGTCTTCCTGATATTTTGATCCCTTTAGTACTCTTATTAAAGGATATCTCTTTTTCTTCAACCCATTAAGCTATTTGAAAGAACTGAGATGCTTCAAAAGATATGGAGCTTATTGTCACAGTGGTGTATCCTTTCTGTGAGGCCACCACCCCTGACCAGAGAGGGAGTCTCTGTCATATGAACCTTTGTATAGGTCCAGATCCTGGAAGAAAAGAAATGACATACTTGTTTTTAAGGTTTTTTTTTTAAGATTTTATTTATTTATTCATGAGAGACACAGAAAGAGAGAGAGAGAGAGGGGCCGAGACACAGGCAGAGGGATAAGCAGGCTCCATGCAGGGAGCCCGATGTGGGACTCGACCCCAGGACTCCAGGATCATGCCTTGGGCCAAAGGCAGGCGCTAAACCTCTGAGCCACCCAGGGATCCCTTGTTTTTAAGTTTTAAGTGAAGAGAGTTTAAGTGACAAAGTAGGAACAGAGTTAAGGCCAGCAACAAAGGATAGGAAAACACCCTGAGATTGGCAACAGAGGGGAGCTGTCAAGTCACCTATGCTGACAGAGGGTAGCAGGGATGGTGTCCAGAGTCCATGAAAAATGGGAGGGATGGGAGAGGGACCACCTAGCAGGAGTGGTAGCCATGGTTAATGCTGTTGTGAGGTAGTAAGGGGCAGGGAAAGATCGCAGTGGGGAATAAATGTCCTCTGCCCACCCTCTTATGTCCTGCCAGCCCTTTACATTGGCCAAGTCCAACTGGAAGCCACAGAGAAAGGGAGCCTGGGTGCTGCAGATGGGGTTCAGCCTGCCGGGACTCAAGGAGGACAGAATAGGGTGAGAGGTGGAGACAGAGAGAACAAACAACAGGGTTCCTACAATGCTCCAGGATGGAGAGTGTAGAACGTAGCATTTAGGAGCCTAGATTCTGGAGCCAAACTGCCTAGGTTCAGACCATGCCTCTGCCACTAAGCAGCTGTGTTACTACCGACGAGTATTCAATGCGTCTATTCCTCTTCTACAAAATGAGCATGAAAATAATATCTGCCTCATGGAGTTGTCTGGTGAGGATTAAATGACTGTATGTAAGTCACACAGACGAGTGCTGGCACATAGTATTATGGAGGTGATGCTTTTATTTCTATAGTCCAGTGGCCTAGAAATCTTGCTTTTTTAAGCTCTGTGGTGTCTGTCTTTGTGGTGTTTCAGTAACTTTGAAGTAAATATAGAGGATAGGACAATTTGAGAGGATCCTTGTGTGTGGGTGGAAGAGAGACAACCTCAGCCCTGGAGGTCAGTGATTGGCAGGGCTATGGGGGTCCAGCCCAAAACAAGAGACAAGAGGCACTCTCCTTTGCTGAGAGAGGGTTCAAGTATGTGTTCTGTATTTTTCTGAAAGCATATGTAGATACAAATATGATGATGCTAAAATAACAATTCCACAGGCTTTGCTGCTAAGTGTTAGAAAACCAACAACATGAGGAGAAAGACTGAAAAAGTGGCTTGTTTGTAAACAAGTAGTGACCATCATTCATATATGTTAGTTATCATTTCAGTGTAGTTATCAAGCAGCATAAAATGAATGCGATTAGCATTCCATGGGTTATTTTATAAGGGCTGGAAACAGCTCATCTTTGCATGACTTCTGAAGTCTGTTTTCCACATAGGATGACAATCAGTAGAAGCTTCAGTAAAACAGCAATAGGTGTGTGTATCTATTATTACCTCCATTGCTAAGTGAGGGGGTCACTCACTAGAGTTCTGCTTTAGATTTCTCACTAAGTCAGTGTATGATGTTTCTCTCTACCCATATAGCTGAAGCATTTGAAGATCCTTGCAGGTTAGAGCCTTCTTCTCCTTACCGACGAATAAGCTTGGAGTTCCAAAGAATGATTATTGACAAAAGAAGGAGGGAGAGGACACTGGGTGCAGCACAGGGCTCAATAAATATTCATAGGGTAATAGATGGAGCAGCCCTGCAAGAGTCATGTCCACGATTTGCTGCCTTTAAAATGCCATTAGCCTTTTCTACTTATGTCAGAATGATGATGTATCGGTAAACATCAGCCCCTCTGGGTCATCTCTCCAGAATTTCCTTATCATTTTTCCGTGCCTTCACCATCTTCCCAGTAAAGGGCTCACATGAACTGATATGGCTCATAAGTCCCAATACCCCTTAGAAGATTTCTTCTGTCAATTAGGAATACATTTAGTTGAAAATAAAAGAAAGGCCAACCAAGAGAAGTTTAAACAAGGGGTTTACTTTTCTTACTTGATAAAAAGCATAGAGGCTGGTGCAGCTTCTCAGTGATGCCCCTGGGGACTCGGGCTGTTTTCCAATTCTCCCTCTTTATTGGGTCAGGCTTTATCCTTGTATTTGCCAACTCATGGTCAGAGATGGCTCAGCAGCTTAGATCTCTAGGCCTCATGACTGCAGGAAGGGAAGTAAATGGTGGAGGAATATCTTTTTTTAGCAAGGCTTAACTTTTTTATCCAGGGACTTTTCACATTGACTTAGGGTCTTTTGCCCATATTTCATTGGTCAGACATATGCTATAGGACCACCCTTGTGTATAAAGGAGGTCAAGAAGTTACCTATTCTTAAATGGCTATATTGCTACCCTGAACAAATCAGGCTAGTAAGGAAGAAGTATGTATGTGAGTGGGGTGGAGGGTGGAGGGGTGGGAGGTAGGAGGTAGGATGTGGGAGGAGGAGAAGTGGACCTTGGGTAGACAATTTACAGTGTCTATGTCAGGAATTCATTTGTCATGTAGTTTTTCTAATAGGTTCTCCATTCTCATGCTTGACATATCTGGGAGGCCGCCTTGCTTTATACTCATACACACGTGAATAAGGCGGAGTTGATAACCCAGTGGTAGTTTTAGCAAGGAGTCCTGGAGGTAAGCTACACTCTCTGCTTCTCTGTTGTCTATCTTAAAGAATAATAATCCCTAAGAACAAGATATTCATCCATTTTACAGTAAGTGTCTGACTGTAATTGAGCCGCATGTTGCATCTTCTTACAAGTGAAAATCACCCCTCATGTTGTCGCTGTAGGAAACAATAAAGAGGATCACTGTACTGTGGCTGGGACTTACCCTGTGCCCTAAGAGTATCATTCCCGAGTTCTTTCCCCTTGTGGCCTAATAGCATACCACCCCGCTCACTGATCCACACTATACCAGAGTGAGGCGACTGAAATGATGACATCGTAATATCATCCCCTTGCATTTGAAGAGCCTCTGCGTTCCAAAGCCTTTTCTGTGTACATCACTTTAGTTGGATTTTCACAATTACCTGGTCAGGTATAGCAGGAGGAGGACAATTTTCAATTATTTTCTTTGTAGATAAGGAGACTCAATGAAAGGTGAAGATTTAGGTAGGGTCATCTAACCAAAATTCGCCCAACTTCTGACCGTAACCCACTAAATGAGAAAACCCTCTTATAGAACCAGCTCCCACTTAATTTAAAAAGCCACAAATGCTGGCTGAGATTTTTGGTGATTTGATGCTCATCTCCTGCTTTATTATGTTCCCTATTTTTTTGATTCTGCACATCTTCTTAATTTGACCATATCCGGGACCGTTTTTATTTCTCTCCTTGATCTTGTGCCTGGGTTCTAACACAGTTGCCAGTTTGATGTGCCCTGACTCCTTGCCCTAAACGAGCCCACCCACCCATGGTGACTTACCCCAGGCCACTTTGGGTCACCTTTATGGGGAGCAAGTCATTTTGTCTCCTTTGTACCAACTTGACCTCTTATCTTTGTGTCATCTTACAAACCACAATGTAATCCTGTTTGGAATAAAACCATACCCAGAACACTACTTCCCTCCTGACTTTTAATTATCTATAACAAAGACAAAACTTAGCAGGCTGGCATCCCCTCTTATGTTCAGCTCATTGCTGGTCCTGGGCAGCACTTCTCTAAACCCGTGTCAGCAAATCAGATTCGTTCTCCTGCTTTTGCTCGGCAGTCCCACCAATAGCTTTCTCCCCTTTCAGATCTCCCCTTTCAGATCTCAGTTCCTAAGATTTGCATGCTTTGGGTTCTTTATTCTCCATTCCTTTCTCATCTAGAAAACCTAGGTAGCCACTTGAATTCTGTTCTCCCACCCTTCACTGCCAGGGCCCTGGCTAATCAGAGACTTAGTTAATTTTTTCTGGCTACTTATTTTCTATCCCTGTCCTCTCTGCTCTTGTCACTGGCAACAACATTCCCAGTCCCTCATATCTAATTTTTAGTATCTCTTTTTTGCCTCTTTCAACAAAACTGCATTCTGATGAGGTGGGGAAACCCAGGAAGGGAACAATTCTAGATGACAGCAGGCACTCACTGTATTTGCATTCTTTATTCCATCTCTGGCTGCCAGCTGTCCCCATGATTTCCCTGTTGACTACAGCTTCCTTAACAGGGACCCTATCCCCTATTTCTGGAAGAGGTGACTACTGGCATATCTCAGTTATTCTCCAGCTGATAAAAATGAATTATGAACAGGTGGCCAGCTTCCATGGCCCAAAGCCAGGAAGTAGAAAGGTTGAATTAAAAAAATTGGAATGCTTTTTCAGAATCTCAAAGTTAAAATCATCTCAGATTGCACGTTGTGACTTGGAAGAGAAAAATGCAGTGCTATATCTAGTGGTTAATGTGAAGTAGAGCAAAAGAATCGGAGGTCCAATAAAATATGCACAAACGAAATTTGGGTAACCTCTGTGTAATTTGGAACAAATCATTTCACCTTTGTGAATCTTGCAATTGGGCTAGTTCTCAGTCTCTTCCCAGCTTTAAAATCCTCCAAAAGGAGCAACTAAATGTTTCCATCTTTCTTTAGAGCATCAGCTGCACCTGCATATTATCCTTTAAGTTTTATTCTCAAAATGTATTTGTAAGTAGGAATCATGTTCCCAGGCCGGGCCCAGGGTCCCAGCTAGAGGCTATCCAGCGTGTGCCCTCTCTTTATGAAGAGTCTGCCTGTTTAGCGCCTTCCTCTTTTAAACACTAGGCCCATGTCCTCCCTTTCTGGGACTTGGGCTGGCACAGAGTGCTGGTTCTCAAATTTGAGTGTGCAATAGAATCACCTGGGAACCTGTGAAAGCAATAGATTACTGGACTCGGGTTTTGTTTGTTTGGTCAGAAGGTCTGGGGCGAGGACCGAGGATTTGCATTTGTAATGAGTCTGTAATGCTGATGATGAACCTTGGAGAATGAGCAGAGATTTGGCACACAGGCATGAGTTCAAATTCTGACCCTTGTCTTTTACTGTTCATGTGACTTTGGGCAAGTTAATTCATTAGTGGAAGCCTTGGTTTCCTCAGCTATAGCCAGGACAAAAATACTTGTATGTCCTATGGTTGCTGTGAGATTTAACTACTGCTGTCTACCAGTGTCTGACCAGTATGTTGCCAAAATTCATTTCCTATTCCTTGTTCTTTTCCACCTCCATTTGATATATTCCAGGAAAATAATTAAATCATGAGTTATCTTGTAGATAGTGACCATAATCTCACAGCAGAATCAAAGGAAATTAACTCCTAACAGCCTCCTGGAAGGACATAATTTTAGTGAGTTTAATAAAAACCTTTCTGGACACTCAAGAAAGTATTTCATAGGAACCTTCCTATCTAAAACTCTCAAATACTTTTTTAAAAAGAATTTATTTATTTATTCATGAGAGACACACAGAGAGAGGCAGAGACATAGACAGAGAGGGAAGCAGGCTCCCTGTGGGGAACCCAATGTGGGGCTTGATCCCAGGATTCGGGGATCACGACCTGAGCCAAACACTCAACCGCTGAGCCACCCAGACGTCCCCTCACTTTTAACTTTTTAATAAAAATGGCAGCACACGTGTGGTGATAAAAGGAAACTGTTGCTCAGTCTCAGGATAAAGGCGACAAAAAGGAGAATAAGAACTGTGAAAAAAACAACCCAACAACCCTCGTGTCCTATTTGCAGAGCAGCTGCTACAATGCCCTGAGCAGATTTCCACCAAGTGAGAATGTAGGCTCTTTGTTCCTGTATTTTGAAATTTTTAAAGTGGAAAATGAAGGTTTTTTAAAATCTTTTTTTTTTTTAAGATTTTATTTATTTATTCATGAGAGAGGCAGAGACACAGGCAGAGGGAGAAGCAGGCTTCATGCAGGGAGCCTGATGTGGGATTTGATCCTAGGTCTCCAGGATCACACCCCGGGCTGAAGGCGGCGCTAAACCGCTGAGCCACCAGGGCTCTTGGAAAATGAAGGTTTTTATGTGAAAATAATTTTTAATGTTAAATTAAAAAGTCAAATACCTTGCAAGGTATCGCTACGTATGTGAGGTATAATCTATTGGCTGGTCTGCCGCAGGCTGCCAGGCTTCTTTCTCCCTCTGCTTCAGGGCATCCTGGAAGTCCTCTGAAAAGGCAAGGCGGTTATAATCACTGTGGTTCAGGAGGTTGAGAAGCAAGCCCAGACTCAGAAGATGTGCATTTCAGACTTGGTTTTAATGGTTAGATCGTCTACAGTTACTCCTCAGGCTGGAAGGCAATGTTAAAAGTCTCCAATAAAAGGAAAACCATCTGGGTGAAATAAATTGATGCATCTTTTAGTATCTTGAGCTTGTATGGCTTTGCAATCTCTTGTGACAGGTATTGACATGGTATTCCTTCCCTTTTTAAAAAAATTATAAATACAAAATATTTACAAATTACGAAGAATATCTTTCCATTGATTTGTGTCTTCTTCAGTTTCTTACAATGATGTATTATAATTTTTAGTGCATAGAACTTTCACTTCCTTGGTTAAATTTATTCTGGGAATTTTATTCTTTCAGGTGCAATTGTAAATGGAATTATATATCATTTTGTTTTTCTGATAGTTCATTGTTAGTGTATAGAAACACAACTGATTTTGTATCTATCAACTTTACCGAATTTGTTTATACTAACAGTTTTTAGTGATGTGTTTAGAATTTTCTATATAATATTATATCATCTGCAAATAGAGATCATACTACTTCCTTTCTGATTTGGAAGATTGTATGTTTTTCTTGTCTAATTGCTCTGGCTAGGAATTCCAGTACTATGTTGAATACTCTTTGTGGCAAGAGTAGGCATCTTTGTCTCATTCCTGATCTTAGAGGAAAAGCTTTCAGCTTTCACCATTGAATATGATGTTGACTGTGGGGTTGTCATTTATGGGCTGTATTATGTTTCTATATGTTCCCTGTATTCCCAGTTTGTTGAGAGTTTTATCATGAAAGAACATCAAATGTTATCAAGAGCTTTTTTTTTTTTTTTTGCATTTATTGAGATAAACACATGATATTTATCCTTTGTTTTGTTGATGTTGTTTATCACATTGATTTACAGCTGTGGAATTGTCCCTTGCATCACTGGAATAAATCTCATTTGATCATAATGTACAATCATTTTAGTGTACTATTGAATTTGGTTTGCTAATGTTTTGCTAAGGATTTTTGCATCTGTGTTCACCAAGAATATTGGCCTGTAATTTTCTTTTCTTGTAGTGTCATCTGGTTTTGATATTAAGGTAGTACTGGCCTCGTAAAATGAGTTTGGAAGTTTCCCTTCTCTTCTATTTTTGGAAGAGTTTGTGAAGGATTGGTATTAATTCTTTTTTAAATGTTTGGTAGTATTCACCATGAAGCCATCTGGTCCTGAACTTTTCTTTGTTGGGAGGTTTTCGATTACTTATTCAATCTACTTGCTAGTTATTCGTTTGCTCAGTTTTTCTATTTTTTCCTGATTCAGTCTTGGTAGGTTATATGTTTCCAGGATTTATCCATTTCCTCTAGGTTTCTGAATTGTTAATGTATTATTATTCATGGTAATCTCTTATGATCTTTTGCATTTGTATCAGTTGTAATGTCTTTTATTTCTTTTTTTTTTAAATGTCCATTTTTTTTCTTTTTTAATTTTTATTTATTTATGATAGTCAGAGAGAGAGAGAGAGAGAGAGAGAGAGAGAGAGGCAGAGACACAGGCAGAGGGAGAAGCAGGCTCCATGCACCGGGAGCCCGACGTGGGACTCGATCCCGGGTCTCCAGGATCGCGCCCTGGGCCAAAGGCAGGCGCCAAACCGCTGCGCCACCCAGGGATCCCATGTCTTTTATTTCTAATTGTATTTGAGTCTTTTCCATTTTGTCTTGGTTAATCTAGCTGTCTATTTTGTTTATCTTTTATTTTTTAATTTTAATTCTTTTATTCTTTAAAGATTTCATTTATTTATTTGACAGAAGAAGAGAGAGCATAAACAGGGGGAGTGGCAGGCAGAGGGAGAGGGAGAAGCAGAGATCCTTGCGCAGGGCTCTGCCTTAGGACCCTGAGATCATGATCTGAGCCTAAGGCAGATGCTTAACTAGCTGAGCCACTTAGGTGCCCCTATTTTATTTATCTTTTTAAAAAGCTCTTATTTTGGGACACTGGGGTGGCTCAGTTGGTTAAGCATCTAACTCTCGGTTTCAACTCAAGTCATGATCTTGTGGGTCATGGGATGGAGCCAGGTGTGAGGCTCCATACTTTGCAGGAGTCTGCTTGAAGATTTGCTTCCTTTGCCACTCCCCCTACTGGTGTACACACACACACTCTCTTTCTCTAGCTAGAATGAATAGATAAATCTTTAAAAAACTTTTTTAAAGCTCTTATCTTCATTGATCTTTCCTATTGTCATTTTAGTCTCTATTTCATTTGTTTCACTTGGATCTTTGTTATTTATTTCCTTCTACTAACTTTGGGTTTAATTTGTTTTTGTTTTTCTAGTTCCTTGAAGAATAAAGTTAGGTTGAGTATTTGAGATCTTTCTTTTTTTCTTAATGTAGGCATTTATTGCTATTGTCTCTTAGAACTGTTTTTTATTGTATCTTGTAAGTTTTGGTAAGTTGGGTTTCCATTTTATTTGTCTCAAAAATTTTTTTGATTTCTCGTTTGATTTCTTCTTTGACCCATTAGTTGTTGCTTAATCATCATCTATTTGTGAATTTTCAGGTTTTCTTCTTGTAATTGACTTCTAGTTTCATATCATTGTGGTCACAAAAGAAACCTGATATGATTCTAATCTTCCTAAATTTATTAAAGCTGCTTTGCAGCCTAACATATGATCCTCCCCAGAGAACATTGCATGTGTGCTTGCAAAGAATGTGTATTCTGTTATTTTTGGATGGAATGTTCTGTACGTGTCTTTTAGGTCCATTGTTCTAACACGTATGGCTTTTCTCTCTGGATGATTGGCCAACTTATCTTTGAAAAAGGTGCAAAATAAATTCAGTGGAGAAAGGTTGGTCATTTGAACAAATGGTGCCTAAGGCATTTGGAATTCATCCATGTTGTTGCATATTTCGGTAGTTATTTCTTTTGTATTACTGAGAATTATTTCATAGGGTGGATATGCCACATTTTATTTATTGATTTATCAGTTAAAGGAGATTTGGTTGTTTTTGGTAATTATAATTGTTATATAAATAATCATGGGTAGGTTTGTGTGTGAACATAAGTTTTCGTTTTTCTTAGGTTAATACCTAGGAGTGGGATTGTTAGGTCATTTGGTAAGTGTATGCTTAACTTTGTAAGACACTGATAAACAGTTTTCCAAATGGTTGTAACCTACTGAGTTTCCATAAGCAATGTATGTGTCTTCCCATTGCTCTGTGTTGTCACTTACACTTGGTGTTGCCATTATTTTTTATTTGCCCATTTTATTGTGTGTGAAGCAGTATTTCATTGTAGTTTTAATTTTCTACTTTCTAATGGTTAATAATTTTGACTTTTGATGTCTAATGATTTATGTGATATATATTTATTTTCTTCAGTAAAGCCTGTCTGTTTTGGAGGGGGATTGTTTGTTTTCTTACTGAGTTTTGAGAATGGTTATTATATATTTGGAATACAAATCCTATATCAGACACCTAAGTTACAAATATAGTTTTTGTAAGTGTGTGGCTTATCTTTTCATTCTCTTGATGGTGTCTTTCAAAAGGCAGAACAGCATTATCTACAAAAGCCAAATTATGGAAATAGATCTAATATCCATTGATTGATGAATGGATAAGGAAGATATGGTATATATTTACAATGGAATATTACTCAACCACAAAAAAGAATGAAATCTTGTCATTAGCAACAACATGAATAGAGCTAGAGAGTGTTATGCTAAGTGAAATAAGTTAGAGGAAGACAAATACCATATGATTTCATTCATATATGTACTTTAAGAAACAAGACAAATGAGCAAATGGAAAAAAAAAGAGAGGCAAACCAAGAAATAGACTCTTTTTTCTTTTCTTTTCTTTTTTTTTTTTTAAGAAATAGACTCTTGACTATAGAGAACAAATTAATGGTTACCAGAGGGGAAGGGGATAGAGGGATGGGTGAAAAAGGTGATGGAGATTAAGGAGTGCACTTGTCCTATCATTACATATTGTATGTAAGTATTAAATCATTAAATTCTACACCTGAAACTAATGTTACACTATATGTTAACTGACTGGAATTTGAATAAAAACTTTTTAAAAAGAGCAGAAGTTATGAATTTTGATAAAGAGCAATTTATCATTTTTTTCCCTTACCAAATCTGCCTTTGGTGTTGTGTTCAAGAAATCTTCATGTTAATTCAATGTCACAAAATTTTTTCTTTAAAATTTTCTTCTAGATGTTTTGTAAGGTTAGGTTTTTACTTTTAGGTGTATTATCCATTTTGATTAATATTTGTATGATGTGTGAGCTATGGGTCAAGATCCTTTTTTTAGTTGAATGTCTAGTTGTTCCAATATCATTTACTATTCAGTTCACTGATACCTTGTCATATATATATATATATATATATATATATATATTTTTTTTTTTTTTTTTTTTTTTTAGAGAGCCAGGGGTGGGGAGATGGGAGAGGGGCAGAGGAAGAAGGAGAGAAAGAATCCTAAGCAAGCTCCAAACCCAGTATGGAGCCTGACTTGGGGCTTGATCTCACCACACAGGTTAGATCTGAGTCAAAATCAATAGTCAGATGTTTAAACAACCGAGCCACCCAGGCACTCCTCTCTTCAGCTATACTAAACCAGTTTATTTTTAACACCCCAACTGAATTTTCATTTTTATTTATATTTTTTATTTCTAAAACTTCAATTTGTTAACTTTTAAATTCCAGCAGTTCTTTTTGATATAAAGGTCTTTTTTGTCTTTAGTTTTATCTTTTATTTCTTTATTATTTTTTAAAGATTTTACTAATTTATTCATGAGATACACAGAGAGTGGGAGAGATAGGCAGAGACACAGGCAGAGGGAGAAGCATGCTCCATGCAAGGAGCCCAACACGGGACTGGATCCTGGGACTCCAGGACCATGCCCCCGGCCGAAGGCAGGCGCTAAACCACTGAGCCACCCAGGGATCCCCTCTTTTATTTCTTTAAACATTTCATTTGTGTTTTTATATTTTGTATCTGACAGTATAGTATATTTTCATGGTGATTCGTTTCCCTGTGTACTGGTGGTTCTGTACTGTGTGATCATATCTAATTGGCCTTCTTCTGTGAGATTGCTCAGAGATTCAAATGGAGTTGCTGTCATCAGATAGGACTTGTATGTGTTTCTACTGGGAGCATGTGGGGGTCCTGGTCTAGAGCACTTTAATTTCTTTTGAGAATGTAAATTTAATACAGAAGACTTAAGTTAGGTTCCCACCTTGCTCTCAGTTTAGTCCTCCTTTTCTAATGCTGACTTTGACATTTTCCCTCAAGGAAATACTGGTTTTGATCTTCCTCATTGCTCATCTTTCTGGTTATAGTTTTTTCACTTCTTCTCCCCCTCCTTCCACTGAACATGAGCTATTTGATGCTATGCCTTACTTTCTTGTGAGCTCAGCAATGTTTTGTAAAGATTGATTTTTGTTATTTATTCAGGATCTAGTTATATTTTAATGAATGTACTTTACAGAATATGTATTAGCCATATTACAGGAAGCAAAGATCTGTTTTATTCTTTTTTTAAAAAATACTGTGCCTGGCAATGGTCACATGAGTCACATCTGAATATTTTTGTTATAGTTAAGACAAATAATGTACTAATTCCAGTTCAAGAGCAGTTTTTCCTCCTGTTTTTCATAGCCATCTTGTATTGACAGAGTGGGTGAGACACACCATCAGCCATTCATCTTCAGAAAGTCTGTAAGAAGAAACATCCTAGAAAACAAGCCAGTTGTAGAGTATCATTTGTTCTTTATGCTCTCTTAGGGTGGAGAACATTGACTTCTTTTTACTCAGTCATTTTAGGAAAAAGGAAAACATACTGTTAAGCGACCAACTTCATCAGCACATGCTGTCCCATAGCTAGAAACAATAATGACTTCCATGGTCATAGCTTCTATGAGAGGTGAATATGGATGTTGTCCGGAAAGTCTGGGCTCTGTTCTTTACTCTGGGAAAAATGGGTGGAGGGTTTCATATGTCTCCTGAACTTTGATCTTCTCCCTCTTTAACTATTATAGGTCTGCCCTATGTTAAGTAAGCCACAGAGGGCTATCAAGAACTGGATTCTGCTGTGGATTCAGTGCAAAATTGTGAGGAAGTTGCAGTCAAGAGATAAAGCTATATGACCTTTTCAGAGACTACTTTTCTCATAAGCATGGTTCCCCGCCCCGCCCCCCCCCCCCCAGTTTGCTTGCTTTTTTTCAAACTTGTTTTGTTTAACACAAACTTGATCTTTCCTTCCCCTTTCTCTATAAATCTAATTTCTGGGCAAAGAGAAAAGGTAATTTGTTACATGCTTGTTGCAAGACTGGTTCAGGTTTTTCCTGGAACTAACACCATGAACAGACAGAAAGGTCCTGTGTTTTTAAGAAAGATAATAATTTTTAAAATGTATTCCAAGGGTACACTGTGACAGATTAAAATTGCCAGATAAATACAGATTGCCTCTATTTTTCTTCGCTAAATGTAGCAGCCCTCATCAGAAACCATGTTAGGGACTTTACAGAATTTTCCTTGACTAGTTATCACAATTCTACAAAGCAGGACAAACAATGGCCAAACTGGAGTTTGAATACAGTTGTATCTTGTTCTTGAGTCTAAACTGCTCTGCTTATTCAGATCACTGACTGTAAAAGTTCAAATCATAAAGGCCAATGAGAATACATAGTGAAATTGATACTCACTTGTGCTGGGTTGACCTTTCCTTTTAGAAAGTAGGCAACTTGTCTCACCTAGGAATGAAGTCACTACCCAGAAATCAAAGGGGGACCTTAAGAGTGAGGGTTGGGGTGACTGGGTGATGGGCACTGAGGTGGGCACTTGACGGGATGAACACTGGGTGTTATTCTATATGTTGGCAAATTGAACACCAATAAAAAATAAATTTATTAAAAAAAGAGTGAATTGTCAAAAGGCTTAACTCTCTAGAAAAGAGGTAAGAGTGAGAAAGATATTACTTTCTTTGATCTTTTTATTTTTATTCTCTGTTGTTTGAGCTAAACTGGGTTCTAAAACATAATTTTCATAAATGGCAGAGTGGAAGCTAAAAATGTAAACAGAAAGCTATTCCCTTCCACCCCCACAGCAAGCAAACCCTTCAACACCTATTTATGTAATGATCTCTGATTTACTTTCAACAAAGGTTCTGTGATTTAATGGAATTACTTTTTTCTTTTTAAATACAAAAAAAGGAACTTTCTATTTTTCTTTAACTTTAAAAAAGTATCAAAAGCTTATCCCAAATAAAATCATAGATATGGTCATATGATCATTGAAAGACTTCAGACAAGCCGTAGTTCACATTTGTGAACCAATCTGTGAGCAGTAGACATTTCCAAGAGGGAAAATCCAGCCCATAGGTCTGAAATGGTCTCTTAGTGGCCTTTCTGTTGGGCCCAGTATAGTGATAATACTGACTGTAAAGATGAAGTGAGGTCATACCATCATGCTCATGACAAAGATATAAATGCAGATTAGAGCAGTGTTTCTAGGCTTTGGCTACTCATATCACCTATGAGTCTTTTGCAGTATCAATTTTCTTCTGTTGTTTACTTATTCCTTTTCTTTACATCAACTTGCTTTTTAAAATAAATTTAGCTTTATCCTAAGCAATAATATCCATGATATTGAGTTTGATAAGGCAATTATATATTTGTATCTGATAAACATTAAATCATAAACATAACTTAAAATTTGAAATATTTCTTTGTGAGCTACTTAAAGTCACCCAGTATACCCATGTACCTGTGGTGGTATGTTTACAATGCTTTGGGAAATACTGAGCAAAGGTCAACAAACTTCGGCCAGTTGTCTGTTGGTGAAAATAAGGTTTTATTAGAACATCGGTCCATTCAGTTTTGTATTGTCTATGGCTGCTTCTGTGCTACAATGACAGAGTTGAGTAATTGCTACAGAGGCCGTATGTGTTGCAAAATGGAAAATACTTTGTATGTGTCCTTTATAGAAAAGTTTGCCAAGCCCTGGCTTGGCACTTTCTATGGACTGCTCTCTCGTTTCCATCTTGGTCTAAGTCCTCTTCTCCCTAGAAGTATCTTTCATGAGAAGAGACTGTTCCACCTTCTGTGAGGACCAGACTAGAAAAAATTCACTTCTGCGTAGGCTGAACCCGAAGTGTCTAATGAAGGTCTATTGATAGATCTCCACCAAATGTCAATTTACTGCAGGAACTAGCTGTCTCATTATCTCCCAGCCAGCTGGACTGAACATTCCTGCACTTTTCTTCTCTCCAGTCTTCAAAATGGCAGTGACATAAGATGAGATTTAAAGCTTGAAAACTGACTTTGAATAAGAATTCAACGTTGATGTGGTTGTCACTTTTAGCTCTGATATCTATATTCCTGGCAAGTGTGGGCAGCTTCTGTTTGAGGTAAAGTTGAAAATTGTTAAGCAGAAAGTAATTTTCATCAGGTAAAGTAGGAAGAACAACTGTGAAGTTGTGTCTCCTTATATTACACTGCTTGATAGATTTTTTTAAGATTTTATTTATTTGAGAGAGAGAGAGCATGAGTAGAGTGGGGGAGCAGAGGGAGAGGGAGAAGCGGATGACTCTCCACTGAACAGGGAACCCCCCCCCAAAAAAGGTGCTTGATCTGAGGACTCCCAAGATTACGACCTGAGCCCAAAGCAGATCCTTAACTAACTGAGCCACCCAGGCCCCCCTACACTGTTTGGCAATTTTTTTTCTTAGATGTTTCTTATGGAAGGGACTAAAAATCCTTACATAAAAGCAAATGAGAATTGCTAATTTTGAGGACCAAAGAGAAATGGCCATGTATATGTGTATTAGCTATTGTTTTCTCTGAAAGTGTTTTTTTTACTGTTCTTTTTTAAAAGATTTTATTTATTTATTTATGAGAGACACACAGAGAGGCAGAGGCATAGGCAGAGAGAGAAGTGATGTGGGACTCGATTTCAGGACACTGGGATTACGACCTGAGCCAAAGGCAGATGCTCAACCACTGAGCCACCCAAGTGCCTTATTGTTCTTATTATTATAGTTCATCAGTGGATAATAGCAGTTAATGTATCTTCTTATAAAGTCTGACCACTGATTCCTTTAAGAGATAGAATCGGCCCTTCTGCCTGAAATATCTTCCACCTACTTCTCCATCGAGAAAACTCCTACTTACCCTTCCAGACCCAAATAAAATGTCCTCTATGAAAACTTACCCAGTCCTTCCCCAGTCTAAATATACCCACACACCCACACACCCTACCCCAAATAAATCACCATCTTTTCTTAAGAGTACACTTATCTTGATGAGCACTGAGAAATATATAGAATTGCTGAATCATTATATGGTACACCTGAAACATAATATAACACTGCTAATTATACTTGAATAAAAATAAAACTGTATATTCTCTATAACATCTCCTTTGTTCATAATTTCATTAGTCCACAAATACCTTCAAGAAATAAGCCTATATTAAAAACACTTAATTGTGATACATTCTTATCTTATCAATTGGAGTTATATTACACACTTTAATGCTATTATCCAATGATGAACTATAATAATAAGAACAATAGGGCACTTGGGTGGCTCAGTGGTTGAGCATCTGCCTTTGGCTCAGGTTGTAATCCCATGTCCTGAGATCGAGTCCCACATCACTTCTCCCTCTGCCTATGTCTCTGCCTCTCTGTGTGTCTCTCATAAATAAATAAATAAAATCTTTAAAAAAGAGAAGAACAATAAAAAAAAAAACACTTTCAGAGAAAACAATAGCTAATACACATATACATGGCCATTTCTCTGGAAGAAGAAATATGGCCTTTTCTGAGTCTGCTTAGTGGGTCTTTTGTGAATGAGCTGCTTGTTTCCAGGAAAAAGAGTTCCTGGAGTTCCTTGTCTTTGGGTAGAGAATATACATCCCCTAATTCTGATGTTTTGGCCTGGCTCACCAAACCACACAGTTTCTGTAATGTGATTCATGTTGGAGCAGTGAGGGTTCAGATTTGAGAACGGAGGTGAGACCTGGCCCCAGCCTAACTCTTGCTGAAAGACTCCCTTCCCTGGGTGACTGTGGGGTGATACTAAAAAAGCCTCCCTGATGCATCTGCACCTCACACCATGATACTATTTTGTTGACTTCACCGTGGTCTGGATCCTTACTGCCAATTCTTGATTGGCCCCTGTATTGAGGATGGAATCAACCAACAAGATGTTGATCTTGTCTTTCTGCATCAGTGAGTGTCCCACAGGGCCAGGATCCCATGTTTCCTATAGTTCAGCTTTTATCCTTCTCTTGAGAAATAGCATTAATCCTATGGGGGAAAAGCAGGTGTGGAAGCTTCTATTCCGGGGACTCTTTGCCCAAGAGCAGGGACATTCACAGGGCAATTTACTGCTATAGGCATGGAGCAGTTTGTGAGCAGCCTACTGAGAGCAGGGGCTTTGTTCACAGTGGCTCTGACACGATGTTGCAAACAGATGGGTAATGGGGAATAGGGTCAAAGGCAGAGCTATAGCTTTCACAGTCTAACTAGGGCACATCAAGTGATAATTGCTGGTGACTTAAATTTGGCAGAGACATGTGTTGGGATCTCATGAAGACTGTGGGAGTGTAGCCTATATATCAGGGGGGTGGTGTAGGATAGATATTCCAGCTTCTCTAGGATCAGTATTATCTGGAGGATGGCTGAAGTGACTAAGCCAGAAAGCCTCATGGCAGGCTGGGAATAGGAAGGAGGCTCAGGCATAGTCTACCAGGCTTCCCACTTGTTTCAAGACTCTGCATGCTCTTTACCTCTTTTGTGAATCCCCTTAGATTAACACAATTCATAGAATCATTGCATGTAGAATTGGAAGGTATCTTATAGTTCATCTCCTTCAACTCTGGTCCTGTTTCAAGATGAAAACTGAGGTCCAGAGTGGGCAAGTAAATGAAATTGTCCAAGAATGGTTAAAATGTTATACTCTCTCCTTTCTCTTCTCCTCCCTTCCTTCTCTCCTCCCTTTCTCCCCTCACCTCCTGCATTCCCTTCCGTCCTCTCCTCTCTCCCCTCCCTCCTTCCCTTCTTTCCTTCCTTCTGCAAATATATATTAAGCACTTACTATGTTCCAGATAGTCTTCTAGGCGATTGAGACACATTAGTGGATCAAACAGTGAAAAATCCGTGTCTTCATGGATCCTATTGAAGAGACAGACATATTAAACAATGTGCATAATAAATAAGTTATACAATTTGATAAGTACTATGGAAAAATCCAGGGCAGGATTTCTGGGGGTGGGAGAAGGGAAGAATGCAATTTTAAACAGAATGGCCAGGGCAGAATTTGTTGAGAAGGTGACATGTGAACAAAGGCTTGAAGGCACTGAGAATCTACTGTGTGGATCTCTGATAGGATATTCTCTCAAACCAACAGCAGATGGTTTGAATTGTGATGTAAGAGAAAGAAGAGTTATGGATGACTCCAGAGCTTTTGGCCTAAATGATGGGAAAGATAGACATGCCATTAATTGAGATGATTGTCTTAGAGCAGGCTTTAAGAGGGGAAATCAGGAGTTTAGGTTTGGACATGTTGAATTTGGTATGTCTGGTAGATGTCCAAGTGGAGTTATTAGGAGAGTGGCTAGATGTTGAAGTCTGGGATTTAGGAGAAAGCTCTGGACTGAAGATGTAAATTTGGAAGTAGTCTTGAATATATAGTATTTAAATCTATGAGACTAGAATGACTTGTCAGGATAGTATGTATAAATAGAGAAGAAGAGATGACCCTGGGGCACCTCAACATCAAGAGAATTATAGACAGTGTGTGTGAACAACACTTTCAAAGTATTTTGCGAGAAGGAAAGAAACAAAATGGCAGCTAGAGGGAAAGTGGGAACTTCTAGAGAGAATTTTTCTAAGATGGGAGAAATAATGTTTGTAACCTGATAGAGATGGTTTGATAGAGGGTGGCAGTTTGATGATATAGGAGAGAGAGGGAGAGTTGCTATAACAATATCCTTCAGTAGTCCAGAAGGGATGGATACAAAGATGCAAGTGTGAAGAGGAGTGACTTTTTTTTTTTGGATAGGAGTGTGGTTACTTGGTACATTAGCAGGTGAGAGGATGGAAATGAGGCATTGGAGATGGTAGATAGAAGGAGTGGCAGAGTTTGCCAGATTTCTACTCTATTGTTT
The DNA here is from genome assembly GCF_048418805.1 of Vulpes vulpes. Lineage (NCBI taxonomy): Eukaryota > Metazoa > Chordata > Mammalia > Carnivora > Canidae > Vulpes > Vulpes vulpes. The sequence goes on along the minus strand of NC_132790.1, from coordinate 79,689,177 downwards.
CAGATTTCTCCACTAAGAAGAAGGTGAGAATTAGCTGGAGTAAGAATGTGGGAGGATCCTTGGAATTTTGAGAAGAGAAGGTGAGAAAAACCCCTTTTAATAAGGAAAATGAATAGGCTAGGAAAAGATAATACTTTCCCTCCCTCCCTCCCTCTCTTCCATCCTTCTTTCCTTTCCTCTTTACTTTAATCTAACTTTCTCTTGCATATCTGTAACACACCAAGCACTGGGTATCTGAAAGTGGAGAGACAAACATTTTTCTTTGGGCAGTCATTCCTGTTCCATGTTGGTATCATGAATGAATTATCCAGGCATCAGGCCCATCACAGAATCTTCAGAACTGTTCCTGGCAGGTGATGATGGATGGCTGGAAATGGGCAGTCAGAATGCTGGCTGAGAGCTTCTGCAGGAAAGGACAAATCTAAAATCCAACAGTGAAACTGAGTTTGCTTCACTCCCACACATAGGCTCTCAGATTTTATTATTTCAGGAGGCTGCTCTCATAAGTCAGTTGACTAGAAATTTGATTGGGGTTGTTTCTTAGAACTAGATTAAAAACATTTTGTTATAATGTAGTGTTTTCAGAATATATCCAGCCAAGGAAGTTCATCATTTCAATCAGCTAAGAAATATTGGTCAATATTTCTTTTTCAAGGATCAACAGGACTCCAAATATCTGATAGGTGCTTGGAGCATATAATATGTATTGGCTTTATTCATAGGGACCTAAGACAGAGCAATATAGAATTACAGATTGGTTTAATTACAAGTGGGAAATTGAAACCTTCATAGGAAATGCAATGGTAGGTATTCCATTCTAAATAGCTTTTTTTCCTTTCTCAAAATTCTGAGGGTTATTTAAAAAAAAATATATGAGCTTTGCTGGTTTTTAGTCTCCTAGCACATCACTTTGATTCGTATTTTCATTATTTTGGCCTCTCCCTTGTCCCTTCCCTTACTATGTTAACCTATTTCCAATGATTAAGGGGCCTTAAGTTGATCAAGATACTTACAGTTGACTGGAGCTAGATACTTAGTTCTAATAAGAAATGCATTGTAGAGATTCCACTAGTAAGTGCCTATATTTTGGGGGGGGGGAGCGCCATTTTTTAAATGAACTAAAGTCCTATCTATAATAGAGATGATGCCATAGTGTCATCATTCCATTTGCCAACAAATCATGAAGTGCCTTGTGGTTGTATTCACTGTTCAATCTGTACTGTATTCAAGTATGAATTCCTCCACATGATTCCATCCAACACTCTATTCAACATGGGTCCTCTCTTGCTTTGATGATGGTCACTTGTGGAACTCCCTGGGACAGTCCCCTTGAAGGGACAAGTATCTTTCACTATGGGTCCATCAAAAGGGTGACGTGGAATAAATAGCATATCCCTTATTTCCCCTTCTCCCTGCTGATGGCACCATCCCCAACCTGCATCACTCAAGGCTGTGTGGGGATGCTATACTTTACCAAAGAGTTGAGAGAGGACATGTTAAACTATAGGCTAAATTTGACTTTTTGCAATTCCCAGTTCCCCACTGCCCAGATGATTTTTCCTAAAATACTTTATTACAAATCCTCATCTCAGAATCTTCTTCTTGGAAAACCTTAGGAAAAGCCTACCTAAGACATACACTATCTCATCTTAAGATATACTTGTGGTTTGTCAAAAGAAGCCTTTAAGAAAATTTCACACTCCACCCTAGAAATAGTGGTCATATTTTCTTCAAATGCCAAGAAAACTTATACATACAGATGTTAACAGAAATATACTTGGCAAAATGATTGGGATGCTAGTTTTATTTTGGTTTCTGTGTTTTTCCTTCTCTCCCATTTCCATTTCAAGGAAGTAACCAGGCTATTTATAATTCTTTGTATCTGGGGGTTTTGCAGGGCAGAAAGCTGAAGTTTCTGGTGACCTATATGATGACCCATATTCCTATCTCTGTGAAAGCCCAAACTTTTTGAAGTTATGATGTTTGATGTCTCAGAGAAGGAAGAAAGAAGAGAGAGAATTTCCATGAGGCTCTGAAAGGATTGTCTTAACTGGGAATGGGATGGAGGTCAACAGGACCCCAAAATATAAGACCAAGGAGTATTCTTGGGAAGGCCTTGAAGGGAGATGGTTTCATGGTGGACGTAGAGCTGGCTCCATGCCTAGGCCAACCTAGATCTCACCTACAAGCGTGGGGTTTCCCACAAGTTGGATGGAAAGTTACAAAACTGAAATTAAAAATAAGGGGGAAAATGGATCAGCTGTGACAGGGAGTGGCAAGCATCTGAAAGGAGACAATTAGGATTAGGAATAAGAGGATGCTATGCCAGAGCACCTTTTTGAATGATTAGGAATAAGAGGATGCTATGCCAGAGCACCTTTTTGAATTCTCCTGTTGGATTCATAATAGTTGTTCAATGAATGTTTATTTGTATAAATGAACGGTGTCACTTAAATTCCATCTCACCCAATCTTCAGGAATGGTTGTTCCCAGTTCATTAAGAGAGGGCACTAAGACAACTAAAAACACATTATCTTATAGGAAGCCTTATAAAGATGCTGGTGGCAGTGGTGAGACCAACCCTAACCCCAACTGGCAGAAATGGCATAGATAATACCAGTTCCCTCATCAAGGTCAGAGTCCTTGGAGAAGGAGACCAAAGCATCAACAGCTGCTATGTAAAGTCACTGTGCAGGGGGTTGGATATAACATCATTGGCAACAGCAGTTCTAATAATAATAGTTATTATTATAACAAGGATAATAATTAGAACATTAGCTAAACTTGCTAGAAAACCAGGTTTGTGCTATGTGCTTTACAAAAAGGAGCTCTGTGATATTGAGAACCATTGAGCAAAGTAGGGGTTATTATCCTCATATTTTTAGATATTGAAACTGTGGTTAAGAAAGATTAATGTACCTTTCCCTAAATTAGGCCTGAAATTTTAATCAGCTGTCTAGCTCACCTCTCAATGTATTCAGATACATAAGACATTATATTGATTTCAGTTTCTTGACAGATCTGTCCTGACACTGCCTTACTTGTTCTAAGATGAACTGATTGCTTTCTATCTTGAGTACTAGTTGGTATTCTGGGATGACCCTTCCCCATCATATTAGAGAGTCTGGTGTTGCTTCCCCTGTTTCCTGAACCCAAATATTTTTCTTTTTGGTCTACTCTTTTTTTTTTTTTGGCTTCACACATTCACCAATAAATGTCTGAGAAAGGTAAGCCATTTAGCTTTAGAGGTACATGTTTAGGTAGTAGAGCTATACAGTAAAATAAGGAAGTTTAGGGTAATGATTACCTTAGGGGGCAAGCAGTGGGTAGAGATTAGAAGGGAGCCCAATGCAAGCTTCTAAAGATGGCAATGTTTTTAAATTTTTTTTCCAATTTGCTGATTACATGGATATTCCCTATTTAATAAATTATTAAGTTATACATTTTTGTGCACTGAGTATGGATAATACATTTGACTATAAAAAGCATAAAAATGACTTAAATCAATAGTAAATATGCAGTACACCCTTAGTAAATATTAGGTATTATTATTGTTAAAACTGATTTTCAAACAGTGGCAATTTCCTTACTTGGGACATTTGGCAATGTCTAGAGACATTTTGGCTGTTTCAATGGGGGAAAGGGGAACAGTGCTACTGGTATCCATTGGTTTGTGGTCAGGAGTCCTGTTAAAAACACAGTATAGTATATGGGATAGTTCCCTATAACAAAGAATTATCTGGCCCTAAATATCAATAAATAGTTCCGAGGTTAAGAAACTCTGTTGTAAAGGCTCTAATATGGTATGTAATACCCAGAAGACCTCAATAAATGGGCATTCCCCACCCACCATCACAAACTATATTCTTTATTTAGGTCTGTTATGGCTTTCCTATCAATCAGTCACTGCTTCAATATGATAACAATGCATGCCTTCTGATTCCTTCAAGATTAAATATTAAATAAACTGTAAATAGATGAAATTAATAATGGCCAGGATTTTCTTTTAAATCACTTGGCTAGGGTAACGTTCTGTTTGCTAGCAATGAACTCAACTCTCCAGAGATTCACCAGATATACTGGGCATAGTCTATATCTGTCTTATCTTCTGATTGACAAGAGTCATCTATTGTCTTCTTGAATTTCCTCTAAATTCAGTCTGTGTCACAGAAGGTCTGGCCCCTCAGGCAGCAGTAGCAGTGTCCCCGTGGCTGTCGTTTGCATCATCTTTGCTGAAGCTCCAGAGACTCGAACCAATGGATACAACTCAGAGACCATTGGCATGCTGAGCATTTCTTCCTGTGGACATATCTAAATGTCTACTGGAACACAGGGGCTGATTTTTTTCCACAGCCACAGTGATCAGCTTACTTCTCACTTAGAGAAGATTACAGATAGTCTAAAATTAGTGTGTCAGTTTTTCCTGATTGAGGAAACAACCTCAAAAAGAAAGAAATTGAATTGATACTTATCCGTGGCATATTGATTTGATGGAACAAGTGGGAGGCAATGATTAATTTCACTGTTTATAAAGCCTCATGTGAATTCATAATATAATAAGTAGAATAGTACATTTGAACCCTGATAAATCAAATAATGTTCTTTTATTTCATGCCTTCTCTAAACTGCTCTGCCTTGAAAAAAAAAACCCAATAGTGTTTTATAAACTTTAGAATTCCAGAAGCTGAACTAGGTGTGATCTAACAACTTGCCATGGATTTGGAACTCTGATATCACACTTTATGATTGTATTTTTTCTTTGTGTGCTTCAGGCAACGACTTTCTCCTGGAGACTCTTCCTTGATCAGCAGTCATCCTGTCAGAAGCTATCCCTCGAAACAAATTTTAATGTCTATTAACTAGGGGTTCTGATTATTTTGGTGTGGCTCTTTTGTGCTAGGATAGATGACATTTCTCTCTCTGTAGTATTAGTATTTTAGCACCATTCAAAACATTTTTTTCATGGTGCAGGTAAAATAGAAAACGTCTTGCTTGGTTGGATCCCAGCTCTGTCACTTATTGACTACATGGGAAAGTTCATTTAACCTCTCTGTGCCTAAATTTCCTTGCCCATAAAAGGAACAGGTACTGATTGTGCTCTGAACACCTATGAAAACAGGGAGGGCAGGTGTCATGGGATTTTAGATGAGCAATTTCACCCAGAAAGGGATACAGGAGAGAAAGGCAATTATTAACATCACTAAATAGCCAGAAACTAAAAACTATGTACTGAGGAAAATTCAAAGACTTAAAATTTAATTTGGCTGACTATTGAAGGAAGATAAGGGGTATCAAAAGAACATTTTGAGTGTCTGTATGCTAGGTACATTTACACAGTTTGCTTTGTTTAAATCCCTAAAATAGTTCTATAAGGTGAATATTAGTTTATTACTTTTTCAGTGGATCCATAGACTTGCCCGACTTGTAACATGGCCTGGGCTCCAAAGATGAGCTGGACACATCACTCCTTGGTCTTGGGAATCAGGGAGCAGAGGGTGATGTTTGGTGGAGGGGGAGCTAGAAAGAATACGGTTCATAAGAGAATTGGGGACAGTGTACCTCATCTCCATGGCTGCCTGAAGTGCTAGTAATTCTGTAACTCCAAGTCCAGTGTTTCTTGGCTAATCCTTATCCCGTGTATACTTGTTCAAAGATGAAATCATGTGGGGGGTTCTTCTGAGGTCCCAGTTAGCATCATAATATCACAAACACACCACACACACACACACACACACACACACACAGTCCCCAGCAAGCAACTCCTGAGTACTGACTGAGAGCCAGACACTGCATATAGATAAGGGAAGCCACCAGGGCCACATGGGCATAAGAAATAAAATTTCCTTACCCCTGGATTTCTCCCAGAGTTTCCATCTCCATATTTGCTCACTTTTCCATAGCCGGCTCCTAAAGTCCAGGCTTTGCCTGGCCAGCGAGAATAATCAATGGTGAGCTTCCTAATCCCGTGGAGCTATATAAAGGACCAAAATAATGAGTTATTAGTGTCTGATCAGCTCTTCGTCCCCTACTGTTTATTGTCTACTTTGCTTCTTATCCTTTATACCAGGGCAACTTAGCTAAATAATTAAACTAAACAAAACAACTGTGTGTGGCTGTGGAGCTTCTCTCCACTTCTGCCTCTTACCATTTGCCTGTTCCTGATCTTCTTTAGTTTCTGATCTTTATCCTCTGATCACTTGATTCCATAACCATGAACTTGACCTCACCCCTGATTTATGTAAACCTTGCCTTTTACCTTCCAAATTTTATGTAATACCCCTGGTGTTTACCATGATGCCCGAAGGTCTCTTAGCAGCAGCTGGGCCACTTGTTGTCCCTTGCAACAGCAAGGAGGGCATTTTGGCATCCTTCCAAAGTACATTTTTCAACACCTGCACTAGTGGAATTTGGCCACTAAATAGAGTAGCCAGTATGTGAGTCCATGTCTGAAACAGACTGGGATAGAAGGCAGAGGACAGAATTGAAATAAGTCAAGATCCTGAGATTCTTGATGGCTAGTGAATTCCTGCCTGTTGCTGGAGACCTCAATGGAGTACAGGAGAGTAGTCTGGCAGGTGAGAGATTTATCCTGGTGCTCTGAATAACTTAGGTGTATGGCAAGAATCCACTATCACTGATAAATTGATTGCTTGGTTTAGTCATTCATTCTCTGGTTTATCATACATTACATACCTGCCTGAACTGGGTCTAACAACAAATCTTTTCTGCTTCCATAAACTTCTTTAGCCATTGTATTTTCAAAAATAAGCATTGTAAACCGGCCAGATGTGAGGCCAAGGATGTGAATAGGAAGGCCCCATTTTTCAAGTTGTGCTACTGGCTAAGAAATTACCAGAACGATTAGATTTGCTCTTTTTCCGCCAAGAGCCAGCTGCATGGTGCAACCTGAGATCTTGTGGTGGAAGTCAAAGTCCTTTAGAGTCCAAGTAGAAGGATGTCCAAGGTAGTTACAAGGAGATAGTTATAAGGTCTTGCTCCTTGCTCCTTGGCTTGGCCAGTATCTGAGCCACTCTCTGTATTCAGAGCATGCAGAAAAGTCTAATGAAGAATTTTTAATGTCTGTGATCTAGCCTTCTAGACACAATCTTCTGTACTTACTTGTATAAGTAAGATTATAATATATATTACTAAAAAAATAATATATATTACTATTTGTGTTTGGATTTTCCCACATCATTAAATATTTTTAGAGTAGAATTGTAATGGCTACATATATTTCATCACTTGGGTGTGTCTTAATTTATTTAGCCATTTTTATTTTTCTTTATTATAAATAATGCTTTTATGAACATTCCTTGTCTACATCTTTGATTATTCTTTTATTTTTTTATTTCATTTTAAAAAGATTTTATTTATTCATTTGAGAGAGAGAGAGACAGAGGATGAGCAGGGTCAGGGGAGAAGGGAGAGGGAGAAGCAGACTCCCTGCTGAGCAGGGAGCCTGATGTGGGCTTGATTCCAGGACCTCGAGATCATGATTGGAGCCGAAGGCAGACACCTAACCAACTGAGTCACCAGGGAGCCCCTGATAATTCTCTTAGATAGATTCTTAGAAGTACCAACTTAGGGATTTTTAACTTCTGAAGGCTCTTGATCCATACTACAGAAAGTGAGGTTTTTTTCAGACTGAAAGTTCCATAATGTACCCCATCAACAATGTATGCAAGTAATTGAAAAATTACTGTCTCTACAAAATTGTGTATTACTTCTATTCTTCTAATTCTTCTATTATTGAGTTAGCTGTTGAATTATCTCTTGAAGTCTAAAAAGAATCTCTTGTTATATCTGAATGTTTACTACTCTTTTCTATTTCCCTGAGGAGGATGAAGAGAGCGAATCAGGAGTCTAGAAAGCCCTTGTTACTTTCTGTCTCCTCTGATGTGTCTTCATCAAATGATTCACATTCTTCCCCTCATCCCCTCAGAACACTTGTCTTGGTGATATGATTTCTCTCTTCTCCTTCTGGTTGATAAAGAAGTCAGAGTGTACTTGGGGGTATGATATGTCTTGGAGCTGCTGATTAGGATCTGGGAAAGAAAGATTATTAGAGCTTTCTTGCCCACTCAGCATTTTGACCCTGACTTGAAATTAACTTCAAGGAGAGAGTCCTACTCTTTCCTACTTTGTCATACCACCAGATGTCTTCTTTTTTTTTTAACCCGGGGTTGCTACAGAATTCTTTTTATATGTAACTAAATATACTTTAATTAGAAAATTAATTTGAAAACCCTTTTTAGAAGGGAGTATCAAGAAAATCAAACCAATAAAACAGAGTCTCTTAGCTCCCTGAAGATTGACAAATATTACCTTAATGGCAAAGGACCTTCTTCTGTGCTAGCTATTTTTTGTTTGTTTGTTTTTAAGATTTTATTTATTTATTCCCGAGAGACACAGAGAGAAGCAGAGACATAGGCAGAGGAAGAAGCAGGCTCCCCACAGGGAGCCCAATGTGGGACTCAATCCCTGGACCAGGATCACACCCTGAGCCAAAGGCAGATGCTCAACCACTGAGCCACTCAGGTGTCCCATATGCTAGGTGTTTTTAAACAACTGAGAACAGTGTTGTAGGGTTGACTGGGGTGAGACCAGCTCTGGCATTACTTGCTTACTGGGATGAACTCACGGGGAGCTGAACTAACTGTGGGAGCTGGAAGCATAGTGCAACCTACTTGTATAACATGCTATCTAAATAATATGGCAGCAAATAGTAGATAATATGATAATAATGGATACAAGAAGTCAGTTTCACAGGAAATAATGGGGATGTCTCAACAAGTAGATGCAACAGAGTGTAAGAATAGATGGCTGTGTGTTGCTGCCAATGTGGTCAACCCTTCAGTGAATCCTATGTGTTCATATGTTGTGAATATAGGAACTGCCTCTAGTTCCTGTCTATCTGGAAGGGGTAAGATGGTTGATGCCCCCCTTTAGAGACTGGGATCCTAGGCAGGCAAAGGGCAGAAGTCCAGTTAATGAGATTAGGACATGAGGTGTCACTTGATTTAGAGAAGAGGAATTCTATAACCTAAACAGAGTTTAAGGCAAAAGCTACCTTACAATCCACAGTGACAATGCTGGGTCATGGAGTGTTAAGCAAGAGCTTTAAATAACCTCTGGGCTCAGAACTGTCTTCGTCCTAGGACAGAATGGCAATTGAGGGGTCAAAGGGATGTTGCTGTAGGTTGAAGCAGTTGTGTTTGGTGGGAGCCAGGTGGGCCTGACTTTAGACCAGGAACACAGCAGGGGTAATGTGGTTCATGCTTTTGTTTTCTGTTTGGCATCATCATGGTATCCTGTCTTTTGAATGTATGGACTAAATACGGAGACAATTTTTCATCCATCCCTCTTATTTTCCCTTTGCCCATTTATCTGCCAGAAGCTAATCATCAATGCCCTGTTAGATGGAGGATGGGGAGGGGTACCTAAGAAGGGAAGTGCATCTAACCCTCTGTCCAATGTCCTACCTGTCATGAGGTAGAGGACTCCAAGGCTAGCCCATTCATCTGTCCCCGTGAGTGTGTTATTTAAAAAGTGATTCATGGTGCCAGCGTTGTCCTCCATCACGGCACTCTTAGTCCTTACTACAACCATTGCAAAGCTAGGAAAGTTTTGTGCAAGGAGAGTTTGGGGGAAAATGCTCTGAAGATAAGAGGTGAAGAAGAAAATAACAGTCTACCTGCTCTGAGGTTAAGAGCATGGAAACTTAATTTTCTCTGCATCTTGGTCAAGCCATCAGTCTCCTCTTCCAAGTACTTGTCATGTTGTGCCGCAGTCAGAGCCTGGACTTGGAGGCCAAATATACCTAGGATTGAGTCCCAGTCCCCCACTTATTAATTGAAACTGATCCTTAGTTTCCTTATTTCTAAACCAAGATCTTTCTTGTCTGCCTTCTAGGATTGTTTTGCATATCATTGGAACAATGCAAGTGGAAATGCTCTGTATAGTGAAAAGTATATAAAAGCAAATAAGAATTATGGTTACTGAGTAAAAAAGAAAATTTAAATAATGAATCATCTGTCCTCTAAGCTGATCATCTACCTCCAGCTATAACAGTGGCCAGAATCTGGAGACAAACAGGACAATGCTTTAACATACCAAATCATTATAACTAAGTCAAGGCCAACATGCAGCACCATTCACATTATCTAATGTGTAATCATACACTGGGAAGGAAAGGGTTAGTAGAAGAAAGCCTACAATTCAATCTCTTTATTGGAGCTCTACTCCTGTAAAAGAAAGAAGGCACAAGACCTGGTCATATCTCCTAGTAAATATGCTAATGGCAGACACCTTGGAAAATAAGCTTAGTTTTTATCTCTAGAATGCTATTAGGATTCTAGGACTCTTACCCTAAACAAATATGAATCCATGAATTTATAAGATTACCTATTATGTAAGTGATATGAATTGTACACATTGCTTAGAGAGTCCTAGGTTATTGTGAACATGGAGCATGACCGGATGTGACAAGAAAAGACTTGGGAGTTCAGTCTCAGAAGACTCCAAGCCTCTCTCCTTACTTTTCTGTGCCTTGTGATTATCTGTATCTTTGAAATTATTAGAAAATCTTGATAACTGTATAAGGCCTCTGATTTCATATTAGACTGATTGGACAATCTGATCCTTTGTGTTATCTTCTATACCTTCCTTTTAAAAAAAGGAATTACTGGCTCATTATTCTCTCTAGAGAGTGTATGTTCTCGTGGGTACTAATATAGCTGTACTGCATGACTCAGCTACACAGTAGGAACTCTTGTGGATGTCCAACTCTATCTTGGATCATATAGATCATCCAGTCATATTGATTCCTACTTCCCTCAGCCCTTTCTCCACCTTTGACAACTCCTCAACATCTCCCTCCCAGTACCATATCTATTAAGTCCTGATAACCAGATGTTCTGCTTCAATATACTATTACTTCATTAGACCTCATTAGTATTGAGATTTGTTGGGTCTCCCAGAGTTTTCAAAGCCAGCCCTTCCCTTCAGGCTGCTACTATCTTGTAGGATCCTGGTAAGTCTGATTCCCATCTGGGTCTATGGAGTGTATGATTCTTTTATAGATTCTCCTTTCTCAGAATGGTTACTACATTTCCTTGGCCCTCTGATTCAGAGGTTCCTGTCTTCACCCTCCTTTCATTACATGGATTGAGAAGAATTATACAGCTATAGTTCACAGACAGCTATAAACTTAATAAAACACTCTACATACTGTGTCTCCTTATTACCACTCACATGCACAAGTGTCAGGTAAAGTTTCACGTGTTGGCAGAAGAGTTGTCTTAGAGTTTCTTATCCACAAATAGTTAACTTCCTGCTGTACCCTGGTGGAGGAGAGATGGCCTTCCCAAAATGTTTGACAAATGAGCCTGTTCTCATGTACTGTTCTGCCTCTATGGATTTGTTCTATGATAGGTGTCCTTGGTATTTAAAAATCAGCTTAGGAGGGTAAAAAGTATTGTTATATGGGAAGAACACCATCTAATTCTAATTTTTTAAAGTGGGTATTGAAAGCTTTGGAGGATAATGAATCCTATCTAAGATGACTGTGTGTCCATTTCATTATTCTCATTGTGCCTCTTGGGAAGACAGGAATAGGCAGTGTGGTAGATGGAAAAGGATATGAAATTTGAAGTTGAGGGTCATGAAATGGGGAGACCTTCTCTTTCCCACTTAGTAACTGTGGCCTTGGACCCATCCTTCCTCCTGAGTCTCATTTGCTTTATGTATGGAATTGAAATAAATATATACACTGAAGGGTGGTTGAGAAGATCAAATGCCATGGTGGGTATGAAGGCATTTCATAAGCTATAAAGTGCTACAAATAAATGTTCCAATTGATATTCTAAATAAAAAGGGCTTGATTGTTTCCTGGAATTTTCTGAGTTCTCCCCATTACTCCGCTGCCACCTCTGATCAGCAGTTCCATAAACATTTAACGTGGGAGGTTAGGTTCTATCAGGCTCTTGGCGGACCATCTGCTAAATGAATCCTGAGATCTGTTAGAACAGAAATTTAAGGCACCAGAGGACACATACACATGCATACATGCAAATAGATACATACAATCATGCATACAGACATTCCTTCCCCCCCAAAATCTCAGTTATGATTTCTTTAAATCATGTGTTGAAAAAAATATTTTTCCCCACTGCTTTTTAGAATACCGCCTGAGGAGGCAGCATTGGTACCTTATGTGCTGGTGCCTGCATACTGATTTGGGAGTTCATGGTGATTATGAAGTCAGAAGGGAGGTGGAAGAAGAGGACAGCACATGGAAAGGGTCATCTTGGGACCAGAAATTAAGGTTAGGAGTAAAAATGTAAAGGCTGTGTTGCCATCTGGCTGGGGGACTGGCCCCTTAGCTGTGTTCCCACCTCTGTGACTTTATGCTGTTATCATGGGGATGACTGAGAAGAAAGGTCCCATCCATTGAATCCTTGGAATGTTCCATTTAGTTCAATAGAAGCAGAACAGATTCAGTATGCTCTCTGAAAAAGAAATTGCAAGAAGCTGGAATCAGATTACTCTAAGTTACAAGGTCATTACTAGGATATATAATAGTTATTCTAGATCTATGTGTTTTAAACCAGGTATCTATATCTAAGAATAGCTCCATAGAGATGCCTGGATTGCTCAGTGGTTGAGCATCTGCCTTTGGCTCAGGTCATGATCCTGGGGTCCTAGGATCGAGTCCTCCACCAGGCTCCCTGTCGGGGAAAAGCCTGCCTTTCCCTCTTCCTATATCTCGTCACTATCTGTGTCTCTTATGAATAAATAAATAAAATCTTTTAAAAAAAGAATAGCTCCATAATTCTCTGGCTTCATCAGGCAAATCTTGGGTCTTTGAAATAAGACTTAGAAAAACTAGCTGTTGAATTAGGACTGCCCTTCAGCTGTGTTCCCAAATATTTAGTACAATGGAATTAGACAGATGTTGGTTCAAATCCTACTGACTAGTTTTGAGGTCGTAGATAAGATGGTTGATCTCTCTGCGGTCGGTTTCTTTACTTGTAAAATGTAGATGATAATAACCCTTTGGGTTCTTGTAGAGCAAATAAAGAAAACGCGCACTGTTGCCCAATGTGTAGTAGGTACTCACAAATGTTGGTTCCTGTTGCAGTTCCTTTTCTACTTCAGGCTCCCTTTGTTGGGTTTTCCCCAAACTACTCCTTCCATCCATAATTACTGTTTAGATTTATATTGCTTAAAACTCACTGGATTATTTGTCCAGTTGTTTTCAATCTAATGGAGATAATAATAAGACCGAATAATACTTATCTCATGAGTTCATTGTAGAGGGTAAATGATATATTACAAATAAAACAGCACACAGCCTGACAAATAGTAGGTAGATACAGGTTAGCTAAATGTATTATCCCTTTATTGAGTGAAGAAGAAAGGAAAAGACAGTCTTTAAGCCTCAAATCTACCCCATCCTTAGTGTCATCTTCATAACTTAGTAATCCTGAGTTTGAATCAAAAAGTCCTCAAAATATTGTCCTGTTCCTAGTGACCTGACACTACAGAAAATTTCAAGTCAACTAGAATCTTGTCTTTGTTCTATGTTTCCTGCATACCTTCACTGTTTGGCTTGTTGCAATGGGATTCTTTAAGACCATTCCCAAAGGGTAGACTGTGAAATGTTCCTGAAAATTCTGTGTAAGGCTTTCTCTGTTTTCTGGGCTTAGGCAGTGAGGGTGAGGTGGCAGGATCTGGAAATCCTCCATTTTACAAAGAAGGAAACACTTCCTAATTTTATTCTATTCTGATTCTAGCTTCAGATCACAATGCAAAGACAAATATACCTCCCCCAACACACCTACGGCAATCTAAGGACAGCACCCAATTGCAAATTATAACTTCTTGGTGCCAATTCCTCCTACTATGCTGTCTTTAGATACTGATATTATTGGGACTCAGTTTTTCTAATCTAAGAAAACAATATGTAATGACACTGATAAAGCTAGAAAAAAATCCCTATCCAGAAATGCATATTTGTGTCATCAGAAACATGCATCTATGTTCAGGTATATCTAGAACTGGTCCATTGGACTATAGAATTTTTTTCAATGCTTCTCTCTCAGGGCATTCTACTATTTCTTTTTTCTCTTTCTTTCTTTCTTTCTTTCTTTCTTTCTTTCTTTCTTTGCATGGCAGGAGAAAAATTTCCATTTTAAACAGCAGAAAAATTGAGTATAGTCACTTTTCCAGTCTGGGGAGGATTTTATTTTACATCAGAGGAGGTGAAGCATTAGTAATCTACTTTGATAACTTCTTTTGAGAGTGAAACTGGAGTGCCCACCCTCCCAGAGCATCATCTCAAAGGAGTGGAGGGTATTACCAGGAACAGTAGGATTGCTCTGCATAATAAACCTAGTAAATGGAGGGGAATTTTGAATTTCTAGGGGGCACTCAGGAATGGATAGGGTATGTGAGAGGCAAGGGAACTAGGAGAAAGAAGACAGCTACAGAGAACCAGAGTCTCTTCAGTTGGCAGGAAGCCAATGCCTAAGGGAAGAAACACAGCTAGAGAAAAATGTCTTACTTTTCAATTTTAAGATGTCTTAAATTATTGTAGTCCCCATTCCATTGCTTCAAACTTTGGGTGATGTTTGGTTATACAGGCCTGCCTAAGTCAGTGGTGCTTTGTGTGGAATGAAGGACCAGGATGGATTCCCAAGGGACTGCCTATGTGCAGAAAAGACAGAGCAGTTGTAGGAGGAGGGGTGCAAGGTAGAGATGGAAAACTCCAGAAAAGCAGGAAACTGGATCATAAGATGAGATGAGCAAGGGACAGATTAAGACCTATGGGAATCCTCAGAAACACTGTAGGGAGCAAGGAGAAGAGGAAGAGTGTGGGTGGTAGATTTGCCATGGAAAGTAGAGTCAGGGCTCTGTTAGTTCTGTTTGAAAATTAAAGGATAGCGAAGATGTGGGTTCCCCAGAGGCAGCTGTTTTGTGTATATGTGTTGTGTGTGTGTGTGTGTGTGTGTGTGTGTGTGTGTGTGTGTATACATGGCAGGAGGAGACAGTCCTTGAGCGAGGCAATTAACAATGTTGATACCTTTTACATACACACCACTTTTTAGTTGAGGGAGCTATATTGTATGAGTCCAGGGCTGAAAGGGGAGGCTTAATGTGTGGTTCTGGTACTTGACAGTAAACTATTCCATGTTGGCACATTGGAGGCAGTCTGGTAAACAATACAGATGATGTTAGGTCAGAGGTAAATTTTGTAGACGAACTTACCTTTTGTAAAAAAGGGTCAATTACATTCTTCTTTTCATCCTATAGATATGCTATAGATTCCTTTGCAGGGCTGCCATCTAAACTCAAGGATTTATGTACTACAATAAGGCACCTGGTTAAGGTAGGGAGTTGCTCATCATTCTTTTTATTTTACTTCTTTTGTATCTTTTTGTAATTCTTAGTTCAGTGTTCTTTGCACAAGTGCCTTCAGAATATTTTTATTGACTGGTCAAACCTTGAAACTCAGATGTATCTAGAACTGGTCAGTTAGACTATAGAATTTTTTCAATGCTTCTCTTTGAGGACATTCCCTAAATCTTAATGTGAAGAGAATGAAAGGATACCATATTAATCGTGAAACAAATTCCTCTACTTCTTCTTCTTTTTTTTTTTTTTTTGCATGGCAGGAAGAAAAATTACCATTTTAAACAGCAGAAAAATTGAATGGAGCTGCTTTTATCCTCTCTGAGGTAACATTTTTCAATCTCCTAAACTTCTAAAAAAGAGACCATGAAATACTACATAATGTTGGGAAGTTCTTGTGCTTTCCTTAAGGGAAATAAAACTATTATTTCATAGGAGGCTCAGAAAATGAAAATTTCCACTAAGAATGCTTATCATATCTATTGTTTGTACTACTTATCATAGTCAGACTTACTTTAGAATTATATATATTGCAACTTGACCTTCTTAGCTAGAGTGTGAGTATTGTTGAAAAGGAGCCATGCTTTATGCTTTAAGGCCAAGATGACCGAGATTTCATCTTGGTACTATTGGTCGTGGCTGCCAGGAGCAGTGTGTTTAAAAAAAATGGTGGGGCTGTATTTGAGTTGGCTTAGGAATGGACTGTCACAATCAATTAGTAAAGCCTGCTATGGGTATGGAAGAGAGGGGTATGACATGTATTATGCGGTCTTCCTCTAGAAGGTCCTTTTAGACCTTCCTTTTAGAAGGTCCTTTTAGACCTCCTAGAGGAAGGTCCTTCCTCTAGGTCCTTTTTAGAGCATTGAGCAAAATAGGCACTCAGTAAAACTTGGCTTTATTTCATAAGTTAAAAACAATGCATAACTACCAACAGAGCTCTGGAATTACCACACTACCCATTTTTGTCTCTATGTAGGACAAGGAGGTGTACATCCGCAGCCATATAGTTTATTGTTCAAATTGGGACACTCTTGACAGTGAAAAGAGGCTGTATTAATAATCATGCTGGAGCTGTGGATGTATACTAGAACTGCTGCTAAGTGAGACATATGGGCCACCCTATATGTCTCTCTAAAGTGGCCCTTTAGGGTAAATGAATATTTCTTCCAAACCAAGGGTTAGCAAACTATGGCTCAAAGGCCAATACAGCCATCCATCTGTTCTAATAAAGTTTTATTATAGCCATGCCTAATTTATTTATGTTTTGTGTTTCTGGCTGCTTTTGTTTCAATAGAGTCTAATAGTTGTGGCATAGACTGTATGGTGTGCAAAGCCAAAAATATTTGCTATCAGGTTCTTTATAGGAAAAGTGCTGATCCTTGCTAGTCAATAGAATTCTTGTTGAAGGGTCTCTGGCTTCCTGGAGAAGAAAACTAACATGTTAGGACCTACTGTGTGCTAAGCTTCATGCTAGACACTTTGCATATATGATCTCATTTAATCTCAAATGACCTTGCAACATAGGCATAATCTCAATTTATTCTAAAAATTTCTAGGCTACCAATGACAGAAGAAATGAGGCTTCCAAACCTGTAGTTCTCAGAATCTTTTCCTCTCAGTGCTCTGTGGAATGCTCTGACAACAACCTATGAACTTCTCTGACTCTCACATCCCACATCCAATCTGGCAGCAAATCCTTTGGGCTTTATCTTTAAATTATATCCAGAATTCAACCATTGCCACCACAGCCCCCCACCCCATCTGAGTTATCATTCAGCATGTACTATCATATCCTACCTGGATTAAGTCAGGCTTCCCTGAATCTGCTCTTGACCCTACAGTCTGTTTTCATTGGAGCATAGTGATCCTTTTAAAATCCAAGTCAGATGATGTTACTCTTCTGCTCTCCTACGGTTTCTTCCCATCTTATTCAGAGTAAAACCCAAAATCTTGACAATGACCTACAAGGCTCTTCACTATCCACTATGAAAGCCATATTTAAATTTAAATTTAGGTATATTAAAATTAAATACAATTAAGAATTCACACTAGTCCCATTTAAAGTGCTCAGTAGCCCCACTGTGGCTAGTGCCTACCATATTGGAGAGCATAGATACAGAACATTTCTATCATTACAGAAAGTTCTATTGAATGGCACTGGGATCTGCTTTCTCATTATCTCTCTGGCCCTGTTTCTCACTTCTTTCTCCCTTGCTTACTCCATTCCAGCTACAAGAAGCTCCTAATAGCTTCTTAAACCTTTGTGCCTCAGAACTTTTGAACATATTTTATCCTCTGCCTGAAACAATCTATCTCTAGATAACAAGATGCCTTGATTTTTTAGAAACTTTAGGTCCTTGCTCAAGTGACACCTTCTGTGACAACCTGTTTAATCTGCAGCCCCCTGGTACTCTTCCCATTCCTCTCCTCTGCTTTATTTCCCTATATCATTTACTGTCACCTGACATTTATATGCACAAATATGTGTATATGCTCTCCCCCATTTCCAATCATAAGACCTCCATGAGTCTAGTGTTTAGCTTTAGTTTCTGTTTTTTTCTACTTCATAATTTTTCCCAGCACCATAGTAATGACTGACTTAGTAATCATTCCATTTGATGAATAAATGGGAATATCGACAGGCATTTGTTTGATCCTTTAGAAGCTTATCTAATTTCATCTAGGCTGTACACATTGTGTTTTTTTAATCCACTAATCTATTGCTTTGTTTTTTTTTTATTAAATATTTTATTTATTTATTGGAGAGAGAGAGAGATAGTGAGAGAGAACAGGAGCAGGGAGGAGAGGGAGAAGCAGACTCTCTGCTGAGCAGGGAGCCCAACATGGGGCTCGATCCCAGGCCTCCTCTTCCAGTGCAGAATTGACCTCAGTTCAAGGCATATTGACTCACTATGTCCGCTAACCTAAGAACCCTATTCCTCAACTAGCCCAAAGTAGTAGAAGATTATTAAAGAATTGCCAATATTCCTTCTTCATTGGTACTTCTAACAGTTGTTTTTCCCCATTGTCTTGAGAAACTGATGTGAACTAGTGAGGCTTTGCAGAAGATGGACTGTTTTTATTATTTTAATTAATCCAATATCTATATGTACAGAAAAGAAAGAATCCAATCAAAGACAATTTACATGATAATGTGTAATTACAGTATGCTGGTAAAAGAACGTTTGTCCAAAGTTATATCTTTATGTCCTCGTCACAAAAGCAGCTTGAATTTGCGTCAAACAAAGCCTTATCTCAGCTACTGTTACTCTGGAATATGGTGAGGAGCTTTTAATGCTGGCCTCCTGGTACACATACTCTAGGGAATAGTGTCTGACTCAGGCTAGAGTAGCTCAGAAGGGCTAAAAAATAAGCCTATGCAAGTAAATTCAGAGTACTGAAAAGGCATTGGTTTTGGTTCAAATCCTGAGGTGGACATTTTGGTGAATCTCTGCATTTCTCTAGCCCTTGGGAGAGACCTAAAACAGCACAATGTAGCAAAATGAACTCAGATTTTCTTAGGAGCCAGACCAATATCAAAATCTCTGACCCATGATTTGCTTGTCCTGTGAGCTAAGATAAGTTGTCTGATTCCTCTGACTTGGAGGTCCATGATGAGGTATCTGACACAGAGTGGAGACTCAGTGAAAATGGTGGCTTTATTTGTAGATTGTCCCAATTCTGCTTAATAACAAAATGTGAGACTTTAGGCAAGTCACCTCAAGTATGGATTTTGCTTTCTCATCTATAAAATAAAGAGTTGGACTAGATTAATACATTTTTTTAGGTTCCTCTTATGTCTAACATTTGATGATTCGACTATATTTATACTCTGTAACTCTATATCTTCAACTTAACTCACATGAATTTCATTCATCTTCCTCTGAATGTTAATGTTGTTATCCATGAAAATAAGACACTGCAAAGGTGCCCCCTTTGTTCCGCTGGGGTCTGCTTCTTGATCCTTCAGGCATGGCCCCGAGCCATAGTGGGCTCATTTCCAGCCTGACAGTGAATGCCTCATTCTTGCTTCTCATTCCCCATGTCATAATACCCTGCAGGTAGGCTCACATCCTTCAGAACCTACAACATGACTGCCTGTCACCCTTGCTAACTTTCTGCTCTACATGAACTGGAAGACCAAACAGGAATATGGACTTCAACATTCAAATTTTGGTTCTTCAAGACTTGGCTGAGGATTAGCACCTCTGAGAAATCTTCTTTAGCTTATCTCTTAGGTCAGTTCCAAAGGCCCACTCTGTGCTTTCGATAATGATGCATGCATGTTTTAATCATGGCACTTATCACACTGTATTGAAATTGTCTATTTTCTCATCTGTGCCCCTAATTAAATTTTCAGGTTTTGAGTGAGGATCAAAATCTCAATCAAATATGAGTCTACTGTACTTAGCAATACATATGATAGATATATTGTAAGCATACACACAAGAGATAATTAATGTTGAATCAATAAATTCCTATTACCTGAGGTCAAGTTGCAAAGTCTTTCTCCCCACTTATTTCTCCCCCTTCCTTTAATATAAAAGAAACTAAAGATACAGAGGGAATAGGGTTATTTCCAAGAACTGTTCTTCAGTCTGCTACCATAGTATGACCTTTCCTTTCCAGAGGAATTATCAATACTGGATTACCTCTACATTCATTGTCTTGCTTCAACTGTCCTGTGAGAACACAGCTTGAGTATTCTTGTTTGCTTTTAACAGATGTATAAGATGCAGCCCAAAGAGTTTTGGTTATATTCAGCTGTACCTCTATATCTAAGGTTATAGAACTAGTTAGAGATGGAAAATGGTATTGCAATCCAAGTCTTTCAATTGTAAACCTAGTGTGTGTTTTGCTTCTATGACTTAAAAATCTTGGTATAGCATATGAAAACATTCTTTACACCTCCTTTGGTTCAGCAAGTTTGACAAACTTGGTAGAAAATGAACTTGGGAGGAAAACAGTCTAGGAAAATGGTAACATTCTGAAGATGTCAAAAAAAAAGAGAAGGTTTTAGGGGACTACAGGAATGCATTCACCCAGGCCTCCATTGGTAATCTGTCTGGGGAAAACAGACCAGAGTATTGATAAACAGCTCACTTGGGAAAAGGCATAGTGAAATGTCTAGAATCAAACAAAATAGGATGGGTGAGGCTGAAATGCTGGAGATATGTGCAAAGAGCAAACTCAACTCTTGCTCAGGATAGAATGGGGGAACAAATAAAGATAATTTGCAAGATTGGCTGCCTTATAAATTTCAGAAAGTCCAATGCCAGGAGAAAAGTGAAGAAACTCTGTGTCAGCCTTCAGCAAAATGTACTATATACACTACCTGCTCTCTCAGAGATGGCTGTCTCCTCCTCCTGCCAAGTGAGAGAAGTATGAGATCTTTCAGGTGAGGATTGCTAGCAGCTGGCTGGTGATGAATGTGGCCAAAGAGAAGAGCTGGAGCTCTTGGTAGGGAATGGTTTCTAATACCCTGGTTTTCAGAGAGAAAGAGGCACATGCAATCAAAGACTCAAAAATCAGAATTGGGAGGATCCACAAAACAGTGAGTTAAAGAGTTATGGAAACTGATGATAGGGTCACACTCAACCCCCATTTGCATATTAGGGGTCAAACTGGAAACCAAGATCAGATCATAAATCCTTTCCTCCCTTCCTCCTTTTCTCTCTCTCTCTCTCTCTCTCTCCTTCCCTCTCTCTCTCTTTTCCTTCTTTCCTTCCTTCCTTCCTTCCTTCCTTCCTTTCTTCCTTTCTTTTCTCTCATTTTTTTTTTTTAAATTGCTCTGATGGAGTATTGGCCCTGCTGGTCCTTCTTTAGTAGCCATAGTGGCTCATCCATTCACTTACTTCCTTTCTCTCCCCTTACCCCCCAATGCCACCACCACACAAAGGAGTTCCAGTTCAATTATCAGATTCTATTGCAAGCTTTTACCTACTGACATTGGGCCATGGTGATTCACTGCTATTGGTGCTTTTCTCTACTCTTATTTCAGTAGTGGTCATGCCATCTGTATTTCCTTCATGATGGGAAGTTGTTCTAAGTTGCAATGTAATTTGGCAGCTCATAATTGTTTTATTTTTTTCTCATTTCCAGCTCTTGAACCAAAGCATAAGGTATACTTAACTCTTGAGCAATGCAGGGGTTAGTGGTGCCAATCCCCTTCACCCGCATAGTCGAAAATTCATGTAAAACTTTTGACTCCCCAAAAACTTCACTTCTCATAGCGTACTGTTGAATAGAAGCCTTACCAATAAAATAATTGTTAATACATATCTTGTATGTTCCATGTGTTATGTAGTTTATTCTTACAATAAAGTAAGCTAGAGAAAAATGTCATTGAGGAAATAATAAGGAAGAGAAAATACATTTGTAGTACTGTATTTATCCAAAAAAATCTGCATATGAGTGGACCCTTGCATTTCAAACCTGTGTTGTTCAAGGTCGACTGTACTTATCAAGCCTATGGGAGAAGGCTTTTCTTTATTTAATAGCTAAGTGTATCCAACAATATATGGTAGTAGTGTTGCAAAACATACCCAGATAAGGGTAATTAAAGTGAATCAGGAGGAATTGGGGGTGTCAGGACAAGGGGTGAGAAAACCCATGAAGCATCTTTTGTAAGGCTGAAGCAGAATAGGAATGAAGGGGTGTAAAATTTGAAAGGACATAGAATATCTTTTTTTAAAAAATACATTATCCATTTTCTTCTACTTTTTACTTTTTTATTGAAGTATAACTAACCTACAATATCCTATTAGTTTTTGGTGTATGTCACAGTGATTTGATACTTTTATACATAATGAAATGATCCCCAAGAAAAATCTAGTTACCGTGTCACCATACAAAGTTATTACAATATTGACTATATTCCCTGTGCTGTACATTGGAACTTGTTCACCAAAACCCGTAAGAAATTGGAAGAGCCAATTCTAGGATCACTAAAGAAAGGCATGGTTTCATGCAGCAGACAGTTAAACATGAGATTTGTAACAAGAGGTAGTAGAGCTGAAGTAAGTGTTTGATCTGAATTGCTTACCTCATAGGAGACTGCCATGATCTTCCAAACAAGTGTCTTGGAGTCACTCTGAGAAACTGAAATCTAGATTGAATAAGTTATATTTCTGATCTTGTAGTTTACTGCTATTAATGACTTTGCTGTTTTGTAAAAAATGTCTCATAAGCTCTTTCTAAGAGATTCAAATGATTTTTTAAAAAAAGTACAAATAAGATCTCCTCCAAATCTCACCACCTGAGAATAAACCACCATTAACATAAACCATCATTCTAAACATTTCTCTCCCCTCTTTTCACCATATGCAATAGAAAAAAGTAGGTGGGTTAGATGGAAATTATGATTATATTAAGAGATCATGCTATATATGTCATTTTAAGTAAAAATTATTAAACTATCTTAAATCAAAACCAAAACAATGATTTTGCAAGAGAATCTAGTTCCTAAAAGCTCCTTGTGTAAAAGCAGTGGTCCTTGGCCAGCAACATCAACAATCACCTGAGAACTTGTCAGAAATGCAAGTTCTCCAGGTGTTTGGATGGCTCAGTTGATTAAGCATTTGACTCTTGGTTTCAGCTGGGATCATGGTCTTAGGGTCCTGGGATCGAGCCCCAAGACAGGTTCTGTGTTCAGTGCTGAGCTTGCTTGTCCCTCTCCCTCTCTCCTCCTGCACGCATGCTCTCTCTTTCCCATAAATAGATTTTTAAAAATCACTTAAAAAAAAAGAAATGTAAATTCTCAGGCATCAGCCCACACCTACTGAACCAGAAATTCTACAGGTGGAGCCCAGCAATCTGTACTGTTAACAAGTCCTCTAGGGAATTCTGTGGATCCTAAAATTTGAGACCCACTTCCTCTCTCTAAGGAAATACTTGGTAGAAACCTTGACAGGTAGGAGTCAATATGGTTTTTAACGTGTTATATGTGTATACAATACTGATTGTTTTCTACTACGAAACAGGGAAAAGCACATTTATAATTTTTTTCCTGTTTTTCTTTCCCTCACACTCTGATTTCCTGTAGCTGTATTTTATTTTTAGCGTACCAAGATTTAAAACATTTACTTCAGGGCACCCGAGTGGTTCAGTTGGTTAACCATCTGCCTTATGGCTCAGGTCATGATCTTAGGGTTCTGGGAATGAGTCCTAAGTCAGGCTCCCTGCTCAGCGGGGAGCCTGCTTCTCCCTCTCCCTCTGCCATTCCTCCAGTTGTGCTTTCTGGCTCTATCTCTCTGTCAAATAAATAAATAAAAGCTTTTTTTTTAAAAAACCCCAAAGTTTACTTCTATTTTGTAGCATAATTCCCATAATTGTTTAATTCTACCTTATTTAAAAGGAGTTAGTCCTTTTAACTATAGTTCCTTTATTCTTGAATTCTGTATTTTGATTTAATGTTTTATCAGCTTGATTTAATCACTGGGGAGTTTTTGTTTGTTTTAAGGCATCTCAAGGCATCTTAACTCTTTCATGGTGAAAGCAATTATTTTGGTTCCTCTGTACTAGAAAGACATCTTAATTTTGTAGGATTGTCTTGGGTCAGAGTTTCTTGAACTCAGAACTTTGTAGCCATTGGTCACTTCTATCATTAAACTCTGCTGGGGAGATTCTGAAGGCAGACTATTTTTTTGTTCTTATGACTTGCTTTTTTGTCTACTAAATACCTGGAGAATTTTCTTTTAGCCTCAGAGTCCAATAACTATGATTTCAATAATTCTTTTACAATTATTATTTTTTCCTGGAACATTCTGTGTCCTTTCAGTTTGTAGTTTTTCCTTATTTCAGGGAATGGCTCTTGTACAACTCTTATTTTTTTATAGATATATTAGTTTTGGGTTATATTAGTTTCAGGTATACAATACAGTAATTAAACAATTCTATATATTACTCAGCATGATAAGTGTACTGTTAATCACCTTCACCTATTTCACCCATTCCCCCACCCATATCCCCTCCGATAGCCATCAGTTTGTTCTCTATTTAAAAGTCTGGTTTTTTGGTCTCTTTTTTTCCTTTGTTTTATTTCTTAAATTCCACATGAGTGAAATCATACTGTATTTATCTTTCTCTGACTTATTTCACTTAGCATTATACCCTTTAGGTCAATGTTGTTGCAAGTGGAAATATTTCTTTGTTTTTTTAATGGCTGAGTAATATTCCATTGTGTATATACATACCACATCTTTATTGATTCATCTATTGATGGATACTTGGGATATTTCCATATCTTGGCTATTATAAATAATGCTGCAATAAACATAGGGGTTTTTGTGTTCTTTGGGTAAATAGCCAGTAGCAGAATTACTGGATTGTATGGTATTTTTATTTTTAGTATTTTGAGGAAACTTTGTACTGTTTTCCCCAGTGGCTGCAACAGTGTGCATTCTCACCAATAGTGCATCAAGTTCCCTTTTCTTCCGCATCCTCACCTATAGGTTATTACCTTCTTGTCTTTTTTATTTTAGCCATTCTGACAGGTATGAGGTGATATCTCATTGGTTTTGATTTGCATTTTCCCAATGATGAATGATGTTGAGCATCTTTTCATGTGCCTGTTGGAAATCTTATGTCTTTGGAGAAATGTCTGTTCATGTCCTCTGCTCATTTTTTTAATTAGATTGCTCATATTTTTGGGTGTTGAGTTGTATAAGTTCTTGATATATTTTGGATATTAATCCTTTATTGGATATATCATTTACAAATATCTTCTCCCATTCAGTATGTTGCCTTTTTGTTTTGTTATGGTTTCCTTCACTGTGCAAAAGCTCCTTACTTAGGCATAGTCTCAATAGTTTAATTTTGATTTTGTTTCCCTTGCCTGAGAGACATCTAGAAAAAATATTTCTACTGCTGATGTCAAATTACTGCCTATGTTTTCTTCTAGGAGCTTTATCATTTCAGGTCTCACATTTAGCTCCTTTTTAAAAATATTTATTTACTTATTTAGAGAGAGAGTGCACAGATATACAAACATACACAGTAGTGGGGAGAGGGATGGTGGGAGAGGGAGAGAGAGAATCTTCAAGCAGACTCCTCAATGAGTGTGGGGCCTGACATCTTGGTCTTGGTCCCAGGACCCCAAAATCATGACGTGAGCTGAAACCAACAGTTGGACACTCAACCAACTCAGCCACCCAGGTGTCTCATAAGGTTTCACATTTAGGTCCTTAATCCATGTTGAGGTGATTTTTGTGCATGGTGCAAATAAATGGTTCAATTTCATTCTTCTATATGTGGCTGTCCAACAGTTTTTCTATAACTTTTAATACATTTTGTTTCATTTATTTAATTTTCTATTTCTGGAACAAATTTGCCTTATGTTGGGCCATTTTTTTTTCTGTCTTCGGCATCTATTGTATTTTTTCTTAATATTTTAGGGTCTTTTCCCTTCTACCTATACTATATATTAAGTCTTCCTTATATATTAGTAATTGTTTTCAGCTGTTTGTTTTATCCTCCTTGTTCCATGATAGGTCTGTTTTGGTCTTTGACTTGTTTCCTTATCGTTGCAATCTCAGTTTTCGTGGCATTATTTTATTGTCTTTGGTTTGTGGTCTTATTTCATATGCTACAGAATCTTATAGAAAGATTATAGCATGAAGTACTCCCAGAGAATTTTCTTCTATGTTAGGTTTCCAGTTTTGGCATATTCTATCTGCCCCCCTGCCCCTCCTACTCTCATTTAGCTGTAGTGTGTTCTCTTAATGCCACACCATTTCTTTTCATCTTCATTACTTCATATGGACAACTCTACCCAGAATTTTAGTACTTGGACAGATTTTCCTCCATTCTCCTCCACTCCTATAAGTAACTTGATTGTTGTCCTTTGAGCTACTTTGTCATGTGAATGTTGTGAGTTCTCATTTAAAAAAATTTCAGCCTCAGTTAATTTTTATACTGCATTATATCAGTTTCAGGTGTATGGTATAGTGATTCTGATTCAGCAGTTCTGTACATAACCTGGTGCTCATCACCATAAGTGTTCCTCTTAATCCCTATCACCTATTTAACCCAAATACCCACTCCCTTCCCCTTTGGTAACTATCAGTTCTTTATAATTAAGAGTCTGTTGTCTGTTTCGTCTTTTTTTCCCTTTGTTCCTTTGTTTCACAAATGCCACATGTGAGTAAAATGATATGGTATTTGTCTTTCTCTAACTGACTTATTTTGTTAAGCATTATACGCTCTAGTTCCATCCATGTCCTTGAAAATGGCAAGATTTCATTCTTTTTATGGCATATATATATATATACTGTATCTTCTTTATCCATTCATCTATTAATGGACACGGGCTACTTCCATATCTTGACTTTTGTAAATAATGCTGCTGTAAACATAGGGGTGCATGTATCCTTTGGAATTAGTGTTTTTGTGTTTTTTGGGTAAATACCCATAGTGCCATTGTGGAATCATAGGGTAGATATATTTTTAACTTTTTAGGGAACCCCCATACTCATTTCCACATGGCTGCACTTGTTTGCATTACTACCAATAGTGCATGAGGATTCCTTTTTCTCCATGTCCCTGCTAACACTTGTTTCTTCTGTTGTTGTGATCTTAATCATTCTGACAGGTATGAGGTGATTGCTCATTGTGGTTTTCATTTGTATTTTCCTGATGGCAAATGATGTTGACCATCTTTTCATGTGTGTCTGTTGGTTATCTGGATGTATGGAGAAGTGTCTGTTCATGCCTTATGCCCATTTTTAAATTGGATTATTGGTTTTCTGGGTTGCACCTACTTTTTTGAGGTTTTTTATCATGAATGGATGTTATACTTTGTCAAATGCTTTTTCTTCATCTACTGAAATGATCATGTTTCTTAACCTTTCTCTTATTGAGGTGATGAATCATGTTATTTGATATGCAAATATTAAACCACCCTTGCAGCCCAGGAATAAATCCCACTTGATTGTGGTAAATGATTTTTTTTAATGTGTTGTTGAATTCAGTTTGCTAGTATTTTGTTGAAGATTTTTGCATCTATGTTCACAGAGATATTGGCCTATACTTCCCTTTTTTTGCATGTGTGGTGCCTTCATCTGGTTTTGGGATCAGGGTAATGCCAGCCTCATAGAATGTATTTGGAAGGTTTCCTTCCTTTTGTATTTTTTGGAATAGTTTGAGAAAAGCAGATATTAACTCTTCTCTAAATGTTTGGTAAAATTTGCCTGTGAAGCTGTCTGGTCCCAGACTTTTGTTTGTTGGGAGTTTTTTGATTATTGATTCAATTTCTTTGCCAGTTCGGTCTGTTCAAATTTTTTACTTCTTCCTCCTTTAGTTTTGGTAGTTTATATGTTTTTAGGAATTTATCCATTTCTTCTAGGTTGGCATATAGTTTTTCATAACATTGTTGCCATATAGTTTTGAATAATATTGTAATTGTTTGTATTTCTGTGGTGTCAGTTGTTATTTCTCCTCTCTCATTTGTGATTTTATTTATTTGGGTCCTTTCTCTTTTTTGTCTTGGTAAGTTTGGCTAGAGGTTTATCAATTTTACTGATTTATTTTTTCAAAGAACCAGTTCCTGGTTCCATTGATCTTTTCTATTGTTTTTTAGTTTCCTTTTATTTCTTCTCTAATCTTTATTATTTATTTCCTTCTGCTGGTTTAAGGCTTGTTTGTTCTTTTTCTGGATCCTTTAGGTGTAAGTTTACATTGTTTATTTGAGATTTTTCTTGTTTCTCAAGGTAGGCTTGTGATGCTGTAAACTTCCCTTTTAGAACTGCTTTTGCTGCATCTCAGAGATTTTGGACTGTTGTATTTCATTTTTGTTTGTTTCTGTGTACTTTTAATTTCTTTTTATTTCCTGGTTTACCTCCTCATTGTTTAATACCATTCTATTTAATCTCCATGTATTTGTGGCCTTTCCAGATTTTTTTTCTTATGGTTGACTTCTAGTTTTATAACATTGTGGTTTGAGAAGATGCATAATATGACTTTGATCTTATTGAATTGGTTGAGGCTTGTTTTGTGCACTAATATGTGATATAGTCTGGAGAATATTCTGTGTGCATTTGAGAAGAATGTGTATTCCACTGTTTTAGGATAGAATATTCGGAATATATCTATTAAATCCACTGCTCCAGTGTGTCATTTAAAGCCATTGTTCCCTTGTTGATTTTCTGTTTAGATGGTCTGTACATTGATGTAAGTACTGTGTTAAAGTTCCTTACTATTATTGTGTTATTATTGATTAGTTCCTTTATGTTTATTATTAAGTATCTTCTGTATTTTGGGTGCTCTTGTGTTAGGTGCATATAGCAAGAATATTACAATTGTTATATCTTCTTGTTGGATTGTCCTCTTTATTATTATATAGTGTCCTTTGTCCCTTGTTATGGTCTTTGTTTTATTTATTCATTTTTTTGGTCTTTGTTTTAAAGTCTATTTTGTCTGATATAAGTATTGCTACTTCAGCTTTCTTTGACATCCATTTGCATGATAGATGTTTCTCCATCACCTCACTTTCAATATGCAAGTGTCTTAGGTCTAAAATGAATCTCTTGGAGGCAGCATACAGGTGGGTCCTGTTTTTTTTTTTTTTTTAATACATTCTGTCACCCTATGTCCTTTGATTGGAACATTTTGAGTTCTGCTTGTTTAGGGAAATAGCCTGGACCACTGGGAGAGAGGTTGGCTTGGGTTGTGTGTGATTTGAGTCCCAGGTTTTGAGGACCTGAGACTTCTCTTTCTTCTGAAGCTTTGTCAAATGTCCCCTCTCAGGACTCATTGCACCTAGTTGGGGTTGTTTTCTATTCTTTTGGAAGGGAGAGAGGACAAGGATAGCATCTTTCTTTGGCTCTTCCCTCTAAGTCATTATGGACTGTACTTACATCAGAGAGGTCATTCTGGTTATTTCATATTCTGTTTCCACTTACCTCTCATTTCCCAGTGCCTATTTCTATTCCTGCCATGAAAAAATAAAAACAAACCCAGCATCTAGAGATTTGACTCCTTATTCATAGCTCCAATTGGAGACCTGTGTCTTCATCTGCAGTTCCCTGTGTGCCCTATCCCCATACTCGCACACACACCCTAAGAGTACACATTTTGGCTTGTCCTGGCAAGTCCCTATTATTATTGGAGGCAAATCTAGGTAGTCCTAACATTTTGCCTTCCTCCTTCTTATTTCTTTCAGCTGGAAGATGCTCAGAGAGAGTACTAGGGATTTCTCTCATCTCTTGGAGTTCTTGTGGTGATAAGTACACGGCTTGAAAGAGTTTTTATAACCTTTCCCAAACTGCTGACTTGAGGGCTGTTTGTGATTATTCTCAGATTTGTTGATTAATTTTCTTTACCCAGCACTGATCCTGCTAAGTAAGCTGCACCAGAATTTTCTGCAGCTTACTCCCCTGACTCAGCTGCCATTTTTATAAGTTTATATCTTAATATTGATTGTGCTGGTTCTTTTCACTTTTTAAATAATGTGTAGTTGTTGTTATTGTTATCTATTTAGGGGAAGGAGAATCTATGACCTCTTGTCTTTACCTGCCAGAGCATTTATCTTGTTAGGAGTTAAGTTTTGTTGTTGTTGTTGTTGTTGTTGTTGTTGTTTTTACTAAATTTAGAGGTGTTCCTGGCTGGATGTTCGTAGCATTGATAATAGTTTTCTGATATGTTGATAAATTTGGGGTGGAAAAAGTAAGGGGAGTTCATACTAGTGTTCTTGATACAGTCCCTTATGAGATTGCCCAGATGCTAGGAAATGCTCTTACTGAAAGTTCCACCAGGAAAAACTTTCTCTGCTTTTGGAAAGTATTCACATGAAAGAGTAAACATGGCTTGTAATCACAAGGTGAAGTGGAAAAAGAACGAACTTTGGAGGGCACCTGGGTGGCTCAGCCAGTTAAGCATCTGCCTTCAGCTCAGATCATGATCCCAGGGTCCTGCAATTGAGTCCCTCATCAGGTTCCCTGCTTATTGGGGAGTCTGCTTTTCCCTCTCCCTCTACCCCTCCCCTTGCTTGTGCTCTCTCTCTCTCTCTCACACACACATACACACACACTCTTTCTTTCAAATAAATAAATAAAATTTTTTTAAAAAAGAATGAGCTTTGGAGTCAAACAGGCCTCATTTAAATTCAGTCTCTAACATCACACATATGTGATATTGGTCACATTCTTTAAACCACCATTCTTTAAGCTTTAGATTCCTTATCTATGAATGGCAGCATATCCCTTGTTGTATAGATTAATGGGGAGAAGTCAAGAGGGGGGCATATTCGAGGAATTGATCTACCACATTGCTTAGGTCTTGGGAAATGGTAGTTCCTGCTTCTTCTCATTTCTCTCTTCCCTTCCCTCATCCTTCTTCCTGATCTACAGACATGACCCTCTGATCTGAGCTAATTGGGTAGAGACCTCTTTGCTTAGTGAGGAAATGAGTCTGTGAAACTAGCATACACTTACTTTTCTCACTTTATATCATGATCTCCTGTAAGGTAAGATGAAGTGGTGGGCAGGTGGCAAAGAATTTGCTTTCTGTTCTATCTCTACCAAATGAGTTATGCTTTCCTTTAAAATTCAATTTGTATAAAATCCAGGAAGTCATAAAAAATTATTATACACTAGATTAATTGTTCTCCAGGGAGGGCCCTTGACAAGGCCCCAGCAAGAATTAATATATATTAATAAAATATAGATTAAAAAGGCCGAGGTATTTGATTTTTAGATGATTTGTGGTAGGCATAATCTCCTCTGCTTGTCCCCAGTTATCAAGGAGGAAAAGGGAATCTCAGCAGAGAACTGAAAAGACAGAGGACCTGGCAAGGAGGGCAAGAACATAGTACACCTCTGCCCTCTGGAGAAGTGGGGCTGTGGGGATCTGGCTATGATTTGCCTCTGCTTAGTGAAAGGAGTAGACTGAAAGGTTAAAAAAGAGAATGATGAACTTTAAAAATTTTTCTTTGAGCTATATAATGCATAATTTGGGTTTACCCAAAAGCTAACTCTGAGACAAGAATTTTGGTGCAAGTGGTGTATTTGGGAAGTTATTCCAGGAAGCAATATTGAGTGGAGAGGCAGTAGACATGCAAGGTCAGAAAGCCAATAAAGATCATTCATGACTGGTTACTCCTCCAGGCAACTGAGGCTCCATCTCAATGAAGACTTCTCGAGAGACTTTACAGAACATGCCTTAGAGTCATCCCATGAAAGGATGAGCAAATTGGGATATTTGACTACCAGTTTCCTTCCCTCTTTGGTTTAAGGTTACTGTTGGGGACATTGACTTGCTTGTTGTCTGGCCTGTCCCTTGCCAGTGCCCAGAGAATGGCCCCAGACTCAAATGCTGGCAGCCATCTGTGTTGTGTTATATGGCAGCTGTCTACAGGTGACCTCAGATTTGGGCAGAGGGGGCTTGGCAAGAGATGGGGAGGCAGGATACCAATAGCAGCTAAGTAAAACACATATAAATTGATGCTAAATTTGAACTATTTAGGTAATTTGGATCCATGCTAAATGAACCCAAGTCATATGAACTTTTATCTTATTTCTGGAATTATCTAGCTCTTCCCTCCTCACTGTCACCTCTTGGGTTTAGGCCACCATCATCTTTCCACCAGATCAGTGCCACTATCTTAAATAGTCTTTCTGCTTCCTGTCTTGCTCACCTTTAGTCAGTTCTCCATCCAGCTGCTAGAAGGAGCTTTCTAAAATGGAAATAAAGTCATGCCAGTCCCCTTTCAAAATTTTTTCAGTGACTCCGTAAATCCTACTCTTTAATGATATTATAATATCTTCCATGATCTGCCTCCTTTCAACCCCTTGCCCCCTCATAATTTTCCTGAAACCGTATGTCACAGCAACAGTCTCCCTTTCCCATCTCCAGCTCCACCTCTGCTTTCCTCCTGCCTTTTTCTTCTGCACACAATCCTTTCTCTGCCTCTTCCCCTTCCCTCACTCCCATTTTCTTGGGCAACTCATACTGACTCTTTATTCTGAGCCAAAGTATTACCTCTTAAAGAGGTAATACTTTCCATTTTCCCAGAGCAGTTTAAACTCCCCCAGTTTTGTGTTGCCACAGCACCTGCACATTTTCTGTCATAAGCTCACCATGCTTTATTAGATTTATCTGTTGCGTGACTATCACCACATTAAAATATCAACCTATTTATTCCTTTTATCGCCAGTGACTAGCAGAATACCTGACACATAGCAGGTGCTCAGTAAATACTCACTGAATGAACGAATAAATAATGGGTCAGTACTTGCTTTATATTTCCTGAAGGAAGCATTCAGGAAAAAGAAAGGAATCACAAATAAATTGACTTGCTATCTGTGGCAACTCTGATAAGAGGCTGTGGAATGTAGTATCTGTGTGATCCTGGTCTTTGTTTTTTATGGATGGGAAAATATCAAAGAGGGGTTTTGAAGTCCAGTTGTTTTGATATCTTAAAAAACAGACATTATGATGTGCAGAATTATTTTAATATAAATTTGATGGCCAGAACCACCCCCCCCCTTTAAAAAAGGTTTTGTTTATTTATTCATGAGAGTCTCATAGGCCATTAGGGAGAAGCAGGATCCCTTTGGGGAGCCCGATGCAGGACTCGATCCCCAGACTCTGGGATCAGACTCTGAGCTGAAGGCAGACGCTCAACCACTGAGCCACCTAGACATCCCCAGAACTCCCTTAAATGACCTGATATCTTTCTTTATCCTATTTGTGCTGATTTTACTTGTACAACTGGCTAATATTGGTAGTCAAGGGGTTAAATCGTAAAATCTCTATCACGCTAGAGACAGAAAGAATGTTTTGTGGTCCATAAAGAAAGAATCCTGTTTCTGCTCAAGGCAGAGATGTATTTTTAGTTTGGGCCTAATATGAAAGCTACTCTTTATGTCCCCAAAGAGCAGAATGTTAGATGTTTTTACACAGAAGCAGAGGAGGTGAAATACAGAGGCTTCCAGTGGGAGAAATACAGAGATGGAAAATAAGACCAAAGAGAGAGAAGCCGTGCCTGAGACAAGGAGCAACCAGCAGTGAGAATTAGAACTACTCTTAGAAATAGTTGATGAAGTCTCTGCATTTAAAATTATAACTTTGATTATTCATCAAGAGGCTGGAAAGCTTCTACCAGTTTTGTTAAAGCAGCTCAGTTATGAGGCCTGTTTCATCACAGAATGATGTTGAGAAGAGGCTCATCAGAATCTGTATAATCTGTGAAGATTGAATATCCAAAGCAGACCATATACGGAGCATATATCTTATAAATTATTATGAATTAATCCATGGAAAACTGTGTTGTGACAAATCCAGGGTCATTATTAGCTACAGTCAGCACCTGTGACTCTCTATTTTTTTTTAAATTTTATTTGTTTAGTTGGGAGAAAGAGAGAGAGAGAGAGTGAGATCACAGAGACAGAGGTACAAGCAGACTTGCCACTGAGCAGAGAGCCTGATGTGGGGCTTCATCCTGGGACCCAGAGAACAAGACCTGAGCCTAAGGTAGATGTTTAATCGACTGAGCCACCCAGGTGCTCCCTGTGACTCTCTTCTTAATGATACCCCAATTTTCATTTAATTGGTCACTATTTCCCCACCCAATCCACTTATTTAGGGAGTGGGAAGCTTAAGTTATCAGCATATTGCATTTTCCAGGCCTCAGCATTGGCTCTTTGCTGCCCATACAGCCTAAGTGATCAAAACAGAGCAAACCTTCTAACTTTTGCATGGGATTTCTGGGAAAAAGCATTTTCTCTCATCCTCTGGACCTATGAATGTGGGATCTGAGTGGTTGTAACATCTTAGGATCTGAGGTTGAAAGGAGTAAAACAGCCAGAGTTATGGAATAAAACCACCTGATTATTGTATTGCCTCTCGGATCTTCCAGATATACAAGCCAATCAATTTTTGATTGTTTAAGCTAACTTATGTTCATTTTTCATTTGCTTATGACCAAAAATATTCCAATATGGCTCTCTTGTATATGGAGCATTAAAAATTATGAAAATTCCTTTGAGAGTAAAGCATACCTAAGGAAGAAAACCAACATATGATTCATTCATTCAATAAATATTTATTAAGAGTCCATTAGGTACCAAGCTCCATTCTAGCCTCTGGTATACAATGGCCAATGAGATAGATGGGGACATGGATAATTAAACCAGCAAGTACAGTATGGAGTGGTAACGGTAAGTACGGGCTACATGTGGGCACATAATAAGACCATGTTATCTTGTTTAGGAGATTTAGGGCAGACTTCTCAGCAGGAGGGAAATTTCTTGTAAGACTTTAAAAATAAAGCATGTATATGTATGCACTCATGCACATGCACATTGAGGGAATTCCCAGCACGCAAAAGAAACAGCATGTAGAAAGACTCAGAAGTAGGAGTCCAAGGACCTGAAAGAAATTCAATCTTGTTAAAGCACAGATACAGAGAGCTGGAGAGATTGGTAGTGTGAACCCAAGCAAGAAAAGTAGAAAGGAGTGGATCATGCAGAGGACCTAGAGGCCATGTTAAGGAGTTGAGACTATCCTGGGAGCAATAAGAAAGTATGAAACAGAGGAATGACATGATCTAATTCACCCTCTTGTTGACCCAAAGGAAGACATCTGGAAGTAATGAACTAGCAGGGTGACAAATTTAAGATCAGTGGAGGAAGTTATCAAAAATGCAGGGGTTAGGAAATGGGACTATTAGAATAAATTAAAGTACTATTGTACAGGTTTGACAGATGAAGTTGGAGAGTGAGCACAAGGAGTAAAAGGGAAAAGGTTTGGAAAGAGACACACAAGGAGGGATGGAAGAGCAGGACAGAGCCACATAGGGAGGGAGAAAAGGAGTGCTGAGTGGTTATCCCTGGAGTCACCTTGCTTTTAGGAGAGAAACAAGTCAGCTTGTCACCTACAAACTGTCACTGCGCTGCAATTTACAGATTAACACCAAGATGAATGCATTTGATTTAGATTGTTGCTAAAGTTAAAAAATAGATTTCACTACCTAGCTCATTCTCTCCATTGAATAGGTAATTCTTTACAAATGTATACGTACCTACACACATTGCACATTATGTAGAAGAGAGCTGAGAAAACCACTTTAGTTTTATCACATTTACATAGCTACGACATTGGGTTGTGTTTGTTTTTCTTCTTGTTTCCATTCTATGGGCTGGGGTTGTAGTAGGAGTGGAGACCTTAGATTCATTTAATCCTTGGACTGAATTCTGACTATCCCTACTTACTGGCTCTGCAGTATTGGGAAAAGTAATCTTTCCATTTCTTCACGCCTCCATTTTCTTGTATCTTAAAAAGAAATGACTATTCATGTATCAATTTACTATTGATGTATCACAAACCACCTCCAAAACTCAGTGGCTTAAAATAACAAGCATTTATTAGCTCACAATTTTCCCCAGGCTCAGCTGTTTTGGTCATGGCTCATTCATGTGTTTATGGCCAATTGAGGGTTGGCTAGGAGCTGCTCTGCTGATCTTGCCTGGGCTGCCTCACATGCCTGGGCTTCAGCTGCAGTGGGTCATCACTGGCCCATCTCTCACTCATCCTCCAACAAGATAGCCTATGCTTGTTCTCATGGAGGTGGGGTGGAATGTGACAGACCTCTTAAAAGTCTAGGCTCAGATTTGGCTCAATTTCACTTCTGCTGCTTTCTCTTGGCCAAAGCAAGTTACAAGGCCAGCCTTATGATTCAAGAGGGTAGAGAAACAGACTCCCCTACTTGATGGGGATTGCTGGAGAGGCACATTGCAAGGGTTGTGGATGTAGGGAGGGAGGGGAAGAACAGTGATAATTTTTTGGAATCTCCCACACTGTTACCCTGCACAGGTGGGAGAAATCTATGAGAACATACTGTAAGGGCTAGTGTAGTGTCTGGTGCACATATGCTCAACACCTGTTAATGTCTCCCTTCCTACAAATACAACAGCAAGATCAGACACGATGTAGATCACCCACAGCATGCTGCTACAGGAGGAGGTGACAGAAACAGAACAGATAAACTTTTTAATATATGCCTCAGCATTATTTGTGCCTTTCCCAACCAGCAAGTGTTTTTAAAAAAGATTTTCAAAAGAGCAAAATTATAGGCCTTGCTTTTAGAAAAAGTAGGCAGTGTGGTCTCTCTCTTGCTCTTCTTTCTTTTTCCCCCAAGAATACCCTCAGAATGATAGGACTTCACCTTCTCTTCTCTAGAGGAACAATGTGTTATTTTGGTTTGCCTTTGATCACCGGTGATTCACTTTAAAGGCTGCGCTGCTGGAAAAATGCAGAAAGTGGAGTTGCAATCAGAAAAATGACTATGTAAAAATGGCATGCTCTGACTTTCTGTCTTTGTTTCCCAGAAGGTTTTTTGTATTTTTCTTTTTGTTTGTTTGTTTGTTTGTTTTGAGATGGGGAGTAGGGTTGTCACTTCTTTTGCCAGTTGAGAACCAGCCAAGCCAGGGAAAAGTCGGCTGGGTCCTAGTCCTCTGGCATTTCTCATCAATATTCTGAGTTCTCCCAGGAGTTAAATGGGAAGAGTCTTCCTGTGGAATTTGCCAAGAAGATATTTGACCTAAAGATGACAAGCAGATAAAGTAAGGTTTTTACTTACAAAATAGGCCAAAATGATGGATTAAATTAAATTATCATTCTGGTAACATCAAAAACCTGAAAATTATACTAGTTGAGGTAAAAAGCTGTGTATAACTTTATCCTTAGGAAACAAGTGAGAAAGTTGTGTGTGTGTGTGTGTGTGTGTTTAAAATAAGTCTTTAATTTGGGATAATTTTAGATTTACAGAAAAGTTATAAAGATAGTAGAGAGAATTTCCATATCTTCTCACCCATTTTCTTCTAGTGTTAACACATTTTATTACCATGGAACATTTGTCACAAACCAGCACTGGTATATTACTATTAAGTAAACTCTAGACTTCATTTGGATTTCACCAGTTTTCCCATTAATGTCCTCTTTCTGTGCTAGGATCCAATTGAGGGCATCACATTACATTTATTGTTATGTTTAATATCCTCCTGTCTATGTTAGTTTCTCAATCTTTCCTTGTTTTGTTTGTTTGTTTTAAGATTGACAACAAACAACAAACAAACGTCTAACCATCTCACCAATACTGTTGACAGTATTGCGTTTGCTTCAGCCGTTGCTCCTTTCTCTTCCTTTTTGCCCCAGATATGGTGAATCACTTAGTTATTTCAGGTTCCTTGATCAGGCTGTGCCTGCTCTTCACTTGGAGCCATTGTGTCATTTGCTTGTTTGGAAAGCCTTTTGCTCTAACCTGTCTGGTCAATTTCTATAGCTTGTGAAGATAAATATCCTTAGTTTTTGCTGTGGTAGGAAAAAAATCAGAACTGTGAAAAAAGTGATAGAGAGACTGGAATAAGAGCCTTGAAATAAGCACATATGGATCAGAATCTGATGATCCTTACTCACAAGGAGAATTCCATTATGTAGTTGTGGCAAGAGCCAACTAGACCTGGATTTGAAACTCCTCTCTATAACTAACTAGCTATGTAGATTTTGACAAGGTCAAAATGTCTGTACCCACAACCCTCAATCTCTCTCAGCCTCAGTTTGCTAACACAAACAAAACAAAAAAGATGTGATACTCACCTTGTTAGGTTGCCATGAGACTTAAATATGATAATGTTGTTAAATCATTCAGCCAAGTTTCTGGCACATAGAACAGACTCACATATCATTCTCTTTTTCTGTAGACATCTACCTCTTCTCCAGGAAAATGAAGAGCAAAGCTGCTCTTCAGCCAAACTATAAAATATGGGATAATTATTTTGGGTACCATTATTGAATGTCCTATTTCCTCCCTTTTGGCCCATTTGGCATATTGAAATGAATGATTAGTAATTATCTTGTTGTGGATACAGACATTGCTTTGTTTCTTTTAGCCAGGATCTTGTCCTCTACTCTCTCCAAAGTAAAGGAAACTGGAAAGAAAATTGTTTATCCAAAGTCATTAATAGAAAATTGTCCAGGTAACTTTCTGAGGATATATCAGTTAAAAATACTACTTAGCTGTTTTAAAAAGCTGGAAACAGTGGCTCGCATCAGTTGGTAGGTTCATTTTTCTCATAATAAAATTGGTGATAACATGGTTGCCTTCATGTCACCAAAGACCTAGGTTCCTTTTATCTTTCTGCCTAGGCTGCTTTGGCAAATCCTGCTGCTTCATAGTCAGGTGATGGCTGACCCACCTTTACCTTCAGGCAGAATGGAGGGAGGGGTAAGCAGGTAAGAAAATAAAGATACATATCAACCGAATCAGTATGTTCTTCCCTCATAAGACTGTCATAGAAACTGTCCTATAACTTCCACTGCCATCTCAACTACTGCTGCACAGCAAACCTTTCTGCGATGATGGAAATGTTCTGTGTCTGACCTGAGATGGTTAGACATTTGTGACTATTAGCCTTTAAAATATGGCTAGTGTGACAGTGAAAGAAACCATCAACAAAACAAAAAGGCAACCAACAAGGGGTCCCTGGTTGACTCGGTTAAGTGTCTGACTCTTGATTTTGGCTCAGTTCATGATCTCAGGGTCATGATCTCAGAGCTGTGAGACTAAGTCCCACATCAGGCTCTGCACTGGGCATGGAGCCTGCTTAAGATTCTCTCTCTCCCTCCTGCTTACATGAACATGGGCTTTCTCTCTCTCCTTTCTCTCTCTCTCAAAAAATCTTAACAAAAGAAAAAAAAGGAAACCTATTGAATGGGAGAAGATATTTACAAATGATATGTCCAATAAGGGGTTAATATTCAAAATATACCAAGAACTTAAACAACTTAATACCAGAAAACCCAAACTGACTGAAAGTGGGCAAGGAACATAAATAGACATTTTCCCAAAGACAGACAGATGGCCAACAGACACATGAAAAGATGCTCAACATCACTAATCATCAGGGAAATGTAAATCAAAACTACAATAAGATATCACCGTACACATCCCAGAATGGCTAAAATGAAAAAAGACAAGAGATAATGAGTGTTGGCATGAATGTGGAGAAAAAGTGACCCTCCTGTGCTATTGGGAGAAATGGAAGTTGGTGCAGCCACTGTGGAAAACAGTATATAGTTTCCTCAAAAAATAAAAAATAGAAATACTATATGATCCAGCAATTCCACTACTGGGTATTTACCTAAACAAAACAAAAACACTAATTTGAAAAAATATATGTATCCTTGTATTCATTGCAGCATTGGTTACAATAGCCAGGATATGGAAACAACCTATGTATCCATCAATAAATGAATGGATAAGGAAGGTGTCCCACACAGAGAGATATTACACAGCCATAAAAAACGATGAGATCTTCCAATGGATGGACCTAGGTGGCATTATGCTAAATGAAATAAGTCATACTGAGAAAAACTGGTATCATACGATTTCACTCATGTGAATCTAAAAAACAAAACAAATAAGTAGAATCAGACCTATAAATACACAGAATAAACTGATGATTGCCAGAGGAAAGGGGAGTAGGGGATAGGCAAAATGGGTGAAGGGGAGAGGGAGATACAGGCTTCTAATTATTGAGTAAATAGGTCATGGGAATAAAAGGCACAGCACAGGGAACATAGTCCATGATATTGTAATAGCATATAGTGAGAGGTGGTAGTTATGCTTGTGATGGGCATAGCATAACATATAGATATGTTGAATTGCTAGGTGGTACACCTGAAACTAATGTAACATTGTGTTAAGTATACTTAAATGAAAAAAAAAGAAAGAAATTGACCCCACAGGACCTCGATTTGAGTCACCCATCCTGTAAAATTATGAGAAAATAAATTTCTTGTTGTTCAAGCCAAAAATAAAATTTTTTTTAAAATGTTGCTAGTATGACTGAGGAGATGAATTTTTAGTCTTATTTTATTTAAGTGGATTTCAATAAATTTAAATTTAGTTACATGTATCTAGTGCCTACCATATTAGTCCAGGGCTGGACCTTTGTCACATGACTATCCTATCTGCAAGAAAGGCTGAGTAATGTGGGTTTGGGGCTGAGCACATTGCCACCTCCCATGAAATTGTGCTTTTCTTCATAAGGAAAAACAAACAAAAATGATTACAGGCTAGGCAAAAAGCAGTCTCTGCAACAGAGTGAGAGATTCGTACTAACGTTCCTTAAACCCAAAGGAATGGAGTCTTAAAGGGTTTATCACAAACATGAGGAGTGGTGTGCCTGGGCAGACATTATGTAGCTAAA
The DNA here is from genome assembly GCF_048418805.1 of Vulpes vulpes. Taxonomy (NCBI): domain Eukaryota; kingdom Metazoa; phylum Chordata; class Mammalia; order Carnivora; family Canidae; genus Vulpes; species Vulpes vulpes. The sequence goes on along the minus strand of NC_132790.1, from coordinate 79,648,555 downwards.
AAGCAGAACCCCAGAGCTAGAGTTCACTTCAAATACCTTCTTTTCTTAATGAGGAGACTGAGGCTTAGGGGGCTGAGAGGCCTAATTAAGAGATAAATGGGATAGCCTGCTCTGAAATAATAGCTGATCAGTGTCCTTTAAAACATCACCCATGGTAAAATGCAAAATCTCAGAAAATGCTCTCTGCCTTTTTTTTTTTTAATGTAATAAAGAAAAGCTAGAGGGATTTTGATGCCACCTATTGGTAGACCAAAGCATAAGGCACCCCTTCATAGCATTAGCATGTTCCTGATGGGTGAGGCACCAGAGGTCACACAGGGTGCCATAGAGAAGAGGACCAGACAGCAGAAGATCTGATCCCTGTGTCAGTTTGGAACATGTGTATCACTTCTCTCTTGACTTTTAGCATCATAGAAGGGCTTTCTTAGAGCTTTCCTTTCTGCTTTCCAGTAATACAACCTGTTTCAGGCATATACAGAAACACAGAAGACCTATCAGTCAATTCTCAAAATCACACGAAAAAGAAAAAAGAAAAAAAAAAGAGAACACTTTTTTGAGCTATAAATAACCCTAGGGGGGAAATGCAAGATTTTTATTTGATCCAAAGCCTCAAAACTAAATCCTGTTATTTACAGCCATCCCTTTGACTCGTTGAGTATGTAACCATCCTACAGCTTGAAAGAAAACAGAAATTCAATTTCAAAACAAAATGCTCACCCTGACTCATTCAGGGAAGGATCCGGGGTTTTTAATGCAGGGCATTGACTCTCTGCCTGTTTTTCCCCTTCATCATCTGCTACCCTTAAAAAATGGTATCAACGGCATTGGGAAGAATCCACATTTCTTCCCTTTTGTTCCCTGGCTCCATTCCAGCATTTCCCTTGTCACATTGATGGGTGGGGTGCCTTTCATATTGGCATAGGACAGTGAGCGGATGTCTCCCCTTATGTTATCAAACAGAGACCCGGCGAGTGAATCTACTCAGAGCTGGAGCCTCCTTTGCGGCTTGGGGACACCAGTGTGGCAACCGTGACTCTGTGGCTCGGAATTAGATAATTTTGATTATGGCTGTGGAACCCAGCAGCTCAGAATCCATGAGAAGGAGAGTTGGAAGAAGGTGAGTGATACAAATAAGGGGATGTTGATGTCACAATTTTTGAAGGGACTCCGGCTGGTGAGCAAACTTGGTGTGGGGGCAGTAATTGCAACCATAGTTCATTAGTGGTTATAGGTCTTCCCTTATAGAGATGAGCTGTTGATTTCATACGAGAGGTGGGAGTAAATTCTGCTTTATGTGCCCTGAGAAGAGTCTCTTTGAATTTACCTTCGTGTCATGCCTTGAAAAAACAAAAAAAACAAAAAACCAAGTTTCTGGAAAAAAGCTGCACGTGTGTTCTGCACACTGGCTTGCAGGCGACTGTTTGTTTCTAATTAGGGAGCTGAAGCCTGCTGGCAGAGGAAACCATATTTGTCATAAGTTGTGGTGTTGCATTTAGTTTATGTGTCTATGCTTTTAACATGGGGCCAAAGATGATCGTACTGGATTCTTCCCTATGAGTTCGGACTCTCTTCTGCACCATGTTTCGCGTGTTCAGCCATTCTTAATTGTCCCTTCAGAGCCTGCTTCCATTAACACTCCCTGTTCTCTCATTAACTAGTTGTGTGCCCTGGTCTGGCCTTCCTGACCACCCAAACCCCGGTGTGTTGTAGACATCATAAAGTCTCCCCGGGTAGATTGTGGAGAAAATTAGATGGGATGGTCACTAGAGTGCCTAACACATTGCCTGGAAATCGTGCATGCTCAGCACATCTTAATTCCTCTTCCCTCACCTATAAAATAAGAGGTTTGTGTTAAATGATCTCTAAGGTATTTTAAAGAAATTTAACAAATGTTTATTGACCGCCTGCTAAGTGACAGATGTCGAACCAGGCATCGGGTCATAGTCACAGGTAAGATGACAAAACAGATCTTCGCTCCGTGGGACTTAAATTCCAGGGAACAAAAGTCAGCATGCAAAGAAATGCATAATCACTTTCTTTTCTCCCCCTTCATCTTTGTAAGTTCAGTGCAGCTCAAACTTCATTACCGAGGCTATTACTCAAACCTGAAAGAAATATTTTCTGACTAAATATTTTCATGTTTAGTAAACACAGGCTGATTTTACTCAGCATCTGTCCCCTCACTCCTGGTAGGAAGATCTGAGACTACATTGGAGAGCCAGCCCTGTGCTTCACCGAGCTGTCGTGCGGATGAGTTGGTACTCCACTCTGGCTCCAGGCGTGCGAAGGGGCACACTGAATCTTCCAGACACTGGGGCGGGCCTGGTGCTACAGTGCGATCCCGTATCCCAGGGCACATGGATTGGCTTCTGTTGAGCCACGTGACCCAAGTTTTTCAAACCAAAGTGAATCCGAGGAGCTTCAGTGTACAGGCAAGCTCTCTAAGATCCTAGGGTCAATGGTGAGTGCTATCCTACTTCAGATGGTCTTGAGAGGTGAGCTGAGGGAAAAATCCTATATTATTATTATTATTCTTTCTGAAGGCTCTTCCCCTGAATCTCAAAGATCTTCCTAATTGCCTCTGTAGGGGCACCTGCTCCTTATTGTATTATTTCTCTGTCTCTGCTCTTTGCAATCGAGAACTCTGAGGTTGATGAACAGTTCTTGGCTGATAACCTCTTCACATGAAGAGTGGTCTTGTTAAGAGGATGGGGAGAAAGAGCTGCCTATCTCCCTGTATTCCCGTCCATGTTATAACATCCTCCATGTCAGAGACAGCCTTTTTTTCTAACCCTTAAGGATTCTGGGGTCCAGTATGTGATTCTGATGACACCTGAGAGAGATGGTGTGACAGGATGCTACAACATGCAACAGGATAGTTGTCTGGTTTTTATTTATTTTATTTTTATTTTTATTTTTTTAGCTGTCTGGTTTATCTGCTGTTGTGCAAACAATCAGACACGATGCCCAGTATGTCCTTCCATCGCTCATTGATCTGAATTCGACTTCGAATAAGTTTCAGAACCGGAATGCCACACTTGCTTCCTCAAAGTGCTTCATGCCATGTGGCAGTGGTTACCCCTTACATAAGACAGCATGTTTATATCTATTTTTAAACATAGTGCTCTCTAAGTATTTCTTTATCTCCTACTTATTTGTGAGATGGATGTATTCAGGAAGACGTGTGATGAAGAAAAGCCCCCTTCATTCAATTATTCATGCATTTATTTACTAAACACACACACACACACACACACACACACACACACACACACACACAGCCGGCTCCTACCATATGCCAGGCACTTCTGTGAGCCCCTGAAGATACAGAGGTGGGCACTTTGTCTTCATCTCTGGTGGCTGCTGAGCATCATCCATCCAAGAAGTTTCCTTGAACGTGCACAAAAACAAGTACCGCTCCCCCCCCCCCCCCCCCCCAGGTATTGTTGCTTTATTCTGAAGTGCAGATGAGGTGCAAGCCCTGGAGAGAACTCAGGTGGGCCCCCCCCGCCCCCGCCCCAGCACGCGCGCAGGACCGAGCCCCGCGGGCAGCAGCCCCCCCCCCCCCCCCCCCCGCCCCGGGCCGGCGCTGGGCGGGGCCGGACTCGCGCTCCCCCGGGCCCCGCTCGCCGCCGCCGCAAGCCCCAGGGGGCGCTCGCGCCGAGGTTTCCCCCCAGGATCTCGCCGCTCGCCGGGCGCATGGGTTTCGTCAGAAGGTGGCAACCTCCCCGGGAAGCTGCCATCTCCCCGCCAGCCTCGCGTGCCCGTCCCTTCCTCCTTCCTTCCTCCCGCCCCCTCCCGTCCCTTCCACTTACTCCCGGAGTTCGCTCAGAGCTCAGCCTCCGCCTCCATCCAACATTTTCACCCCCTCCCCGCCCCCCGCCTCCGAGGATGGAGTCCGGGTTTCCGGAGAGACCAAACTCTCGGCTCAGCCTCCCTTCCGTCCGCTGCTGCTAAACTGGCCTGAGAGGACGAAGGGGGGAGGGCTCCGAACCCCCGCCCCCGCCCCCGCCCCCAGCCACACCGCCAACCCCTCCACTCCGGAGCCGGATTCCGCATCCTAGGGGCGGGGGCAGGGGCGGGGGACACACCTGGTCCCGGCTCAGTTCTCTGCCTGCGCTCCGCGGCCGGCACCTCCAGGTAAGTCGAGGATGCGACTCTGCATCCCGTGTTCTTGGGGCGCCGCGATGGCAAAGTCCTTTGGGGCTGCTGCGTAGCAAGACCAACTTTTGAGAGGCGCCGGGTTTCGCTCAGATTTGCTCGTGCATCACCGCTGGTGTTGTTTTAGGAAGCAGCTTACGGGCCCAGGCTTTAATCCAGGGGAACTTTCATCCCACGCATCTCGTCTTCTGCTGTCCGCGCGGCTCGCCTGGGCTGGGGCGGGTGCGCGGGGTGGGGCGCGGGTGGGGCGCGGCGGGGCGCGGGCCTGCGGAGGGGCCGCCCGGGAGCCGGTCCTGCAAGTGGGGGGCGCGGGAGGGCATCGCTGCTTTAGAAATCCGGGAGGGGAACAGTCCTGGCTGAAGTTGCGGCTCCCCCCCCCCACCCCGACAGTCAGGAAATTGTAGCGGGGAAATTGCACCGGTGGCTTGACCCAGGTGCTGTTGGATGTAGCCTCTCCACCTCCTCCCTCACCCCCCTTGCAATGGGTCCCGATGATAAGTAATTTGTGTGTGTGTGTGGGGGGGGGGCTCTCGGGCTTAAAACTCATCAGCAGGCTTGCAAGTCCCTTGATGCAGCCAAGTCCCTCAGCGCTCCTTCTTCTGTTAGATAAAGTAGCCAGGAGGGGAATTGGGGCCCGGGGTGGGACAGGAGGGACTTCAGGACTAAAGAGATCGGGACCCCTTGTGTTATCACAGGAGCCCGTGGATTGTTAGGGCGAAATCCAGGGAGACAATTCGGAGGTGGCCCACGCCAAGTCTGCTGAGTGTTGATGACCCTTGGGGAATTGGCAGAAATACTCTTAGGGAGATTCACTCCCCTCTCCCCTATGAAGGGAGTGGGTGGGCTTTAAGGCGCCGGTTCCCACCCTGCCCTCCAGATCCGACCGCACCCCCCAACCCGCGTCCTTGCGAGACTCCGGCTTCCAGTCCCCAAACTTGGGAGGCTCCAGGAAACATCACAGACTGCAGTGGTGATCCCCGGGTGCACTAGCTTAGGAAATCCGTGCCCTGGGGGTTCCGGAGGTGGAGGGAGGAAAGGTGAGCAGAGTAGTGGGGGGTGGGTGAGATAGGGAGGGGTGAGTATCCTGGGAAACTTTGTAAGAGAAATATCTGGAGAGACTCTCCCCCCTGCACCCCCCTCCTACATACACACATTAACCCTCTGATGCTATAGGATTTCAGTGCCTTTGGGGAGGAGATGCCTCCGTTCCTTTGCACCTGTGTTCAAAACTATGCAAAACTAGCCCCTATTCTCTCCTTTCCTATTGCAGCTTTGCCAAGGATTTTTAAAGCACTGCTCTGATTGTTCTTGGCTCACGTGGTTTTCATTTTCCTAAACAGCATTTTTGAGCTGTCCAAGGTATTTAAAGTGTTCTTTAACTGAGACTAAAGCCTAGTAGTCTTAGGGGAAAAACCATCTTAACTTCAAATGAAATATTCTTTTCTTCCCATTCCTTCCTTCGACTGCCCTCTTAACAATCCCTATTCTCAAAGATGCTTGTAAGCTTTAAAAAAAATTTTTTTTGGCTTTATGTCAAGACTACGCCTCCCCTCAGGGGGAAAAAAAAAAAAAAAAACTTTCCCAGATTGCAGGTGTTCTGAGTCTATGACAGTGTTTTGTAGTTAGTATACACTGGTTAAACTGCATTAGCACATCTCCCCAAGAGCCAGAGACAAACAAGAATTTTACTTATATGATACTCGTCAAGTTTAGGAAGGTTCCACTTCTTTTTATTACTCAGCAGATAGAGCTCAGGATGGCTGTTGCTGTGATTAGATAACTTCTGATGTTTTCATTTCCCTTACTAAGCTATTTCTAGGTTAAATTCATCTTATTGGCCTGTCTATTTTTAAAGAAAGACTGATGGAGTTGCTCTAGCAGATCAGGGGGTCTGAGCTCAGAGTAGGTCAAAGGTACTCACATGTAGGGAAGTGGATCAAAATAGGAGGGTTGGCAAACACAGATAGGACACCTGAGTTAATGTGCATACTAATGGGGGCCAGAATCTCCTCATTTATCTCTGATGGGAAGATTCTGACAGCTTCGCAAGATCAAACTCCAATCACATCAAAACTAGGTGATTTCCCTTGAGCATTATATAAAAGGAAGTATCAGTCTATAGCAGGAGTGGATGTTGAGTCCTGGGCAGTTTTGAATGGTTGGGTGAGAAGAGCTTGCCTATAATGGAACCAAAGATCTGAATCCTTTGTTACTGTGTGAAAATTCTCATGACCATCAAACTTAGACCTTTCCTGTGAGTGGTCAGCTTCGTTTTTATCCTTCCGGACACACTCCTAGTATAATTTATTGGAAACAGGCACAGATGGGGGCCAGTGAATTTCCCAGCATGAGACAACCACTTTACTAGAACTCCTAAGTATTTCTTTAAAAACCGTAGTTCTGAGGTTTGTGCATTGTTTTTTAATTGTACTTAAAAGACTTCCTGTTTATCTCTAGGTCTCTGATAGCAACATGGCATTTTGCTTGAATCATTGATTTTTTAAGGGGGATCCTGCTTTTAGAGGTTTTAATTAAAAGGTATCTTGTAGTAAAGTGTTTCTTGACCTGCATGTGGATTTCTGATTAAAACATACCTCATTCCAGTTAGTAGGAAAAAAGGCATTATCTGTTTCCAAAGAAGTTTTAGGTAGTATTAAAAAAACAAAACAGATGCTTTGATTCCTCCTATCATCAGATGATTTGAGTCCACCATGACTGAAAACCTTATGATATAGTGAGTATAAAAAAAAAAAAAAAAACAGAGGAAAAAGTGGGTTAATAGTGGAATCTTTATTTTCATCTGTGTTTGAGTCTTTTGGAACCCAACTGAATGTTTTCATATGGTTTGCACCAAGCCTTTTTCTGTATCCTGAAATATAACACTCTGGATCATTATGACCACCTTTATTCACATAAAGGATTTTTCCATTTAGAGGCAAATGTGTTGGAGGTGAACAGTCAGTGTGTGTCATTACACTTTCAGGGGGATCCGAATCCAGAACAAAGGATGAAAAGAGTACTTTGATAGCATCAACCTGATAGGTTGGGAAAAAGGCTCCACACTAATTGGAAAAGTCACTTCATGAGTCTTTGTATTTTTTAATCAGAGATATGGCCAGGAGATCTGTATTTCATTCATTTTGAAGAAGAAAAAAGGCTAGATTTGTTCTCTATCTTTGATCTTTCCATTTTTGTCTTGTTAATATTTTAAAACAAAACAAAAACCCCTTTGGATCTATACAGTCACCCAAAGTCATATTGCCCTGGCAACGGTAGCCGGTACACCAGAGTCACAAAATATCAAACAGAAAATTTAAAATGCATTTAAAGTAAAAATGTCACATGGTTCAAGACCATCCTATAGTGCATTAGAATTAACCTTCCAGTCTATAATAATAGAGTTGCATTTGATTCTGCCTTTCTCCTGATTGAGTGTAGATGATAACAGATTACAAGACTTTAATTTTTTTAGGATGTCCTAAGAATTCTATAATGGCTTTTCTTTTGAGGGAAGCATGTTATGAAAATAAGTGGGCTGGAATCCATTCTTTGGATAAGGTGTTTATGTGGAGGTTGGTGGTAAGTCCAAAATCAAGCTCAATAAATGGATCAGACATGATGTGCTGTCTTCTGTGTGATATTGGGAGTAGACAATACATAGAAGGCCTCAGCACTAAATTCGATTAGTGGATGTCTCCTAACGCTCGTGACTGCATAATAAAAACATCATAGTGCCTACATCTACTTTCCGTCTTTTCTGCATAGGAATCTCATTTATGTGGGAGCTTTCTGTTTAGTCTATGAATTACTATATATATATATATATGATATATAGTGTATGTTTTTCCTAAGTTGGCAAAGCCTGGAAAGTCCTTTCTTTGGCTCTTGTATTCTTTGGAAAGCCTCTTGACAACCACTGGCTTTTACATCGGTAAATATTGAAGGCAAGTTTTGAAAAGTGGAAGAAAGTGGTAAGGATGCCTTATTTGGGAAGGTTTATTCCAGTCCTGTGATTTTAGTTCACTCCTGGGGGCTGGAGGAGCCAAGTTAGAGCTGGCCTGTGGTGGGCTCATTTCTAAACTGTGAGCAACAACTTTATCACTTTGAATCTATGCCTCTCAGAACTGGAAGAGAGTTTAGCAATAATCTGTTTGACACTCGCTGTTTAATTTGACAGATGTGGAAACTGAACCTCTGAAAGGCGACTTGCTCAAGATGAGGAGACTCTTTCAACAACTCTCTCCTCTCTTTATAGAGACTCAAATTCCCTGGAGATAATTACTGTGATGGTGCCAGTCTCTGGGGTCATGTGCACTGAGAATCTTTCCTGATAGTGGGGTGGGACTTCCACCTCCATTGGAATGTTTGGAAGAGTAGGGTTGGGACTTACTACTTTGCTCTCTCGGAGCCAATGCAATATTTACCCAATAGATGTGATTAAATTTGTACAAAATCATTGTCTGCAGCCATTTAGGAATGTGCATGTTTTGTCAAGAGTTGTTCATGCACAGTCTTAGTTTGCTACTTTAAATGTCATAATTGAATCAATAAAGTAAGCAAAGAGATCTTATGAGTATTTACGCTTCCAGGAACTCACAGGGGAATCTTTTATTCTGTTCTAAATTGGAGGTCTATTCAAAAAGAACAAACTCTAAAATGTCGTTTTTCCATCTTTGGCTCGAAACATAATATTTCTAACTCTGTATTTCTTATTACTTAAAAAACCAGACACATTTCTTCTCTTTGGATACATCAGGGGGAAAATAACGTATTTCAGGTGAAGCCCAGAAACTTTCTCAGGTTTAGGGTGTATTGACTAAAAGACCTTCCTGATCCAAGAGATTTCGCATCTCTGCAGGACAATTCATTGCACTTTGAGGGAGAGGAGGAACAAATTAAGGTCGCAGGAGTCCAGGGTGAGGACCGCGTCTACTAGTGTTGAGGCAAGGGGGAAGGGCTGGAGAGAGTCGGCATTCAAGTGGACGGTCGCTAGAGGGCGCCGGAGCACCAGCAGAGCCCACCTCCTGGGACCATGAACCTGACTTCTAGGCTCAGGGATGGGGTTTCACTGAACCCCAAAGATGTGCTCAGGTATGAAGTATTGGTTTTCCGGGCGCCTCTGACTCTCCAATCCAAATTGCCTCACTACAGGGAGAAGACCAAAGATTTTGCCTTTGGAAGGCCACCCGGGTGCTTCCAGGGCCTGTGTGGGTTGCCCAGTAGCTGGACAGCCTGCAAGCTCTTAGGATTCAGCATGACTGGCTGTGAGTCTGACTGCCTGCCCTCTGCTTCCTGACACTGTAGCCCCTTCCCTGGATTCAGAAATACCCAACTTGAACTTGGGGTTTAGAGTTTTCAAGCTGCTGACAGAGTAAATTACTTCACCTGCATTAGTGTTAGCATCTGGAAAAGGGGCTGGCAGTGGCTGTGAATGTAGAGTGTTGATAGGGTCCAATATTTCAGTGGGCAGGCAAATGCTAGTTCCTGTGTCCCTTCTCTTAAAAGTTCCCCCAAAACTCCATTCTTTCTTTTCCATCGGAGGTTCTGTCTCCTGTCTCCATCTCCCACACTCTCTCCCCCTCAGCAGAAGGGTCTCATTTATTCATCTGTTGAGTAATAATTAATCACAGCCTTTTTTTAAAAAAAAGATTTTGTTTATTTATTCATGATAGACACAGAGAGAGGCAGAGACAGAAGCAGGCTCCATGCAGGGAGCCCGATGTGGGACTCGATCCCGGGACTCCAGGATCATGCCTGGACCGAAGGCAGGTGCCAAACCGCTGAGCCACCCAAGGATTCCCCTTAATCACAGCCTTTATGCCAAAACCTGTGGTAGGCACTGGGGATAAACATGATGCTCCTATCTTGAAGTGGTGGGCTTGAGAGGTAGGCAGGTACGTGAGAACAGACATTAAAACCCATGGAGGGTAAGTGTGAGGAGAGAGATGAACAAATTATGTGGATTAAGAGATAAGGGAATCAGGGGCACCTGATGGCTCAGTGGTTGAGCGTCTGCCTTTGGCTCAGTCGTGATCCTTGGGTCCTGGGATTGAATCCCATATCAGGGTCCCCACAGGGTGCTTGCTTCTCCCTCTGCCCATGTCTCTGCCTCTCTCTGTGTCTCTCATGAATAAATAAATAAAATCTTTTAAAAAAAGAGTTAAGGGAATCATTTGCTTTGTCTCAGAGAACTTGAAGAATGGTCCCTCAAGTCCTTTATACTCAGGTGTGTTTGCTTCTCCCTGGATATCAAGGAACCTGGTCTGGGGAGGGTGATTCTGAGGAATAGAAATATGGGGGTTGGCGGAAATCTCACTCAGTGTGCTCTTAGGTTTGTGTGTATGTTCAGCAGTGTTGAGAGAGGTTCTTACATCCAGTCAGCTTGTACCACCCCCCTGGGTATTTTCGCTTCATTTATATCATAAGATAAATGTCTATGTAATTGACATAATCCATTTAAACAGGAAAATGAGTTTTAAAGGAAACATGATAGAAGTATAACAATAACGACAACAAGGAACTCATCACTAAGTGGTGGGTTGGGATCAATCTAAATAAGAGTTCTGTTTTTAAAATATTGAAATATGTATTCAATATATAAAAATGAAAAATAGGGTTGCTTGGGTGGCTCAGCAGTTGAGTGTCTGACTTTGGCTTGGGGCGTGATCCCAGAGTCCTGGGATCGAGTCCCACATTGGGCTCCCTGCAGGGAGCCTGCTTCTCCCTCTGCCTGTGCCTCTGCCTCTCTCTGTGTCTCTCATGAATAAATATATACAATCTTTAAAAAAAAAAAGAAAGAAAAATAATATGGGTAGTAGTAGAATGGTGAAAAGAAATGTTTTATCATTGTATTTAAAGTGACAGACAAGCTTTTAAGTTATTTGGAGACCCTAGGGGCACAGGGTATCTGATTTAATGTCTTTGTTATATTTTGTACAATTGTTTCAACTTGTAACTAAGAGACAAAAATTCCACTGACAAAATGGAGAGAAGTCAGGGAGGTTTATATGTGAGATCTTGTTCATGTGACATCAGGGCTGGGCACAAATAGTTGCTTTGGTGCAGGTGGGGCGGGATGGGCTGATAACATTCATTAAGGCTTATGGAAAATAAATGCTTCTTATGGAGTCAGAGAGGGTGAGAGCTGTACAATCCTATAAATTAGGTACACCGCTTTCCCATTTTTCAGATGAAGAAACTGAGGCCCAGCATGGTAAAATCACTCTCACAATCTGTTTGCTGGTTGATTGAGGGCAAGACAGAGGTTTCTGCACTCTTTGTCCTGGCTCATGCTACACCTATCTTTCCTCCCCATTTTGTGCTTCACAGGAGCCAGACTCTCCCTGTCTTGTTCACTGCCAAGCCCCAAATGGGGCCAGGCACATAGCCATTGCTCAAAAAGTTTTGGTTGACTGCATGAGCAATGTCATTTCCTTCTTCCTCACACTTATTTCCGAGTGTACCAAGAAATCACTAGGTTGCAATGCAATTTGGTCAAGACAAATATTTGCCGAATTTTGTCAGGACACGGGCTTCAGCTTTGAAGGTAAAAAGACTGTTCACATTCTGGTTTTGCCACTCCATTGCTGTTTGGCTTTGGGAAAATTACTAAATCTCTCTGAACCTTATTTCCTTGTTTATAAAAATGTACACCATACAAGGTAGCGAAGGACCTGCATCATAGGTGTGCACTAAGTGTTACCTTTTCCTAGCCTTCCACTCCTCCTCTCCATTCTTCCCTGAGAAGATTTAAAGGAAGGTACAGTACTTTCTCAAATGTGATTTTAATTTATTTCAGATAATACACATTTATCTTGCATAAAAGAATAAAATTATTGCACTGTATAAACATAAATACATATAATTACTAAAAATACTAAATATAAAAATATTCTGTGGGTTAGATATTATTAGTCCCATTTTAGAAATAATTGGGTCAAGCCCAAAGCACTCACAACAGGGGAGGACTCAAGTCTAAGGTGCCCCCGCCCCAGTTCCAAAGCTAAGGTGCTTTGCTCAAATCCATGTGTCGAATGATCTTTGTTTCTTTTTTTTTTTTTAATTTATTTATTTATGATAGTCACAGAGAGAGAGAGAGAGAGGCAGAGACACAGGCAGAGAGAAGCAGGCTCCATGCACCGGGAGCCCGATGCGGGATTTGATCCCGGGTCTCCAGGATCGCACCCTGGGCGAAAGGCAGGCGCCAAACCGCTGTGCCACCCAGGGATCCCTGGTCTTTGTTTCTTATCCATCCTTCTATAGCTGCCTCTCTCAGGAAGGCTCCGATCCTCTTTTTCACATGCCCTTGTGGCCTGGCTGGGCTCTGGCTCCTGCTGTGTAGTATCACCATGTGTGGTCATGCCTACTGCCTGGTGTATTACAAGCTTTTCTGGGTAACCGCTGTATAGTGTATGTCTTGTGATAACTCCAGAGTGCCCAGAACCTTCTGGTACATAGATAACTCTCTGTCACCCTGTATGCATGCCCATTCCCTTAAACATGTATCTTGCATGAGGGCCAAGTTTGTGGGGGGGCTACAGTGTATATTGAACTTACTCAAAATCAACTCTACACCCTCTCTCATTTATTAAAAATACTCTTACTGTACTTTGATGATTCTATATCGTATAATCTAAATTAATGTTTGAAGTTGTACAGGTATATATTACTGTAGATATTGTACATGTAATATAGTATACTTGATGAACAGTTGATGGGATTTTTTTGAGGATTATTTTGACATTGTGTGATTTTTACTTCATTCACTGAATCATAGTCCCTATCTAAAATGTGCTCCATTATATTTACAAGGCTATACTTTGTACTGTATATATAGGTTGGTAGAATTTTTAGTGAAAAGCGTAAATTTTTAGTCAGGCATTCTTGAGTTTGAATCCCAGCTCTGCTTCATCTCTTGAAGTTCAATTTCCATAGATGTAAAATGAGTAATGATAGTGCCCATACCCTAGGATAGCTGCGAGCCTCGAAGGATACAGCACACGTCTGTAGTATTGGCAAGTGCCCATCAGGTTGCAAGCACATGGAAATTACTCAAATTGTAACTAGTATTGGCTGGTGGCACCCCTCAAAGTTTAGAGCTATGAGTAATTACCCTAATGGCAGTGGTTTGTTATATTGCAAGGGAGTTGTGAGAACTAGGAGTGTGTTTATGAAGGTCTGATAGAAATCAGTAATAAAATATATGCTTTCCGCAGCTACTGACACAACCATTTACCTTTCTTCTCTCCCTCTTCTGTTTCCACTCACAAATTTTATGCCTAGCTACAAAAATGACTCAAGGGTTGTGCTGGGGTTTCTCTAAGCTAAAACTTCCTCTGTCTCTGCTGGTTCCAGCTTTCTTTCAGATGCAAATTGTGTTTAGCACTGGCCCCCAGATACACAGCCAGGATGCAAAATCAGTCACACTGCCTGCCCTGCAAGGCCCAGCAACAGATATTTATTGTATTTGACTTTATGTATCATCTACCGTTGTTCAAAAAGGATTCTAGGCAGCCAGCAATAGACATATTGGGTGCTCTCAGATATCAAAGTCCAAAGTGCTACTAGCATAAAATACTCTCTTCAGAGAGATACAATGCATGTCTCAAAGCTGTGGTTCTCACGCTTAGGACGAATCAAAATCTCCTACAAAACTTGTTACAACACAAGTAAATGTCTTCTGGCCTCTGCCAGGTTCTGATTCAGTGGGTCTAGCATTGGAGCCAGTTAATGTACATCTCTGACAATTTCCCGAGTGATGCTGATGCTGCTGGTTTGGGGACCACCGTTTGAGAACCAAGTCTTAAATATTCACTTTATATAGACAAACTGCATTTTCTATCCTGCGTAGTACAACTGAGAACAGCATTAGCAGGAAAGAAAGGGCTCTGATATTTACAGGGCTATGACATTTGCTATGTGCCAGGTACCTCAATGGTCACTTTATGCATATTATCTTATTTAATCCTCATACCTGTCCAGTCAATCAATTCATAACTATTTATTGAGACTCTGTCATGTATCATGCCATGTGCTGTGCTAGGCTCAGGGGATATGGAGTGAACACACAGACGTAATCCTGACCTTCTGGGTATCATGTTTCAGCAGGGAAACTTGCTTGAGCAGAAAATTATAAGGGTAATTAGTCTGATCCATAGAAAATGGAAGACCAAAGAAGCTGAGTAACTTGGCTAAGGTTACACAGCTAATGGGAGACAGAGGAAACAAAACAAACTTGAAAATGATTTTACTCCAAAATGTGTACTCCTTCCACTAAGCCAGCGGTTCTTAGACTTTTTGGTCTTAGGACCCTTTATACTCTTCAAAAATTATTAAAGACACCCCCCCCCCCCAGGAGCTTTTGTTTGTTTTTAAAGATTTTATTTATTTATTCATGAGAGACACAGAGGCAGAGACATAGACAGAGGGAGAAGCAGACTCCTCCCAGGGAGCCCTATGCGGGACTTGATCCTGGGCCCAGGATTTTTTTTTTTAAAGACTTCATTTATTCGTGTGTGTGTGTGTGTGTGTGTGTGTGAGAGAGAGAGAGAGAGAGAGAGAGAGAGAGAGAGACAGAGACAGAGACAGAGAGAGAGAGAGAGAGAGAGAAGCAGAGACACAGGCAGAGGGAGAAGCAGGCTCCATGCAGGGAGCCTGATGTGGGATCATGCCCTGGGCTGAAGGCAGCACTAAACCGCTGAGCCACCCGGGCTGCTCTGGGTCCAGGATTACGTCCTTAGCTGAAAGCAGGTGCTCAACTGCTGACATCCAGTTGTCCCAAGAGCTTTTGTTTGTTTAGGTTAAATCTGTCTACATTTACTATATTGGAAATTAAAATGGTTCACCTTTTGAGAACTGTTGCACTAAACCATGATGCAAGTAGTAGCATTTTTCTTAGATTCTCAATCTTAATTTGTTTTGATGACTTTTATAGCCAGCAAATATGAGATACATCTCATCTCCTCCTAAACTTTTTTTTTTTTTAATATGGGGGACTCTCTTAAACTTTAGCCTGTATTTCTAGTCATGGCAACTTCCTAAAGAAAAAGCTGGCCTTGGGGACCTGGGTGGCTCAGTGGTTGAGCGCCTGTCTTTGGCTCAGGTCATGATCCCGGGGTCCTGGGACCGAGTCCCACATCAGGACTATCTGTTTAAGTATCTGCCTCTTTCTGTGTGTCTCTCATGAATAGATAAAATAAAATCTTAAAAAAAAAAAGGCTGACCTGCTTGAGAATTGCTTTCTTAACATTTTTCTGTGTGTAAGTATGCATGTGTATGCGCATTTACGATAAGGCAAAGCAACAGTTAAACTGTGTCTATCCCAGAACAAACTGAGATATAGTGGCTTTATTACTCATCGAAGAATCTCTATCCCAGCCAAGGGAATTTAGAAAGCTACGGTTCATGAACGTTTGTGACATGTATTGCCTTCAGGGTTCCCCAGGGCATATGCCACCAAAAGGGAAGCCCAAGGAAACAGGCTAAGGGCTTGCTCCTGCTGCGTCATTACTGTGGGAGGAAGAGATGAACGATTAGACTCCAGAGCTGTGGCTTTTGTGTAGTGTTGGCAGCTAAGTTGTATTTAATTGTGGGTTAATGACTGAAATACTGCCTTTTCCCATCATTTTTATTCATTATCTAACGGGAATGAGAAGTCCTAGTAGATACCTTCCTTTGGTGTCTAATGGTCCGTGGTTGTTCAGACACTGATGCTCTGGCTGACTCTTAATGCTTTATGGCATCGTTAAGTTTTACTGAGTAAAATCAACCAAATCAGAGCTGACATAACTCAAAGTGGTTTTCAACCGATGATCAATGAATTCAAATTTCTTTTTATTTTCATAGAAACCAATGAACTAAGGGAGACGCTGCAGCAAGCAGTGTTAGGGTGGTGATTTAGATGTAGCAGATCCTTGAATGAGAAGTTGGAAAGAGGATATCTTCCAGTCCTTTGACTGTTTGTTTTTTTTGACAATAAAAATCTAGATCACTGGTTCATGGAGAAACTTTAAAAATGTTTATCCAGATGTTTGGTGTCACAGAGGCACATCCCATGGCCAAAACAAACAAAAAAATGAAATAAAAAAAATGTGCTGCTAGATGATTATTTGTCATCTTCCTTAAGAGCTGAAATTTGACACAAAGCATTTCTGTGGGTTGACCGGAGGCAGCATAGATTCCTTCACACTGCATCTCTTTGTAAAGGGCACATTCCACTTGATAATTATAACTTTGTAAAGGAATTCCCTTTCTGGAAAGTGGCAGTTAGAGGAGGGTCAAGGGCATAAATGAGTGTACCAGCCAGTTGCATCTTCTTTTCACTTACATCAAACAGGAGTCTATGTAATATGTTCCATGAAGGCCATGTCCTGGGAACCCTTTCAGCCAAGTTTTTGATGCTATTTTTAAGTTGTGAGCTTTTTGCCCCAAATTCTCAAATTCTGACTCAACGGGCTTGGATGAGCAACACATACTCACTCTAAGTGATGAACCTTGTTGGTTTTGCAGATTGCTGGTGTCACTTTCGAGATCCCGTTTCTCTAAAGCAGACACAAACAGGGAAGGATGCTGGCCCCCTGCTCCCCATCTGCCCTGCCCAGGGAATGTACTCAGGGAAGATCGGACCAGCCCTTCTCCTCCTAAACTGGGGAGAAGAGATAATATCCAATTAGGGAGGCTCAGTGCTTGGTCGTTTAGATGAAAACTTCTGTCGCTTTTTGCTTGGATGGGCAGGAGCAGTTCTATTTATGATTCCCATTCCTTCCCTGTGTTTTATGGGTGGTTATAATAGCTGAATATAAGGTTCATTCTCTAAACTCGTTGTTCTGTGCTTTTTCCTTTATATATACTTTTTAACTTCTATGAATCTAAGGAAGGTGTGAGATTAAATAAGGCCTGATTGAAGCAAACTTGAGATCTACAGCCCAAAAACATCATTGTCAAATGAGATCCACTAGAGGCAAGCGTCAGCAAAGTATAGCCTGTGGGCCAAATCCAGCATGCAGATTTTTTTTTTTTGTAAATAAAGTTTTATTGGAACATAGTGACACCTGTTATTGCTGATAGTTACTTTCATACTACAATGCCGGAACTGGGTAGTTGTGACAGACTATATGGCCCACCCAGCCTGCTATCTTGCTTTTTGTAGAAAAAGTCTGCTAGTTCCTGCACTAGGAACATATTTCTATTTAGCCATCTCCAAAGGGGAAACATATGTAGACTTAAAAAAAAAATCCAAGGGAGTATTATTCTGAAATTTGGACTATAGGCCAAATATCTAATGATAGAATTTTGTTGCTGTGCATTGTAAAGATCTTGTACACAGTAGATGCTTGTAGGATGAATGACTGTGAATTTCTAGATGAATGGTTTATGATCTGGGTTCCATTTTCACCTTTATAAAATCAAAGTATCTGATTTGATCTCTAAGGATCCTTCTTGCAGGATTATTTTACATATTAGAGAGAGAGATGAGGCAAGACACCCTTGGTGCCTTGTACCCCAGTCTGCCAAAGTGACAGCCACAGCCTCTTGAGTCACCAGCAGTCATGTTCATTTAGCATCAGCTGGAATTATTACCCAGGGTCAAAAAGCATGACAGTCTACCGTCACAGTGTTATCGGGTGTTCTACATGGAGAGAGACATGGGGATTTAACAGTTGAGAGCATCAAAATCATGCTAAATGCTTGCTCTGAGTCACTTTATGGAGATGGGCTTGAAGAACATGCTTATTGTTCATGCTCAGCAGCTCTTGGTATAATCTTGGGCACATACCAGATGTGCCCGATGTCCCTCTGCTCAAACACCAAAATCATAGGTGGAAATCACATTCCCCCTGGCTTCCCAAATTGTCATATGGTGGGTTAGAGAGCTACTGATTACTTCATGGGGGATGGAGGAGGAAGAGGTGATGGTAATTTCCTGGCTCTTACTGTCCTCCACCCCTGGCGGGGAGAGGAATAGGACATGTGTCATCCCAGGAGAAGGAGTCATGCTTGTGGTGTGATTTGGGAGGCCAACTCTTACTTCAGTGCATACATTGTGCCTCTCTCTCTCTTTTTAAAGATTTTATTTATTTATTTATTTGACAGAGTACAAAAGAGCTCAAGCAGGGGGAGCAGCAGAGGGAGGGGGAGAAGCAGGCTCCCTGCTTAGCAGGGAGCCTGATGCGGGGCTCCATCCCAGAACCCTGGGATCATGACCTGAGCCTAAGGCAGACGCTTAACCGACTGAGCCACCTAGACACCCCCATTGTGCCTCTCTTTAGGAACTGGAGTTCCCACTGTCCCCTTTCCTGAGGAAATAGCCAGGATTTCCATGTGCTCGGTTCCATAGATTAGAGTAAGGGGTTATCATTTATTCATTCATTCATTTGGGAGAGTGACATGCTGCCTTTGCTGAGATCGAGCAGAGTCTCAGCCTCTGCATCCACATCCCAGGCTGCACCCGGTTCCTTTTAGGCACTCTAGCATCCAGAGCACTGGGCACAGAGCAGCCTGCCTGCCTCCCCTCCTGGTAAGTGACTTACTCACTGGCAGGTCGGACAGCTGAGAGCAAGCAGGATTGTAAGCAGCCCTGGGGCCGGGGAGGGAAAAGCCAGCGCACAAGCTCTTGGCTTTCACGTGCAGGTGCAGGTCCCAGACCACTTTCTCTTGCTCTGGAAGAGGAGGGGAGGAGGACCAGATAGGGCGGACACTGGCATTATGCAGTTTGGGCCATGTTCTGACTCTGGTACCCTGAAGCTCCACGGGTGGAAGTGTGTTGCAGGGAAGGACTGCTCGGTCCTTCTGGCCGAGGAGCAGCAGAATTTGTTCCTTTCTAGGATGTTAGTTTCTGAGAGCTCTTCTATGTATTAGGATACATAGAACTTCTGAAAGCCATTAGTTTTGGAACTGGAAGCAGAATGACTGTTTTTTGATCGGCTGAAGGATGGCTAATATTGCAGTTCGGTAAAGTGGCAGGATTATGTCAAGCAAGAGCATTGAGGCAAATTTTCCTGAGCCATGAGTTTTCTTTTCTTTTCTTTTCTTTTTTCTTTTCTTTTCTTTTTTTCTTTTCTTTTCTTTCCTTTCTTTTTCTTTTTTTCTTTTCTTTTCTTTTTTTTTCTTTCTTTTTTTTTTTTTTAGCCATGAGTTTCATACTGGTCAGCTCTCATTCTGTTTTTATTTTTATTTTTATTTATTTATTTTTTTCATTCTGTTTTTAAAAGTAAGTGAACAAATGATATGCATGTGATTGTAAATGTTCCTCATTCTTTTAAATGTGTATCTTCATGGGTCCCCATTACTGTTGTCTTCTCTCATCAAATCTATTTTTCAGATGTGTGGTTACAGATTGATGCAATATCATGTCTTTTATTTTGAATCAAATTTATTTAAATCCTTCATCCAAAACAAGAGCTATCTGAGTTGATACCTAGGGCTTAGATTTCATGTGCTATCATAGCAAAGTCTTAAAGTTAGAAGTTCCTTTGGGTAAGAGATGGCACTGTTTCTGCAGCTTGGAAATGAAGATGGTAATATTCAGCTTCACAAAATTGGACATAATTTAAAACTTTAACATACTTTCCTGCTTGCTTTATTTGTAAATGTTGATCCTGGCACGGAGAACCTCAGAGCTTTTCTTCTTTTCTTGTTTCACATCTCCTTAGGAACGTGCAAAAGGAAAGGTAATAAAGGACAATCTTTTCAAGATAAAACATGATTCATAAAGGTGACAGCCACGCCATATGTGAGCAGTGATTAACAGCTGCAGAGTCTGCTAACGGCTTTTTAAAAATAAAGTGATAAAGCAGATTTTCCCATTATTTTGTGTTTCGGTGCTTGCTCAAGTGCGTCGCTCTGATTTTTTCTCAGCTTCATTTTATTCTGTAGCAGTCGAATTACCCTTTGTGTCCCTGCAGTGCTATATTAGGGCTTAGTTCAATATTTCGCATATACCCCTGGTTATTCTTCCAGTGATATTTTAAGTTTCAAGATGATGTGGTGTATTCCAACTGTAACCTCTCCTAAAACCAGCTCATTTTATTTCTGTAGAGTGCATTTGGGTGGCCAGAAGGGAGAGCATTTCAAGCCTTGCTCATTTGGAATTGGTTTAGTTTAATTTAGAGTCGTGATGGCAGTGGGCATGGGCTTGATGAAGTGTCACGAGTTTAAATGGCCTTCCCCTGCCATCGCCAGCAGATACAGGCTGCAGGGCTGGTGGGTACAGATAGTCATGAAGACTGTTCACCTCTGAGAGGTGGGGTGGAAGGGGAAGAAAGCTCTTATTTTAAAATTCAGTTGTCATTTTAGTGAAATAATTCTAGGAAATACATTTTCATGATTTCAGTTGTCTTTGGCAAACTCAGTGAACCTTCTTTTCCTGATTGATAAGTCCCCAGCAACTTGCCTAACATAGGGTGATAGTTTAATCTTGTTTGGGTCACAGTTCCCTTGGAGAATCTACTGAAAGCTAATGGACTGTCTCACCTGAAAAGCAAGCACAACCTATTTGTAACCAGGTGTGCTTCTAATTTCGGGGTTTACGGATGTAAACCTTCACCTTTTCCCTCCAACAGCCCTTTCATTGTCTCTTCAACAGAGGTGTTGTTTTCTCTGACTCATTTCTTTTTTAAAAAGTATGTACAAGAACATTTATAATGTTGTGGTATTTCTGTTAAAGTTAAAAGGGAACAGTAGAGCTGGAGATATCTTGAGAAGCTGGAGTTGCCTGGGGTCTTTTTTTTTTTTTTTTTTTTTTGGTTACTACAAAGAGCTATGCATTTGTCAAGAGTTCGACTCCAGCCTTCCTGTGTTGTCTGGGGCACAGTCCAGATTGAGTGTCTGGGTCCTCAGGGCTGGATGAAGGAGGTGCTGTCAGGGGGTTGGCAATGAGGGAGGCATGGCTGCGTGCCAGGCCGTGTCCTCAGAGGCACTCCCCTGCCCCCACCCCGTGGAGCCTCAGAGCCCTGATTCCCTGATGGGCTGCCCAGGGAGCCAGTGGACTGAGTATGTCATGTGACACATTGGCACAAATAAGAGGAGAAGACCTCCTACTGCAACTCCTGGTGCTGGCCAGTGGGGCCTCAGGCTTCTGCCCGGACATCCTCCAGAGCTCTAAGCCCTGGGCAGCAAATGCAGTCTTCCTGGGGCTGACTTCCCAGGATCAGTAGCACCGTACCTGCAGGAGATGGCAGGTGCTGACCAGTGAAGCAAATCAGTGTTGGAGGTGGTTTACACACAGCTTTATCCAGGAGCGCCGACAAGCCTTGGACTAGGTGCTGGGTGCCCTGTACGGCACCAAGAGATATTTTGGAACAAGAAAGGGAATAGTGTAAAAAATGGAAGATCCTGAAGTACAAGGGTAAGACTTGTCCTCTGTCCCCCTTTTCTTTTTTCTACCCTTCTTCCTTCTACCCTTTTAACTATTTTTCCATTTTTCTTTCTATCCTTCCTTTCTTCTGTCCGTCTCTTTTTCATCCTTCCTTCTTTCTTTCTTCTCTTTCTTTGTTTTCCTTTTATCATCTTTTTCTTCCATCCATTCTTCCTATCCTTACATCCTTCGTTTAAGTCAACAGATATATCCAGGTGTCTCCCGGGTCTTTTGCTTCTTAGCTTGCACGGAATTCCAATTTCCTCCCTGGTGCAACAGACTCGCCCTCGGGCTACCGTGGGGGCATTTTTCTTCCGTGTTACCTCTTCCCTACTCTTCCTTTTTTTGTCTTCCTTAATCACTAGCATATATTGAATACCTACTATGTGCAATTTACTGCCTTAGAAAAAAAAGTAAAATAATTTTGGACTTCACTTTCAGAAAGCTTAAGATCAAACTTAGGAATTGAGGCATGTGTATGTGAGAAGCCAGATAATAGAGTAACAGTTATATGATGCCACAAAACAAGAATGCGAGATGATGCAAGACAGTGTGGGCATCCTTGCTAGATGAGTGGAATGAGAGACATTTTGGGTTCAGAGAATGGAACATTTTTTTGTGGGGTGGGTGGGTTTGGGGAAGTCTTATAGAGAAGTTATGTAAACTAGGGTTCCAAATAGGATTTTCATATTTGGAGAGGAGAAAATGTCAGTCCAGGAAGGGGGACTGATATAAGTAAAAGCTCAGCAGCATCTCCTTCCCTCCCCCCCACCCCACCTTCATTTTCCAAGGGAAAGTTTTCCTCTCTTATAATTCCTTTGGCTTCTCCTCTCCTCTCCGTTTTTTTTTTTTTTTAATTTATTTATTTATTCATGAGAGACACAGACAGAGAGAGAGATTGTAGAGACAGAGAGAGAGAGAGAGGCAGAGACATAGGGAGAGGGAGAAGCAGACTCCTCGCTGGGAGCCCGATGTGGGACTTGATCCTGGATCCCGGGACCATGACCTGTGCTGAAGGCAGGCGCCCAACTGCTGAGCCACCCAGGTGTCCCAAGGCTTCTCCTCTCCTGATCATACTGCCTTCTCTCTAGTTGTCATTTTTTTCCCCCCAGGTGCCACTTCTCTTCAGCTGGCAGTGGGCTCAGGGGACTCATTCAGTTTATCTCAGACCCTGCCTTGATCCGTAGATTGGTCACTTTATGCTGCATGTGAAGAGCCATTTGGAATGGAAGTCTAAATTGAGGAGAGAGCATTTGAAACTTATTTCCCAGCCGTGGTTGAAATCCCAGTCTTTAATTTTTGGCAGCTCTTGGGTGAGCCAAAGTACCGCTCTTAGAGCTAATGTCTGACATGCTGGAGATCTCAGAGAGCCAGAAGTCAAAGATCTCAGCTGGAATTCCGAGTGTGGCTGATCTAAGATGGTAGAGTCCAATCCAGGATGTGACCAACTTTTGGCATGTTGTTAGATTTTTATTTTCTTTTATTGCAGCAGCTCAAAGTTCAAAGAATCGTAGAGATTGTCTTGACTTTTACATTGTTCAATCCTGTAGGTCAGGAAACTCTCCTGTTTTTCTTGCTCCTTGATACATACATTTAACCTGTGTTCTTGGACGTTTCCATAGTAAATGTATATCTTATGAGCTGAAAGCAATTCATACTATTTTTTTCCAATATCTCCAGTCTGTGAAGGAGTATTTTATTTTCAGGTGCCTGATGAGCCCTGATCTTAGCCTGATGTCTGGGTCTTTCCTGGCAGTGACTAGAATGAAATCTGACTGATACACAGTTGTGACAGTCTAACTGTGGAGGTTGAAGATTCTAAATTTGTTCCTGCTGAGGCTGGCATTTTTCTGTGATTGTTCCATGCAATGTATTTAACAGCTTATACCCTCAGCAGCATTCCTTAGGAGATAGAGGATGGCTGGAATCCCCTTGCCTTGTGGCCTTTTGATTTTTGCCATTAAGTAAAGGAAATAATCCTTTTGTCAAATATTTGTTGGCTGCTCAAAAAGACATTTTCTTCTTAGTAAATTACAACTAATTATTAAAAAATTCACATTCAGGCATCTCGTATGTCGTGTATGTGTGTGTCTGATGAGTTAGAACAAAGAATTCCTTTTCCTTCAAGGACAGTGTAGTGATTCTTAGGGTCTATTTGACTTTCTTCCTTTTCTTCATCAGATGAAATCTGGTTAAAAGAGTTCTCTTGTAGCAGAAAGAAAGAGGCAAGATGGCCCTGGTGGTAAATGGAAGCCTCATTATAAGCTATTCTAGAATGGCATTTGTCAAAAGGCAATTTTGAAATGTTTTATTCAATTCCATCTTATAAATGAGGGAAACATAGGTATAGAGAAATATAATGGTTTGGGCCAAAGTGATTTGGACCAGATCTATAGTAAATTTTTTTTTAAAGCTTTTCTTTTTCAATTTTTTTAAAATTTTTTTATTTATTTATGATAGTCACACACAGAGAGAGAGAGAGAGAGAGGCAGAGACATAGGCAGAGGGAGAAGCAGGCTCCATGCACCGGGAGCCCGACGTGGGATTCGATCCCGGGTCTCCAGGATCGCGCCCTGGGCCAAAGGCAGGCGCCAAACCGCTGCGCCACCCAGGGATCCCAGATCTATAGTAAATTAAAGAAGAACCAGGATCTGAAAAAAGATTCTCTGACTCTTAGAAATAGTTTGAAAATAGAATCTTTGTAACTTATTACCGAAATATATTAGACAAAGAAAGTGATGATAAATAAATATTTGGTCAATAAAATAAATCAAATAGTTTTTTCCACATTTTATTAGGAATGATATAACAGAATTTTGAAGAAAAATTTTAAAAATGGAGGATAAAATGTTTTTCAAGGATATAAAGGTTTTTCACAAAGACAGGGTCTTTTGAAAAATTTTCTCTGTTAAAAAAAGTAAAAGATGGGCACATGGGTGGCTTAGTGGTTAAGCATCTGGTCATAATCCCAGGCTCCTGGGATCGAGTCCCATGTCGGGCTCCCTGCAGGGAGCCTGCTTCTCCCTCTGCCTCTCTTTCTGTGTCTCTTGTAAATAAATAAATAAATAAATAAATAAATAAATAAATAAATAAATAAATAAATAAATATCTTTATAAAAAAAGAAGCAATCAGACTTATTGCACACTACATTCTTATAACACGACACAATGACTTTAGAGGTAGAGAATACTAAGCTACCTAAAAGCTATCCAGTTGCTCGAAACTATTAAATAACTGTTTTGTGAAAGACAGAAGCCAAGAATACAATATATTAAAAGACCATAGAAGTGTGACCCTCCCTATATACCATGAGTTGTAATGAAAACTGTAATTAGACTACATTTTCTACTCCCAAATGCCAATGTTAGACAAGAAAAACAGATTAAAATAGCTTCTGAATCAAAAACATTTTAAGAAAAAAAGAAAAAAAAAGAAAAGAAAAATCAAAACAATCTGGATATTAAGGAAGGAAAAAACAAGTAGTCTAAGGAACACAGCCATCATTTCTCACCCCGGCTAGGTAGTGCCTCTGCTTCCTCTTCCTCCTCAGCTGCCCCTAGTCCTCATCCCAGTCACTGGGAAATTCAGAATGCTTGACCCCTGCATTCCCCCAGAAGCAGGATCTTGGAGATGAGAGTGAGAATTTGTCCTGGGGCCATTTTCTGTGCCCTGTTCCCTTAGTGAAGGTTCTGAGAGTGCCTAGAAAGAGCATCATTTCTAGCTGTTGGCATGTTTCCAGGGCATTCTAGCCTGATGCTATTGAAAAAGGGCTTTCTTTACAGAGCTGCAGACCTGTCTCCTTATAGATAGCCCCTTTTTTAAAAAAGATTTTATTTATTTATTCATGAGAGACAGAGACAGAGAGAGAGGCAGAGACACAGGCAGAGGGAGAAACAGGCTCCCTGCAGGGAGCCCGACGTGGGACTCGATCCTGGGTCTCCAGGATCACACCCTGGGCTGAAGGTGGCCCTAAACCACTGAGCCACCCGGGCTGCCCCTTATAGCTCTTTTAATGGCATTTACCACTTTTAGAACCTGGTTCCCATTTGAGAGACAGTACAGTGTTGCCCACCTCAGGAGACAGTGGCTCAGAATGAGTCTACTGGCAATCATGCACAATTTGGCTTAGCTCCAATTCAGACTTTGATTTTTGTTTCCCATCTCTCAGAGTTGCTACTGTCATTGGCTCCAAGCATTTATTGATCACCTATATTGATTGGATTATTAGAAGCAGTATTGCATAGAAGTTAAGAGTACTGGCTCTGGAGCTGGGATACCAGGATTCAAATCTGGGCTTCATCACTTGGAGCTGCATGATCTTGGGCAAATGACTCAATCCCTTTGTGTCCCAGTTCTATTATTTGTCAGTATCAAATAATGAAAATAGTGGGACCTAAGCCATAGGCTGTTGTGAGGTTGTTAAATGAGAAGGGACTTAAAGCACTCTGAATAATGCCTGACATAGCATAAATGCTCTTTAGATCTTAACAATTATTATTTTAACCTGTGAGGACACTGGGCAAAGGTGTAATGATACTGACAAGTACAAAATACTGTCCCTGTTCTGGAAGGATTATGGTATAATCTGGAAAACAATCTTTTACTCATGAAGAAACAATTGGTCTTTTTTTTTTTTTAAGATTTTATTTTTCATTCATGAGAGACGCACAGAGAGAGGTAGAGACACAGGCAGAGAGAGAAGCAGGCTCCCAGGAATTGGTCTTGTGCTCTGCCATTTATGCAAGGATGAGTTGTTATGCCTGGGGGTGTACGCTACTCTTCCCCCTCATGGCCTGGCATGCATGGAGCAGAGGCTCCCTGTTTCCTAACAAAGGTAAAACCTCTAGTCATGTCAATGGCTTCCAGATCTTAGGTCTCTGAGAAATCTTGTTTAGATTTGTGATACAGGCATAAGTCCATATAATTGGCTAAAGAAATACAGCATACATGAATTCTGAAATATGCTCCTGCAATTGAGGCCTTCTTTTTGGTGTTTGTATCCCTTTGGTATATTGGGAAAATGTAGAAGAGAGACCAGACTGGTTTTCAGAATCATATACTGATTTTTTAATCTTGTGATGCCCAGACAGATGCCAAGGGAACTAGCGTTTGAGGGCACATCTTAGAATGAAACATCCATGCTCCAAGTAAGTTCCTTCTCTTACTGCATGATAACAGTTTTCTCTGTTTAATCTTTTTCCCAACTCCATGATGATCAAGGGTAGAATCCGAGGAAGGATTTCCCACCCTTGCCATCTTGGGTTCTCATTTCTGTTTGTTCAGGAGCATCCCATCTTGGTGGCTTTCATAACCTGTCAATGAGCAGGGGCTAAGGTTCTCCCCATCTCATGCTCTGCACCACCTAGAGCAGGGGACAGCAGACTGTGGCCAATGAATCAAGTCTAACTAACCACCAGCTTTTGTAAATAAAGCTTTATTGGAACACAGCCACAATCATGAATTTGTGTATCACCTGTGGCTGCTTTTGTGCTGGCAGAGTTGATTAGTTGTGACAGAGACCATATGGACTACAAAACCTAAGAAATGTGCTTTCTGGCCCTTTATATCAAAAGTCTGCTGACCCATGACCTATAGATTAGACATAGGAAAAGGGGAAGGTTTTGTCCTGAGGCAATATCAACTGGTTCCCATGCAGGAAAACTGATGTTGCTTAAGTTGTAGTATATAATAACTCATTCAATTCCAATTGAAGTTGCCCTTAGTAATATGCCATATTTTTCTCATCACAAAAATCATATGAAATACTCTGGTGGTGGGAAATTTAATGGGCTTCTCTGAAATGATTTCCTGTTTTCATAGCTATGCCATGCTGGCTGTTACAATTTCAAAACAAAACCATCCTTTGGGCTTTGACCTTGACTAAGTGTTGACTCTGAACTGGGTAATTGGGCTCCCAGCTGTTGAGAGCTGGTAATTGGGCTCCCCCTTACTCCTTTGAATATGTTGAGTTTTTCTGGGCCACCAGCTATGTATGAAGTACCTCAAGGAACCTACACCATGGCAGGTAGTCTGCCTTTCTACTTTCTGTCATTAGAGGGACCACAAGGAAGACACATGGTGAAACCCACACTTTTTGATCAACAAATCTTGTTTTTTGTTTTTGTTTTTGTTTTTTGTTTTTTGTTTTTAAAGATTTCATTTATTTAATCATGAAAGACACAGAGGAGAGAGAGACGCAGAGACACAGGCAGAGGGAGAGGGAGAAGCAGGCTCCATGCAGGGAGCCCGACGTGGGGCTCCATCCCAGGTCTCCAGGATCAGGTCCTGGGCTGAAGGCAGGCGCTAAACCGCTGAGCCACGCAGGGATCCCCAACAAATCTTGTTTTGAAGGACAGTCGGGAGTTCAGGAGCCACTTATTTTCCGTATATAACTGATTCTGCTTTAGAAGTGGTCAGTCTGATCTCAGTTCTGTGACAACTCATTTTTGTGATTTTGAGCAAACTTCTTCCCAGAGCTTTTGCAGAGGATTTTTCACTGCACCTCATTGTGAGGCCTGTCTTGGCCTGAGATCCAGGCCACGTCTACTCGTCAGGCTTTGTATTCACCCTGGCTCAGGATTGGCTCCATCCAGATCAGTGCCATTTCTTATTTGCACAAAGGTACCCTATGGGCTAGTGGCAGTTCTTGGTCCTTTTTTCTTTCTGTGCTTCAGTTTTACCAGCTACGGGAAATTATGCTAGCTGGTTTCCAAGGCATCTCTGAACTCTTTGATATGAAAGCCTTTTGAGGCAGTCTGTGTGGCTGGCTAAGCAGTTATCTTCATGCTCTCTGGTGCTCCCCTGCCTGGGGTGCCTTTGAAGCCAGCAGGGAAAACTGCGTTCCAGGAAATGGGGCTTGAAGAGAGGAGAGCTCCAGGGTTGCTCTGAGGACAGGGCTCTGAAGACTGAAGGTAACAGTGTTGAGGCAAATATTGGCTAGGAGAGGTCAGAGGGGTGTTGGATCAAAGGCAGATGTGGCTAAGTCTGGCCTGATTCTGCTCAGTACTGGAACAGAGGAGAATGACCAGAGCCCCTCTGTCTCCATGCACAAGGGGAACATGAGCTTGAGTATCAGGTATTGATAGTCTTTTCTCTGTGACCAGATCATCACTGGGGTCAAGCTTGGCCTGTGACAGTAGAGACCTGGGCATAAGAATGACCAGCTATCTGGTCTGAGCAATGGGACGGTAATAGTTAAGGAAGGCAAATAAGGTGGCCTGTGGGGTGTTAGTACATGGTGGTGGGACTCACTGGAGCCAAAGAACCCTCTAAGGAAAGAGGTGACAGGTCTGAGCATCTTTGAGATCTTTCAAACTCAAACCCCAATTTCCTCACATTACCAAGATACTTGGTAAATTTCTCTTAAAACTCTATTTTGTTCTGTTTTGCCCTCACTTTGTTGAGCCTTAATAATCATCACTTGGGTATTTGTAGCTGTGTGTAGACATAGTACTAAATACTTTCTTATCATCTCATGTAATGTAAACTTCATACAGTTAGGAGTGTCTGGTTCTGCCTGTGGTTGGCAGAAAAGGAAACTGAGGCTCACCAAAGTTAGATAAGCTGTCCAAGGTGGCAGAGCCAGAAAGATCTCCACCTAGAATTTATATCTAGATCTTACATTCAGATGATACGGCTTTTAAATGCTATGCCCTGATGCCTCCCTACGCAACCCTGAATGTGGCTAATTTAATTGTTAGTGCAATGAGGTTGCAGAGGAAGAGGGAACTTTCATATATGTTCAGTGATAATATACCCCAGTGTTTCTCAACCTCAGCGTTCTTGATATTTGTGGCCAAAGAATTCAGTTCTTGGGGACAGTCCTGTGCATTGTAGTATGTGTAGCCTCATCCCTTGTCTCTACCCACTAGGTGCCAGTAGCACCTTCATTTCTGCCCAATTGTGACAATCCAAAATATCTCTAGACTTTGCTCAGTGTCCCCTAGGAGACCAAATTGACCCTGGTCAAGTGAGAATCACTGATATAAAGTAACGTTAATTTGCTATACAATAAAATAAAAGCTCGGCATGCGTAATTTCTTTATTGTCCTCTTAATTTTTTTCTTTTGCACCAAGATTCTGTTGCACCAAGATTCTTTTGACTTGGGCCATTCTCTTTGCCTGGCTGACATTCTGAACTGTGTCACTGGGAACCCTTTACCTTGTTGGCATCTTCCCAAACTCCCCAGACACCCTTTCTTTGAGCCTGGAGTCTCCTGGGGAAGTATTAGGAGCCAGCCAGCTATGAAAACAATGTGCTCTTCCTTGTGCTAAGTGCCTCTGCTCAGGCAGTAAAATGCTTCAGTGGCACAAACATATGGCATCAACATGGCCTCTGAAAACCACGCTGGGTGTCTAACAAGCATGGAGGGAAGGGGACAGGCTGTGTTGAGCTCCAGAAGCTCATAAAACAGACTCCTCCCACCCCCAGGAGCAGCTGAGCTGGTGTTCCTAGGCATCTTGACTCCACCCAGGCCAAGGCTTTATGGCAAAGAGGGCTGGTATCTTGAAGCCATTGCATTTTGTTCCTTTAATAAAACACCCTGCAGACCTTGACATCTGCCGCAGAGAAAGACCCAGAGCAGCCATGTGGCCCAGCGCCAGCCCTTACCTCTGGCTCCAGGCAGGCATCCTGTTGAGCTATGCTTTCTATTAGGTAAGAGGACACAGGCAGCTCAGCAGTGACCCACTGCTTTCTGAGTGCAGAGCCTCAAGAGAGTTTTAGGCCCATAAACAGCCTGGGGTATTGGTCACAGAGCAGGTATCTGAACTGCTCAGCAGCCCAGCTTAATAATCCCAGGTTGCAAAAGGTTAGGGAGGTCATTGGCATAGTTTGCCAGAAAAGTGGGCTGCTTGTGAATTTTCATAATTATGCCTAGAGTGAGACATCTTTCTCCTGGGTAATGTCATTGTGGGGATTGATAATAGGTTTTTAAATTAGGTTTTTTTTTTCTTTTTAAGAACATAAATTTTTTGGAGCTAAATAAAGTTACCAGGAAAAATCTTTAGAAATTTAGTTCAGTGAACTCTTCTTCATGAAAGGATTAATGGGCATATCCTGAACTGTAGTGACAGCCTGAGGTGTACACATGCCTGTACCTTCATGTTCCTGTGCACATGCGTGCACATATATTGATTTCTCCATATGGAAGGATCAGATGAGCCTGTTCTAAATTCCATTTCAGTCATTTCCTGCACATAAGGCTTGGATGAGTTACTTAACATCTCTGAGCCTGTTTCCTTGTCCTTAAAAGAAGGAATAATAGTACATATATTACGGCATGGTTGTAAAAGGTTGGTTATAATGTATTTGAAGTTGCAAAGCATAGAAGGTACTTGATAAATAGTATGAGCATTATTATTATCACAATATCAGTTTTTGAATCATTAAGAAAAATAGATACCAAATCTAAGACAGAGCTGATTTTCTTGGATAACTCTTCAGTTATTAGGCTGTTATGCCTGATACTCCATGTCCCACTTGGAACTAAATGTGGGCGCTTTTCATCTCAAAAGAACTTTCTTTCAATCCTTATTTGATAAGGATGATAAGTTGTCTTTCAGACTGCTAATTATTTCTACTTAACATTTCCAAGGGCTCAAGCTTTTCATTAATTCCGTAAACATTTGTTAAATACTTATGTGTCAGACACCGATCTAGGGGCTGGGAATTCAGAATGAAAACAAATACAAAGGGATGCCTGGGTGGCTTAGTAGTTGAGCCTCTGCCTTTGGCTCAGGGCATGATCCCGGAGTCCCTGGATCGAGGCCCACATCGGGCTTCCTGTATAGAGCCTGCTCCTCCCTCTGCCTACGTCTCTGTCTCTCTGTGTCTCTCATGAATAAATAAATAAAATCTAAAAAAAAAACAGACACAAAGACCCTTGTTTGCTGGTAGTTTACATGCCAAGTTCACTTCAATGATGCCATTAGGAAAGATGGGTGCCATTCACCATCAGAGGTATCCATTGTGAATAGACTTTGTGCCATCCTCTGTGCTGGGTGCTTAGGGAAGCAGGATGTAGTGATGAACAGAAATACTAGAATACGGAATATGGTGGGTGTGTTGAGTAATTGACACGTGAGCAATAGTGAGACAGAAAATATAAAATCATGACAGGTGTCATGACAATCCAAGAACTGATTTAGAATAAATTTATGGATGAATAATTCATTAAGGCTTATTAAGGGAGGTTGAGGGAATAGTGCCTGGAACATAGTTTGTGAATGTTTGAATGAATGGAACTGTTGAATGAAGGAAAGGACTGCCATGTATGGCTGTATAGGTTTTATACTGCACAACTTAAAGGCATGCCATTCAAAGTGTGGAGTTAGTGTCCAAATTGTGTGGTCATGTAGAATGGTTCTGCCAAGTACTTCACATACACAATCTCATTAATTTTTCTAACACTCCACTGTATAAGTGTGTTTTCCTCATTTTTCAGGCACAGAATTTGGGACTCAGGGAGGTTATTACTTGCATTGAGTCAGTGCGGGGGTGGGGTGGGGTGGGGTGGGGGAGGTAAGGTATGTAGGGGGGAGGGACTCACAGTTGGAATTCAGACTCTTCTGATTCTAGAGTTCCTGCTTGGAAAATAGGAGAAAACAGTTTCATGAAATTAAACTTGATGGCCTGGGTCTTGTCTTGCCTTTGAACCAAATATTCAGGTCTTTTGGGTCAAAAAGGAGAAATGAAGATACTGAAATGATTACTTTTCCAGGTCCTGGGCTTTAAACTCACAAACTCTGTAAGACTTCTGTCCTGTTTTCTCCTACCTGATCACATCATACTCTTGGCTCTTTTTTTTTTTTCCTCTTCTCAAGAGAAGCTTGGATCAAACATCCCACCTGGTAGAGATGGTGGGCACACCATTTGTATTATTAATAAAAACAAAAAGTAACAGCTCTACATCATCTGAAGGGAGGAGCTGTTATAGTAGGAGCTGTTGAAGCATAGGTTCAGCTTGTCTGGCAGGAAGATGAATCCTGATGTGCTATTTCTTCTAGAACTCATTTTTAATATCTCTTCATCCCTGAATCAGCAGTAAACTGGGTAATACAATGTCATGTCAGTGTCTTCTCAAGACTTGCTGATTGTGAAATAACAAGTCCTTCCTCGCACTGTCCCCCTGAAGTTTTAGCACTTCATGCCTGTATATGATAACAGAAATCCACAGGAGGTGGGGTTGACTTCTCCTTGTTTGTAAAGACAATTTATTTCTCAATCAAATTTTTAATATAACAGCTCAACCCAAATAACTACAAAGGTAAAAGCAAAATTCATGTATGGTTTAAAAATGTAAGTAACAATGAATACAGTTTTAAACTTTCAGAAAATGGAGGGTTGCGAGTTATATGACTTTGGAAGGGGAATTGCAGTATACCTACTTTGCAAACTGCTTGCTTCTTGTGCTGTACACGTTTCTCCTAATTTGAGAGCCCTGTGGGATACTTAGGAATAATCTATTTACCGTGGTAAATAGACTTTACATCCTTTGTTCTGATTATCTTTCGTAAGGAAGGGGAGGAGTGAGGAAGAAATGTGTATTTCTGAGTTATGTACTTGATTTCCTTGATTCTTTCCAAGAGTTCTGAAAGGAAGATATTATTACTTCAATTTTATTAATGATAAAACTATTGATGATAAAACTGAGGTCTTCAGAAGTCACATGGCTTAGGGTATGTGTTCAGTTTTTTCACATCTGGACTATCTGCTGCACATTCTGTGCTCCTTCTACAATATTGTATATTTTAACACTTGGGAGGAAGGAAAGGACTGCTCTCCTTGAATATAAGGAAAAACAATTCTGTGCTAATAATAATATTCCAGGTAATTAAAAGGTAAATAAAAAACAACAGTAGTGGGTATTTAATGAGTAATTGCTTTGTGTTAGGCATTGTGCTAGATATTTTACTCTCACAGTGCTACAGTGAGGAAGGTACTATTTTTAATCCCCATTCAACAGATGATGAAGCTGAGACTCAGTGAGATAAATGTCCTCCCCATGGTCACAGTTGTTAGAAGTGCTCTATCTTTGTACTCTTATGGTTTTATTCTTTGTTAGACTTTACATTTCTAGGAGGCAGAGAATATCCCCCATTAACTTCTTTATTCCTAGAAGCCCCTGCAAAGTGGTTTTTCTCATAGTAGGTGGCTACTAGACACCTGCATGGGTCAATGCCAACTGACCCTGAGGTCTGCTCTCTCCAATCTGTGCTTTTGGTCCCTTCACACATTTTGACCAATCATGTTTTATCAGGTGGGCGGATGAGGAAGAAGAGTGCCTAAACAGATTGTTGCCTTCTTTCTCTTCTGTAAAGCCCACAGCTATCATGTATATACAATAGAACATATGATAGGAAAGGAACCTTCATTTTTTTGGGGGGGGGGAGGGTGACTCTATTAGTATAAGATAGATTGTGCTAACTTAAGAAATAACCCCAATGGCTTAATACTATTGAGAAGCTCTCTGGGGCAGTTCTCCATTATCAGTGATCCGAGATACTGCCTTGATCTCTGACTTTGCCACTTCAGTACAAGGCCTCCTTGGTAGTCACCACAGCAGGGCAGCTGGGTGTTGGCACTGTCTTGCAGTGGTCATTGAAGAGACACACATTGCTTCTAGTCACATCCTATTTACTGAAATTGGTCATATGCTCTCAGATTGCTAAGAAGGTGGAGAAGAGGAATCCTCCCTTGTACTCAGAAGGAGAGGAAATGTACGTTTAAGTGAGCTCCAGAAGACTCTACCTCGGTGGTATTGTTCTTTACTTTTTTTCTACTATTGACTCATGGAAAGGATTAAAGGTAACAGCTATATTACCAAGATGTTTCTTCAGGGTAGTTTCATGGACTTGCACTTCTATTAGGCATTTGATGTTATTTAATTCCATATGCTTAACCACAGTGACTCATGTCTAGATTTGGCTATTTGAAGTTTCTATATGTTGGCTATACCAGTAGTTATATTTTTTTTAAAAAATTGTACACCATCAAAAATGTTTTATTTTGAGAAATTGTTCTATTTTCTTGATACTGTCTCAAGGGATGGCTTACCTGGAGTTCTTGTTGTTTTTTTTATGTCAGTTTAAAAATATTTTCCATCAGATTGTTATAATCCTTCATAAAATGATGCTAAGTAAACTTAACATAATATAAAACCATATGCATTATGATCCCAAATTCTGTGTCTCTCTGATAATTGCTGTCCATGTCTCTCTGTCTCTCTCTCTCTATACACACACACTTTGTCCCATACTGAAAATCAATAATACATCAAAATATTAATAGCTGTAATCTCTGAACTTAATGGTTATTTAGTTTTCTATATTTTCTGAATTTTACAAAATTTTTATATGGAAATTCAACTTTAAAAAATTAACATTATTTCTTTTCTTTAGGTATGTAATAAGCAGAAACAGTACATTTTAGATAGAGATATAGAATGGATATTTCAAAGTATGTATATATTTTTTCAATTCTGGCTCACAGAATGGAATTAAGTAGTGCTCATTATAGATTAGTCCCTTGCTCTGTTTTCTTTTTGAAGTCATGTAGAACTTATAGACGATGTTGAGAGAAGTATGCAGAGAGCAGGAGGGAGAGAGCTGTCATTCAGAACTGAGGGGACCATCATTTCCATCACAAAATCCAATTTAATTAGGGTCAGCCAGTCCCCACATCACTGTCCCCCTCTGCTCTTCCAGGTTAGTTAATTCGGTATCTTCTGATGAATGTCATCTTGCAATTAAAATGCTGGTGCTGGCAAGTTTCAGCATCTCAGCTTCCATGGCCCTTCACTGTCAGCAGCCTTGTCTTTTTAATCAGGACCTATATGACTCTCTTCCATCAAATAATTTCTTATTTTCACAGATCCCAATAAACCTGGGTAGAAAAGGGAGATATTCATTGAATTTTAATTTAATCACTTGCCTCTCAGGATACGTGCTAAAAAGATGCCATTAGGATAGTTCATACAATGCATGGATGATGTGTCTGCTAGGGTCTGAGCCCCATTGACTCATCACCTCATAGGGAGCACTCAGGGTGAGCCCAATGCCTGCCACCCAGAAGCAGGAGGTGAGGATGGCTTCCTGTGAAGTAGGAGAGAGGTGAGCCTGCAGCTCTTGAGGTCATTGTACGCCTGTTGTGGGAGGGGAATCTGAGCTCCGCTTGCCTGTTCCCCAGAAATAAATTAGCAAGGCAAGGTGCTGAGGTTGGTAGAGTGTGAGCTGACAGGGGCTTTGTGAAGAGGCTAATCAGACTAATAGTGCAGAGCCTCCTGACTAGAAGAATTCATCCAAAATAGATGGAGAAGTTGCTTTTTGATAGATGGCCCCACTATTCTCTCACACACCTCTTAACTGCACAGAGTCCCTCATCCCATCAGAGCCATGATGTCTTTTTTGTGACCCATAGGCTTACAGTGTAGTGTAGTGTGTATGTTCATAACATGTTGCTGCCAATGACTGAGCAAAGGAGTAGAGTGTCTGTGACCATGAATTCCATTCAGAACCCACAGCTTATTCCCTGGACTCAGTACTTCCCAAGCCCTAGTGTACAGACAGATCACCTGGGGGATCTTGATAAAATGCAGATTCTGTGTGAGTAGATCTGGAGTGGGCCTGAGATTCTGCATTTCAACAAGTTTCTAGGAGATGCTCAGATGGCTGGCTGCAGGACCAGACATTGAGTAATGATGGTTTAATGAATGGGCAGCTGTTGTCTTCATGGGGATCATTAGCCTATCAGATGGATGTTGCTTGGTATGTTCCTCTGTTTAAGTTTTTATCTATTATAAATGGTGATTTTTTTTTAAGATTTATTAGAGAGAGAGAGAGAGAGAGCGAGCAATGGGGCACAAGTGGGAGGGGCAGAGGGAGAAGAAGAGAGAATCTCTAGCAGACTCCATACTGAGCACAGAGCCTGATGCAAGGCTCCATCTCACAACTCTGAGATCATGACTGGAGTGGAAAGCTAGAGTCAGACACTTAATGGGACTATGGCACCCAGGTGCCCCAAGGGGGATTGTTTTAATATGGCTTTTGAGATACAAATAACTCTTAAAGGCTTAAAGGGATTGATTCATGATTGTTTTTTTTTTTTTTTCTTTTTTAAAGTTGCTAAATGGGCATCACTGGTTGATTTTCTGCAGGCCTGGCAGAGGCACACTTCCTCACCTCAAATCTGCCTTCCTAATTTCCTAAACTATAAGCTTCTGGAGAACAAGGGCCAATGCTTTATATATATAGGTGCTTAATAAAGACTTTCTTGTCATATTTCACATTTTTGGAATGTAATTTAACTCGGCAAAAACCGAAAATAATTAAAAAGGCTTAAGTATTTGGGTTAAAAGTGGCAAGAAAAATTAAATTTATCTGGGATGTCATTGCCTTGTATTCCTGTTTCAATCAGAATTCAACTCCTTACAAAGACTCCCATAAAAGTGACAAGTCAGCTACACATTAATGAGAACTTTGATCTCTGTCACTCGCCTTTTCTTCCTGGGTACCACTGAGGCTTTCTGCCAAGGCATTGGTTTAATTTAATATCCTCATCTCTGCAGCAATTGGTCTTTGGTCTTCTGAGACTCTATTCTGAACGCCATAGTGTGCTATTGAGATGACTGATGGGGCAAATAAGAGAAATCAAGAAAGCAGCCATGGGAGGCTGTTGCCACAATGGACGTGGGTGCCAGAGGTGACGACAAGATTGGCAGCCTAACAGATTTTTATTAGCTGGAGCTGCTGTGTCTGCAGTGATATCATCCTTCGGAAAGGAGCCCAGGACTCACTGGGAACAGCATAACCTGGTTAAGGAAAATAAAAGTGTTTAGAAAGGATCATAAATGGGAAAAAAATTTTATTCAGCAGCAACTGATCTAGGGAAGCTAGAAAAATGAGTTTAGTTGCATATGGGCTACCAGAGTTAACATGCAATGATTTCTTGCACTGGGCAAGCCTTTAAATAACCTTCTATAATTTGGAGAGAGCCAGTGGTATGACCTATAGATGTGCATGTTAGTCTGGACTCATCCTTTGTGTCTCTGGATATTCTTTTCATTTGTGGGATGCATGGAAGGAGAAAGGATTAAGGCCCATGTTTTACCTCTTCATTTGTCATGGAGCTATTTTTAAGGTTTGTTGCTTGGAATATAAACCTTGTATGGATGTTTTTTTTTTTTTTTTTTAAATGCTGACTACATGGCTCCAGCTATTTCCTCTGAACCAGGCCAGTAGGCTTTGAATTTGTGTTTGTAATAGTTGCTACATCATGATGTGATGTATTTGTAGTTTTCATTTGCAGACAGATTGCCTTTATCATTTCATCTGTGGTATATTGATTAAAGCAACCACATTGCTGACATTATCTACTCATTATACTTGGATAAGATTTTCCCTCTGCCCCTTTAGGAAAGCATTTTATTTTCATTCTTCAGCATTAAGATTAATCATAATCCTCATCTATTCAAATCAAGTCACCTTTTGGTCAATCTGGTTGACCTTGTTCTCTAGCCAGCCAAATAAATCATTTGGTAATCAACATTTAGTTGAATTTGCTTTGCTTTCTTCCTCAGGTTTTAATATTCAGGACCTAGACTTTTCTCTTCTGGTAATGCTTGCAATATAAAGTGTAGATCTGAGAGACTGTATTCATACATTAAAGCAACTTTGTTTTGACATGATCCTGACTAGTTTTACTGAGGTTTTGTTTTGAGTTGAGGCTATGTTAACATTTCTGTGCCTTAGTTTTCTCATCTGTAAAATGTGGGTAATGATAGGATGCAGCTCATAGGGCTGATAGCTGTGAGATTAAGTGAGATAATATCTTCTCCATTTTTTTTTTTTAGATTTTATTTAATTTTTTTTTTAGAGAGAGAGAGCAGGGGAGGGGCAGAGTGAGAGGCAAAGCAGACTCCATGCTGAGTGCAGAGCCCCTTGTGGGCTGGATCTCACTGATCCTGCTGAGATCATGACCTGAGCCAATCTAAGGGTGGCCGCTTAACCAACTGAGCCACAGAGGCACCCCTCTACTTTGTGATGATTGTTTAACATTTGAAATGTTCCTGCCTCTGGACATTTGCACTTGTGGCTTGTTCTGTCTGCCTGGAATGTTTTTTCTCTGAAACTTTAAACATCAACTCTCTAATTTCTTTATGTTTTTACTCACGGATTACCTTCTCAATGAGATTTCCCTTATCTAAAATGTTTACCTTCACCTTAACACTTTATATCCTTTCCTGCTTCGTTCTTTGTCTTAGCTCTTATCATTGTCTAACAACTGGGTATTTTATTTATCTTGTTTATTGACTGACACTCTCTTCCCCCAACCAATTAGAATGTAAGGTCCATTAAGTAAAAAAACAAAAACGGTACTCTGTTTTATCCCTAGACTTGGGGATAAAAATAAGTATTTGTTAAATTAATGTAATGTTCTTAGCACAGCTCAACACATAATAAGTCCTTAATAAACATCCCATTGTGACTGGGAGACCTCACACTGCCTTTTTTCCACTTATTATTTACATTCTGCAGCTAAATTATCTGTCTTTGTAGGCCCACTCAGATCTCTTTGCTAATAGCTTTCTTCTTTAAATACCATTTCTTATGGTAGCATTATTGTTTTATCTCTCCCAGATTGTTCTCTGATCATTTCATACAAGTTGGCCCAATCTCTCCAACTATTATTGCAAGATTTTTGTTAGCAGGAATAAATAACTCCTATGGTTTCCCTAGTTCTTTCAGCATAGTGCCAGGGCATAGTGAGCATTCACTGAACATTGTTTCTGTATCAATCTGCATTAAGGAAATGCTATATGACTACATTTGTGAACTAGAAACCATGAAACCAATGGAATGGGAAAAAATATTATTTTCAACCAAAAAACACAATAGTGAAATACATTTACTTGTATGAATGATTTGATTGATACTTGTCTCTATCACATTAGGGTGCTCTAGTTGTACTGGCCTTCTTTTCTTTCCCAAACTTTTATTATGAAAAAATTTAAATATCGGGAACGTTAAAAGTACTTTACAATAAACACTGGTGTACACACCAGTTAGGTTGTACTGTTACAATTTTAGTTTAATAGATAATTAATCTATGGATAGATAATTTATCTATCCATTTGTTTACCCTTCTATTAATCTATCTTATGTTTTGGTGCATTTCAAAGTAAATTACAGTACATTTTCTTCTAATTATATCAACTAGAGTCCAATGTTACAACCACCATTCTGATTTTTTTCTAGCATAGACTTCTTCTTCCTCTCTGGGACCTCATTTAAATGGAAACATGCAGTATGTACTATCTTTTACATGAGGCTCATTCACTAAATACAATGTTCCTGAGATTTATCCATGTTTTTAGAAGCTCATTATTTTTAATTGCTGAGTAGTATTCCACTGTCTAGATGTACACACTTTGTCCTTATATCAGTTGCTGGATATTATCAATAAGGTGGATGTTCATGTACATTTGTGTACAAAAATACCTTTTCACCCTAGATATATATCTAGGATTGAGACTTCTGGGTCATAGAGTACATTGTCTTTCTTATTTATCCTCAGACACAGTAAGGTTTTTCCTACTGTAAAGCCTTTACACTAGCTCTTTCCTTTGTCTGCAGTGTTGTTCTCTGTGTATAATATACCTTTGTCCCTTATTATCACATAACTGCCTTTTTGGAATCACTCAGATCATAGCCTTCCCTGACCATCTATCCTAAATAGTCACATCATTCATCTTCAACACATGGCTCTATATTAATAATCTGCATACATTTCTTACAATCTGATGATTTTATTTTCTGCCATTATAACATAAGCTAGGGATAGGGCCTGTCTATCCTATTATTCTCATTCCATAATCTAAATTGGTTGACAATAGTTTTAAATAGCTTTAGACTACCCTGTGGTCAGAATTGGCATGGTATGTAGTAGGCAGACAGTAAACATTTGATGAAGAAGTGAATATAGGAATGAATAATTAAATTCCTAATTGCTACAACCCCATCCATCTTATCCACTGTTTTATCTTCAGTACCCAACACATAGCAAGGGCACATTGTGTATTTGATGGATGATTGCATGGGAACAGTTTCTTGGTGGATCAGAAACTCTTGAGAAAATGCCACTCTGGAAGATGCCTTCTTTCCTTACATTATCAGATGAAGGCAGTTAATTCAATCTTTTAAACATATTCAAAATATGGATAAAAATGAGTCACATCTGGAGATGTGAGGTATCTGCCATACATGCCTTCATATCCAGGAAGAACTTGGTGGCAAATTGGAAAACACACTTGTAAGCTGTCATGTGACCAGATTGGCTCATTAATCTAATGTTTAGTAGTGCTAAGATATATTT
The DNA here is from genome assembly GCF_048418805.1 of Vulpes vulpes. NCBI lineage: Eukaryota > Metazoa > Chordata > Mammalia > Carnivora > Canidae > Vulpes > Vulpes vulpes. The sequence goes on along the minus strand of NC_132790.1, from coordinate 79,607,668 downwards.
CTCCCAATATAGTTCCTGGTAGTCATCCTAATTAAGAGGGTAAAGGTGAAAGAACAAGCACTTACCTTACAGGGTAATTACTACACACAGTGGGGTTAGCGATTGGACATGGTTTTCTTGTCTTGCTCATGGATTATTATCTAGGTTGCCTGTAGCCAGAGCAACAGGGGATCTTTGAAGTTCAAAGACAGGAAAAATCAGCATTTCTATGCTCTTAGAGTTCCTGCAGTGTGAGAGAAGGACAAGAGAGAAAGAATGCCTGGTGATATCTACCTCCAAATCTTTCCTTTCTCAATCTAGCTGACCTTGTACTATGTAGGAGCAGAGAACTGGACCTGCTCATCATATGAGTTGAGAAGGGAATCCCTGAATTTTTTACTCCATGGAAGAAATGGACAACCAATAGGGACATTGGAGTAGAATCTTCCCAGTATCAGCTTCTCTTTCCATTGGCCCCTGGTAGGCATGTGTCCTGAATATTGTAAACAGAGGTATGAAAAGAGGGAAGTTATGATTGAAGTTGTACATAGCTCCCAAATCAATGCTACTACCCCCATCAGCCCTAGTTTGATGCCACAGTGCCCGGTGGAGAATCCACTTATTTGGAGACCTGACTCAAGCAGCCATCTTCCAATGTGCCTTTCACTATTAACTCAATATTTGCTCCTCCTCTCTCAATAGAAACTACTCAACACATAAGTCAAATCAAACCATGTCAGCCATGTCTGGTAAATTCCTTGGTTTTAGAAAAGATAATTTGATAGTATTAAGACAATCTAGAACAGCTTGATAAAGGATGAGGGGAAATTTATCTGGATTTTTCTTTCTGCAATAGGCATGCCATGAAAAACCAAGCACCCATAGGGGTTTTGTGTGTGTGTGTGTGTGTGTGTGTGTGTAAGTAATCAAGCTATTGTAATTCAAATGAGATGCTAGCTACTCTGTACTGCAATATTTTGTGAAGCAGAGTTTATCCTGTAATGTGAATAATCACTCTGCATTATATCTTTTAGAAATGTAGATTTTGATCTGTTTAATTGTATCTTAAAAAATATTTAAGTTTAAGAGATACCTTAGAAAGGGGATTATGGGAAGATGGCAGCCTTGTATCCTTTATGTCATTTCCTCTTAACTTCCATTACTTCTACTGAGCTGAGCAACATTTGGGACTGACAAGCTGTCAGACACTGGAGGTATAATTGAGGCCACTTTCCCCGGAGTTTTTGGAGAAGAGAGCAAGGTCAGGACATTATTTCCCATTTGGCCAGACAAGTTCTAGTAAATCTGAATGCTGAAAGGCCAGGGGCAAAATAGTCCCAAAATGTCTATGTTGACATAGGAAAGATGAAAGGACCTTCTTAAATAAGAAGTTCAAGTGTGTTTTTTGGTAAGCCTCATGGATCTTCCTGGACTCTTAGTGACTCCCAGGAAGTTAAGGGTACAGGATGAGATCATTCAAATCCCTGAGTCTAAGAGACTACTAACTCTTACAATTCAGAAGATCTGGGTGCAGAGAAGCTTCCCCTAGGAGAATTAATAAAAGATGGGCGGTTACTGATCAGTGCTTTACTGGGCCACAGTGACTGCCACACATTCTACTATTTGCTGGAGAGTAGGAGGAATATGGAAGACTTTCAGTTGTGATTGGTCAAAGGAAATAGTTGTATAGCCTTAGGGAAAAGGACCCAATGAAGTATCAAGACAGATGTTGCCTAGGGAAATTGAGCTCCTAGAAATGACTAGTGATAATCAAAGAGTATTTAGAAAGTTTGTTTGCAGCAGAAAAAAGTTATTGGAATTTTAAAGCTTTTTTATGTTAAAAATGTGATAGTTCAACTGAACAAGAAAATAATTGCCATTAAGAACTAAAAGGGTGGGCAGCCCAGGTGGCTCAGCAGTTTAGCACCGCCTTTAGCCTAGGGCATGATCCTGGAGACCTGGGATCAAGTCCCACATTGGGCTCCCTGCATGGAGCATGCTTCTCCCTCTGTCTCTCTTTCTCTCTGTGTCTCTTATGAACAAATAAATAAAATCTTAAAAAAAAAAAAAAAAAGAACTAAAAGGGTAACTTGGAAGATGAATGGGAAGAAGTATTTCAAAGCACAAAGCAAGGGTATAAAAATATTAAAATAATGAGGAATAGTAAAAGACCTAGGGGACAGTCTGAGGACTCTAACATAGGCATTCCAGGAGGTTCACAAAAGAGCAGATGGAAGAATGGCAGTTATTTAAAAAAATAAATAAAGGAAAATTTCCTTAAAGAAAAACTTGAGTCAATAAATTGAAGATCCTTAACTGAGTTCTGAGTAGTCTTAATTAAAAAATAAAAAAGCCACACATCTGGCACATGCTTTTAGAGCTCCTGGTTTTCCCCCAAATATAGACGAAACTATCAAAAGCTTCCAATTAGGAAGAAGCTAATGGCAAGAGAACAAAGGAATCAGATTGGCATCAGACTTCTCATCTACAACTCTAGAAGCTAGGGCCTGGTGGAAGTAACATCTATGGAAAGTTTGGAGTTTTATGTCTAATGTTGAGCTTTCTGAAAAGAGATTGTTTCTAGCTTGACTACATGACTTAGAAATGCTAATGCTTTATTGAGACAGAACTCAGAAGACTAGTAGGCACTTCTACTGAGAATCCCCTGCATTACAGTAAAAGCTCTTTAATTCCATTTTCTCCCAAATCTCACTCTTCCTTCTTGGGAAAATCCTTTCCCACTATCACAGAAAATAGTTCTTGAAAACAGAAATATTTGAGAATACCAGACTTAAAATGGATCTTCTGTATTATCTGGTTCTACCTCTTTCTTTGTAAAAACCAGGAAAAACAAACAAACAAACAAACCAGGAAACTAAGGAATATCAAGTAAGTTAATCAAAACTTCACAGGTAATGAGTAGAAAAGCCAGGATAAGAATCTAGATCTTATTTCCAGTCTAATAATCCTTTCAATCATGTCAAAAGGTGGAAATCCTTTAATTCTGTGATTTACTTCATATCCTCCCAATACATGTCTTTGTTACATGGCCTTGAGTGGGTTTCCGTTGCTTACAACTGAAGCACCCTGGCTAATTAAAAGACTAACTAGTCTCTTAGTTTCAATAATGACATATTCTTATGTGATTCCTAAATTGATATTTGTAGGCATAATCTCTTCCTCTGCTTTCAATATCTCAAGTTTCTGAAGAAATGTTTCTCTTTGTGTGGTGTACCTACTTTTCAAACTCAACAGGCAGCAAATCAAATGCACCTTATTATTTCCAAACTGGCTATTTTCCTGATGGCCTTGTTTCTGTCATTGATATCACCATTGCTCTGGAAATGCAAATTGCTTTTCATGAAACAGCATTCTTGTTATGCCACTTTCCTCTTCAAAAACCTTCTTTCTCTGCTGCTTGCAAGATCCTATTTGCTGACACTGGCCTCACGTTTGAGTGCCTGTCAAATCGGGTCACTTTATTGTTATTAACCTAATTTTTAAAATATTCATACCTGTCAGTATACTGGCCCTTCCACCATGGCTTCCCTCTACCTATAAAAATGTTCTCCATATTGCACATAATAGAAGAAGCTCCAGCTCTGTGCTTGAAATCAGATATTGGGCTGTGTGTTAGTTTGACTAATAGTAGCCATGGGTCCTTGAAGGTCCGGTTTTCTCATCTATAAAATATGTGCCTTTTCTCTCTTCTAGGCAAGCCCTTTCATTTTATTCATATAAATAAAGATAAATAAGGCACAGAGAATTTGAGAGACTTTATCAAGGTCACATTGCACCTAGACTGAGGAAAATTAAATGAATATTAGAAGTTACATCTGTAAGTAGACCATTTCTCAAGAGCCCCGCTGTCTGCTGCTGCTTGTAGCGCTGAGCATATTCAGCTCTGAGGACCTGTCTGTGCCGCAGGGAGGGGGAGGACTGTTTGGGCAGAATCGGATCTGTCAAATTTGTTTCCATGTTTAGGATAACAGTAGCTGTTGCAATGTCTGAAAATTTCATTCCCGAGTGGTCTGCCCTTTCCACTGTTGGCTAAAAACAGACTTTTCATATCCTGGAAAATATTTTTTTCAGGCAGTGAATTTAGACAGTTAGAGGGATGCTAGAAATCCAAAGACATTATATGGAAATAGGTTACATCAAAACTGTAGTGGAGTGAGGGGCTCTTCAGCACACCTGAAGAGGGAGGGAGGGAGGCATTTTCAGTAATAATAACTAGTGTCAGCACTTATGATCACCCCTTCACCCTAGACTTATCCCTATATTATTATTTCCATATAAGAGTTCTTGGTGTAACTCAGCCATTCTCATCAGCAACAGGTAGGGCCCCATGATTCTTTGAGCAGATACTTTGTACATTTTGGAATGTTCCAAAGATGCTGGTGTAAACTTTCCAGGCCTCCTGGAATTCAGGTTGCTTCATTTTTGGACAAGAAGTACTTTTCCAAAGAGATGGGACAGTGACTTCATTATCCCCTCCTAACTAAAAACAAAAACAAAAACAAAAACTAGAACAAAAAAACAAAAAACAAAAAACAGCTCTTGGCTTGTAGGACTGTGACAGTGCATTCCCAGGAAGCCGGGGATTCCACAATAACTCCAAACTTGTGAACTCAGCTGTCATACAGAACCATCAGACCAGTGTGATCAGATCACATTTGGGTGCCGTAGGCTGACAGTGGCAGAGTTGAGAGGCAATGATCAAAGTACCATACTGTAGTAAAAACCATCACTGCTGGTGTGAGGATTTTCCTATTTGCTAATCACTGGGCTTTCTCTCCTTTTTTCCTTTATTACTTTTTCCATCTCACTCTGACATTGAGTTTCTCCTTCTAGTGCGCATCTTTCCTGCCTTGCCCATGTGCATGGATTCCTTCCCCTCCTACTTGTTGACTTTTTCATCTCCAGCCTTTCTGCTTTCCTGCCTGAGTTCACTTTATTTTTAATGGAATTTCTCCTTTGGTTCTCTTCTCTCTCCTCCTACTCTCTGTGCTCTTCCACAATCCCCCAGCTATAAATAACCCAAAGCATCCAACCTTTTGCTCTCATGGAGAAATGAATAATTAAAACTCCAAAGGAAGACACATGGATTAAGTCAGGCACTTAATTTCTTCAAAACACAGAGCGTTTCATGGTATCCTGTGCAAATGGATGAGTCACAGCCAATTACTTCAAGAGGGGAAAAAGCTGAGGTTTAGCTTGATCAACAGCATATTACAAAAATGGAGCTGGCTAATGAACATCAAAGACTAGACAGGAATGCTGCTTCTCCCAAATTCAGCAGCATGAAGTCCTTGCTGTAACACATGTGTGCTGACAAATTTACTGACCAGTGGTTTCTACGTAATTTTTCTCCGTAATGTTTCTTTTACATAATCAAATACCACAAATTCTGGGCTGCTACTTGCCAAATCTGTCATTATAGCAATTCATTTGTTAGAAATAATCTGTTTGGTGAAACAGGGAATTGAGCTTCTCTTCGGGGTTATGTTGAGGTGATGGGTGTACAAAACTATTTAATAATAAGTGCTCAGAAAGCAGTCAACGTGCCTTGTGTAGATGATGTCTCAGGAATGGGGAGGCTACGAAGGAGTTTGGGAAGATTCCCATGATGCCAGGTTTCTGGGCCATTTCTGAGCCAAATAGTTCTTATTGGCTTCCCTCATTTTACAGGTTATTTTCAGGCTTTCCAGAGACTGGCTGGCTTCCTTCCATAGTGGTCTCATTTTATGGTATCTTCTCTCACCCTGAGACATCTTGCTTATGTCATGGCCAGGAAAGTGCAAGTGTCAAGATCCATGATGCCAGAGCCTGTTCTGCTGCTCTGTAAATGGACTTTCTGAAGGAAAGTGAAGAAGCTTGTTCAACTCCAGGACCTTTATATGGGAGGCAAAAATCCTCCAAAGAACCCTGAGGGGAGCATAGCACTCAGAGACCCACAAGGAGAAAAGGGCTGGGTCCTAGATTTAGAAATAAAACATATACACAAACTTAAAGAAAAATTGGTAATTTCACAGAAATATCTAAGACCTTGCTCAAGCCCTGAAATAGCCATGTGTTGTAGCTCCCTTAAAAGAATATGTGTGTGTGTGTGTGTGTGTGTGTGTGTATTTTGCTTTGAGAACAGATAAAATAAAAGCTATATCAGAGGAAATTACTTTGTGACGTAGCAGTGACTGACATCCTAAAAGCTGAAAAGTAAGGAGGGCAGTGCATCTATATTTTTATTAAAAAAATATTTGGCATTGTGCTTTTGGTTAAAATCCTTCTTCTAACATTAATTAACTGCTTTTCTCTACAAACGCCAATTTTGTTATAGAAAATGTATCTATATATATTTTCAACTGTGCATCTGCCCTCTAGTATATATGCTACTCCCTCAAAGTTTAGGTTCTTAGGGAGCAGTAGGTGTTAATAGAGCTAATTAGTTGCTTTAACTCATTCAGACCTCAGAGATAGCTTTAGAGGCCTGGTATACGGGGCTCTCCCAAAGAAATAAACCTCTGAAAGAATTGAATTAATTTCCTTTACCTGCACTTCGTTGCCTAAATACGAGAAGAATCTTTGGGTAACAGTGATTTGTTTGGGGGAAGGGCTTGAGGTGAGAATCACACTAACTTCTCAGACTTTAATGTGCATATAAATTGAATTGCCTGGGAATCTTGTTAAAAATGCAGATTCTGGTTCGACAGTTCTGGAGTGACTGCCAGATGGTGCAGCTGCTACTGCTGGTGCTTGAACCACACTTTGAGAAGCAAGGAGTTGGCATTTCAAACTGTAATTCCATTGCACTTGAAGCTTGGAGTTCTCTTCAACTTTTTTTTTTATGTAAGATCATATTTTACAAAATATAACCACAAAACTTGCTTTACTGATATTTTCACTGATATCCAGTTGAATCTATACAAGGATAGCAAGTCTTCCAATCCACAAAATGGACATATACATTGCCATTTATTTAGGTCTTCCTTGATTTTGCTTTTTTTTTTTTTTTGATTTTGCTTTTTAATATTTTTTTATTTTTCAGCATGTAGATCTTTGACATATCTTGTTAGATTTAGACCTTCGTCTAAATTTAGATTTCATCTAGATTTAGATTTCATGTTTTGGGTGCTACGGTGAATAGTACTTTTAAGAAATATTAACTTTTCATTCCATGGCCAGTCTATTGATGTGCTGTTGATTTTTGAATATTGTCTTTGTATTCTGCAACTTTGCTAAGCTTGCTTTTAGTTCTAATAGCTTTTTGTAGACTTTTGGAATTTTCTACATAGACAATCATTTTGTCTAAGGTTAGAAACAGTATGAATTTTTCCTTTCTAATGTTTATGCTCTTTGGTTTTTTTTCCTTGTATTTTTGCCCTAACAAAGATCTTTAGTGTGATTTTTGAATAGGAGTGCTTTAGTAGTTCTTTTAAAGCTGGGAGTATTATTTCAAGCAACAATTAAGGCAAATTTAAGTGTGGTGTCTTAAACTGTGAGCCCATTGCCTATTAACATATTTTTAGGCATTTTTTTCATAGTTTCTGTGGTGCAAAGAAAGAATCTTCTCTGTGGGTTAGAAGCCTCTCTAGAGCTTATCTTCTACTCAAGCGTTTTGTTTCTACTTCTGCTTCACTTTAGGATGTTGGAGTTGACCCAGACAGCTCCACTTTGCAAAGTCATGCTAGTGATTCCGAGACCTTGAGCTTACCACTGTATAAGCAATGCTATCTCTTGCTATTCCTATGTACAAAGCAGGAGTGTTTTCTGCCCAGACAGCCCACACTAGTCATCACTAACAGTATTTCTCTATGACCATCTTTTGCTTTTTCAAAAGGATACTGAGCACAACATAAAAATCATAAGCTACTTGTGCCCTTCAAGAAAAGCCCCAAACCTGGGTAGCATTTATCAATCAACATAGTTTTACATAGCAAAGGAAACAGCAGAAGTTTTCTTCTTCTAGAACTTCAGCACCGGGGCACCTGGGTGGCTCAGTGGCTGAACATCTGTCTGCCTTTGGCTCAGGTTGTATCCCAGTGTCCTGAGATCGAGTCCTGCATCAGGCTCCCTGCAGGAAGCTTGCTTCTCCCTCTGCCTATGTCTCTGCCTTTCTCTGTGTGTCTCTAGTGAATAAATAAATAAAATCTCAAAAAAAAAAGAGCTTTAGCACCATCCATGATTCTTTCATATCAGTGAGGTGAAAGAGAACAGAACATTTTTGTGTGGACCTGCCTCTTTATTACAGTTCTTTATACCTCTTTAGGCCAATTGCAAAGGGACGTCTTCCAGCTCTGCCACATGTTTTCTCCTCCTTAACCTTTTCAACCTCCGTTATCCTCCTTTTTTGTCATTAACAGTGGATATCCTTGGCAAATAAACCCCACTTGAACATAAAGAGAGAGGGACACCAATGAGTATTTTAATTCATTTTAAAGTACACATTTCCAAACCAGATATCTATTTTACTATAAAAAAAAAAGAAATTAAAGAAGCCCAGATCTTCCCATATCTCATTCTATACTTGCATCATGCTGTCCTAGAGTCAAGTAATATTTCTATTATATGTTTAATTGAATATGTCCTTGGAAAGCTTTGTACAATTGCTTTGTGTTTGCTGGGGGATGTCAAAGAGAAAAAGAACTTAAAACAACATTTATTCCACATATAAGACACTTCTTCCACCTTTGTTCAACAATGGCCATTTGGACTTAGTCACTAAAAAATGAGCTAAAACTTAAAATTCAACTCAGCCTTCAAACCAAGACATTTTCAGGAAAAGAAACCCCTATAGCATGCACAATGAAAATTTAGATAGCAAAATCATTCTTTCACAAACCACCCCTACCCCTTACTGGTTATGTCTTTTCTTTAAGAAATTTTAATATAGATAAATTTTTATCTCTTGGAGGTATGGTCATATAAGTCTACAGAGACTTAAATGATAAACAGAAAATAATACATGAAAATAAGCAATTTTAAATGTCTCCTTGATGTACAAAGTTACCAGTGAAACCTTGAGCATCACAATTTAATGAGAGAGAATATGAGCTTTGACTAAAAATTGATAATATTTTGATATTTCCTTTGTTCTCATCATCCCACAACCCTTCTGCTCCATAACCTTCAACGGCTTCCCAGTTCACCCAGTTCAGCCTCTTTAGCACAGGATTCTGTGTCCTCTGTGCTCATTTCTGATCCTACTTATTGCGAAGCCACCAAACTTCACGCTAAACTGCTGTTTCCTAAAACCCAAATGCAGTTTTGCTTCTTGTTGCTTTTGACACAGCATAGGGCTTTTTTTTTTCCCTCCAAAAAAATTTCTTGGTTTGAAGGCTGAGTTGTCTTGGGCTGGTAGGCTTTTTCTGTCTGTTGAAATGTATTTATTTCCCAGCCAGCACCACCTCAAATTTCATTGTCTTTACAATGCCTTTCCTGTCTCCCCCATAAGAAAAAATATATTGTTCCTCTATCTTTCACAAAAATTGCTTCTCTCTCTTCTTAGGACCAATTTCATTCTGTTTGAATTTTCTTTTATTCTGTCTCCCTGGTAGATTACAGTTCCATGAGGGTAGAACTCTTGGTTTATGGATCCCCAAAACTTGTATTCTGTTTTGACCACTGTTAATGCTCAATTGTATTTTTTTTTAAGAATTAGTTTTTATTATTTGAGAGAGAGGAAAGGAGAGAGAGAATCTGGAGCAGACTTCTTGTTGAACATGGAGCCTGACGCAGGACTCCATCCCGTGCCTGTGTGATCATGCATGACCTGAGCTGAAACCAAGAAGCATCTGAAGCTTCACCAACTGAGCCACTCAGGCACCCTTAAGATTTATTTTTTAAAAATAAGTGCATTTTTAGCCAAAGCCTCTGGTGACCCACCCATAGTGATGGTTGAAAACTCAACATTTTATATTCCAGAGCAGCATTTTGTGCCTGAAATAAGCCTGAGTGCTTTTAGGGGCATTGAGTTAACCTACAGAGACCACAATCAACTCTGGACTTCCACATGTTGGTGTTGAATCTGATCTCAATAGCCACCAAAAGGTTTCATTTCCTTAGTTGCACAGTAACGTATCCATGGGCAACTTGTCTCTTGGAAATCATGTTTATCGTTTACCATCCTTTGCATGACATCTGCAGTCATTCAGGCAGACTCTGAATGTACTCTTAAAAATGTATGTTGTATGCTTAAATAAATATAATTTTTATTTGTCAAGTATACCTCAGTGAGGTTGGAGAAATACCCCACTGTTTCACAAGCAAAAAAAAAAAATTTCTTTGGGAAATAAATTTGACTCACTGCAAGCCAGCAGTACACACCATGATAAGCAATTTCCTAAGCATGTGTCTTCATATACAATAGTCTTATGGGCACTAAAGGGAAGGAGGAAGGAGGGCATGAGGAGAAAGATAATTTGGATTGAATTTTTGAATTTTGGGGCTTTATATTCACAATGAAATCTGAGTGGGCCTGACATTAGAGTGGTCCATGACTGTGTGAGTCTACCTCACCTAGGAACAGGGCTATGCTGACCATTGGAAAAGAGATTGTGTTCTTGTCAAACTTTTTTTTTTTTTTTTAATTTGTGGATTTATTTCTAGGAAATGGCTTACATTTGGTTAATTATGTTAACTGGGAAAGAATAAACTTTCATGAAACAGATATTTTTGGCAAGCTTGGAAAATATGGAAACAATGAGGACGCTGTCCCCCAGCTTTGTGAATGACACCACCCATGTTTATAGTTGTGTGAATGAGAAGACTCAAAGTCACCTTCAATGCCTCCATAGTCAAGTTATCATCAAGCCCTGTCCATGTTCTCCCAGAAATCTCTGGAAATCATACTCTACTCTGTCTATATAGCTATCACCCTTGTCCAAGCTAATGATATCTCTCCTTTGGTGTGCTCGACTAGCCTTCTTTCTGGCTCCCCTCTAATCGGTTTTACACACTGCAGTTAGAGTGATCTTTTTAAAAATGCAAATCTGATTATGCCGTCCCCCTGCTTAAAACCTTTCAAAGGCTTCCCATTGCTCTTAAGATGAAGACCAGAATCCTTAACGTGGCTCTCAAGGCCTTATTTTCTCTGGCACCTGCCTAGATCAGCAAACTGTGCTTACCACTTACCATCCCTCCTCACCTTCCAGCCACATTGGCCTCCTTTCAGCAACTCAATTTCACCCTGCTCTTATAGCACTTATCTCAATTGGGATGAGTAAATATTTGTGCACTTTCTGGTCTGACATCTATAAGCTCTGGAGGATGGGGGACAGGCACCCTCTCTGATGTGTTCATGTCGATGTCACTTGCTTCTAGCATACAGCAAAGACTCACTGAGGTATTTTTAATCAGTGAGTAAATCTGTTACACTAATTGTTTGACCTCAGCAGACTAACTTCCTCAGGGGCAGCCTGAGACTTATTCATGGGCTTACTGTTATGCACCAACTGGGCCTACCTCTCTGCCTGGCACATTGTAGACACTGGGAAACATTTATAGCAAGTTGACTTCTAAATCACCTGACTCTACTCCATAGCCTTGAGACTCAAAGTGTGGTCAGACCAATAGTATCAGCATCTTCTTGAGAGCTTGTTTGAAATCTAGAACCCACCAGATCTACTAACTCAGGTTCTGCATTTCTCCCCTTTAGTATCACTATTTTATTGTTAAGAAATACCATGCAGACAGTGAAACGTAGTAGACTTAATATGTTACCTGTGTTACTGCTTTCCAGATCAAATTTTCAGCACTCAAGAGGGTTTCCTTCTTTCTCTTTCCAGTCAGTACTCTCAGAGATAGCCACTGGTCTTATGTCTCTCACAATTAATTAGCTTATTAGCTTTTCCTGCCCCTGCACTTAGTACCATGATTTTTTACTTAATATTTTAAGAACCTGCATTTTCACAAAATACCCCGATGAGTGGTATGCACATTTGAGTTTGAGAAGTGTTACTAGGAAGCATTCATTCTTAGCCTTGTCATCCATAACAGCTGATGGCTGGGTGCTGCTCCCAGAGGTTCTGGCTTAATTGACTGTGAAGGAGGCCTAGGGCAGCAGGATTTTTACACAGACCTCAGGGGACTCTAATACATGGCCCACATTGAACACCACTGCTCTTTATTTCCTAAGTCCTGTATTGCATAGCTCCTCCTGTCTCTCTGATCCATGCTGGGAAAGAACAATGTTTACCTCTCAGAATGAAGCAGAGCTTGCCTAGAGCAGATTTTGCCTGCTTTCTCAGTTTACTGCTTTTCTTTTCTCCCACCTTCCCTAGAACCTAAAGAAGACATATTTAAGCCTTTGGTTTCTGTTATCATCATCCCACGGGAGCAGTGGTGTGCTGGAGCTTGCTCATACTGGCTTGTGAAGGCAAATTTTCTGCTTCTCTTTCCAATTATACATTCAATGACAACACGTTGGTAGCATGAAATTGGCCATGGTGGGAGTATTTACACCACAGAAATTGGTAAACACTACCAATCAGGTTCTGTTCCTTCTCCCGTCTCCTCCTGGAGAGCTGATTTGGTACCACACACTTCCCTATTGGCAAATACTACTAAGGAAGTGGGTTTAATCTAGTCAAAGTAGTTGTAAAGTGCTTGCTCCAGTTGTCTGCTCTAGCTTTTTGCCAACCCTAACTTATCATTTGGCGGCTAATAATATGTTTATGTTAAGTAATGTTGGCAACGTGTCCACTATAAAAAGATGGGCATTATGATTATGTTTCTTCCATCCAGCTTGGTTGGAAATCCTTAGAATCATGCTTGTAATAGTCACCATGATCTGGTCTTACTTAGGCCATTTTACACAGTGTTATGCTCAGTATATGGACAGTATAGCAGAAGTCGAAGATAGCATTCGTTACTGCATCTCACTTAAGATTTTTTCATTGAATCTAGTATTCTCCTGGAATTAATGGCTATATGACTTATTTAGTCTCTATTGATCATTGAATGTCACTGATTACAGAATGATTCAAGATACTTTGCAGATTTTTGGTATGGAAACCCATGGGGCTGCACTGATAAAGGATTGTTGATTCTTGGTTAAAGACAAGACTTTGGAATCAGATAGATCTGCGTTTGAGTCATGGCTCTTCTCCTAGTCAGGTGACCATAGGCAAGTTGCTATATCTGTAAGTTTCATGTTTCTCATCTATAAGAGAATAAAAGATACTTTGTTGGATTGTTATGAGGATTAAGATAAAACAGACAATGCACTAAGCTTCAAACCCAACACAGTGAAACTCATTCTTCCTTGTCCTCAAATCCAAGGAATGATCAAATCTGATTTGGATGATGATCTCGAGAAATACTGCTGGGGTGTGGGGAGGTGAGACAGGAAGAGAGAGAAGCCAATAAAGGGTGCATTATTGAACAAATTTGCACTGTGAGCAATTGAAGTTTAATCCTGCTGGGGAATTCTGAAGATAGAGGAAGTTGATGTATGAATCCATTAACTCCCGTCAGTCATGATGGTTGGTTCTGAATTCCCTGGCACTGTAGCCTGCCATGTATATGAACAGAGCAGAATCCAGGGACCAGAGAAAGTCCTCAAGTCAAGAAATGTAGGTAGTAGAAGTTAGAAGTTGGACTGACATGCACAGAAATAGTTCAGGGCCAAAAGGACAGGACTCACGAGTGCTGACATCTATGGTAGTTCTGTAAACATTCATTAGTAGTTGATATATATATGGGAAGTTTTCTCATACTAGAATTTTATTTTACTGATCAAACAAAGGTATGGTCAAAGGAGCATTAGTTCATCCCTTAAGGCTTGTTGCAGCTCCTATTTTTCACAAATGTCTCATGGCATATTTCTTTGTGTATGCACAAACATTACTGCTGTTGGATTAAAGTCACACGCACACCCACACCCTTATGCAACTTTACTTTTCATCCTAAGGTGATGAAGAACAGTACTGTTGTAGCCATTCAATGCTACTATGATAAAACATACATTTGTCTAGAGGCAATGTGGCTCATGAAAGAATGAGGAAGGTGGGGTTAGGAGATCTTTGTGGAAGCTTGGCTCAGTCACTTACTATCTGTGTGGGCTTTGAAAGGAGCAAATTCTCCCCAAGTCTTCATGAAAGCAAAAAATTACCTTCCTGGTCAGTTTGTTTGGTGAGGAGCCCATGGGAATAGTTCTTTAAAAAAGGGGTTGTCTCAGATGCAAAGGTGTATGTAAGAGAGGCCGAGTCTTCCATCAGCCACCAAAGCCAGGTGCTTCTGGCTACTTTTGACAAGATTCCTGAATTCTCTGTAGGACTTGGTGATTACTTCATGCTTCTCCTGTATCCACAAGACAACAATAATGATTGATTTAAAGATGCAATGATTCTCAAGAGGCACATGAGACACACTGATGTATGTACTCTGGCTCCAAGGATTCTATACAGCACTTGTCTTCGGTGGAGGGTGTGGCTGCAACTGCTTTGCTGAGTTTCTCCTGGAAGACAGTATTGATATCAGTGTCTCTGAGATTCTGAAACATTTCCTGATCTCCTCGGACGTGAAGGAAAAGAATCCATGCTAAATGCCTGAATAATTTCATTCCTCCTGGTTCTCAAATCCAGGGAGCGACCATGTCAGATGTGGTGGTGTGAAAGGTGTCTGTGCCCTTACCATGTTTCCTACTTTCTAAATCCAGTCCTCCTTGTATACACGGTACTGGCTTTGAATTACTAAACAAATTATAACTGGGTAAATATTTAAGTGGAAGACTTTGGAAGTCTAAGAATTTGCTGTGTAATTTTAACTTTAAAGAGTTCTTTTTCTATAAATTAGGTTATCCAATATAAGTTTTTTCTTGCTATTCCACAGGGAAGCAAGGAATTTACAATATGTACATATTTTAAAGATGCAATGTGGCATTCTAGCAATTAAACAATCTCAGTATGATGTAAATGTAAATTAGTCCTGTCAGGCTCTGTTTTAAATTGCAGTGCAAAATCATATACATTTTGAGGATGAACCTACTGTTAGAGAAAAATAACTCTAAATCTCTCTCTCTCTCTCTCTTTTTAAAAAAAGGATAAATTTAGTCAAATATGCAATTAACAAGAATTAACTAGAGTTAATTCCCAAGATCCTAAACTCAAGTATCTTAAAATTTAGGTATTTATAGGTTAGTATTTTTTAATCAGAAAATCTCAAATTCATCAAAAGTATTCAGTATTAGCATGGTTACAGTATTTTCTACTGGCAATTTTTAGAAAAAAATTTTGGTGAAATGATTTGGAAAATAAAAATGAGACAAAGTTCCTAGCAGATAATTGTCTCATCTTTTTCTCTTTTAAGAAGCTTTTGTTTGCTCAAATGAGTACTATTTATCACTTCAACATAAGCATAAATTCCAGAGCATCCATGAAGATAATGTAGACAGGATATTATTATATAGTTTCATTATAAGCCACGTCAAAGTTTACTGAGTATTACATTTATATGCACATATATATATGTAAAAAAATAAATCTTAATCTTTTCTCTTTTTTCTATCAATATGAATATTTTTAGTACATAAACAAACAGAAAACTCTTATAAGCATGTACCAGTAATATACCAGCAATGAAATAAAGTGGAAATATGATTTTCCTTGAACCATAAACTCTAATCATGATAAAAACAATAGGGTGTTTTTACCTGTAACAAGTAAATCTGAGAAACCAGTTAATCCTTTTATGTGACTTCAATTTCTAAATCTAGCACTTCATTTTTACAAGTTGGAAGACCTGCATATGTTTGCATCCTGTGCATAGGTATGCAATGAATAACTGCAGATTAATTGGACTCTTATGAATTCTGGTATTTTCATTAACTTATGTCCATGACAATTTATTTATGTTTTTGCAAGTATTTTTGCTAAATTACATTAAATATTAAGACTTTTCACTAGTTTAAAGTGGTTCATCTGTTAAAAGATCCGGATGGATAAAGTCTTAGTGGTAAGAGAATTTATCCCATAGATTACATTGGTAAATGAAGTGAAGGGACAGAGATATAACAAGTTTCTAGAGGTTTCAGTGATCATACAATGAACATTTTCAAGAACCATTGTTAGAGGAGATGCCTGAAGCTAATACCATAGCAGTGGTTTGTGTGTGTGGCAGGTGTGGTGGGTTCAGGGGAGGTAGTTTCTTCCTTGGGTGATTTATTGCCTAATACGAATTTACTGTAGTTTTTGCATAGGATGCCACTTTGGTTGCTGGTTTGGTTGAGGTGTGAGTTTTTCTTGTCTTGTACTACTTTTCATAACCATGAAAGCATGTGTTGTGATGGCAAATTATTACTGTAACAACAAAATGCTGTCTTGGTTGAACTGATTATCACCTATGTAGTAAAAAAAAATTTTTTTCCCAGTGATTTGGTTTACTTATTAAACAATTGAAATGCAACTTAGGGAAAAGCTCACACTTTTTACCTGTTCTCTGCTGCTGTCAGTTTCTTATATATAACAGGAGACTCGTTTTTGTCCCTCTCTTTCTGTGTCTCCTTCACTATATCTGTTTAACTTCAGGATACTTGAATATGCTGCCCAGAGTTAGTTCATACTTCACTTGTACCTTTACGAAGATTGTTGGGGAAAAGAATAAAGCGGGTTCACTTAAAGTGGGTTTATCAAAAATGGAAATGTTTTTCCTTTATCACTTATTCATTTTTTAGTGTTGGATGTTTATTCCTTTCAGATACTTAGAATCCAATTGCCAAATCCTTTGCCAGCCATTATGAAACCAGGTCATTTCCTTTGGCTCTAACTCAGAAGTAATTTCCTTGATCATTTGTATGATTCCTACCCACCCCTCACCCTCCAGCTTCCTTTAATTACTTTTCCTCTTGAGTATTGTGCAGCCTGATGCTAGACATAAATTTCTGACATTCATTTTAAAGACTACTTCAGGGGAAAACTTTTCTCTTTTTTTTCTTCTCTCTCCTCTCCTACTTTTCCTCCTGCCCTTTCTTTAGAAAACAAAACCAAAATCAAATGAAAAAGCCCAACCAATAAACTTCTTTCTCTTACAGCATCTCAGGCCCAAATTGCTGCACACAGGTTGATCTCTTAAAGGAAACATAGGTTAGGCAAACTTTATTAAACTTTTCTGTTCTCATTATTGTATTTTCATTTATTTTCTTGTTTTTATATGAACTGAGCTTTTTTTTTAAAAAAGATGTAATTATTTATTTATTCAGTCATGAGAGACACAGAGAGAGAGAGAGGCAGAGACACAGGCAGAGGGAGAAGCAGGCTCCATGCAGGGAGCCCAACGTGGGACTCCATCCCAGGTCTCCAGATCACACCCTGGGCTGAAGGCAGCGCTAAACCCGCTGAGCAGGGCACAGCTCAGTGCCCTGAACTGAGCTTTTTTGATTAGGAAAGTAAAACATGATCATAGTATAAAAAGATTTTAAACCTTATAAGTAAATCTTCCTCCCACTCCCGCCTCCTGACCCCAGCCTTCTTCCTCCAATGCTCCTGCTGAGGTGATAGGTGATGCTGATTTGAGCAAACAAAACCTTCTTAAAGGAGAAAAAGATCAGATAATTACTTCCTAGTATCTTTAACTGTCTCATCGTCTTTATTTGGCAAAGCAGTAATTTTCCAAATTCAGGAATTTTCTAAATACAGTAATTTTTGGCCTGAAGACACAGTGACTCTCACGAGGCATGTGAAGACACATTGATGTTATATCCCTTGGCTCCAAGGAGTCCATGCAGCACTTGTCTTTGGTGGAGGGTGTGGCTGCAACTGCTTTGCTCCTTTCTCTGGGAAGGCTGCGTTGATATCAGTATTTCTGAGATTCTGGAACATTTCCTTGTCTCCTCAGACACGAAGAAAAAGAGTCCATGCCAGATGCCCAAATAACTTCATTCCTCCTTCATTCCTTCATTCCTTCATTCTCACATCCAGGGAGTGACCATGTCAGGTGTGGTGGTGTGGAAGGTGTCTGTGCCCTCACCGTGCCTCCCACTTTCTAATCCAGTTCCACATGTATACATGGTATTGGTTTTAAGTTTCTGAACAACTCCTAACTGGGTAAATGTCTAGGTAGAAGACACTGGAATTCCAAAAATTTACTGCATATTTTGAACTTTAATGAGCTTTTTCTGCTATAGAGTATTTCTATAATCCAAGAATTGAATGTTATATAGGAAAGAGGACAAGGGAGAGAGAAAGTGATGAGAGAACATTTTCTTTTAAAAAAATTAAGGTTTCTTCTTACAAACAGTATATCTTTAGAGGTCTTTTTATATTACTATTCTCAAGTCTGTTTGATGCTTTGTCACAGCTGCATAGTGTGGAAAAGTTATAATTTATTTTACCTGCCTTTTATCAGTGGACATTTCAATGATTCCATTCATTCAGTCACTCATTCATTTATTCATTCATTCTTTTTGGCTGTTACAAGCCTCACTGTAATGATTATATGTAGTTGTATATCATTTCTTCATAACTTGATATAAATATATATATAAATATATATATATATATTTGTTGGGTAAATTCCATGTATACTAGACGTAAATGTCTATGTATTCAGATATATGGTTATAGCTACTTGTATATACAAACAGAAACACGTGGAACGTGGAGTTTGTATCCTAACTTCCTAACTTTGTACAGGACCTTGGGGGTATCAATAGGTACAGAGCCACCTCCTCTTCAGGCTCACCTTGCATTTCCCCTCTGTAGATGTAGATGTCAGGGTGTTTATTTCTGAAGTGTAGGCATTTGGGGCCTGCAGAAACAACATGATTTCCCTGGATAGGAGATGAACGAGGCTGAAGAGGTTGGAGCCAGCAGGACCTGGGCTTGTCATAACTCAGACCTGGTCTGGAAGCAGTTGGAGAGATGACAAGGAAATTGAATCTAGCATCTCATTCTCAAAGTGAAGGGACTGGGCATCTAGGGAAAGTCAGTCTCATGCCTGAGTCACCTACTGTGGTGAGGAGCAGAACCTCCTATCTTGCCACTCAGAGCTTTTCTACTATACCATGGAAGCCTTCACTTTTGTCTCTGTACTTCCTGCAGGCTGACTCTTTTGCTGTTTATTATTTCTCCTCATGATGACCTTGACTAGGATCTCTGGACTTAGTCAATTCAGAGTTGAAAGGGACATTTAGACACCATCTCATTCAACCTCCAGAACCTAGTTAAAATTTGACATTCGTCAACTCCTCTGAGCCCCAATCTCAAGTTGATGATGGTTTCAAAACCACTGCTAGAAATTAATGATATAACATGGGAAAAATGGATGGTTCTCTAACTTGCATTACTTTTGAACAGGCTGAGGTGACAGGGGAGACGATGAGCAGGCAGGCCTGGTGCTATTGACACAGCATGGAGGAGGGGAAGAACAAGCGAGTAGAGACTTCCTTCTGCCAGTAGCAACCTTACTGAGTCAGATCACATCCAAGTTGGCCCTTTTCTCATTAGAGGCAGGGGAGAGAAAATGCTGCTTGGTGTTCTTTCTTAGCTGAATCTGCTTCCAGATGAACAGGTCATCTGTCAGAATGAGGAGCTGAGAGTGCTATGGTGAGAAGTTGGGAAGTCAGTATGTATATAGGTTGTTAGATGTGTATGAATGCGCACATAATGTGTGTATATAATGCACATTTACTGTGTGTATATACATACATGCACATATGTGTATTTACGTATAAATGCGGGCATATGCACATACATATATACACAATAGATTTTACAATGTGTAGCTGCAAAGGGAAGCAGCAGAGAAGGGCTTTCTTAAACCTCCTTCAGGGAGAAAAAGAACAAACAACTATATTAAGATCTGAGAACAGAAAGTTCTGACAAAAGCAAGGTTGTTTTTCTTCCTAAAGTGAAAGATCTCCTGCAGGACAGATTCTCTCCAAATACCCCCTTTCTACCACAAACAGGATTTTAATGACAGTCCTTCTCCTGTCTGTTTACATGGGGGCATCTCCACTGATTCTGGTTGCCATGGTGATTTAAAGCAACCGGCCCTGTAGTTTGGGATAACATATTTCAAATAGTCAGCATAAAGAGCCCAGAGAATGCACATTTTGTGGCTTGGTACCTTGCTAATCTGTGCTGAATTCTTAGGGTAAAAAAAAATCAATGCTATGCTTGGTGAACCAATTTCTTTTGACAAGATAAGTGCTTTTGACATTTCTACTCTTCCCAGGTAATTGTTAAATAGATATACAGATTAAACTGACCTTAGAGATAAGCATTCACACTCATTTCTCCACTGTTATAACTATTCAAAGCATTCCTTCCAGATTTCTTTGGAATAGATTCCCATGTGGGGAGAAGTTGTTCAATACAGTGGGTTGAAAGCATTGATTCTGGAATCAAGTTGCCTGGGTTTGAATCCCAGGTCTGCCAGTTACTAGGTGGGAGACTGTGAGAAAATTACTTACATTTTCTGATCCTCAGTTTCCTGTCTGCCAGTGGGATGATATATTCTCTATCATTCAGAATTGTACTTGCGAATAAATTAATATACATGAAGCACTTAGAATCCATGCCTGTTCCATACTAGGGGCTATATAAATGTGAGATCTCCTCCTCCTCCACCTACTCCTTCTCATTACTTATTTCTGTTATTATTACATGAATTCTTGGTGGGGAAAATTGACATTTTTTTCCATTATAAACTTAGATGAGCTCTTGGGAGATAAAGAAAACAATTAAGTCCATAGAAGAGAGGTGGGTAGAACTTGAAATAATAGACAATCTTTCAAGATCACCTGAAAATCTTCTTGAACACATTTGAAAAGCTCCAGCTATTCATGTAAATTCAGGTTTTGGTAGCTGTTAGTATATGTGCTGCCGAAGCGAGCACAAGTTTTGGTAGCTTTTAAGGTGGCTCTGATACCACTAATGAGTTTTCTCCACATAACCAGATGTGTTGGGAGTTTGTGCTAAAATACACAAACATTGGAGCCAGGAGATGAGTTAGGGAGTGTACACAAGTAATGGGGAAAAAGATGGGACATAACCTAAGCTACAGACTGTTGTTATGCTTTAATTCTTTTTTTAATATATTAGTGATTTATTGCTAGGCTTTCTTTGAAACCTGCAATCTTAGAATGGTAGATCTGGGTAAGTCCATTAGGAACATCCAGTCCAATCCACCCATTTATGGAGGAAGAAGCAGAAGCCTAGAAACATGAGTGGCTTGTCCAGGGTAACCTGGGTGGGGGGAGGACAGAAGTAGGATGAGAACTGAGTTCCAGTTCAAAGCTAACTTTCAGAAGTAGAACTATTTATGGTTTGAGTCTTCTGTACCATTTGGCCTTCTCCCCATTGTCATACTCTTGCAGGTCCTAGTCTGAAGTGTGAGAATGATGCTTTGACACTATTAGAGGATTCTTCTCAGAGATGAGAGACATGGACATCCTTTGTTCCATGAGAACAGCAGCTGCCTGTGGGGTGCAGTGTTCCTCCTGTGGCATTCCAACAGGAAAGACTAGCATTCTGTATTCCCAGTAATGTCATCTATTTATTTTAAAGGGAACCAGAAATCACTGGGAATTGGCATTTGTTCTAGTTCTGTGTACTTACTTTACTTCAGACAAGGAAACTCTGATTCTAAGTGCTATAATGAGGCTTGGAGTTGGCCAGCTTAACTTAGGGAATTCAC
The DNA here is from genome assembly GCF_048418805.1 of Vulpes vulpes. Taxonomy (NCBI): domain Eukaryota; kingdom Metazoa; phylum Chordata; class Mammalia; order Carnivora; family Canidae; genus Vulpes; species Vulpes vulpes. Next base: position 79,586,056 of record NC_132790.1, on the reverse strand, counting down.
CCAGCACAGAGCTATAAACTTTTTCTTTTTTTTTTTTTTTCTTTTTTTTTTTTTCAGTCATACTGGAGTGGCCACTTAATGGTGGCAGTGAGACCTTTGCATGCCAAGGGAGTATTGACATAAGACTCAGACCTTGAGTCTTTTTTTTTTTTTAAAGATTTTATTTATTTATTCATGAGAGATACACACACAGAGAGAGAGAGAGAGAGAGAGAGAGAGAGAGAGGCAGAGACACAGGCAGAGGGAGAAGCAGGCTCCATGCAGGGAGCCCGACGTGGGACTCGATCCCAGGTCTCCAGGATCAGGCCCTGGACTGAAGGCGGTGCTAAACCACTGAGCCACCCGGGCTGCCCATCAGACCTTGAGTCTTTTCATTGACTTCAAAGACTCTGATCTGAGAGAACACTATTTTCTTCTGAGGTGACAGGCATTTCTTTTTGGCTTATATTTTCTTTTAATTCTTCCTTGGATAGGATGGTAAGAAGTCTCACTAATCCCAGTTCTGACTTTGGGTTGTACATTTTCTTCTCTTAAGTATATGTGCTTTGCTAGTCTCTCATTCATTTCTTCATCTACCCATTCATTCTACAAACATTCATGAAACATGCACTAAGTACCAGGCATAGAACTAAATGAAGGGGCACAAAGGCAATCAAGAGCCCATCCTGGACCATGAAAAGTCAAAAGGCTAGTGGGAAAGAGGTAAGTAATTGGTTCCATTGTATGCTCAGTAGCAGATAATGGTTCACAAATGTTGGAAAATTCAAATGAATCAGAGTTAAAATTGAAACTTGGAGATTATTTAGTAAGGTATTTCAGACCTGTCATCTGAGAGAACTTTTCATGTCTTCTAGTCCAAGTGAGGAAATATTTCAAATCTTCTGGTCTGTTGATGATAAATTTTTTGTAAGCATTTTTGTTGTTGCTTTTTGACATAGGGTCAGTTTAAGAAATGAACTCAACAATAATCTCATTGATTTCTCATTAAGAAATATTTTGATGGGAACACAAAAAATAATCTAAGAATTTACTTTTTCTCAACACTACTCAAAGAGGCCTCAAGTAGATTTAATTTTAAATTATTTTAATGAAACCTGAATGAATTTTATTTTTATTTCTCTTAAAGCTGCTAACACTCCTAGGCCTGAAGGGATAGGAGTGGGAAGGGTTATTGAGATTAGAGAAAATAACTGACTCTAGTGGGTGATACCTGAAGGAACTGTGGCCTCAGCCTAGCTAGAGGAACATGACCAGCCAAAATACTCCAGAAGGGAGGAAGCTGGGTAATAATGCTCCTCTCCTTTTTCCCTACACTCTGCTGCCAGCATCTCCCATTAACTGCATCCAATGAGAAACCAGAGGGTAAGGGAGCCACTGATTTGGCCAATGCAGGTCAGACTTTCAGGGAATAGAACAAGGGAGTAATGGTGGAGAGTGCATCTGGTAGAGGGGTAAGGCAATATCTCCAACAATAGAGGTTTTGTAAATGAATCCAAGTACACCCTCTGGGATGGAAAGGAAGACATTTAAACTTGTAAGGGAATGACTTTTTGCTTATCAAAGCTTATTGTTGCCACTGTGGTTTTTGGATTCAGAGATTTCTTAGGGAATCAGAGAAGCAGTTTCATGATATAATAAAGATGATGATAAATGCTTTGCTAGCCCTCCCACTTAGACATAGAATCTGTTTCCCCCCTCATATGAACTAAATATAGCCTAATTGGTCTTTTTTAGCCAATGCATTTCAGCAGAAGTGATTTCTGGGATTTCTAAGGCTAGGTCCTAAGAAGCCTTGCAGATTCTGCCTTGAAACCCTTTCTCTGGGTACTTTTCTTTTTTTTTAAGATTGATTTATTTATTCACGAGCGACACAGAGAGAGAGAGGCAGAGACATAGGCAGAGAGAGAAGCAGGCTCCTCGCAGGGAGCCTGATGTGGGACTTGATTTGAGATCCTGGGATCACGCCCTGAGCCAAAGGAAACGCTCAACCGCTGAGCCACCCGGGCATCTCTCTCTGGGTACCTTGATTCACCATGCAAGAATTCCATTTACCTTGAGTCTACCATGTTATATTGGAGCAGGAACTTCAGTTAACAGACCCAGGTGAGCCCCTACCTTCCAGTTATCCCACCAAGGTGCCAGGTATGTGGGCAAAGTCATCTTGGACTCTCTAGACCAGGCTCGCTGCCGGATAAACACCACCGAGTGGCCTCATCTATACCATATAGAACAGAACCTTTCCCAAATTCCTGACCTATAAAACCTGTAAGATACAATAAAATAGTTGTTTTAACCTCTTAAGTTTTGGGGTGATAGATAATCCGGAATATATTCACATTAGTATTGAGAAATAACAATAACTCCCCATCGACTCCTATACACACATATGCTAACTCATACAACTTTACAGTTCTATGATAAGCAATCTAGCCAGATAATTGACTCTAATGTGAAGCTGTTGAATTCTGGTTGGATTTCGAATATTCTAGAGAGTGCAGCATGGAGGAAAGTTGATCACCACCCTCATCACCTTGAGTTATCTTTAAATAAAAGTTTAAGAAACCATAGCAAATTATATGCTTCTTAAAAAAATTATACGCTTCTTGCCTAATGCTCCCTCAAGAAAACAAACAAACATTTATTCGTGTTAAACTTTTGATTAGACTAATTTTTTAAAAAATTGTGTTTATTTTTTTAGAGAGAAAGAGACAAGAGAGAAGGTGCCTGAGCAGGGGGAGGGGCTAAGAAAGCGAATCTCAAACAGACTCCTAGCCAAGTGCAGAGCCTGATGTGGGACCAGATCTCATGATCCTGAGATCATTACCCATGATTAGACTAATTTCTAAGAACAAAATACAACAAGGAAATGTGCAGCTAATGAAACTTAATCAGGAAAAGGAACTGATATTTATTAAGCAGAGTATCACAGAATACACTGGATTATGCCGTTGTAACAAACCCCAACTCTGTGGCTTAATACAAGAGAAGTTTCTTTCTCATTCATACTGTAGGTCCAGCTGAGGTTGGTGTGTGCTTGTATTCACTGAAATTACTCAGGGACACATGATCACTGAGGTATCACCTCCATTTGTGCTTTCACCATCTCCAGAGCATTGGAAAGGGAATTGGCAGCTCGCTCACTGATTCTTAAAACTTCATTTAGAGTATAACAGATAATTTCCATTCCCATTTCACTGGCCAAAGGAAATCATGTGACTGCAGTCAACTTCAAGAGGGCAGGGACGTTTGCCTGGAAAAAAAGAAGAACCAGAATCTCTTGGTGAGCAGCAACAATTATGTCCACAAGCATCTGTTGTGAAGCAGATACTTTACTAGGCATGTCTCACTGAATTCTAACAGAATTTTATTTTGTAAGTAGAAAACAAGCCTGTGGAACTCAGACAACTTGTCCATGGTCGTAGCTAGTAGTGGGAGAGGAGAGCCTGGAACCCAGGTCCTTAGGTCTGATTTCCAGGGTCATGCTTTTTTTTTTTTTTTTTGACACGATGCTTGTCAAGCATATTCGTATTATTTAAGAGCTTAAAAGGGCAAAAGGAAGTGAGGAAAATTTAATAATTGTATTTGTATTTTGAGACCACTTTGATCTTAATAAGGCACTGTGCTTCCTTCCCCCTTAGACCTATGCTTCAAGTTACATGTCCCATGTCCAGAGCGCTGCTCTTGGTCTGCAAGGAAAAAGAAAAAATCAGACACAGCTTCTGTTATCCTTGTGGAGTTTGTTAAACTACAGGAAAAAGAGACATCCTTGAACAAAAAGGTTTACAGACACTTAAAGGGCCCACCTGTGAGTTAATACCTGCTGCATCTCTTGAAGCTTGAACAAGATATTTTATAAAAGAATAAGGATTCCTTTTATATACAAATAGCAAAGTCTTAGAACTTGTTCAGGTTGAATGTATGTTGTTCCAAGCAGAGTTTAGAAAATGGTTCTTACATTTTTTTGAAGCAGGGACTCTTTTGAGTATCTGCTGAAAGCTATTATCTCTCCTAGGAAAATGTATTTATATGTTTTAATTTCAGGGGGCCCACAGATGCATTTCCCACTCATTCATTTGCTTAAGACTCCACAACTTAGATAAATATTCAATTATAAAAGTTTAGGTTCTTAGATAGCACGTCCCATGTATTAGGTGTTCATTAAATGCTGTTGAGTGATTGAATAGAAAGAAGGAAGGGATATTTGACATATAGCTCTAATACATGCTCTTTTTTGTGTAGCTGTCACTCAGAAAGATGGTCTGTATTTTGCTCTGGGGTATCTGAGCACATTTTTTGTTGTTGTTCTTAGCATGAGAATTGGGCCCAGAAGAACTGAAAGATCAAACACTGAATGAAAATAAAGCAATGCACTGATTATAGCTGTCAGAGTTGGCCCTCAGAGTGGTTGTTGAAACATGTAACAAATTCCAAGGGAGAGAGAAAGATGTCTAATCATTCACCCTTGACTGAGCACCTGTTAAGCACCAAGTACTTGTTGGGTGGATACTGGGGGAAAAGAAATTAAAGGGAAAATTCTGATCTTGGGAGGACTTTAGTCTAATGGATCAAACAGAAGGAGGGATGTCTGGGTGGATCAGCGGTTGAGCGCCTGCCTTCAGCCTAGGGCATGATCCTGGAGTCCTGGGATTGAGTCCCACATTGGGCTCCTTGCATGGAGCCTGATTCTCTCTCTGCCTATGTCTCTGCCTCTCTCTCTGTGTCTCTCATGAATAAATAAATAAAATCTTAAGAAAACAAACAGAAGGAAACAACCACCACAATGCACTTTGAGAATAGCCATAATGGAAGCATGAGCAACTTCTTTGGGAGCTAAGGAAAAGGCAGGGCCTTGAACAATGACCAGAAGTAAAGGGTATTTCTGGACTCAATTCTAACATGTGTTTGTGTGGGGACAGGGGAAAAGGTGGGCTTCCCCACACCAACAAGCCATTCTCAGACACTAGCAGGGTGTCTGAAAATTCAACTCAACTCTGACACTTATCTACCAGGAGATAGCATCCGATTCTACAGGTTGGGGGGCTCAGTCCCACAAGACTGCCTCCTCTCCCACCTCAGACATCAGTTGAAAGGCCAGGTTATTATCTGTATTTCTGACCCATGACCATCTCTTACCTTGGGTTTGATTAATTTGCTAAAATGGCTCACAGAACTTGAGAAACATTTACTTACATTTACTTACTTTACTAGATCACTAGTTTATTATAAAAGGGTATAACTTAAGAACAGCCAAATGGAAGAGATGCACAGGGCAAGGCATGGGGAAAGGGCACAGAGATTCCATGACATGCCACTCTACCCTAGATTTCCATGTGTTCAATGACCTGGAAGCTCTCCTAACCCTGTCCCTTTGGGTTTTATGGAGGCTTCATTACATAGGCACAACTGATTAAATCATTGACCATTGGTGATTCAACTCCATCTCCAGCCCCTGTCCCCTATCCCAGGTCAGGGGGTAGGAATAAAGGTTTCAACCCTCTAATCATGTGATTGTCTCCACTGGAAACAAGCCCTATTCCAAAACGTTTCCAAAAGCCACCTCACTGACTTAAAAAAAAAAAAAAAAAAAATTTATCACTCTCAAGGTTTAGGAAATTCCAAGGGTTTTGGGATTTGTGACCCAGGAAGTAGAATAATATATATATATATATATATATATATATATATATATATATATATATCACAAGGAATTTGCCATGTTAAAAGGAGAATCTAATCAAACAAATAACAAAGGCATGGACATTTGTATATGCATGGAATTCTGAGAGCTTTAAGAAATCCAGTTTTTTTTTTTTTGTTTTTGAGTAGGAAGATGATAATGGCCTTTCATACAGGATGGATTATAGTGGTAAGAAATGGGGTGCCTAACTGGCATTTGACTCTTGATCTTGGTGTCATGAGTTCAAGTCACACATTGAGTATAGAGATTACTTACATAAACAAACAAACTTAAAAAAAAAAAAGAAAGAAAGACAGGAAGCCAAGGGACCTGTTAGGTAGTAATCAAAGTGAGCATAATCCCAGGGGCCAAGGATATGCTTCAATGAACTCTAACCCCCCAGGTTAATGCTCCGTACAAAGCTTAGAATGTTGGAGGTGAATTTGCTGGGTGAATGAATGAATGTTGAATGAATGAGACACAATCTAGATTTGGCCATTTGGGATGGAGATATGTTAATGAATTAGAAACATTCTGGAAATAGGATGGGCAGGACTTGGTGAAGTATATGCGGTGGCAGACCTGGGTTTCCATAGGCAGAAGGGAGAGAGTGAGAGAAATGGAAGTTGCTTTGCGGTATCTAGCTTGTATGATTCCTGGTGGTGGTGTCCCCATGGCCTCTACTCTTTTACTGCTGGCCTTTCTTTAGGAGCATGGCTTAGGGATTGTAATAGGGACCATAAGCCCTCTCTGATTCTAAATATTCTGTCTTCAGTCTTCTAGGTTTGGGTCTTGAGAGTCAGAAATAGGCAACAAGGAAAGAGGAGAATACTTTTGGAGAAACATGACATGCTTGTTGTAAAGGGGTAGTATATTGAATGCATATTTTATGCATATTTTAAAGGTGGTCTCCTTTCAGCCTGGTTGTTGGAAAGGCTTATGCTTTAGCACACTCACTGTGTAAGTAGCCCAACTCCATTTCCTTTGGCTCTGTGGTAATGCGTGTCTGCTGAGCACTACTTTGGATGGGTTCTTGTGTCAGGCCATACCACACACAGTTTGTTCCGGATAGCAATACTGAGAGTTAACCAGAATTCTTTTTGTTTAACCAGTGATAAAGCTGAGGCTCAGAGTGATTAAGTTACTTGCCTAGGGTTGCAGAGGAGTATACTGAAACTCAATCCTTTATGATGTAAGAAAGTTTAAATTCTAATACAGCACTTTGATATGATTGCTTCAGGAAAAACAAAGAAATCAGTTTATGAGTCACAGTTTTTCTTAAGAGGTTTTTTTGGTTATTATTCTCTCTACAAATGCATGGAAGAAAGTACCCTGGACAAAGATCACCTTGATCAGGTGGTCAAGATTTTTGTCCTACTTTTGCCACTTCTGCTGCTAACTAGCTACCTCTGTGGCCTCAGAGCCGTTCCTTGAACATTTCTGGACCTGTTTCCTAAGGCATCTCTCTGAGGTCGTTTTATCCGTACCCTAAAGTTTTGACTAAATAGAAGCTACATTGCTTGTTCTGATATAAATTATGCTAATGAGACTAAACTGTTTGAAATCAACTCTCGATTGGAAGGCAAATGAGGTATCGCATGAAAATAAACACCGTCAGAAGATATTATCAGCATTTTCAAAGCCATAAAGGTTTCCGAAGTAATATGATTATGTATTATGCTATTCAGCATGAATGGCTCTCTCTCCCTATGTCTCTCTCATATGCCTCACACAGTGAATTGTCAGGCTCACAATTGTTTTCTTTTCAAGGCTGTTTTTGAGTCATCTTAATGACCAGAATCTTTAGAAGCACCACATACTATGACATATTGCTGGAATTTGCTATTGGGTTTTAGTATTCAGAAGATATATTTCTTAAGATAATGGGGTTAGTCATTCAGAAGAAAGAAGTCGCTGTTAGGCATTCAAATTCATAGGTCACTGTCATTGTAATTCAGGGCACTATATGACAGTGTAATTTAGGTGTCTGTGCCTGTGGGTGGGTGGGGGTGTGTGGTAAAGGGGAGCAAATGAGATCACCCTAAATTGCATCTGGGAGTGAAAAAATTCTCTGCAAGCTTCCATTATTTCTCAGAGGGCTACCATCATGCTTCAGTATTAAGGTGGTTACATGAGTAAGCTAGACTGAATGGAGGAGATATATATATATATATATATATATATATATATATATATATATATATATATATTTTTTTTTTTTTTTTAATTGGTTGTTCCAGTTTCATCTTTCCACAGTCTGATGGTGCATTCGACAGTTACACAGCAGTCTTGAGATGAGTGTTTAGGAAGCCAGTGTCTGTGCCTTGGTGCCACCTCTAGGACTCTGTTTGGCCTAAGCATTTTGGCCTCAGTGATTGATAATCTGTTCTGAAAGAACAGTGTTTGAGTTTGTGATTTTTGTCTCATGGGTTTTGATTAGAAACAGTCTGTCTTTTCTCTCCCATCCTTGCAGTCTCCTGACTGCTTAGATCTTGCAGTATTTCATTGAATCTTTTCCCCATTATTCAGTGTTTTTTTTTTTTTATGTCTTCAGTAATGACCAGTGCCTCTGGACCTCTGCATTCATTACTCCCAGTTTCTCCAGTCTTCTTTTCTTATTCATTGGTCTTTTGGTTTCAGTTAGAAGACTCTAGCCTGATTCACAACCTGTGGCCAGTTTGCAGCCAGGAAATTGGGCTGCAGGTGATGCTTACAGAGACTTTGCTGCTCTAAACACTTTGAGCATTTATCAGCATTTATCTGATTTTATTCATTTTAAAACTCTCCAGGATTGGGGAATCCAAGAGTAGTTATTATTAACACCAATTTAAATATGAGAGAACTGGAGCTTAGAAAAGTACATAGATTGCCAAAGGTCACACAGCTAGTATGGAAGAGAGCTGGAATTTCACTCCAAATCTCTGATTTCAAAGAGCCTAGGATAGAGCAGTGGTTCTCAGGCATGGCGTGTGTCAGAATCCACTGGAGGACATGCTCATCAGCTTCCTGGCCCCTAGTGCCAGGATTTGAATCAGCAGGTTAGAGGAAGGGATGTGGAAATTTGCATTTCTAGAAAGTTCCCATGTGATGCTGTTGCAGCTGGTCTAAGGACTGCACTGAGAATCACTAGTGTAGTGGTCAGAAATGGATTTCTAGAGCCAGTCTGCCTGGATTCAAATACTGGCTCTATTACTAAGGGCAAGAACTGGGGAAGATCACTTGGTCTCAGTTACTTACTGTTCATCTATACTTGCCTCATAGACTTGCAGTGAGGATTGCATGATGTAAAGCATTTCAAATGCTTAATAGAGTACCTAGAATCCAGAAGTCATTCCATAAGGTTACTTATTCTCATTCTTGCTAAGTCATACCACCAGGACTCTGCTAGTGAGTCTCATCCTCTGAGATATCATGTTTTGTTTTTGAAGTCCCATTATTTGCTTATCACATCTGTGTTGTTATCAAATTCTGAGGTATTCTTTCTCTTCTTCTTCAACTAATACTGCCCTTAGCTCAGATCTTTCTCCCTCCAACCAGAAATACGGTATTTAGAAGCTTCCACATCCACATGGATAGGATAGAGTTTGCAACCCTCTGGTTTTGCAGTTTTCCTACCCAACTTTGTCTCCAGCTCTTCTGTGCTCTATGTCCCTTATGGTACAGAAGATGCAGTAGGATCACTTGATTTCAGAACTCTCCTTCTAGAATAAGCTCCTTGAAGACAGGTGCTAAGTGCAACAAATCTTTGATCCTCTTCAATGCCTCCCACAGTTAGCAGGACTCTAACAAATATCTGATGAGTTACTATGAGAGGGAGCTAGAAAAGGCCTGAGGTTGGAAAGAATTTTTTCACTTGGGGCAGATTCTTTCCCTGGTATGAGTTTTGCTTCCTCAAGAAAAGCCTTGAATTCGAATTAAAATTTTTTTTTTAAATACATGTCTTTTCTGTTACATCTGCACACTCTTCGGGCCAACCGATTTCACAATCAGCAGTTTGATAACAGTACTGATAGCCAAAGGCTCTGTGCATGCTCTTCTTTAGCTTGTTTTACAATAAAGGTCTCCTTGCTGTGTATCTGGTCCTGAATGGAACACAGGGAGTGCTAGTGTACACTATGAAGTCTTTTCTTTTTCAGAATCCCCATGACTCACTTCAAGAGGCTATTGTATTTGTGCCAGGATCAGGCTGACAGGCATAGAGACATTATTTTTCTTTGGTAAGGGTTGCATTTTTTTTTTTTTTTTTTAGTTTAGAGGATGCCCTAGATGTAGTCTGACAAGGGTAAGGCTCTAGAGGGTACGTTTTCTGGTAGCAGTTAGAGATGTCAACAGTTTCTCGCTGAGTTCCATTGTGGGGCAATGTTGCATCCCAACTCAGTCTAAGTAGGACATGGCATTGAACTAGGAGAGAATGCCTCGCATGCACAATGATCTAATACTTCATTCTGGCTCAGTGTGGCTAGAATACAAGAGTGACTTTTAAAAATATTTTATAACATGTTTTCTACCTGATGACAAAGTATCATCATGTTCATGATAAAAATATAAAATTTTAATGGAGACTATAACAAGGTTAAAACTTTGGGATATATCTTACTAAAATCTTTTATTCTCTTTCTCGCTCATCCTTTCTCTCATTATTTGCAATCAAAATTAAAAAATAGAATATATAACTTTTTCTCACCTGCCAATCCATAGTATTTTCTTATAATATCTAAATACTCTTTAGGAATCTAACTTAATAGCTATATGATATTCAATTTAGTATGTTTAAGGCATTCTCAAATTTTTTGGTATTTCTATTATTTCTAAAATCATTGATTTTATAATAAATGCTCTATTGGACTTCCATCCCTAAATATAAATTTTGTTTACATTTATGATAATTTCAGCAAAAGAACTACATAAATGTGGAATTTTACTAGATTATAGGGTGTAAGCATGCTTTGCTGTTCCAGAAATTTCAAACTACATCTTTTATGCAAACCATTTTAATGCTTAAGATTTTATTGACTGATAGAGACATAGAAAACCTCAGTGGGCCAATATCCACTAAAGAAGTAGTTTTGCTGATTAAAAATATACTCCATCAATCCTGTATCTCTCAAATACAAGAAGTACATCAGACCAATAAAATTTGAACACAAATTTCATCAAACCTTATCAAACTGGTAATCCCCATCTTATGCATATTTCAGAGAACACAAAAAGAAAAAAAGCTACTAACCTCATTTTATAGACAAATATTACTTTGATACTAAAATTAGGTATGGATAGTAAAAGAATACAATAGACTAATCTCAATTAGGATCAGAAATGAATAATTCCTAATTAAATACTAACATATAAAACCCATTATTTTTAAAGTATATCATAACCAAGAAGAATTTATTTTGGGGGTAAGAGGTGGATCTGCATCAACTTATATATCAATATTTCACCATATTCACATCTGAAGGAGATTAAAAGAAAGAAATGTTAACATTGCTCAATTTATGCAGTAAGTTTTAGCCTGAGTACCTTAGGCTAGATCTGCTGGAAAGCAGAACCTGGGGTACAGATTACAATGTTGACACTTGGAGAGTTTCAGCAGGAACAATGAGGAAGATAGGTAATGTTAGGCAAGGAAAGATGTGAAGCAATTGTGTTGCTAACTGGCCACAATTTCCAAACACCTTGCAAAGACATCAAGGAATATTCCCTCAGTTTAGCAAAAGGTTAGCAAGAGGAAAGTACACCATGAAGCAGTCAGAGAGGGACAAGAATTTATCAGTCTGGTTCCCTCCTGCCTCTTATTTCCCATTGGCCAAGTTTCTTCCTACAGAGACCTAATATTCCCATATACTTGACAACAGAGCAACTGCTAAAGAAGACATCTCCTAAACCCTAAAAATAATCCCCCAAATTTCAGTGTTCTTATAGAGAAAATCACAAACCATTTCTGGAATACATAAAAGAAGATAGTAATAGATCTTTTAATAATGTTAATTCTCTTCAAATTAACCTATAAAATTGATGCAGTTCTAATTTTCCAACATATTTTTTATAAAACTGGGGAAATTTATTCTAAAAGTTATAGTTGAAGTAGATGTCTAAGGATAGCCAAGACAAACCAGTCAGCAAATAGGAAAATGGTCAAATAGCATTAACAGGGATTCATCAAGGAGCAAACATGTAAAATATATTCTTAATTTTGCTAGTAATCTGATAAATCAAATTATTTTTTATTATTTTATTTTAATTCTGGTATAGTTAAAATACAGTGTTATATTAGTTTCAGGTATACAATATAGGGATTCGACAATTCTATACATTACTATAATTCTATACATTCAACATTCTATACATTGTCAAGATAAGTGTACTCTTAATCCCCATCACCTATTTCACCCATCCTCCATCCATCTTCCCTCTGATAACCACCTGTTTGTTCTCTATTGTTAAGAGTCTGTTTTTTGGTTTGTCTATTTTTCCTTTGTATCTTAAACTCCATATATGGGTGAAATCATATGGTATTTATCTTTCTCTGACTGACTTATTTCACTCAGTGTTATACTCTCTACATCTATCTATGTTGTTGCAAGACTTCATTCTTTTTATGGGTGAATAATATTCCATTCTATATATATGCCACTTCTTTATCCATTCATCTATCAATAGACACTTGGGCTGCTTCCATAATTTGGCTATTGTAAATAATGCTGTAGTAAACATTGCATATATCTTTTCAAATTAGTGTTTTTATATCCTTGGGTAAATACCCAGTAGTACAATTACTAGATCATATGATAATTCTATTTTTAATTTTTTGAGGGACCTCCATACTGTTTTTCCACAGTAACTGCACCGGTTTGCATTCCCATCAATAGAGCATGATAGTTCCTATTTTGCCACATCCTCTCTAATGCCTGTTGCTTCATATGTTTTTGATTTTAGCCATTTTGACAGGTGTGAGGTGATATCTCACTGTAGTTTTGTGATAAATACAAAGTTAAACAATCAAACACAAGTTGCCATTTTCTGTGCATTGGATTGACAGAAGTTAAAAATAGTAATAATACCAATGGTTGAAAAGGATGTGGGAACATTTGGATGGAATTAAACAGGATGGAAATGAAATAGGTACAAACATTTTGAGTAACAGTGTGCCAAAATCTAATAATTGTAAAGATGGCTGTACTTTAAAACTAGGAATACTACTTCTAGCCAATCCTCATTACTCACAGATCCCATATTTGCCTATTTGCTAAAATTTATTTGTAACCTTCGAATCAATATTCAATAGTGTGTTTTCACAGTCATTTGCAGACATGTGCATAATAACAAAAAATTTTGAGTCACAATGTGTACAATCCCAGCTGAGTTCTCATGCTGTAAACAAATGTCCTTTTCATAATCTATTTAGTGCCATGTTTTTGTAATTTTTGTGCTTTTTGTTGGTGATTTCATTGCTTAAAATGACCCGCAAGTATCTTAGTGCTGAAGTGCTTCCTGGTGTCCCTAAATTCAAGAAAGCTGTGATGTGCTCTACAAAGAAAAGCATGTGTTAGGTAAACTTCATTCACGTATGAGTTATAATAAGTGCTATTGGCTGTGAGTTCAATGTGAACTAATCAACAATATATATTAAGTAAGGTGTTTTAAAACCAAAACACACTTAAAACAAGGTTATTTGTTGATTCGTTAACAACAATGTTACCACAGGCTTGCGGGGACCTAACTCTATATCCTCCAGGAGCAGTGGTTCAGGATCTGCTTAATTCAGTGTTTGCAGTGACTTCATAGAACATAGCTACTGCAAGTTGTAAGAATTGACTGTGTATATTGTAGAGAAACTCACACATTCACAAGAAGACATATATGAATATTCTTTGCTTGTAATGGTAAAAAATGGAGATACAATCCTAATGTTTCATGTGAGGAATGGATGAATATATTGTGTTTTATTTATACAATGGAATATTCATGGTGCTAGCATTTTACTGGAAAGACATAGAATAAAAAATACCTATGTAAAGTATATACTATGTTAAAAGGTAATAAATACTGTGGAGGAAAATTAAGAAAAAAGAGATAGCAAGTAAGTCTTGGGGTGTGGAATGCCGTGAAATTTTAAATAGGGTGGCTAGGGAATGCCTCCCTGCAAAGGTGCAAATAATAATCATTTGATCTTCTCTTTCTATTCAAAAGGTAGAGCTTCTAGATATATTAAATAGTAATTGTAATAGCAGATGTTCTTATTCCTTACTCAGAATCTAGCAAATAGTAGACGATGAATAAATGTTTACAAAATGAATGCTTCTAATGTTTCACCTTTAAATATGATTTTGGCTATTGTCCAATAATTCCACATTTCAGCATTCTAGGAACTTGCCTTTTTTGTGTGTTTTATTAAGTATTGCAATTGGAAAATTGGAAGAAATATTTTAGATATTCCTGGCTTTCCTCCATTCTTATCCAGAATTTTATGATTAACATTTTAATTTCAAACCTTATACCTGGCATGAATTAATGCTCAGTAATTTTTTAATTTGAGAGGGTGAAGTGGATATTTATATGTAAAAGAATGAAGTTCGACCTTTACCTTACACCATACACAAAAATTTACTCAAAATGGGAGTGCCATTTTTACTTTGATTTGTAATTTTCGAATAAGCAGGTATTTGTCAAGTAGGCATTTTTGTTCTGTTACTCCAGGCTCTGCAAATGGTAGTAATGGGCTTAGCTAGTGTTTGTTCAGCAACTATTATGTTCTGGGTACAGAATGTAGTCATTTACATGAAATCATAACAGAATGCTATAAGGTTGATATCATCTTTATTTTACAGAAAAAGAAAACCATTTCAAAGAGGTTATGCAAATCTCTCAATGTCACAAAACATGAATGATAGCAGAGTTGGTATTCCAACCCAGTTGGCTTGACACTAAAACCTATGCTCTTTCTTCACATAATGGTACTGATTCCTATAGTCACAATCACTATGTTCAGAACTTTCTATTTTTGTTTACTTTTGCTTATACTGCATTTTATACTCAGCACCTACATGCCAAAGCATATCAGCAGATAGGAGAAACCACTTACTGTTTGCAATTTAGTAGGACTATTTGGTGAGCTCTTATATCAGTTTTTTTCCTTTTTAAATAACTCAACATTTATATAGTTTATTTCTTATTCATATACACTGCAAAATGGATGATCCTGATTGTTAGATGTTTTTTCTCCAAGTATCGATTCAAAGATTCAATCTCCTTCCTTCCATCTTGTGGTCTGCTATCTGCAATCTGTGGTGTCCATGGTCCTAGGAACTATTTCCATTCCAGTTATCCAGAAGGGTGAAGGAACATGTTGGATCTCAAGAAGAAGGTTTTCATGAGCTGGGCGTGGTACACATTGCTTTCTCTCACATTCCAACGATTAGACTTCAGTTGCATGGTCACATCCAAGTACAATCAGTATAGGCTAGAAATCCAGTCAACTCTGTGATTTCAGAGAAATTAGTGAAAATAGGGATCCCTGGGTGGTGCAGTGGTTTGTCGCTTGCCTTTGGCCCAGGGCGCGATCCTGGAGACCCGGGATCGAATCCCACGTCAGGCTCCCGGTGCATGGAGCCTGCTTCTCCCTCTGCCTGTGTCTCTGCCTCTCTCTCTGTCTCTCTGTGACTATCATAAATAAATAAAAATTAAAAAAAAATTAAAAAAAAAGAAATTAGTGAAAATAAAATCATCCTTGCCATTTTCTGATTCTGATCAGCTTCAACACAGATTTCTTGATGGCTAGAAAGGATGAGTTTCCTTCAGCAGCTGCAGCCTGGATTATTTCTCATGGAATGAGTGGAGTTCTTTACAACTTCAGAAATTGCATCAATTCATTGCCAAGTTTCTGATGCACCTTGTTTTCAGGATTTGCTTGTAAAGGTTTGGACTTTTTCTAGCTTGCTTGGGGCATAGCTTGTCTCCAACCTTTGTGATAATACATATTCTCTCTTCTATGTAGCTTCTTCTCTCCCTTTAGTTGTGGAGTTTGTTCTGTCTGTCTTCAGGTCGATTTCTGGGGGTATTTAGGATGATTTGTTAGTTATCTATTTATATTCATGGATGAGGCAAGCCTAGGGTCCTCCTACCCTGCCACAATCTTCCCAGCCTATATCAGTTGTTTTCAGTGCTTTACAAGAAGATATGACATACTCAGTATGATAAAAACATCTATGAAAAACAAACAAATAACATTATATTCAGTGATGAAAGATTGAAAGTTTTGTCTTTATGATCAGGAACAAAACAAGGATGCCTACTTTTACCACTGATATTCAACATTTTACTGGGAGTCCTAGCCAGAGCAATTAGAGGAGAAAAAGAAAAATAAAAAGCATTGAAATTGTACAGAAAAAAGTAAAATTATTCCTATTCACAGATGACATGTTCCTGTATGTAAATAATCCCAAGGAATCCACAAAAAAGTTATAGAGCTAATAAACAAATTCAGCAAAGTTGTAGCATACAAGAACAACACATGAAAATTTGTTATGTTTTTATATGATAATAATAAGCATTCTGAAAAGGAAATTAAGGAAACAATTCCATTTACAGTAGCACCCAAAAGAGTAAAATACCTAGGAATAAATTTAACCAAAAATATGAAGAGTTTTCACTGAAAAACTGCTCAACATTGTTGAAAGAAATCTAAAAAACATGGGAAAACATCCTGCATTTATGGATTGGAAGACTTAATATTGTTAAGAAGTCTATCCTATCCACAGTAACATACAGATTCAATTGCAGCCCTATTAAATTGTCAATTTTTTTTTTTTTTTGGTAGAAATGGAAAAGGTGATCCTCAAATTCATATGGAACTTCAAAGTCTTCTAAATAGCCAAAACAATCTTTAAAAAGACAAACAACTTTCTGATTTCAAAATTTCCTACAAGCCTGCAGTAATCAAAACAATGTGGGAGTAGCACAAGGATGAACATATAGACCAGGGAATAGAATTGAAAGTCCAGATATAAACCTATATATCTATGGCCAATTGATTTTTGACAAAGGTGCCAAGATCTTTCAACAGGGGAAACAAATGATGCTAAGATAAGTGGATATTTATATGCAAAAGAATGAAGTTGGACCCTTACCTCACACCATACACAAAAATTTATTCAAAATGGATCAAAGACCTAATTATAAGAGCTAAAACCATAAAACTCTTAGGTGAAAACATATGGATAGATCTTTATGACTTTGGCAATGAATTGTTAGATATGACACCAAAAACGTGACCAACTTAAAAAATTAGACTTTATCAAAATTAAAAACTTTTATTTATCATAGGACATTAACAAAAAAGTGAAAAGAACCTACAAAATGGGAGAAAATATTTACCAAATATATATCTGATAAAGGCCAGAATATATAAAGAACTCTTACAACTCAACAACAAAGATAAACCATCTTATTTAATTAATTAATTTATTTATTTATTTATTATTGAAGTTTGATTTGCCAACATATAGTATAACACCCAGTGCTTACCCCCCATCAAGTGACCTCCTCAGTGCCTGTCACCCAGTTACCCCATGCCCCCCCACCTCCCCTTCCACTACCCTTTGTTTCCCAGAGTTAGGAGTCTCTCATGTTTTGTCACCCTTTCTAATTTTTCCTACTCATTTTCTCTCCTTTCCCTTATAATTCCTCTCACTATTTCTTATATTCCCTGTATGAGTGAAACCATATGATGATTGTACTTCTCTGATTGACTTACTTCACTCAGCATAATACCCTCCAGTTCCACCCACATCAAAGCAAATGGTGGATATCTGTCCTTTCTAATGGCTGAGTAATATTCCATTGTATATATAGGCCACATCTTCTTTATCCATTCATCTGTCGACAGACATCGAGGCTCCTTCCATAGTTTGGCTATTGTGGACATCGCTGCTATAAACATTGGGGTGCACGTGTCCCAGCGTTTCACTGCATCTGTATCTTTGGGGTAAATCCCCAGCAGTGCAATTGCTGGGTCGTAGGGTAGTTCTATTTTTAACTCTTTGTGGAACCTCCACACAGTTTTCCAGAATAGTTCCAGAGTAGTTTTCCACCAGTTCACATTCCCACCAACAGTGCAAGAGGGTTCCCCTTTCTCCACATCCTCTCCAACATTTGTTGTTTCCTGTCTTGTTAATTTTCCCCATTCTCACTGGTGTGAGGTGGTATCTCATGGAAACCACCAAATTTTAAAGTACACAATGGACTTGAATAGACATTTCTCCAAAGATTACATGCAAATGTCCAACAAGTACATGTAAATATGCTCAACCTTATTAGTCATCAAGGAAATGTAAATCAAAGCTACAATGAAGTACCACTCTGTACCTACTAGAATGGCTATAATTTAAAAAATGGAAAATAACAAGTTTTAGTGAGGATATAGAAAAATTATTTTTTTGTTGTTTAAAATATTTATTTAAATTCCAGTTAGTTATAATACAGTATAATATTAATTTCAGGGGGATGCCTGGGTGGCTCAGTGGTTGGGTGCCTGCCTTTGGCTCAGGGCGTGATCCTGAAATCCCTGGATCGAGTCCCATATTGGGCTCTCTGCAGGGAGCCTGCTTCTCCCTCTGCCTGTGTCTCTCATGAATAAATAAATAAAATCTTTTAAAAAATATATTAATTTCAGGAGTAGAATTTAGTGATTTATCACTTCGATACAACACCTGGTGCTCATCGCAGCAAGTGCACTCCTTAATACCCATCATGTATTTAACACTTTCCCTTGCCCACATCCCCTCCGGCAACCCTCAATTTTTACTCTGTAGTTAAGAGTCTGTTTTATGATTGCCTCTCTCTTCCCCCGCCTGTTCATCTGTTCATGGTTATCTGTTTTGTTTCTTAAATTCCACATACAAGTGAAATCATATGGTATTTATTTTTTTCTGACTGACTTATTTCACTTGGCACAATATACTCTAGCTCCATGCACGTCATTGCAAATGGCAAGATTTCATTCTTTTTTTTTTAAAGATTTTATTATTTATTTATTTATTTATTTATTTATTTATTTATTTAAGACACAGAGAGAGAGAGAGAGACAATGGCAGAGACACAGGCAGAGGGAGAAGCAGGGTCCATGTGGGGAGCCTGAAGTGGGACTTGATCCCGGGTCTCCAGGATCAGGCCCTGGGATGAAGGTGGCGCTAAACCGCTGAGCCACCCAGGTTGCCCAAGATTTCATTCTTTTTTTGTGGCTGGGTAATATTCCATTGTGTTTATATCTCATCCTTTAAAAATTTATTTATTTATTTATTCATAAGAGACATAGAGGCAGAGATATAGGCAGAGGGAGAAGCAGGCTCCCTACCGGGAGCCCGATGTGGGACTCAGTCCCAGGATCCCGGATCATACCGTGAGCTGAAGACAGACGCTCAACCACTGAGCCACCCCAGGTGCCTCTCTATCACATCTCCTTTATATATTCATCTGTCAATGGATATTTGGGCTCTTTCTATAGTTAGACTATTGTTAATAATGCTGCTATAAACCATTGCGGTGCATGCATCCTTTGAATCGGTATTTTTGTATCCTTTGGGTAAATAACTGGCAATACAATTGCTGGATTATATCATAGTTCTATTTTTAACCTTTTAAGGACCCTCCATACTGTTTTTCAGAGTGGCTACATTAAGGATTTGGAGAAATTGGAGCTCTTGTACATTGTGAGTAGAAATGTAAAATGGTTCAGCTACTATGGAAAAACATTTTGGCAATTCCTCAAAAAGTTAAACATTGTATTTGTATAAATACCCTGCATTTCTATTCTTTTTTTTTTTTTAAGATTTTATTTATTAAAGACAGAGAGAGAGAGAGATTGAGGCAGAGACACAGGCAGAGGGCGAAACAGGCTCCATGCAGGGAGCCTGACGTAGGACTCGATCCCGGGTCTCCAGGATCAGGCCCTGGGCCGAAGGCAGGCGCTAAACCACTGAACCACCCAGCCTGTCCCTGCATTTCTATTCTTAAGTAATACCCAAGAGAATTGAAAATAGTCACTCAAAGAAGTACATGTATACACATGTTCAGAATTGTACTATTTACAGTAGCCATATGGTGGAAACAGCCTAAATGTCTGTCAACAGATGAATGGATAACCAATTTTGAAATAGAATATTATTCAGTCATAAAAAGGAATGAAATATTGATATATACTACAAAGCAGGTAAACCTCCAAAACACTATGCCAAGTACAAGAAGCCAGACACAAAATGACAAATATTGTATGATTCCATTAAAATGAAGTGTTTAGAATTGAGAAGTCCGTAGAGGCAAAATGTAGGTTGGTGGTTGTCAGAGACTGGAGAAGTGGGGGATAGGGGAAAAATGTTTTATGGGAAAGGGATTTTGCTTATAAGTGATGGAAATGTTTGGAAACTAGATAGAGGTGTGTAGTGTGAAGATACTAAATGACACTGATCCATTGTCTTTAAAATGGTTGATTTTATGTAACCAGAGTTTCACTCCAATAAATTACCTAAATAATTTTATGACCAGCTACCAGAATTTCTAGTAGGTCTGAGATGGGTACTGAGATGGGTATGTCCATTTTGAAAAGATAGCACAAGCAGTTCAGATGTGTACCAAGGGCTGTGAACTGTTGGCCTCCATGCCAGCAGTGTCTTGGAAACTCTCACAAACATTATTTCATTATCCCATTTCTGTCCTCATTTAACCTTCTTAGGACTTGACTCAGTGGGCCATATTCACTATGTGTGTGTTTTGGTTCTCCAAAAAACAGATGTCAAAATGGAATTAGACATGCAGGAGCTTCATTTTAGGTAAATAACTAAAAAGAATAAAGGCAGAGGAGAACAGAGTAGGTAAGAAGAGCTTCCAGGTTACCATGCAAGTCTGATACCTGTGAAAGGAGAGCAAAAAAGCAGGAGGGGTTGGTTAGGAAGAACTTCAGTCTCTAGTGTAGTCTCAACCAGGCAATGAAGATCCCTAGAGAAAGATTACCCATGAGGGGCATCTGCTTTGGGGTGGAATGGCTCATCTCTTATACCTGAATCATCCTCTGTCATTGGCTGGGAGGAATCCTGGGCAAGCATAGCCTCAGTGATGCTGCTGTGGATTCAAAGGTATGGCAGCCAGAAGATGTTTACCAACTACCTTTTGCAGTAGGTTCTTTTGAAGGACGATCTAAGCAGTATACCTCCTTGGTCATCACAGTGTGATACTGAGCCAGTCCCATGTGGTCTCTCTGAACCTGATTTGCAAAATGGAGTTAATGTCCTTTCCATCACCAGGTTTTAGGAGGACTAAATAAGTAATATAAGTACCTGGCATGGTAGCTGAAATGAATATAAGTGATTATCCATTATGCATAGAACAAACTTGGCTCAGAGAGAGAAAACTACTTTCCTGAAGGCCACATAGC
The DNA here is from genome assembly GCF_048418805.1 of Vulpes vulpes. Taxonomy (NCBI): domain Eukaryota; kingdom Metazoa; phylum Chordata; class Mammalia; order Carnivora; family Canidae; genus Vulpes; species Vulpes vulpes. The sequence goes on along the minus strand of NC_132790.1, from coordinate 79,564,955 downwards.
TAGTAAGTAAGTAACAGGTATAAAATTAAAACCCAGCCTGACCTCACATCCTATATATACTCCATTCAAGCACATGTTTATCTAAGATTTTATTCCCCAAATCTGGAACTAGGGACTGCACGAGTACTTTCTGCATTCTATAAAGCTGTCTGTGGAGAAATATCTGCCAGGCCTGGGGTTGCACAAATGCAGCTTTTACTTAATTTCCTCATGTCAATAAGAAGTGCTAAGCATCTTCTTCTCTTGTCATTAGATGCATATTGGCATTTGGAATTTTTGGAAGGATAACATTTCCAGCATTTAAATATTCATTGTTCATAAACACTATCTTAGAAGGAAAGAACTTAAGATGTAAATTGCTTTCATTTAAATTGCACCACTTCCATCACATAACCCCACCAAGTTGACACTGCCACACTAGAAATGGCTCCTTTTCTCCCATCATCTTTAGAGAGGCAGATGGATAGCAGCTGCTCCTCATCTGGGGCTTCTCAGTAATGAGAGATACCCAGTTGAGGGTGAGTTGAGCTCTGTTCATTTTCCCTGCTGCTACTGCATTGTTAAAAGTGAAGTATTGACAATCCTGATAGCCAGGAGCAACCTGTGGTCAGGGAAGACACACAGGACACCCTGTGGTTTCTCTGCCATTTGTCTTACTTTGTGTACTTTTCCAGATGTTACTCAAGGACGTGGAAGCCCAACTATCCCTTCCTCAAATTACCTATACCATGAAGTCATTTGTCAGCTTCCACTACAGAGGAGATGGCACCAAATGGACTCCTTTAGGCTTTTCCCGCACAGATTATTTCCTGGCTAAAAGAGAGAAAAATAGGTTCAGCTTTGTTGTGTTTAGGAGATAAACATTTGGTGCCTAGTCAGTCTTATAACACAGTGGTAGTCCTGGGATTCTGTTTTGTAAATACTTTTTAATTAATTAATTAATTAATTTGAGAGAGAATGAGAGAGAGCATGTGTGTGTGCATGTGAGCAAGGGGGAGGCACAAAAGGAGAAGGAGAGAGAGTCTTAAGCAGACTTGATGCTGAATGTGGAATCCTTCACAGAGCTTGGTTTCACAACCTTGAGATCAGACCAAAACCAAAGTCGGATGCTTAACTGACTGAGCCATCCACGCACTCCAGTTCTGAAACTTTTTTTTTTTTTTTTTGGAAACTTTTTTAATGTTGACCATGGCTAGGTGCTAGAAATTTGGAATTGAAAAAAGATGGTCCCTGTCTTCCAAGAGGGAGACATAAGAGCAAACAAGTTCCAATCCCTTATAATAAATGTGGTGGAATTAAGTTAGAAATGTGGCTGGGCAAGAGAGAAGATAATGATTTGGGATGTGTATGACGGGGTATCTGAGTGCATCAGGGAAGGCTGCCAGGAGGAGGTGCTGCCCAAAAGAGACATCAGAAGTAACTATGGATTCACCAGGTAGCTAATAGAGATAAGCATCACAGGCAGAAGGAAAAGCTTCTGCAAAGGTATGGTGTGTTTGAGGGGATTTAAAGAGGCACTGCTAGAGTGTGAAGTGCAAGGAGGGATGTAGTAAGAGACGAAGTGGGAGCCAGAGGTATGGACCAGGGCAAGAATTGGTGTAGTAGATCATATGAAATGACTTAGACTTATTGAGGTGAGTGATAGGACACCAATGAGTCTAGAAAGTAGGGGAGATGTGTGGTCACATTAGAATAATCTTAGATAATAATAATCTTAGAATAATCTTATAATAATAATAGATTGAGGATGAGTGCACCAGGCAATCCTGGAGGGTGGGAGACAAGAGTCGGGAGCGGAAAGAGGATTCCAGGTGAGAAAAGATGAAAATCAGAATTAATGCCAATGAGAGTGGCATGAGAGAGCCTTTGAATACGAGATAATAACAGTAATGACAATAGTAAGTTGTTGCTGTAGTAACATTTCTTGAGTCCTTTATCTCCACCAGGCCCTGTGCTAGGCAGGTCTCTATATTTACACTAACGCTATGAGAGATTAAAGGGCTACAAATTCTTACCCCTGATTCTAACATTTCTCAAGTGCCCCAAACAAAAAGTTTTTCCAAACTCATCTGCAGCAAAACTTGGCTAGACTTTTGAGCTTGCTTGAAAAAAATCTGACCTGAAATGACAAGAGGCGGCTTACAGGTTTTATTTATGTCACCTAGTGTGGATGGCCACATGTTCTGCCACAGCAATATAAATGTGTTTGATTACAGAGTGCTGTCGCAGAACCTTCTGGAGATGTTACCAAATATACAGTAGATGATGTGATGCCGTCTATGGGCTTTACAAATTATACTTTATATCCACTTTATTACCTTTGTAAATTCCAAGTCTTCCTGATTTCTATAACACAGCTGACCTGAGGGGTTTCAGATAAGGGATTGTGGACCTATAGTCACCACTTAGAGCTGTGAACATGAGGGCACAGAGAAGTGAAGCAATTTGTTTGAAGGCACACAAGTAGGTAATGACGGAATTGGTATGGACACCCAGCATTTTTTGAACTCTAGAGCCTGCACTCTGCACCATCTGCTTAGGTGGGCAGAAAGAAATCTTTGAGATCAATTTATGGGTGAGGCATCTACTGTGTTTCTTTTAAACAACCTTCTGTGAGAGGCACCTGGGTGGCTCAGTCAGTTAAGCATCCGACTTGGTTTTGGCTCAGGTCATGATCTCAGAGTCCTGGGATTGAGCCCCTCATGTTGGGCTCCCTGCTTAGTGGGGAGTCTGTTTGTCTCCCTCTCTCTCTTTGCCCCTCCCCTTGCTTGTGCTCCCTCTAAAATAAATGGAGAAATCTTAAAAAAAATTAAAAATAAACTAGCTTCTGTGAATAATAATTTGCTTTATAGGCATCAGAAGAGTGGAAGCATTTTCTTACCAAAGTTAGTCAAATTGAATCCTTCGGCCAGAAAAAAAAAAACCCTCAGGATGATGGAGGAAGTTTCTGAGGATAGAGATTTGGTTGCCAGTTTGAGCTTTGTCAGGTAAAGGTGAAGGATAATAGTTGCCTAAAGTCGTGGAGCTCCTGATTAAAGGAATAGGGATAGGGTTCTGGTCCTCAGTTTTTAACTCACCAAAATAAAATGATGGTGTGCACATGCACACATGCACACGCACATACACACACACATGCATATACACACGATACACACACAAATTGGGAAGAACCCTGCCAAAATGTTAACAATGGTGAACTTCAAGTGGCAAGGTATTATATTTGATTTTGGTTTTGATTATTAAAGTTTTCCAGATTTTTCACAATTGTCACATTTTACTTTGATAATTAGAAAATATGCTTTTAATATTTTTTGTTATGCATGATGTATATTAGGAGAAAGAAAACAGGAAGCACCTCGTAAATAAGTATTAGTTTCAGTAAATACTTCATATGTTCAATTGATAGACTACTTTCTTATCCCATTCATGAATAGTCTGAATATTGGAACATTTAAAAGTAGAATTTTTGTTAGCTAGTTGGGATTATTTTGTGTTTTTCAAGTGTTTTTCAATTTTCTTAAGAATCCTGGCTCATTTTATTGCAATAACAACTTTTTTAAAGGAATCAAAAGATTTCCAGGTCATAATGAATTGTTTGGTAAAAATAAAGCAATACTTGGAGTGCCTGGGTGGCTCAGCAGCTTAAGCGTCTTACTCCTGGTTTCAGCTTAGGTCATATCTCATGGGTCCTGAGATCTAGCCCCAAGTCCAGCTTCGAGCCCAGTGAGGAGCCTGCTTGAAGAGTGTTTCCTTCTGCCCTTCCCCATGCATGCACGCTCTCTTTCTAAAACAAATGAATCTTTAAAAAAAAAAAAAAGCAATACCTAGTGTAATACATTTTTAATAACACTACGGAATTTAGGCAGTCTTTTAAAGCTTACTAAAACGTAACTTTATTGATATTAGGTTTTAGTAAGTGAGCAAAAGTCTTCTTATGTCAAGCTTATACATATTAAGAGTAAACAATAATACATCTGTGAACCACAGGAGGCAATATTTTTATTGAGCGGCTGATTTGTGCCAAGACAATCAGGGGACTCTAATAAAGTGGTAGACCTGACCTGGGATTTTAAAGTAGGTATCTTCTAACCAGAAATTTAAACCTTATTTAACCTTTCATCGAATCATCTTTATAATATTTTTCCTTAAAGGAACAGTAAATAGCATCACATATACTGTATGATTTCTTCAAATATCCCTCTTTGGCCTTGGTTTTCTCATATATACTTAGGGATCTATTTTATAATCTGAGATCTATTTTATAGAAGTATGACTAGTGGTGTGCTGCTAAATATTTAACCAACAGCCTTCAAAAGGAAGGAAGAAAAGGGGAAGAAGAGCTCTAATTTGTAGTGTTTCCTAATTTCTGTGGTGTAAATATTCTTGCCATTGATGATTTCAAGCTACAGTGGTAACATCAAAGCATCGTTATATAGTATTTCCTCCCTTACATATGCTACATATGTAGCAGACGTAAATAAACTTGAGAGTATAGATAACAGTAAAATACAGAAATATAGTAAAATAATCAGGAAGGAATGAGTTTTGAGTATTTATTACCTTTGTGTTAAATATAAAGTGTATAACATTTAATTTTTATTAATGACTATGTTTAATAACCAATTTGCAAAACTCCTGAAAATTTAAAAGTTGGCTCTTGGAGCCAGTGCAAGCCAGCTCCAGCATACTACTCACTAGGTGTTATGAAGATTAAAAGAAAATCATTAATTCTAAAACTGCCTAATTGTGCTTTGAAACATCTTAGGTCTTCCCTAAATCTTAATTTTCTCCCCTCTTATTTTATGTTTTATTAAGCCCCATTCTCATCCTTGGTGTCTCTGACAACATCTCTAGTTTTAAACTATCTCCAAAGACAAATTAGATTGATGCATTATTCAGAATATTCAGGAAAATTTAGCATGATTCACTTTCTTTCAGTCCTCTGAAAGTTAGATATGAGGGAGAAAGGCATTGATGTCCTTATGTCTCCCTGTAAACATTTGTTCCTGTTCACAAAACCCACGTGTCTGGAATTCATCACCCTCTTTTCCCTGGATTAATAGTTATTCATTTTTCTTCATCCCAGAACCAACCAAAAAGAGTGATCTTATCAGAGAAGTAAACCTATGGCTTTATTCAGCTTTGCTAGAGAGTTCTGGGAGGTGTTTCCCACCATATGCTGGAAAAATATGCACTTCATTAATTTTGATGTAGTCACTTTTTATCTTCAACTATAAGCCAAATGATTAGAAGTCTGTATGTGGGGTGGGGGGGTGGGGGTGACTGGGTGACGGGCACTGAGGTGGGCACTTGAAGGGATGAGCCCTGGGTGATATTCTATATGTTGGCAACTTGAACACCAATAAAAAATAAATTTATTTTAAAAAAAAGAAGTCTATATATTAGAGCCTATATTTTTTCCTTTATAGATTATGGTTTTCAAAATATAAAAGATAAAACATATTCAATATAAAAAGCATAAAGCAATACTGAAAAATATAAAGATGAATACACAATTACTCATAATTCTGCAACTCAAAGAGAACCACTGTTATTTTTTGGTGAGTTCCATATTCTTTCCTGTTTGTGTGAGTTATATAATTGAGAATATACTACTTATGAAGTTTAGTGTTCAGCATGGATCCTGTCAAGTGCCATGATGAATCTAGAATATTCACACACTATAGATGAGCTTGTTGGAAACAAAGTTTCATCAGAATATAAACTTCTGTTTTTCTTTTCTTTGTAAACCATCATAATGCCTTACTTTCATGATTGAGTTATGAGGAATTAAACTTTTTAATTTCAAACAATATTATTACTTCTATTAAGCTTCAGGGAGGACGTTTGAATGCATACATACACGTTTTGGAGGCAGGCAAACCTGGGTGCAAACTCCAGCTATGTTATTGCCTGGCTGTGTGACTTTGGGTAGGATACTTCAACTCTTTGTGGCCTCAGGTTTCATCACATGTGTAATGAGAATAGTGTTGCTCCCTGTCTGGAAGGATCGTTAACCAGATTAGATGATGATAGGATGCATATAAATTGCTTAGGGTATGGTGAGTGCTCTATGAAAAATTGCTACTGTTATTTTCAAAACTGACTGGTCCAGTCTTGCCAGCATAAAACCAGGATAAGAATGAGACACTGACTACAGTAGCAGTGGCACAGCGTGAGCTGTGAGGATTAAATCATAAAGTATTTAAAATTGTGCCTGAAATAGTGTAAGTGCTAGATAAGTGTTTGTGATCATGGGATGCCAGTACAAGTTAATAGTAACCTATAATTTATCATCTAAACTGAAATGATTTTGAGAGTGAAAGGAGACATTGCTAATAATTAGACTGGAACAATAGGTGTAAGCCAGGATGGTCTGGGCCATATCAGGATAATTCTAAACAAACCAAGACATGTAATCTGCTCTAGCTATCCACCCTGTTCTCCCAAACCCTTCCCAAAATTTACACACTGTTAATAGTTTCTTAAAAAACATTTTCCAGTTTCTTTATACATACGCAAGCAAATAGACATACATGTCTTTTCTTATTTTCCTCCTTTTTATAAAAGGACAGCATTTTCTTTCTTTTTTTTCTTTCTGAGAGAGAGAGCATGTGCAGTAGGGGAAGGGCAAAGGGAGAGGGGGAGAAAGAATCTTAAACAGGCTCCACACCCAGTGTGGAGCGTGACACAGGGTTTGAGATTACAATCCCTTCCCTTCCCTAACTTTCCCTCCCTTGCCCTCCCCTCCGCTCCCCTCTCCCCTTCTCCCTTCCCCTTCCATATATAAGTGATATGCAGTATTTATCTTTTTCTATCTGACTGATTTCACCTAGCATAATATCCTCCAGTTCATCCATGTTGTTGCAGAATTTCTTTCTTTTTAAAGGCTGGATAATATTAAGCAATATATATCATGAATATACATCTATATTATGAATAAATGAAATATTATCTATCTCTACTTAATTTTTCTTTATGCATTCATCCATCAACATACTTTTAGGTTATTTCCATGCCCATTGTGAGTAATTCTACAGTAACATGAGAGCACAGATATCTCTTTGGGAGAGTGATTTCATTTCGATATGTACCCAGAATTAGAATTGCTATATCATATGTTAGTTCTGTTTTTAATTTTGAGGAAGGTCCATATTTTCCATAGTGGCTTTGGAATGTATATTCCCACCAGCAGGGTACAAGGGTTCCCTTTCCTCCACATCCTTACCAGCATTTGTTATCACTTGTCTTTTTGATAATAGATACCCTAGCAGGTGTAAGGTGGTATCTTCTTGTATTTCTGATTTGCATTTCCCTGATGATTAGTGATACTGAGCATCTTTTTCACATACCTATTGGCCATTTGTATGTATTTTTTGGAAAATGTCTATGCAAGCCCTTTGTGCATTTTTAAAATTATTTGTTTTATGTTTTGCTATTGAGTTGTAGGAGTTCCTTCTATATTTTGGATATTTAGCCTTTATTGTGTATGTGGTTTGCAAATAATTTCTCCCATTCCATATGTTGCCTTTTCATTTTGTTGATGGTTTCTTTTGCTATGCAGAAGTTTATTACTTTGATGTTGTCCCACTTGTTTATTTTTTCTTTTGTTACCTGTGCTATTAGTGTCAATTAAAAAAAATCATTGCTAAGACCAGTATCGAAGAGCTTACCCTATATGTTTTCTTCTAGAAGTGTATGGTTTTAGGTCTTAGGTTCAAGTGTTTAATCCATGCTGAGTTGATTTTTGTGTCTGGTATAAGATAATCCAGGTTTACTCTTTTATGTGTGAATATCCAGTTTTCCCATCACCATTTATTGAAGAGACCATTCTTCCCTAATTCTGTAGTCTTGGCAGCTTTGTTGAAAATTAATCAACCCTATATTCATGGGTTTATATCTGAGCTCTCTATTCTGTTCTATTGATTTATGTGTCTGTCTTTATACCAATACCATATTTTTGGATTACTATAGTTTTGTTAGATGGCTTGAAAAGAGGAAGTATGATGCTTCTAGCTTTTCTCTTCTTTCTCAAAATTGATTTGGCTATCTGTGGTCTTTTCTGGTACTATGCTAATATTAGTATTGTGTTTTTCTATTTTTGTGAAAAAAGGTCATTAGAATTTTTATAGGACTCACATTACATCTGTACTTTGAGTAGCATAAGCATTTTAACAATATTATTTTTTCCATCCCATGAACACTGAATATTTTTCCTTTCATTCTTCAGTTTCTTTCATCAGTGTCTTAGAGTTTTCAGTATACAGGGCTTTCACTTCCTTGGTTAAATTTATTCCCAGGTATTTTATTCTTTTTGATACTATTGTAGATGGATTGTTTTCTTAATTGCTTTTTTTGATAGTTCACTCTTAGTATGTAGAAATATAACTGATTTTTGTATATTGATTTTATATCCTGCAACTTTACTGAACTTGTTTATTCTAACAGTTTTTTGTTGGGGTCTTTATTTAGGATTTTCCATAAATAAGATCATGTCATCTGCAAACAAAGATAATTTTACATGTTCCTGTCTTATTTTTAAAATTTTTATTTTCATTTTTTGACTAATTGCTCTGGCTAGGCATTTTAGTACCATGTGGAATAGAAGTGGTGAGAGTGAGCATCCTTATCTTGTTTTTGATCTTAGAGGATCAGCTGAAAGCTTTTCATTGTTTATAATGCTAGCTGTGGACTTCTCATATACAGCCTTTATTATGTTGAAGTACATTCCTTCTATATCAAATGTGTTGAGAGTTTTTATCATGAAAGGATGTTGAGTTTTGTCAAGTACTCTTTTTTAAAATTTTAAAAAATATTTTATTTATTTATTCATGAGAGACGAGAGAGAGAGAGAGAGAGAGAGAGAGAGAGGCAGAGACAGGCAGAGGGAGAAGCAGGCTCCATGCAAGGAGCTGATATGGGACTTGATCCTGGGTCTCCAGGATCATGCCCTGGGCTGAAGGCAGATGCTTAACTGCTGAGCCACCCAGGCATCCCTTCTCTTTCATTTCTGATTGAATGTGAGTCTTATCTCTACTTGCCTCATTTTCTTTGTGATCTTTGTTATTTCCTTCTTCCTAATAACTTTAGGCTTGTTTTGTTATTCTGTCTCCAGTTCCTGAGGTGTAAAGTTGTTTATTTGTGATCCCTTTTCTTCCCCCTCAGTGTAGCATTTATCACTGTAAACTTCCATTTTAGAACTGCTTTTGTTCCATCTCAAAAGTTTTGGTTTATTATGTTTCTATTTTCATTGTTTTAAGACATTATTTGATTCCCCTTTTAATTTCTCTTTTTGACCATTGCTTGTTCAGGAGCATGTTGCTTAATTTCCACATATTTGTGAATTTTCAAGTTTTCTTTTTATAACTGATTTCTAATTTCATACCACTGTGATCCAAAAAATAAGATTACAATCTTCTTACTTTTGTTAAATCTTGCCTTGTGACCTTACATGCGATCTATCCTTGAGAATGTTTCATGTATGAATAGGAATATATTTTTCTGCTGTCAGATAGAGTGTTGTATAAATGTCTGTTAGATCCATCTGGTCTAGCATGTAGTTTAAGTCCATTTTTAAAAATTGGTTTTCTGTCTGAATGATTTATCCATTGTGAAAGTAGGATATTGAAGTCCACCACTATTATAATGTTGCAGTCTCTTTCTGTCTTCAGATCTGTTAATATTTGCTTTATATATTTAGTTGCTCTGGTGTTGGGTGTATACAATGTAGAATTGTGAATTAACCTCTTTGTCATTATATAATGACCTTTTTTGTCTCTTATTACAGTTTTTTGTTTGTTGGTTTGTTTTTCTTATTACAGTGTTTGGCTTAATATCTACTTTGTCTAAAATAAGTATAGCTGCCCTGGCTTTCTTTTGGTTTCTACTTGTTTTAGAATATGTTTTTCCATCCCTTCACCTATAGTCTATATGTGTTGTTAAAGCTGAAGTGAGTCTCTTGTAGGCAGCATATGGTTTGGTGTTGGTTTTTTTTAATACATTCAAACACTCTGTGTCTTTTGATTGGACAGTGTAGTCCATTTGCACTTCAAGTAGTTATTGATAGGTATGGACTTACCATTGCCATTTTGTTAATTTTTTTGGCTGTTTTGTAGTTCCTTTCTTCTTTTTGCTTTCTTCCTTCGATGATTGATGGTTTTCTATGGTGGTATGATTTGATTTCTTTCTTTTTATATTTTGTGTATCTACTACAGGTTTTTGTTTTTTAGTTACCTTGAAGCTTACAAAAGCTTACAGTCTATTTTAAGCTAGTGGCAACTTAACTTCAAACACATACAAAAACTCTACATTTTAACAATCCTCCCTTTTATGTTTTTGATGTCACAGCTTATATCTTTTTCTATTAAGCCACTGACAAATTATTATATTTATAATTATTTTAATACTTTTGTTTTATATTTATAATTATTTTAATACTTTTGTCTTTTAGCCTTAATACTAGTTATTTACTAATACTTAACTTAATACTAAGTTATTTACCACCACTATTACCATGTCAGAGTATTATGAAATAAACTATATATTTACCTTTATTAGTAAGTTTTATACTTTCATATATTTTCCTGTTGCTAATTAGTATCCTTTCACTTAAGGTTGGAGAACTCGTCTCAATATTTCTTTTAAGGCCAGCCTACTTGTGATTAACTTCCTCCACTTTTGTATTAGAAACTATTTAATTCTCTTTGAATTCTGAAAGAAACCTTTGCTGGGTAGTGTATTCTAGGTTGGTAGTTAGTTTTGTTTTGTTTTTTTGCCCCCTCTCAGTATTTTGAATATATCATCCCACTCCTTTTTGTCCTGCAAGATTTCTGTGGAAAAATCTTCCAATAATATTATAAGGGTTCCCTTGTACATAACAAGTTGCTTTTCTCTTGCTGCTTTTAAGACTGTCTCTTTGTCTTAGCTTTTGATAACCTGATTATGATGTGCCTCAGTGTGGTATTTGGGATTCATCTTATTTGTTATGCTCTGTACACTTTCCTGGATCTGGATGTCTCTTTCCCCAGGTTAGGGAAGTTTTTAGCCATTACCTTTTTTTTTTTTTTAGATTTTATTTATTTATTCATGAGAGACACAGAGAGAGAGAGAGAGGCAGAGACACAGACAGAGGGACAAGCAGGCTCCATTCAGGGAGCCTGACGTGGGGCTCTATCCCAGGTCTCCAGGATCACACCTTGGGCTGAAGGCAGCGCTAAACCACTGAGCCACCTGGGCTGCCCCATTACTTATTTGAATAAGCTTTCCACCCCTTTCTCTCTCTTCTTCAGGGACTCCTATGATGCATATATTCATATATTGATCCTTTGCTGATGTCCACAAGTCCCTTAAACTATCTTCACTCTTTTCCTCTGACTGGGTGATTTCCACTGCTCTGTCTTTGAATTCACTGATTCTTTCTTCTGCTGAATCGCATCTGGTATTCAACCCCTGTCTATTGAATTTTCAGTTCAATTATTGTACTCTTTAGCATTATAATTTCTGTTTGGTGCCTTTAAATATTTTCTGTTTCTTTGCTGAAACTTTGACCTTCGTTCATGCACTGTTCTCCTGAACTTGGTGAGAATCTTTATGACTTTATTTTGAACTCTTTATTGAATAAATCACTTATTTCCATTTTATTAAGGTTGATTTCTGGAGATTTGTCTTGTTCTTTTGTTTGGAACATATTCCCTTGTTTCTTCATTTTCCTTCGCTCTATGAGTTGGTTTCTGTTATTAGACAATGAAGCCACCTCTCTTAGTCTTGAAAAACTGACCTGTGTAGGAGATGAGCCACATCAATCAGCCAAGCCTGAATTCCTGGCTGCCTCACAAACTGTTGTGAATGTCTAAGTTGCTGTCTTTCTCTTAGTGGCTTCCAGTAGATGATGGTATGCTAAGAGCTTTCAGTGTTATAGAGGAATGGAGAATGAGCATATGCCTGTTCAAGCTTTAAAAAGACTGCTAATTGCCTGACCCTTCAGCCCTGTAGTGTGTACTAATTGGAAGCCTGACCTTAAGGCAGCAGCTAGGAAAGCCAGGAACTTAGATATGCAGTCTAGCCCCTACCGGGGAGAAGCCAAGAGCTTTGACTGGTCAATCTGTGCTAAGCCAGTAGAAATAGTCACTGGGAGTGCTTGTTGGCAGAACTACCTCTTTATTTTACGTGTTGGGGAACTCACGAATTCTGATCCCCATTATCTCCCAGAGCTAGCCAATTTGGGAGTCAGTTCCTCAGCAGCAGCCATAACCATTGGGTGCTACATGTGTGGACAAGCTACTTCCAGGGAAAAGCTGGACACTTGGTTTTATAGTTGGAGTGAATGAGGAGAGACAGCAGGAGATGAGCCCATCAGCTCTTTCAGGCTCCCACAAGGATCCCAGTCTGCACCCAAATTCAAGCTGATTAGAAGCCAGAGCCTTAGGCAGCAACTAGGAAGGCATGTAATCAAACCCATTCCAGGAAGAGACTAGCAGGTGGGCATTTTTGCCTACTCCTTCTGCACTGAGCCTAGAGAGTATAGCAACAAGAGTGCTTATGTGCCCATTGACCAGCTGCTTCTTCATTTGCTCTTGTCTTGTGGGACTTGTGAATTCAAACCCCATTGGCTCTCAGAGCTTGGCGGTATTAGGATCTGTCCTTGAGATGGTGGCCTTGCGGTTGTGATCCAAACCTTTCGCTCCTCATGGAGAAGCTAGGAGTTAGGAAGTCCCTATCCAATATATGGCACTGTGCTAGATATAGGGTTTATGGTGAAAATGTGTCTCAGCGTATCTTACCCATTTCAGTGTGGATATTTTCTTAGTCACTCAGTGTGTAAGAGTCATTCAACTAGTTTCTGGATTTCTCTCAGGGAATTGATCCATATGCAGCTGTATATTTACTGCATGTGTGGGAGGAGGGAAGGTCAGAAGCATCCTATGTCTCACCTTGGTCAGTCCTTCATTTCCTTAACCATAATCAGTTAGTGACAAGTAAACATATTGGCCCTTTTCCCTCCTTCTGGTTTCTCTCTCTTTGGAAAATATTTATTTATTTGAGAGAGTGAGAGAGAGAGAGCATAAAAATGAGGTGGGGAGGGAGGATAAGAGGGGGGTGGAGAAGCAGATGCCCCTCTGAACAGGGCTGAGCAGGGAGCCTAATGTGGGGTTTGATCTCAGGGTCCTGAGATCACTATCCATGCCAAAAACACTGAGCCACTCAGGCACCCCTGGTTTCTATTTTTTTACTACTTGATTTTAGTCAATAATATTTGTCCTGAACATTATATGGTCTCATTCATTTGGGGAATATAAAAAATAGTGAAAGGGAATAAAGGGGAAAGTAGAAAAAATGAGTGGGAAATATCAGAAAGGGAGACAGAACATGAGAGACTCCTAACTCTGGGAAACGAACAAGGGGTGGTAGAAAGGGGGGTAGGTGGGGGATGGAGGTGACTGGGTGATGGGCACTGAGGGGGACAATTGATGGGATGAGCACTGGGTTTTATTCTATATGTTGGCGAATTGAACACCAATAAAAAATAAACTTTAAAAATAATATTTGTCCTGTTGATCAGCTTTGTACTATGAACTATGACTATATATTTTTTTGTTATTTATCAGCTTTAAATGATACAGTCTTCCTGTCAGATACAACATATATGGAAATAGCAATCTCACTTAATGTCCAAACTTTCCTAATTTCTCCCCCGAATTTCAGTTATTTGCATGTGTTTATATGGTCAAGATATTAATATATACATTCTGCTCTGGCATCTTAATACTTATGTATGTTTTAGTCTTTGTTGGAGAATTAGATATATTCAATGCACTATTCCTTTTGCTATCATTTTCTCAGTCATCTTATAATTGGCTTAAGTTTTTTTTAGGTAAGTACAATATAGTCTTAAAACTTACAAGTTGAAAAATGCTAGCCAGTGGCCTTTATACCTGAAGGACAGTTTGGCTGTATTTAAAATCCTTGGCTTATACCTTCATTCTTTAAAAGCCTTGTAAGTGTTACTGCATTGCATTCTGGTATAGAATTTCTCTTTAGAGAAGTCTTACACATTCTGATTTTTCCTCTATAGTTTTGCATGGTTGCCCAGATAATTATTTAAAATTTGGAGGAGAATGTACCATGGGGAAAAGACAAGCTCTTCAATAAATGGTAGGAAAATTGGGCAGCCACTTGCAAAAGAATGAAAATGGACCACTATCTTACACCATATATAAAAATTAGCTCTAAATGGATTAGATTTGAACATAACACTTGAAACCATAAAACCTCTAGAAGAAAACATAGGTATATAATCTTGACATAGTTCCTGGTAATAATTTTTTAATCTGACACCAAAAGCAAAAGTAACAAAAGCAAAACTAAGCAAGTGAGAGTACATCAAACTAAAAAGTTCTGCATAGCAAAGGAAATCATTAAGAAAGTGAAAAGACAACCTATAAGAATGGGAGAAAATATTTGTAAATTATATATCTGATAAGGGACTTATATCCCAAATATATAAAATACTCATACAACTCAATAGCAAAAACTACAAACAATTCAATTTAAAAATGTGTAGATCTGGAGAGTCATTTTTACAAAAAAGACATACAGCTAGTTAACAGATACAAGGTGCTCTACATCATTAATCATCAGGGAAATGTAAAGCAAAACCACAATGGTATATTACTTCATACTTGTTGGAATGCCTATTATCAAAAAATAAGAAATAACAAATATTGGTGAAGATGTGAAAAGGGGAACCTTCATGCACTGTTGGTAGGAATATGAATTGGTGCAGCCACTATGGAAAACAGTATGGAGGTTCCTCAAAAAATTAAAAATAGAACTGCTATATCATTTAGCAATTCCACTTCTGGATATTTATCCAAAGAAAATGAAAACACTAACCTAAAAATAAATAAATAAAAAAAATGTGATAATTTGGGATATGTCTCTATTGACTATTTTCATATACATTTTTTGGTGTATATGGCACCTTTCAATAAATATATTCAAGTTTTTTATTATAGGTTTGTTTTCTTGATTATATTTTAATTTTTAATTAGCTATTCTGTTTTATTGTTTAGTTTTGAGGGGCTCTAATTATTCATAGGTTGAATCTTTGCTTGTCTCATATTTTTCTTTCTGTGTTTTTCTTTTTTGAGAGAGAAGGAGAGAAAATGCATGTGTGCAAGTGAGAAGGGAGTTGGGGGAGGGGCAGAAGGAGGTGGGGGAAGGAAGAGGGAGAGTGAGAATCTTAAGCAGGCTCTACTCTGGGCTGTGGAGCTTGATCTCATGAGATTATGGCCTAAGTCAAAATCACAAGTGCCTCAGTTTTATCATTTTTTTCATTATCTAGTCCCTGACTCATTTATGTGCCTGTTTTTTGGTTTATTGTTTTCTCATTCCTATCTACAGGTCCCTTATTTGTTTCATCTTTATGTCTGATTTTTTCTTTTTGCTTGTTTCTTAGGTTCTTCTCATTCATTTCTTCTCTCGTTTTTATGTCTCTTTTCTGGGTATTTATATTATTGCTCTCTGGTCTTAATAGAAGGAATTGTTTCATAAAATTTTAAAAATTTGTGGTAAAATTTTTTATCACAATTTTCTTGTGTACATGAGATTTTTTGCATTTTTCTTATATTTTCTTTGTATCGTCTTTGCCAATTCAGTTTATATTGCTCTTCAGTGAGCAAGTTGGATTTTCCTCGACTAGTTATGTGTAGTATTTTTTTTCTTTGAGGTGGTAAGAGTCGAGGGTAAATTTAAAAACATCCCAGCCCAAAGATTTTCTCTTTTTTTTTTTTTTGTTGCTACACTCATCCTAGTGTTTCTTGTGTAATCCCCTCTCATCTTCTCTGAACCAGACTTAGTACAGCAGCGCTTCTGCTACCAGTCACGCTTACCCAACTTACACCTATCATTGCAAACCAGAGATACACCTTTTTCCTTTCAGGTAATGCCCTTACCTTTAAGGTGCCAATCCTTTCTGGAATCTGCCGATGTTGCATTCTCTTATCTGTTTATTCATATTTTCCCCCTCTAAGGCAGCTTCTGCTTCTGCTCAGATGCTTTTGGCAGCCCTTTTATGTGTTTTGAGGCTCTGTGGATTAAATTTGTTTCTTGTTCCCACTAAAAATGGCATTTGAAAGTTTTCTTTTTTATTTTCCTTAATGCTTCTATATGATTTTTATTTGGAAAAGAGTAAAAATTCTGATTTACACAGCCATTGTTATAATAGAATTTCTGATTGCTATTTGTACAAAAACAGAAAAACCACACACAGAAAACAAAAACAAAACAAAATAAAACAAAGCAAGCAAAACAAAAGAGGAGGCTCACATTCTTGGACTGAACTCTCACTGTCCCAGCCTTAAATGACTCCTGAGTTTTTTTAATGCATAAAGGGAAATTCGTAGCCCTCCACTAATCCATACATATTCCTCACAGACCTCAAACACTGTTTCCTTCCTCCAAAACCCCACTTCTATTTGGTGTTTCCTGGAATTCTCCAAACAATACTCTTCTTCCAATCTTTTTTACTACCATTGCAAACATTTCATCCTCTATTTCACCTAGGTTGACATCTGATTGAATCCCTAAGGTACCACTTTCCTTATAGCCTTCTCAAGCAGAGTATTTTCTGTCAAAGCCATATTATCAAGCCATGCTGTCTTATTCCCTTACTCCTGGTCACACTTTTTCAGTCTTCTTCAGTTCCCTACTTTCTGTGATTATCATTATCCTAGAAAACTTGACATCCTCGATTTTGACATACTTGAATATTCTCAAAAGGACTGAGACCTTCCTATCTCCAGTGATCTTTTGCTCTACTCTCCTCCATCTGTCCTATCCATTTTTCACTTTTTACTTTGGTCATCAATACAAAGTGCCCCACCTCCAATATTGCTAATTCAATCATCCCACTTTTCAGTTCACTCAATTATCTCATTGAGAGGTCTAATCTACTGATACCTCCAATTTTTCTATTAGCCTCTTCTTGTTTCGTTTCTACCCTATCCAGATTATATTCTATTACTCTTCATTTTAATTGCTCTCTTGCAAATACCTTCAACTTCCTTTACCTACTCACCATCATTGCAAGTGAACACAGCCCATCTGTACCAAACCATATGCCCACATCCAAAGAGCTAGCTGTAGGCCTCTGGAAAAATTATACATTGGGAAAGGGTGATATTAATGTCAATTCATGAGAATCCACCCTTATCTGGGCCTTTGACAATGCCAAAAAATCTTATTTAAACTAACCTACTGAACTTTTTCTTCATCTCTAAACTTATTTCATGTCTCCTTCATTCTCCTAAAATCTCTAAATTCCTTCCCCCCAACCTTTGTCAAATGTTTCACAGAAATAGAAGCCATCAAGTGAGAACTTTCCTTCTTCCCACCACCAAGTCCATAGACTTAACCTGCATTTCCTTTCTTTCTGCTCAAGGGGAAGAAGTGTACTTCTTCCTTTCCTAGTGTCTCCCTTTTCGGAAGATGGCATGTACCTCCAAATATGTAATTGGTCACTCAATGAATATAGGCAGTGTCATTTTGTCATCGTCTTTTTTATTTATTTATTTATTTTAAAAAATATTTTATTTATTCATGAGAAATGCAAAGAAGAGAGAGAGAGACAGAGAGATAGGCAGAGACACAGGTAGAGGGAGAAGCAGGCTCCATGCAGGGAGCCCAACATGGGACTCGATCCCGGGTCTCCAGGATCACACCCTGGGCTGAAGGCAGCGCTAAACTGCTGAGCCACCCAGGCTGCCCATTTTGCCATCTTCTTAATCTTCTTTTCCACTTTGCATAAAACCTATTAGTTTTTCTGCCAAGATACTTCTAAAATCTGCCCATCTCTCTCCTCCTCTGCCATTGCTTCAGGCCAAACTTCTGGTGTTTTCTGACTTCAGAGCTTTAATGACCATCTAGCTGTTCTCCTCACTTCCATTTTTGCTATTCCCAATCCATTCTTCACACTGCTCCAGAATGATCTTTCATGAAATTACATAGGTCATGCCACCCACCACTACATTTAAAATTCCAAATCTTCAGTGTGGTCTACAAGCTGTGTTCTTGATTGCCTCTCAGTCTCATTTTCCTCCTGTTCTCAGTGCCTCAGCCACATTGATTAACTTCAAATATAAACAAGCTTGGAGATTTGAATATACTGAAATATTCCTCTATCTACTCTTTCCATAGCTCATCTTACTCATTCATCAGATTTAATTTAAATGCTCTTACCTCAGAAAATCCTTCTCTGACACCAAAAAGTACCCCTCTTATAATATCTCATCACACTATTTACCCTTTCTTCATGGTCCTTACCTGAGCATGTAGGTATATATTTATATAGATTTTATTTAATGTCTGTCTTTTCCATGATGATGGAGTCCAGGTCAGTCTTAGTCACTTGACTACCAGCACCTAGCACAGAATAGGGCACAGAGCAGGTGCTCAATTGATAATGTTTACTAGATGATTGGGAGGGGATCTAGGTCTTGCATTGAGATAAAGGTATTTAGTGTCCTAATCTATCATATTTTAGCTATCTAGGTTTCCCCTCAAGATTCTATATTGTGACCTTGAAACCAAACCAGCTGATTTTATGGTAAAGAGGCCTTTCAAATTATCAGCATGTGTATACTTCTGTTTACAGTACTGACAGTTGTTTGCAAGACCTCCTGTCCTCCTGTCCAAACCCATTAACTTACATGTGAGGTCTCTCTGATATTCATAGCCACATCATTCAGGAAATTTCTTGAACTTTCATGTCTTCTGACTATTGTGTCCATTTGAAATATTGCCTTTTCATTATGGTAGCTGCAGCTATATCTGATGGCTGCTCACTTATATCACAGTACCAAACTGGAACAAAAAAAGAAGTAGCATTGTGAAAGGTAATGAACTTTAAGATGTAAGAACCAAGGGGATTGTTTCCCCTCTCTTAGAAGGGAGTACATTATATCTCTAATCTAAATCTGTTGCTCTGTTGCACAGATAAGAAATTTGAAAGCCAGAGAGGTAATTTCTCTAATGTCACATAGTTTCATGATCCCTTTGTCCCCTGCATTTATGTTAGTAACCAAAATATCCTGGCTTTAGATCACTTTTCTTGGAATTTTTTCCTGACTCTTTAAAAGGTTAGAGCCAAATGAAGGTGGGGATGAAATGGGGATGGGGACAAAAACATCTCTCAGAGGGAAATACTCAAGTTCTTCATCCCTTAGAATTGAAGAGGATCTCAGAAGTCATATATACCATAAAAACTGGGGCAGGTCCTACAAACACAGTTGCCATACCCATGGGTATGATATGCAATGCTGAGGTAATCAAGGGTAGTGTTTACTCTCTGAACTTAGTTCCTCTGTAAAAGAGTGCTGTTGGTCAAGATAAAGTTACTCTTCTACTTGAGAAGACTTCACATCCTCCCTGACCTTTTAATTAAATTGGTCCACCAATTTCTCCTTTACTGAAATGATTTTCATTTCCTTTCCTGAGACATTTTTTTGCAACTTATATGCTGAGGATTTTGTTCAGTGGTCTGTGGGTTTCAGGAGCATATCACAAAAGATCCTATCAGTCTGTTTGGTAGAGCAAGTATCATTGGCTGTACTTTCTGCCATGATTGAAACTGCCGTGAAATTTATGAGGAATGAGTAAGTGTAACTTGCCTTTGCTAAAATATCAGGTAGTGATATTTCCAGTATGAAGTATTGGCCTATGCGTTGATTGGAAATATTTCTAATCAACACCCTTAGTTTCCTATGTGTGAGCTCATTCTTTCTCACCTCGCATCTGTTCCTCTACCTTACCTCACCTTGTGAGAAAGGCAAAGGCACAAAAGAGGAAGCAGGAAGTTTGAAAACCTGTTTCTGAAAATTTTATGATTACAGGAGACAAGTTTGAAAGCTCCCTAACATTCAGTAAGTTCTTTGATAAGTCAGAAAGAGGTGAACTAAAGGGTGGCAGCTCTGGTCCTTAGGTTCTGATAAGGAAGGACCCAAAGAGAGCTACATATAATTGGCAACTTTAAATTTAGTCTGTCTGAATTAAAATCAGTAAAGGAGTTAAGATTCACTGAGTACTTATCATCTGCTGGGCAATGTACTGTATTTATTTTATTTATTTTTATTTTTTTAAAAAGACTTATTTATTTATTTATTTATCTATTTATTTATTTATTTGAGAGGGAGAGAGAGCAAAGCAAGCATGAGCAGGGGTTGGTAGAGCAGAGGGAGAGAGAGAGAGAAGCAGACTCCCCACTGAGCAGGGAGCCCAATGTAGGGCTCCATACCAGAGCCCTGAAATCCTCACCCAAGCTACAGGCAGACACTTAACTGACTGAGCCACTCAGGCACCATGTACGGTGTACGGTGTTTAAGAGGACTGACATATTGCTTGATACCAGAGGGCACCATTCACACTGAACTCTGTGTAAATTGTATCACCAAAAAGTTGTGAAATGAGATATCCTTGTCTATTATCATAGTTACTACAACTGCCCTGTAGATAACCATACCAATAAATAAACCCTTTGGCTTCTTTTTTGTTTGTTTGTTTTTTGTTTTTTGTTTTTTTGTTTTTTTAACTGGAATCCCGAGCAGGAGACCAGAAGAAAGGATGAGGTCAAGGTATGCATTTCTTGCCTCCTTCCCACAAAGTCTCTCTGGGCTGGCTGTGTCCCTAATTTGTACATTTGTTTCCTGTAGGGAATCCTGGCTAATATAGGCTACATTTCAAGATAAAGTCTATCTGACTAGAAAGTTAAGGTCCTTTCCAATACATCTTGTTTGCGCCCATTGAAAAGTATCAATACTTGAACATGACTATCTCTTGAGTCAAGTGGAGTCCTTGGCAAGAGGATCCAGGGTGGTGTGTGCTAGGTGCCTACTTGAAAAATCTCCCCAGCACATTTACAATAGCACTTGTAACCAAGAGGACCTGCCCTGCATGTGCATCTTATAGGTGGTCCTCAAGTGACTGTTGATTAATAGACACTAGAAAAGTATTTCCTGTGAAAAGGGTCTTTCTGTTCCCAGATGTTTGTCAGGCAGCCAGTGCCATTAATGCAGATTCATTCAATAACACTAAGGTTTTACATCTCTAGGAGTATTCAGTTAAAGATTAAAACAAAACAAAACAAAAATCCTATCGGTAGCACACATTTTTGATAGAATAGCTAATTAGTTAAAGAACTTTCCAACAAGATAACTAGGCAGAAAAGGGTCAACTTTGATAAAGGAGAGAAAATGTCTAGAGCAGCATTTGGAGCTTTCCCAAGGAGGCAGGCCTATGCAGATGGTATGGTTCTATGAGGAAGTTCTGGGAGGGCAAGGGCACTACCTAACATGAGATGTGAAGACATGAAGAAGGGATAGAAATGAGACATGGAAAAAAAAATAATTAAAAAAAAGAAAAGAAATGAGACAGGGGAGCTAAGGTCTCTACCTGTCTTACAGGTTTTTCTCTTGAAGGCCTTGGATGATGTCATTGTAGATCTCTGGCAAAGCATCTTTTTGGCTTAGAGTTTAGTCCTTCCACCTCATCATAAAGAGTCACCCTGATTTCCTATTTATTTTCCATTTGAAAAGAAATTCAAAACAGATTATCATGAATCCTCAAACAGGAGGGGATTTAAGCAAGCTTTTGGAGGGGGCGCACCCATTCTTTAGTTATTTATACCTTAAATTAGGCCCAGGGTTGTGATGGGAGCTACCAAGAACTACAAGGGACTGTATCAGTGCCATTTTTGCCCTGCCTTCCACAGCTATGGTTTTAATAGGAATTTACCTTAAATGGAATGGAAGGAGAAAGGTGGTGTGCAGTAGAGTAGAAAGGGCCATAAAAGGAAGGCCATTGGTTAAGAACAAGCTCTGATATCAGACTCTGATACTTGGTAATCATGTGACTTTGGCTAAATTGCAATACCTGGCTGAGCTTCAGTTGTTTCATCTATAATTAAAATGATGATGATGATTATGATATATACCTCAAGGTGTGCTGTGAGAACTAAATTAATTCAAGTAAAGGGCTTAACACAACTCCTGGCATACACGAAGGATTCCCTCTTTGTTAGCCTTCATGGTTATTGTTACTAGTATGCAGAAAGAGAAGAGGCATTATTGGCAGTTGGCAAGAAGTTACTAGATAAACCTTACCCACTCATTTTGCTGGAACTGATCCAGATTGTGTAACTCAGAAACATATTTTTGGGTCCCCTTTGTCATTCATTCACCCATTCAACAAATATTTCTTGAGTGTGCACATCATGCAAACTGCTGAAAGAGGTGTTGGGTCTATAATAGAGAACAATCACAGACTTTCACTCAGTTCACCAGACGTGGAGGAGACAGGTGGGTGAACAGATAATTAAAATACAGGAAGGATGAGACAGGAAATTTAAGTTGGTTTGGAATACTGTCAAGGGTGACTTCCTGGTGATGCTGACAATGACAATTTATTGAACAACAGACTCAAGATCTTATTCTACTAATTGAGGTTGGTGCTCTAAAACTCCATGAGAGCAGAGACTTTCTCTCTTTTACTGAGTTCTCAGTCAACACCTGTGGACTGATGCAATGATGATATAAAGGAACACAGAGACCTAGATGGTACCAAAAGCCATTCATTTCTTGGTCTGTATGGGGATTTCTGGTCCCTGATGAGCTTAGTATTTGTACTAAGGTTATTATATCTATGATTCTTATCAGGCACACATGAATGAATACTGACTAAATGCTTCCATGAACTCATTGGTATTTTCCAGGACATAGCAAATCTTTTTATAATATGTGAGGACAAGTTGGGTGCTGGTGATTGGCAAAGAAATGAGAGGGTGGCAAGGTATATGACATAAAAGTATGGCTGAACTTAAAAATCTTAACTATCCCAGAGGCAGAGAGAGTCTTCTGTCTCTTGAAGGCTCATTTGATGGACAGTAGAAATCAGAATGACTTTCTTTGCAGCCATCATTTGGAAGACTCCCTAGCTCTGCTTTCCCTCAGCTAATGCTAGGTTTGACTGTCTCCACTGGACTGCATCCAGGGCCTCGTTACTCACTGTCAATACCAGAAGCCAGGCTTTGATGCTGGAGCAGCCAGATGCTGCTCATTCTCTTCATTTTCCACATTCTGACATGGGTGTCAGGGAAACAGAAGCTTCTCAGATGACAGCTTCCTCTGGCTCTTCCATCTGTTTCAATCTGGCCTGGAGTGAGTGTGGACAGCCAAGTAATCACTCCAGGATGTGTGCCTTAACAAGCATGGCCAAATGCAGGCCTGGGCTGGACACAGCTTTTATTTCCTCATGGTGATCACACCTTAGGCACACCTGCTTGGACACGGCTTTAAGTCTTGAGGTAGGCTTGGAATGCTTGCTGTGGACAGTCACTGCTAGGATGCTGTTGCCCTTTAAGACCCTTGTCTGTAACAGATGGGCAACCCAAATTGTTGAATGGCAAAGGAAAAAGGGCTGTGGGGGGTCACTGGCTTGAAAGGCTTATTCCTTTGAATAAGTTGGGACTGCTTTCATGATGAAATGCCCATAGGTTTCATAGCCAAATATATTTAAAGCATGAATCACTAAACTTTTGTGTTAAATACAATCCAATTTTTATCTGCAATTTTTTTTTTTACAAAAGCAGACTAGGTTTTCAGTTATCTATACTTTAATTCACTGATATGGTATGTATAATTAATATGTACCTATTGTAGATTTTGAACATCAATATTTTACTACAGAAATTCATATCTACAGAGTTTGCTTAATGCTTTAAAACATAATCCTTACTGTGTTTTTGTTATAAAAGTAATATATGCATGTTTGTTATCTGCAATTTAGAAAATTCCAAAATGTACAACACTGAAGATTAAAATCACCCGTAATCCCATGACTCTGAAATAAATTGTTATTAACATCATAATATATTTTCTTCCAGGCTTTTATCCTATGCATGTGTCTAATATGTATTTGAGTGCTTTTTACATATTTTTGCATAAAGCTAAATGGTGTCAAGAATGCAAACAGAAAAGAAAAAGAAATTACTTTTCTTGCCTGTTTGCAAGGTTGTTCTTGAATGAGCAATCTCTCAAACATAACTACCTTCTACCTCCTGCTACAAAGACAAAGCCAGGAAATCATGTTGGGGAGGTGGAGAGTGGGGACAGGCAAAGACAAATGAAACTCTAGTTAATGTCCAGATCAGGGGATAAACTATCTTGTTGAATATTTTTTGGAGGATTGCTTTGCATAGGGGAACACAAAGATGATTTGATTGATTGATCCATTCATTTATCCCTTCAACAAATATTGATTAAGCCCTCGTTTTGAATCGGTCATTGTACATGGCAATGGGATAAAAATACAAATAGGACACACCCTTGACCTCAGAGAGCACCCAGTCTGGGCTCTGAACCAGATGAATAATTCACCAATGACAATGAGATGTCTTGGGTTCTGATTGAGCCCTGTGAATGTGTAGCAAGTAACAAGTCATTGCAGTGGATGGAGGGAAAGACACTTGGTAGAATATGGTGAGAGAAGGGCTCTGTGGAGCTTGTTCTTAATCCTGAAAGTGCTGGAGTCCATCCCCTAAAGGATTATAGAGAAGGGAGTTAAATGACCACTTTTATATTTTGGTCAGCACAATTGGAAGCAAACAAGATTTTAGATCAGACAGCTACATGATCCTTTGAGAAGCAAATAAAATAGCTAAAAAGCAAACAAGGAAATAAATAAGATTCTCAGGACACCTGGGTGGCTCAGCGGTTGAGCATCTGTCTTTGGCTCAGGGTGTGATCCCAGGGTCCTGGGATTGAGTCCCACATTAGGCTCCCCACAGGGAGCCTGCTTCTCCCTTTGCCTCTGTCTCTGCCTCTGTCTCTGTGTCTCTCATGAATAAGTAAATAAAATCTTAAAAAGATAAAAAGAAATAAGATTCTCTGAGCTTCAGTTTCTCCATCTGTAAAATAGGAATAATAAATGCCTGTAAGTTTGTTGTGAGGTTTCAATGAGAAAAAAAAAAGATTCAATATAGAAAGTAAATTGTGAGGCAAAATTGCTGAAACCTAATAAATGTTCAGTAAATGACCCTAGCTCTTGTTAGTTGCAAGGCATGCCCAGTACTTCAGTTCAGTCTGCTCTCTCTTCTCTACCATCTCTAATCACATGGATCACTCAGTGCTGTGCCCTCACCTCCCACCACTTCAACCTCAACCTCTTACCACCTCAACCTCCATTCCTTTGCCCAACCTTCTCTATTTTCTCCGTGTGCTGTTTCCTCTTTCTCTTGTGTGCTTTAAGACCCATCCTTCAACTCCTGACTTAAATAATTGCCCTTCTGTAGAGTAGTAAAGGGATTTTAGATAACAGGAAAGAAATGGAAAATTTCTCATTCAAAATTGGGAGACTGAGTTTCAGGAATGGGATTAACAGTCCGAGGCATTTTGCCTAGTGAGATTTACAGATATGAGCTTTAAAATAGTTTAATTCTTGCTTAAAAAGGCTACACCTACAATCAAGATGTGCTTCTCCAAGGGAAGGTCCATAGAAACCCAGGAATGTCAGCTTCCTTCTCTGGTTTCTCCTCTTCTTACCCCTCCTCAAAAACCTTCTCGTTTTAGTCATGTTTTTTTTTTTTTTTAATCCTGTAACAACTCCAATTGTTTCTTCTTATTATAATTCTTTTATGTTATTATTCAGATCTTTTAAAATATATTTGTTATAAGTATCATTATTATTATTACTCATTTAAAATTCTTGGTACATCTATTCTGGTAGTTCTGCTTCAAATCAACAAATATTTAATAGCTAAGTGTCTTTCTTTTTCAGTGCTTGTCACATGCTAACTTGGGGGAAAAGCAGACAAAACACTTAATTTTTTTTTCATCCTGTCCCTCTCCTTGGGGCTTCTCACAGTTTTTACAATTAATACCTGTAATCCATACCTGCCTCTTATTTCTAAAGATTCTCCATGGTTGATTCTAGGTCCTAGTGGAGACAACCTACATTTCAGGCTAGTTAGCTATCTTCTTATTTACCTTTTAAAAATTGCATTAAACAACATTTAATTTGGATACAATAAGTTGTAATTGTGTGTGTATGTATTTTTAAAAATCCAATTAGATAGATCATAGAATTTTTGCTACTAATCATTAACTGCTGTGATATCTAATTAGTTTCCCTCTTTCACTAAATAATTTACTTGCTATTGAAACCCCCCAGAACTGAGCAAATCTCCTTAGCACTGGGATGCCACTTAGAGATGAAATTTCCTACAATCTGAAGACTATTACTTATACTAGTCTCTTTCTTACTCCATCTACAGATATAAAAGGATCAGTCCTATTACTGACTTCTTTACCTTCCTGACCAGACAGGTAGAAAACATGTCAAATGTCCCTAGATTCCCTGAAATTATGAACAAATGTAGGATAACATGGTGATTAATCACCTAAAGTCAGAATGCCTATAGCTTGTCTTTTAGCTCAAGTGCACATTTGCTATGTGACCCTGGGGAAATTGCTCAAATAGTCTAAGGTTTTGCATTCTATACATTGTTGAGTGTCTTAGTACATGCTTTGGGTGGTTGATGCAAGAGCCCCACTTACATATGTATGTACTTTAGAATAGCATTGGGCACATTATAAGAATATATTTTTTCTTCTTCCTCTTCCCATTTTTTTCTCCCCAATCCCTAAAGATATATTTTTGCTATTCAAGTAGAAGGGTAAAAAAAATCTTTTTTTTTTCTCTCAAGCAGAACCTTTTTTTTGCATTTAATAGTTTATTTTTTATGTCACGTGCTAACTGATGGGGATTTACACATGGAAAGATGGGGGGTTGGGGACCTGTGCCTTCATGAAGCTTACAGTTTTGTGGAGAAAGCAGGCAAATTAATCAATGACTTTAATCAAATGAGCTACTTGCTAGTGCAGTGATGAACCCTAAGTATTATGAGAGTGGTGAGGAGGGGCAACCAACTTAACCTAGGGCTATCTCTGGTCAACTTTTTGGAGTAGGTGATTTTTCAGTTGAAATTGTGATGTGTGTGTGTTGAAAGAGTAAGGGGCATTCCAAGTAAAATGAAGTTGCAAAGTTAGGAAGTGGGGGTTTGGAAGTTGGGGTGAGGATGGAGATGAATGGCTGTTCAGGGGGTAGGACAAATGAGGACTTAATGGATGAAAGGGAAATAGGACATGTCATGTGGCTATTTGTTATTGTGTTCTAATGAGATGGGTTCAGGACCCCCTTTTTTTTTCCAGTGTCCTTGGCCAGTCCCCAGGGAACATGTAATATGTGGAGGACATTGCAATTCAATCCTATCACCAGGTGGACCATTGACCCAAATCCCTATCTAGTCTCCTACTCTATTGAATTGAGCTGGACCATGTGAGAGTCAGGAGGGTCCCTTTGGTTATTTAGATTGAGAGAATAGAAGCAGCCATCTGGCCCCTTAGTGCTTTTGTCCTCTGCCTCTGGGTCTGACTCTTGGTATAGAGAGGAGAATTAGAAAGAAAAGGTTGGAGAAAAATGAGAATCCTTTTCCTTAGGGCCTGGCACTTGGCTGGCACAAGCCACTCATCTACTTAAGACATCTTTTTATTAGACCCCTCTATGGTCCTATTGGGTTCTCTACATTTCTTTCAGCTTCTCACAAGCCAAATGGTCCCAATTTCACTTCAGTGATCAAAAAGCAAAAGTTTCAGATTGCTTTAAGGAATGGTACTGTATAATTTTATGAAGCTGATGTCTGGAGTAAACCTGGACTTTGTGACACTGATATATATATATGTAAGTCTGTTGGAATATCTTTAAAGAACATCATTTTGGGAGCAAAATCCCACATGTCCAATGAACCAGTCTAAATTATAATTGAGCCTATTTGTTCTGAAGTTTTTAAATGAATTTAACATGTCAATATAATGGAATATTAGTTATTAAAACTCAGTTTATAAAAACCTATGACAATGGGATATACTCTTTAATATAACTTTAGGTTAAAAAAGCAATACAAAAAGTTACCAGAGGGAAGGGTATGGGGGGATGGGCTAATAGGTGATGGGGATTAAGGAGTGCATTGGTTATGATGAGCACTGGATGATATTATTGAATCACTGTGTTTAAAAAAAAGCACTACAAAAAGCTAGTAAGATTCTGATTCTGTTTAAAATTCATAAACATAAAAATGGTTGTAATAAAATATGCCAAAATAATAATAGTTTTTAAAGTCTGGGTGATGAAATTACAAATGGTTTTTTTTCCTTATGCTTTCTTAATAGTTCCCATTTTTAAACCATGAACTTGAATTTCTTTAATTTCTGAAAAATTTTATATAAAAGAAAACTGTAAATTGTATTTTAAGACGTGGCTGACAATTTATGTAAGGCATAAGAGATAAAACTCATGGACAGAAAATTAATTCTTCCTGGAGAAGTCATAAATAATGGACAGTGTCCCTGCAATGCTGGGAGGACAGGTACTTAGTAGCTAGTTATAGAGAAAACCATTGAGTGATCAAAGCGGAATTTGAGGGATGGATTAACGAAAAGTAAGGATTGAATTTCAAGAGTTTCTTCTACTTCAAAGCCATTCTAGGAATAGCCACTGGCAGAACACTCAGTTGTTGTTATAGATTGTCATTATGGTTGTCATTATAGATGACTTACTCTGGAATACCCTTAACTGAGTCTAGGAGATAGGTCTGGCAATCAGAGTCAGTAGTAAATCATGTCTACATTCCTAAAGAGTGATGCTTTTCTCTGATAGTACACATTCTCAAGTACACATTCTCATTTACTTTTTCTTTCAATTTCTTTTTAATTAAACCCCACTACATTCATACATTTTGAGTGAAGAAAAGAAATTGACATGGATATTGCATTGATCAGGATAGATTAGGTTTATGTTGTAGCAACAAGACCAAATGTCAATGCCTAACACACCAAAGGTTTATTTCTTACTTATATAAAGTCCTTTTTAAGTCCAGATATTTCTCTGTGGCTACTGTCTTTTAGTGTTGATTTGATATCTCCAGATGCTTTGATATTGTCACTCCAGTATCTCACTAAAAGGCTTTTTTGATCAACATGGCAAGGGAAAGAACTGCTAAAGGACATGCACTAACTCTTCTGTACTTCTTCCTAAAGTGCAGTGCTACTCAAAACAGTCACATGGCTCTGCCTAACTGCAAGAGTGCTAAAGGAGCACATGGAATATTGATGAGATTTTTATACCACCTCCCCTCCCCCCGCCACACACCTTTTTATCTATGCTTCTTCAGTCCTACTATTAGCACAAAGAGCCAGGTTACTTACAGCAGGCTTTTAAATTAAAAAACATTTTGCTTTTTTTTAAAAAATTATTTATTCATGAAAGACACAGAGAGAGGCAAAGACATAGGCAGAGGGAGAAGCAGACTCCTCATGGGGAACCTGATGTGGGACTTGATCCCAGGATCCAGGGATCATGACATGAGTCGAAGGCAGATGCTCAACTTCTGGGCCACCTAGGCATCCCTAAACTTTGACTTTCAAGTAGGAATGAAGTTAGCTAATTTTTAACTGCTCCCAAAGCTAGTTATTTTACAGAATTTGCCAAAAAATTTCACACATCTGATGAACAAGTATAAATTGAACCTATTTGTTTTAAGTTTTTGACCCAAACCAAAATACATGAATAACTTAACATGAACTTTTAGTTTGGAATCTTGATTTATAATAATGATTGATCTATAAATCATAACTCTCTCCAATGATCTGACACTTGAGTATGGAGAACATTGGGCATTTGCTATATTCTGGACCATAGGATAGGAGAAATGAAACCAGAATCTCCTGTGTTGTTATTATGCTTGGTTCATTTATGTCTATCATGTGCTCTAATCTTCATGATAGCCCTGGGAGGTAGCTATATTAATTTTCTTTTTCAGAATGAGAATGCTAAGGCTCAGAAAAGTTATGTCACAACTAAGAAATCTCAGAGCCAAGACACAGAGTCAAATCTTTGGTTCCTAACACTTCCAAATCTATCATGCACCACACAGGTGATATTTTTATCCATTTGAGCATCTCATGACCTCCAGACACAGCATGCTACTTCTATGTTCTTGCCATTTTTTTGATGACTGGACATATACATTGACATTTCCCTTCTTCTTTTCTAAGCCTCTCCAAATTCAGACCAGGCCTTTGGGTTTAGCTTTAGACCTGGCTCTTCCATTTTATAGATGATGTAGTGATGGTTCAGTGCACCTTGGCATAAAGAAGACTTTTTGATAAGCATGGATTTTCATCTTTCTTTGCTATACTTTAGACCAAAATGTTTCTTTTCTGAGTTTTATCATCATTTGTCTTGTCTTTGCTAATTACTTTAGCGATTCATCATATTGTACTTGCAGAAATAGTTTTCACATTAATATTGATACCATAGCAATTATTTAGCACTTAATCTCTGGTCTATATCTGCATTATTGCTCCCTGAACCCTCAATAATGCTAAGATAGATCCTTCTATTAGTTCCATTTTGCAGATGAGGAAACCAAGTACATCTCCTCTATAGTTATAGGGTTAGTAAGTTATAGATCCAGGGTTCAGACCAGGATGTCTGACTAAAAAGTGTACTTTTTAGTGACATATTTACATGTCATGCTATAGTGTCTTCCATGAAAAAATATCTACTTAGTCAAACTGACAGTTCTTCAAAGGCAGTGATCATGTCTTAGTATTTCAGTGCTCCTCATAGAATGTAGTAGAGTATTAGGCACAATAATTGGTTGTCAGGTTGAATTTTAGGAATCTTAGGGGTGAAAGGAGAGTTTTCCTGATTAAGAGCATCTCTTCCAGTGGTCTAGGATTAAAAGAATTTGCTGTGCTTGCTTCCTAGGTTTCTTGCTCCAGTGAAAGAGACAAACATAAAGACTAGAGCCTGAGGGATCTGAGTTTAGGGAATGTGCTCAATTGTTCTAGTCCAGTAGTGGTGGAAGTAGGAATGAATTGGGTAGGGCTAAATTGAATTCTACCCAGAAGTAACATCATTTCTTCTTTGAAAATTTGATTTCTGAGATGCAGAGGCAAAAGTGTCAGTATTGAAATTATTGCCCTTTGGTGCAGCCCCATGAGTATCAACTATGTGGGCACAGTGATGTCAGTACCTCAGGCATGAGCAAGAAACCTTTGTTGTGATCGTTGGGTTACTCACTCTCCATGATTTTTTTGTTTCAGCCCTGTACTGTGTAAATATGTCTCAGGCTGTATTAGTGAAAAGCTTAATGCAAGGAGAGAGAGGGAAGGAGAATGGAAGTGATGTGCCCTCTGGGATAGGATGCTTTAGAGTCTCACACTGATGTAATATTTGGTTCTAAGATGACAGAGTAGATTGTACTTGTTACATTTCTAAGTCATCTGGCATTTTGAGGGTCTGACTGGCTACCTGAGTCCCTATTTCTGATTCTAGAGATCTCTTTATCAGCTTTTGGAGCCACACATTTTAAATACTGAGGAGCTTCAGCCTGTCATCAGCTAGCGGCGGAGGCTTCACCCCCAGTCTATCCTGCTTTCATCTTTTGTTGAACAGTCCTTGGTCCCTACCTACCAGGATCATGATAGCTTATAGTTGTTACATGTAGGTGATAATTGATGTGAGGGGACCACAGGAACACAAATTAAGGCGTGACTAATGAGTATTGTGGTAGTCATGAAAACTTTATCAGGGGACTAAAATGGGGCCATGAAGGAGGCCTAAGTGATCAGGACTTTTTTGTGTGATAAAAATAATATAATTCCATGGGCATTCCAATAGACAAAAAAGACTTGAATGAGTGATAAAGAGTAGTGAGTGAGAATAGAGCAGTTTAAAGTTGACTGGAGAAAAAAAAAAAAGTTGACTGGAGAGTAAATAGTATGCTTGATGGACAGATAGGAAAAGTCAGTGATTCTAAGATGAGAAATGTGGACTTTAGCCTGCAGAATTTATGTACCACAGAAAGATGTTGAGCAGGGGAGTGACCAAATTTGGGTTTAACAATTTGGCAAGCACCCCTGCAAACCTAGTAGTTGCTGATTGCAATGAGGAATAAATTACAATGAATCTAGATTTGGGAAAATTAGAGAAATAATTCTTTTTATCTCACTTAAGGTTTGTTTCCTTAGAATCTATTTTGTCTCATAATTATTATCCCCACTTTCTTTTAATTGGAGTTTGTCTATTTTTTCTTTATCCATACATTCACTCATTCACTTGGTTATCTATTCATTCACTTAGTATAGTTTCTTTTAAAAGGATCACCTAGTTAGATTTTAAAGGTAATCTAAGGTTCTCAGTCCTTTAGGTAGGGAAGTTTAACTTCATATTAAGTATGTTGGTCTTATGTATATCATCTATTATTTTTTAAGTAAAATTTTATCCAAGTGCAACAAACATAGAGTTCACATCATAAGTATACAGCTCCATCAATTTTTACCAAAAAATCCACACTCAAATCAAGATGTAGAATATTTCTGCATCCTAGAAGCCTCTTTTGTATCCCTCTCATCATTCCCTCCACAAAAGGCAACCATTATTCTGATTTCTATCATTATAATGTATTTGGGTCTGTTTTTGAACTTGATATAATTGGGACCAGACAGCATGTACTCTTTTGTATCTGGCATATTTTTTTCAACACTGTGTCTAGGAGATTCGTCCATGCTGATATGTATCAAAATAGGTCCTTCAGTTTTGTTGCTATGTGGTGTCGGGAGCAAGAATTTTCTGTCCCCTTCAAAGGTCCTTCTAGCTGGACTGAGAATTGAATAGACATGAGACAGATTAACCTAGGAAAGTCAAAATTAATTTTGTACATAGGGGGAAATCCACAAAGACATGGAAATTCCAAAGACAGGCAAAGTGAAGTATATATGTCATCCTGAACTAGGGAGGAAAGGAAAGGGTAGGGCTGTGGGACTTCAGAGGGAGGCAATATGATTCACAGGGCAATAAGATGAGCAGATATTTGCCTTGCCATACAGATGGGTCATTCAGATAAACTTTATCTCTGCTGCCCTTACTCTGGAAGAGACCCCTAATTCAGATCTTTCCATGTGGTTAAGGAGCAAAAGTTTCTCTTGTGCCTGCAGAGTGTCAGTTGCCTTCAGCTCAGCACAGGGCAGCCTCTTTTGCCCTTTTGGAGCATTCTGCCCTTGGCCCCCATCAAATGAATGGACCACAGTTTAGTTATCCCCATCCTTTCCTTTGATCACATGTAATCACCGTTCCTGTTATTTTCTGGTTACTCATTCAGAGTTGGTTGGGAAAAAAATCTGCCCAATCTGGCATTTACCAGTAGGCAATCTAAGTGGAGTGTCATTAATCCTCCTCACTATCCACTCAGTATTAACTTCTACCTCTCATCAGAGTGTCTAAAGGTCACCTTGATATCTAGTACTGGCCAAAGTTGGTGAGCTCAGTTGGTATTTATTGGAATAGGTTGGTCAGACTGTGGCCAGAGCTCTCTGACTCAGCCAGAAGTTCAGAGTCCATTCTTCTGTGTAGTTTGGTGCATGAAAGACAGTGCTTTCCACACTGCACTCACTGATCCTTTCTTGTCTCGGCCCCCAATTACCATACTTCCCATGGGAAACAAATTACGCCTAAATGCAATATGCCTCTATTTATTGCCCTTTAACCTCATTTTTCCAAACTTTGGTTTTGTTTTTCTTTTGTGCTAATCCTTTATCTCTGGATGTATTCCATTAAAAGTTTTCTGTGACTACATAAGTTTGAAACTTTATACACCATACCTATCTCCTTTTTTGGAGATTCACAGAGCACATTTACGTACTAATGACCAAAAACTTCCATGTAATGAAACTAGTTTATGTTATAAAATCTTCCAGTTGCTTCTTTTGTGACTACCTATTAATACCTCATACAGTAGAACAACAGTCCCATAGCAGAGGCAGAGTGCTCTGTAGAAAACAGCCAGAGGAAATTTCCCCTGGCTACTTTTTTTCTTTCTAGTGCTATTGTAAGCTTCTGAGTTTCTCCATGGCTATCTTAATGGAAATATGGCAGAAGGCATGATAGGCAAATTAATCTATTAGAAATATCTGCTTATCTATTTCCCCATTTGCCTGTGAGTTTCTTGAATGTAGTGATCCGGTCTTTTCATCTTTGTATCTCCCAGTACCCAGCATGGTTTCCAGCACATACTTGAAGTGTTCAGTAAATATTTTATGAATAAATGAATGAATGAGATATAACACTCTAGAACTTCCGGCATCGAGGGACTCAAATAGAACTAGAATCTAAACCTGGATCTTAAGGTGTACAACAATAATTATGGAAGAAAAATCCTGAACTTTGGAGTTAAGGTTTAAAAAATCTAATTGAATTCTGCTTTTTCCAGTTTTTGGTAATGTGATCTAGTTATTTACTTAGATTTTCTGAATCTCAGTTTTTTCAACTGTAAAATTAAAATAATATCAAGTTCCCTTTTATAACCATTGAAACAATATAACCATTGAATAACATTAAATGTGATGGACTGAAAGCATTGAGCACAGTGCTGGACACATAAGTATTCAAGAACAGTTGCTATAATTGGTATCACTGTGGCTGTTATTATTTTATGTGTAGAACTTGTTTCTCTGGTCTGTCTCTGCCCACACTGGAGCCTGCAGATTTTCCTGTGCTCAGATTCTTCTCACATTTGGTGAGGATTGGAAATCCACAGAACTCTCAGCTGCCACACACATGGCATCTCTCAAATTTCTTCCTCATCTAATAATGTCTCCCATAAAGCCTTGCCCAGGTACATAGACTTGATCAATTTGACCATCCCCTCCTGCTACCAGAGGACCTCTAGAGTTCCTCTGCGCTAGTGGAGAGATTGTTTCCTTTTAAAATAATTCCAATGGGGCACCCCTGGTGGCTCAGCGGTTTAGCACCGCCTTCAGCCCAGGGCCTGATCCTGGAGTCCCAGAATCAAGTCACATGTCGGGCTCCCTACATGGAGCCTGCTTCTCCCTCTGCCTGTGCCTTTCTCTCTCTCTGTCTCTCATGAATAAATAAAATCTTTTTAAAAATAGAATAAAATAATTCCAATGAATACATATTTCTCACATTGTATGTAAAAGCTATCCCACCTTTCAGTCTGGTCCTCTGAAAGTTTGAGAGAGAGAAAGAGAGAGAATATGTGTGTGTGTGTGTGTGTGTGTGTGTGTGTCTATGTGTGAATGCTGACATGCAGATACCACTTCTTCCACATGCACCATGGCTTTCCTCTTCCCCAAAGTATCACCCATATGTCCATGAGGGCTGGTCATATGACCTATCTCTGAGACAGATATGATATTATTTTTCAAAATGTCCTCCTATCAAGCAGTTCTCCACTCCCCCAAAAAAACATACTCAGTTCACATGCTATTTCTATCTAATTCTTGTCTCTCCTTTGTTTTTATCTGTAGCTGCTCTAGCAAGGCCATTTGCCAAAAAGCTTATGTTCTGCTATTTTGAAACTTTTAGTAGAAACATTACACATCAGACTTAAAGGTAATGCCACATTAGAAAGAAGTTCTAAGGAGATCCTCACCCCAGTATTTTCCTTAAGGTCTATCCTAGTACCAGTAGAAGAGCCCCAGGCTGCCACTTACCCCTGCCATGCATGTGGGTGGCAGCCATCATTAATTATGCACTCTTTCCATGCAGTAACCCAGGCAGTCACTGCCAGTCAGCTGGAATAGCGCTTGAGGAAAGCCTGTGAGCCAAACTTGGACCTGTTAAGTCCTTTCAGCACTTCCACATCCTGTCTCCACCAAATAGTGGGCAGCTGAATTTCTCTTGTAAAAGAGTCCTGTTTAATGAATCACTTTAAGGTGAGGTCTTAGATATTGCATTTATACTGGGAAGTATTTTTGAGCAATACCATTTAGCTTTAGTCTTCAGGAGAAACAAAAAAAAAGAAAAGAAATCTATGAATAGTAGTCTAATACAGTGTGTCTAGTACATGTCTAGTACATGTCAATTATGATAGCCACTAGCCACCTGTGGTTTTTTAAATTTAAATTAAGATGAAATAAAATTAAAAGCTCACTTTCTCAACTGCAGTAACCACAGTTGAAGTGCTCAGTAGGTATGCTGTATTGGACAGCATAGATATAAAACATTTCTATAATTACACATATTTCTGTTGAGCAGAGCTGAACTGCAGGTTGTGTTCTATATCCTAAGAGCTATTTCCTTTTACACCTAGTCATCTACTTAACCCCTTCTTTTTTTCCCAAAGTGCATCATATTTTCCTCTTCCAACTAAGCAAAAGCATATAAATGCTAGGATGTCATTGAAAGCAGAAGCAAGTCTTAAATGAGAAGGTGTAGGAGTAGATAAGGGAT
This sequence comes from Vulpes vulpes, assembly GCF_048418805.1. Taxonomy (NCBI): domain Eukaryota; kingdom Metazoa; phylum Chordata; class Mammalia; order Carnivora; family Canidae; genus Vulpes; species Vulpes vulpes. The sequence continues at coordinate 79,528,592 of NC_132790.1, read as the reverse complement.
CATCAGTTGATCGGTTATCATGCTTTCGCAAGGAAATTGGCTTCTGACTTCATATGCTGTCTTAGTTTCTCCTGTTGAATATAAAAGTAGTCTTGCTCCATTTTCCTTTTAAATTTAGCTACATGTATGAGACCAGAAGCCCCAAATCCATTTTGTGAGCCCCCAGCTTCCTGTTAACATGACATTAATGGAAGAATCGAACCTATGATTATATTAAAAAGGGAAAATAACTGAACAAAGTAAGAATGGGATTTGATGTTTCTACTGGGTAAATTTAGTTGCCTGAGAAACAGGAGGAAATTATTTCAGTGCCAAAATAATAAAGAACAACACTGAATTTGCTCTTTCTCCTTCAGGAGCTATAGTTGGTATGATAGGAAAAGGAGGACTGTGACATGGAAGAGATAGTCATTCATGTGATTTCCTTTGATATTTTGTTCAAGTTTTACTTCTAAAGGTTTCTATCAGCCTTTATAATTATCCAGTTAAATTTATACATCCACTTCTTTTCCTAAAACTGGGTGACATTTGAGTGCTATAAAATTAATATGAATGTGATGCAATGGACATAATTGCTTTCTAGAAAAAAATCTCATCTGTATGATTCACTGTTAGAGACAAAAATGTGAGCCTGAAATTTCCTAGAACATCAATATATCTGATTCCTTATACACATTTTCCCAGGAAAGCTGTTTTTCAGGAAATAGCATCTCTGCTGGATTTTTTTCTTTTAGTCCCTCCGTTGTCTCAAATTAGAAAGCTCAGGAAATGACTGAAGTAATAATTTACTGCACTTGAGTGATTTAGCATAGTATATTCTAGAAAAACATTCATGTACACATATTGTCATTTTTGAATCTTATTCAACCATGGCCCTTTGTGGTTCATATGGTTTTTTATTTCTGGGTTTGCTGGGGGCATCCATAATCCAGCAAATGCTCAGTGTTTGAAACCATCAGAGTAGGGACACTGGGTTCCCAGACTTCTCAGCTTGCTGGGTTAGGCTACTGTGACAGAGTTGCAAAAATGACTTGAGCTGCCTGAGTGTAAGGGAAAAAAGAAAAGTGAATTTTTAAAGACTGTTAGAGCACAAGCTCATTAATGCACACACTGTGCCTTAGAGATTTATGATTGGAACAGGGTTGAAGTTTGCCTTTGCATCATCTAGAAAGAAAGTAATTGTTTAGCAAATGAAGAATGTAAATCATTTTATAAGAAATGTTCAAATATGTAGGTTTGGGAGTCCATTAGACTGAGGCTTAATTCCTGGTTCTCTCACTTACCAGCTATGGGGCAGGTTACTTAACCACCATGAATCTCATTTTTTATGTCTGTAGCATAGGACTAACAATTCCTGTTTTAAGAGATTGTCTCAAGGATTAAATGAAACAGTGTATATGTAGTTGGTTGTTAGTATAGTTAACATTAGTGGCTAGGAAAGCAAGTTATTTTTAAAAGAGATTTATAGAAAATGATATGCTTGATGAGGATAGAAAATATAAATATTCACAGCTTTTCTTCCTTTCCCACCCTCTTGGGAAGATTCGGTGTTAGTACTGCCAAAGTGGGAGCTGACAGGGTAAGTAATGATTAAAGTTGTGAGAGGAGAGAAACCTAGAGGGTAGATTAATTTACAAAATAAAGGACTCTCTATGAAAGAAAAAAAAAATATCTAAAAGCCTAGAAGCCTGAGAGAGAAGGGTGAGGCAGGTTTTGTGGAGTAGACAGAAGGAGGGAGGGGCAGCTGCAGTCTGACATTTAGAGGAACCAGGTGGGTTAAGAAAATTTGGGGAAGTGTCTTATGCTTGTTTTAAGTCTTCCTAAGTAGCTGTCCCACAGGGAGGCAGGTGTAGCAGAATGAATAAAAGCCCCAATTCTAGATGTAGAGTTCTGGGTTCAAATCCTTGTCCTACTCTGTGCCTAAATAGCCACATGCAATTGTTTCACTTCTCAATGCTGTGGTTTCTTTCCTGGGAAATGGGCATCCTAACAGCCCTGACCATGGGATTCTTCTGGGGATCAAGTGAACGATTTTCGTGAAGATTGGATGACTTCATGCCGAGTGCTTGGCAGATATAGAAGAGCTTGATAAATATTACCTGAACTTACTGTATAATTTCTAAAAAGGACAGTAATGATTTGCATTTATTGAATGCTCACTGTAGATAAGGGGGAGAGAAGTTCCTCTTCTGAGGAGTTTTGTGGATTAATTCATTTAATTCTCAAGACAACTCTACAAGATAAGGACTTTTATTATCCTGTTTTACGCATGATAAAACTGAGGCATAGAGGATCCAAGTAACTTGCCCATAGTCCCACAAAAGAGTAGTACTCCATCTAATGAGTACTCTTATCTCTAATGCTTCACACTCTTATTCTCTGTGCCTTTCTGCATCTCTTTTGTGAATATCTGATCTTAAGATAAAAACAACCTGTGCAACAGTTTGTCTTATTTTATAAATGCTTAGTTTATGTGCAACAACTTTGCTACTCAAAGTGTGGTCCAAAGGCTAGTAGGATCAGCGACCCAGAGCAGAATCTGAGGCCCCACCCCAGACTCTTGAAATAGGAACTATATTTTAACAAGGTCCCTAGGTGATTCATGATCCTATCAAAGTCAATATGGACCCTCAGAAAGATGGATTGCCTTATTTATGTCTCCATCCTTTACGTGTTCCTCACAGTGCTTGCCACCTGAGTAGATTTATTCTTTTTTTTTTTTTTTAAGAGTTTTAAGTAATCTCTACACCCAAAGTGAGACTTGAACTTACAACCTCAAGATCAATAGTCGCATGCTCTACGACTGAGCTAGCCAGGCACTCTGAGTATTATTCTCCACTAAAAGTAAATCAAGGAATGTTGAATAGGAAATAAATTAATGAGTCAGAGTGGAATAACACCTGATTTATCTTCAGCTGAATGAATGAATGAATGCTCAGTACCTCCAGATTTCAGCACAGCACAAGGCACATAGCAGCTGCTCCATACATAGTTCTTGAATAGAGATGGAAATGTTGTGTGATGGTGCGATAGAGACATCCAGATGCACACTAGCCTTCCCTGGATATGCTGTGACATTTAAAAAGGCCAAATAATGCCAAAGCAAGCAGAACAGTGATTATGCACTTATTCTTAACACAGTTTTAAGACAAGCTCTGCTCAATTGGTTCCCCTGTGAACTCAAGCTGATTCTTTTCTCTCTTGAGCTCTCTATTGTCTTGGCATTGTTTGCAACTCATTCAGAACCTAATTAACTTTCAGGATCAGTTTGTCCTGTTGGAGAGTGTGTGGATATGCTGAAGTGGTGGAGTTGGTGTTTTTTTTTTTTTATAACTTAAATTATCTGAGTGAAAGGACAATTATAATTTGCTTCTAAAATTGGCCAAAAGTCAGCTTTCATCAAAATAATTCTCAGCAGACATTAGTCTCTGTAAAACCAGGGTATTGTATGAAAGGCAACAAAGAGGATTTAAACAGGCCTCAGAAAATGTATTGATAATCTGGTCATATTAATCCTGTTCTCTAACAGAGTGTGAAATTAGTTGTTTACTTCACTTATCTGGAGCTGGAGGTAGCTGATCACTCGCTGACAGAGCCATATTTTGTGATCACCTTTCAGTGGTGAGCTTCAGCTGGACCAAAGCCAAACAATTTGACTTCACTGGCCTATGTACCACCTCCAAAGTCAAGGTCAGGGCTACTGTTCTCTGTGGGCAGCTGGGAGAACTCATGAACTCCAGGATATCTGGTCAGAGCTTTCATTTGTGCATGCACATGAAGGTAAGCTAGGACCTAGGCATAATTGTGAAAAGTTAGGAGATCTATCTTTACCATCTCCATATTTCTCTCCTATACTCTATTCCCCACCCCTCATTTGAATTGAAGGTTTATATTGGTTTCATCACAGTCTACAAACATTATCAAGATGAACATTATTGGAGATGCTGTGGGGCATAGTGTATGACCTAAAGGAAAAAAAAGTAATATATATATATGTAATCTCCAGAGATTAACTACTGTGGTGAAATAGACCTGTTGATACTCTGCCCAAATCCCTTTATCAATTTAGTAGATCCATCCCCCAAAAGTGATGAGAGTTGGCCATTAATGGCTTATAGCTATCCCTTTTCTGAAGAATTGACGGCTCTCAGCCAAGGGCGTGAGTACCAAAATTAAGAAGTTATGCTTTCTCTACCCAAGCAAGACTGACTGACCTGGGTTATAACAGGCCAGACCTCTTTACTTAAGGTGAACAAACCCATGGCACATTCCATGCTAGAGAGCCCTCCTTGGAACCGTTCTGAGGCTGGACCTCTGCTGAGACTACCTTCTTGTTTCCTTCACTTTCTATCCTCTGTTCAGTTAATCAAATGCATCTAGATTCCTTTTTCAGGTCTGCCTCTATGATGCCCAACTTAAGACTTGTAGGAAGCTAATACTACCCATAGATGTGATGAAGCAAAAGGAGGAAACAGTATTACCAAAGTACAGTGAGAGTTAGAACCTTGGAGACAGAATTGCCTGACAGTACCAGAGTCATGTAGGGACTTGCCACTGCTAAGGGACAAGGTAGGATCTAGGAAGAAATCTATTCTTTTCTCCTTCCTCCCTTCCCTGGCTCTGCTTCCCTTCAACCCAACAGGTGTCTTTGTCTGAGCTTCTATAACAAAGCACCATAGATTTGGCTTACAAACAATGGAAATTTATTTCTCACAGTTCTGGAGTCTGAAAGTTCAATATTAGGGTGGCCTTCAGGATCAGCATGGTCAGGTGAGGGTCCTCTCCTCTTCTGGGTTACCGACTTCTCATTGTATCTTCACAGGTGGAAAGGCCTAGGGAGCTCTGTGGAATCTGTTTTATAAAAGTACCAATTTCATTCATAAGGGTTCCACCCTCATGACCTAATCACCCCAATGTCCCCAACTACTAACACTATCACCTTTGGAGGTTAGGATTTCAATGCCTGAATTTGGGGTGGCACACAAATATTCAGACCATAACAATAGGAAAGTAGCCAACAATGAGCTGGCAGTCAAAAGAGGCCAGCCTTTTAGGTCCCTAAGCAGGAGAAGAGGGAGAAGAATCAATGAGGAAGGGTAATGACCAGCATAGCTGCCTTTAAATAATCTCTGACTTTTTCTCTTCTTCAGTCCAACCATCATATTGATACCATATTGGTCTTTATCAAATGCTTATTTCCTCATGTCCATTTTCCCAGCTTTAAATCTTCCAAGTGTTTCCCATTGCCTAAAGGAATGATTCATAAAATTTCTGGATCATGTACCTCATTGGTGGAAAAAAAAAAAAACCTCTGAGCATGGGCCCCATTTCATTTGTTTATTCATTTATAAACTATTTAAATTTTCTACCAACTAATAAATAACTCTGAATACTATGTACACTTACAGGATATATCATTAATAATTATATACATAAATTATGTGCATATTTTACGAAGCTTAATAGTTAAAAAATTTTGGACAGCTTTTGGCACATGTGATGAGATTGTTACCATTGTTTTACTAACTGCCTTGTGACTGTGTGAGAGTTATCAGTTAGTGTGTATAAATCTTCAAGCTACTGATCTGAGAGGTGGCTGTGTGCTTCAGTGGAGGGTGCTATGCCTGGAAGGTGTGGGCTGGAAAGACAATACATTTAAGGGGTCTAGTAAAACTCTGATCTTAAAGTAATAATGGGAATTCTAAAAGAGTTCCAGTTGGCTGTGGGAAAATGAATTATTTAATGTTGAGAGCAGTCAGATTATTATAATAATAGCTCCACTTTTGGAGCAGCTACTTTATACCTGGCACAGTGCTAATCACCTTACATACATTATTTTATCTGCTCATCATAGTAACTCTTCAGGACAGGTATAACTGTGAGAGAAATTAAGTACCCTGCTCACGGTCACATTCTTAGTGAGTGGAGAAGCTGGAATTTGAACCTAGAAGGAACTCTATTGTCTCCTTGATGAAATCTTTTTTTCCATTATACCTCATAATTAAGACTAGACATTGGAGAAGATGTCTCATTCTGTAGAAAAAGCTTGTGTTCTATAGAAAGAGTCAATGGGTCAAGAAAGCAGAGAGATGAAAGAAGCCAATCTGAAAAGGCTATACACTTTATGATTCCAACTATATGACATTCTGGGGAAAGGCAAAACTATGGAGACAGTAAAAAGATCAGTGGTTGCCAGGGGTAATGGGGAAGGGAGGGATGACTAGGCAAAACAAAGAGGATTTTTAGGGCAATGAAACTACTCTGTAGGATACTATGATGGTAGCTACATGCCATTATATGTTTGTCTACACCTGTAGAATGGACAATACCAAGAGCGAACCCTAATGTAAACTACAGACTTTGGTTGACAATAATGTGTAGGTTCATCAATTGTAACAGATATACTCTTGGGTACTTTGATGATGGGGAGAATATGCAGGTGTGGGAAAAGGGGGGCATATGGTAAATCTCTGTACCTTCTCAATTTTGCTGTGAATGCAAAATTGCTCTAAAAATAGATTCTCTAAGAAAAAAAATATTCAAAAATAGAAGGAAAGTATGATTCTGTATGGAGGTTGAAATAAATCAGGGATGTTTTATCCACTGTTCCTTGATAGATTCAAATAATTCTCTGGCTAAAGATATTACATGTGTTAAAAATACCATTGGGCTAGGGGCTAGAAAACAGGCATTCTGCCCTAGCTCTGTGATTAGAATAATTGTGTGACATGGGTAAGGTGCCAGTTCTTTCTGTGCTTGAATTTTCCCATATGTAGAGAAGAATGTCCTCAAATACCTGTTAATGTTCAGTATGGTTGAGCATAGAGCAAGTTTCATCCTCAAACTGACCCTATAACAGATACTAAAATAGAATTGCAACTTTTCCCCAACTGTAAAGTGCCCTTACCTGATATTTAAGAGTAGAGCTTGGAAAACATTTTCTAAAGAGGGCCGTATGGTAAATATTTTAAGCTTTGCAGGCCATTCAGTCTCTGTTGCAACTACTCAATTCTGCAGTTGTAGTGAAAGCAACCACACACAGTACATAAATGAGCGAGTTTGCTTGTGTTCCAGTAAAACTTTACTTAACCAAACAGGGGGTGAGCCAGATTTGACACAGAGGACATAGCTTGTCCATTCCTATTTGAGGACATAACTTTGTGGCAGTCACTACAATTTCCCTTCAGTATTTATAGGGAAAAACCTATGTTCACAATAATTAGATAAATAGGGCACTGGAGAGTTGGAATGGGAAAAAAAGGAGGGGAAGAAGGAAGGAGAAGAGAGAGAAAATAGAAAAGAAAGAAGGAAGGAAGGAAAGTGAAAGAACAATGGAAAGCAAGAGTGGAGAGCTTTGTGAAAGAGCATTGAGAGAGAAGGTTGGGTGATATCTGCCATGAAAGAGTGGCATTGTCAGATTGGAAAAGGCTTGGTTTTGGCATGGAGCTAGCAGCTAAGTTTGGAGAGACCATTTGGTGTGTGTGTGTGTGTGTGTGTGTGTGTGTGTGTGTGTGGTGTGTAATGCTGAGGCACACCTATCACCTTATGAAAGAGGTGGTATTGTGTACTTGAACATAGTATGGTGCTTAGTACCAAGGGGAAACTCACTGAATATTTATGGAGAAGGGAGGGAAGAGAGGGATCACCCTCACTTTGCAGATGAAGAAATTCCACTCTAGGGCCCTGATACTATGTGAGATTGAGGAAGTCATTGCCATTTTCCTAGGGAATCTACAAGGAACCAAATTCCATGAGGAGGATATTGAATTTCACTTCTGAGAGAATCTTCCAATGTCATTACAGGTCCAGTCCTCCTCAGAGAAGGAGGAGAGTGTTGGTGACCTCAGGGGGATCCCCATAGTCCAGGCCTCCGTGATACAAAGTGTTATTGTAAAGGTTATCATGTGGAGATGGGAAGGGGCCTACAATGCTTATTATGGCTGCTTTTGCCATGAATTCAGAATCAGAGGCCATGTCTTTCCTGTCACACAGTCTTCCCCTTACAAAGATTTTTTATTTGGGAGAAAAATAAAGATTTTAAAGATTATTTATTTGGGAGAAAAAGAAAGAGAGAGATGGGGTTGGGGCAGAGGGAGAAGCAGATTCCCCACTGAGCAGGGAGCCCAACTCTGGGCTCTATCCCAGACCCTGGGATCATGACCTAAGCCTAAGGCAGACGCTTTACCAACTGAGCCACCCAGGCACCCCTACTTCCCCCTTTGGGTTTTGAATTCTGATGTGGCAGGTAAAAGGGAAGAAAGCTGAGGATGGACTTCCACATTTGGGGCAGAAAATCAGATTCTGGGTCTCTTTCCTGGAGGTGGTTCGCATCTGGAGAAGGTGGGCCAGGGTTAGGAAAGGGATTTTCAGACAGTGTCTTCAGGTGGGAAACCATTCTTCTCTGTGTCATCACGTAGAAGGAAGAGAAGAACTGGATTTTTAGGGAGTCTTAGAAACTTGAACTGTGATTAAATTGATTAGCCAATAAATCTGTAAAATTTCACACAAACCATGCACTTAATATAGAGCTGGATTACAGTTTACAGTAATTCATTAATTTTATTTCACAAACTGAAAATTTTACTGTGCTAATGCATGCAAAGCATATAGAAAAGTAGTCTTAGCCAAGCACACAAGCACACCTGGTTCTTGTCATTTCTTTGGTTTTGTTTGTTTCACTGGAACTGTCCCACGATGGTAGAAAGTGAAATAATAAATACATTCAGGATTTGAAATTGTTTGTTGAGCAATATCTTGAAAGGTAATTGGAAGGTTTTCTCCTTTGACAAATACCATGGTGATTGACCTTTTTCCCTTTTTCTTGCCTAAAACAGAATGAAGAAGATGAGCAACATTTATGAGTCAGCTGCCAATACGCTGGGAATCTTTAACAGCCCCTGCCTGACCAAAGTTGAGCTGCGTGTGGCATGCAAAGGCATTTCTGACAGAGATGCTCTTTCCAAACCAGACCCCTGTGTCATCCTCAAAATGCAGTCCCACGGGCAGTGGTTTGAGGTAGGCATGTCCAAGGAAATGGACAGAAGCATGACTGGGGGATTGATTCAAAAATGTTTTTGCATTTCCTGTCTTCAAGTGGTTTATTTTGATGAGAAGGAAAATTCTTGAACTGAATATGACTGTATTTCTGTTTGTACCATGATGTTTTGATGCAGTGGTTCTAATGCCCTGGATATTTTGACATTTACCCTTAATCTTTGTGCTCATTATGGACTTAGTGATCCCTGGGGAAGGTCAGGAAGGACTGCCTTACAGAGGCCACATCATGCAACATTTTTTTTTTTTTGGAGTGAAAACTTAATATTAGCTACATTCTGTTGGGTGCTCATCAAGGGTCAGGTACTATTCTAAGTACTTTAGGTAAAATAACTAGCTGATCCTCACAATAATCCTCTGAGGAACAGAGAGACAGGTGAGGAAATACAGAAAGGTTAAGGATTTTCCCAAGATCATTCAGCTCCTGAATGGAAAATCTCATATTTACCCTCAGGCTGTTGGACTCCAGAGCCTGAGCTCTGTCTTGCTATTTTATCTTTGATGGTGGACACCAGGGTGGTCTTGGTGGTTTGTGTGGCAATATTGCAGGTTGATTCCGCATTGGCTTTTGTTCATTGATTTAAAAGTCAAAACAGATTGGATGAGGACTGTTTTTTTAAATGTTTTGTTTGGTTTTGATTTTTCCTTTTTGCTTTTAGGTAACTTGTCTGAGTGAGCAATGTTTTAAAGCTCCATTTTGAGGTGAATGGTGAGATAGGTAGGAACAAGAGGTGCAGCCCGGGGAGTAGTGATTATCATCTCACAGGGAACCAGGTACTCTGTGGAATTTGGAGAAGGGATTTGAAGCCATTCTGTGCAGAGCAACAGTAGACAGCTACTTGCTTTGGATCCCTTACAACCAAATCCTCAAGTCTTTAATACTTCTCCCACTTGTTTGCAAATAGCTGGAAGATGCTCTTCTAGTGGGTAAAGTCTTCCATCCCACAGAAGAAAGAAGGTTCAAAAGACCTGAGAGGCAGCATGTTTGATGAATGAGCAGATGAAACTCAGGTGGAGGCAACTTGGATGGGGGAATGCAGGACAGATGAGCAGTTTGGGAGTCTTTCACTTCAGACTTATCAAGGGCATATATTGTCAACATAAAACAGCATTCATAGGTGTCTTAATGCGTAATATCTTTTTTTCCTTCTAAACAGTCTCACTGACTTTGTTGTTTTATTGTTTTCTGTTTTTTATTTCACAAAATGAAATGGCAGCCTGCATTAGAAAAAAAAGCACACCTTGAAAATTAGAGGAAAGAAATGAGAAAGAAATTCATCTCCTAATGCCACCTTTACATTAGTCAACTATTATTTGTATATATGGCTCTCCCTTCTGGCATTCATATTTAATATTTTAAACTGCAGTGATCATTTTTGTGTATAAGGCTTTTCCCTCCTTTTTGAATGAGTTCTTAGGAGACATTATCAAAGTGGAAGAACTGGTACAAAGGATAGGAAACTTTGGGGGCTTTTGGTACGTATTGCTATGTTGCTTTTCTAGAGTGCTCTATTAAGAAAGTGTTACTCAAAGGATGGTCTGCACACAGCCACCGGTTCACAAACTCTGTTATCAGTGCACAGACAAGAAACTTGCTCCCTGATGTAAATTGACTCACTGCCGCTTCCTTCATTTAAAAAGCCTTACTTTTTAAAAACAATACTGTCAGCTGAACTTCCAGCATACACAGTGATAGGCCGATTTATAATCTGGCACTTGGAGAAACACTTCTGTAATATATTTTACACTCTGAACAGTATACATTCAGGATACAGTCAAAAAAACATAGCCAATGCCAGGTAGCTCATAAAGTATTTAATTCAGGTAATTAGTAGAAAATGAGTTAGAAATTCTGAGAAAGTAAATAGGGACACTGAGAGAACTCAGGCATTAATGACAAAAGCCTTAGGGTGGGGCAATAGTGTGCTGAGGTCAGCTTGTATAGGCTTGTGAAAGCGGACTCTTTAAGTATTCAGAACTTTGCAAGTAGTTTTGATGTGGGTATTTACAACACAAGCATTGGCAAATATTTCAAATCAGGGCTCACCTCCCACCCAGAACCAAGTGTTAAACATTTACCAGCACACCAACTGGGCAAGAGGGGCCAAAGAGGGAGATAGTAGGGCCAGAACCAAAGAGCCATCTAGCACAGGCTGGATCCATGTAAGGGGGCCTGTCTGGTGGGAGCCAGGAAGATAAAGGAGATGCAGATGCTGCTGTAAATGTGATCTGAAAGGGAGATGAGGTTACCCCAGCATCTGCCTGCATGTTGCTCTCATGTACCCCGTTAGTGCCTTCCACTGACCAAACTGTGATGGAAGCCTGTTGACAAGGTTTACAGGGAAAGGGTATAGAATGCACGTGAGAGCCAAGAGGTGAACGACCAGCACATACACCTTTGACAGCTCATGGTAACTTAGATAATCATTTACCCTCTCAGCAAGTAATGCATGTTTGTTTAGTGCTAACACCTACTTTGCAGTACAAATTCAGCAAGTGGTCTTATGCTGAGAGTTAGAAGCACACCTGTGGCTACGAGTTAAAAGCATCTGACAGTCTATTTAAACCATGTGGCTTTGAGAGCCCTTGGTGGCTCAGCAGTTTAGTGCCCTCCAGGGCATGATTTTAGAGTCCTGAGATTGAGTCCCACATCGGCTCCCCGCAAGGAGCCTGCTTCTCCCTCTGCCTGTGTCTCTGCCTCCCTCTCTCTCTGTGTCTCTCATGAATAAATAAATAAAATCTTAAAAAAATAAACCATTTGGCTTCTACTATCTATGTTCAATGAAGGCTAGCAAACATGGACAGTGCACTGGGATATCATTTCTTGAGGCATACATTTTCCTATGTTTAGCCCTTCCAACATGTCTGGATTTACAGAGAGATTTCTATGTACACTGTTACAGAACTGAAAGAAAGCTTTGCAGAAGAGAATTCATGTTGGCTCTGCCCATGTCTTTTTTTATGGAGAAGTCTAGTAATTGCCTAACTGAAGAAAAAAAAAAAAAGAGAGGCTAAGCTGATTTGTATAATGAAGAGATTATTGGGAGGCAGGGTCAGGATGAGAAAAAAGCAAGGTGAGCTTATCTTTCAGAGGGAATTTTATTTTTTTATTTTCTAAAGATTTTATTTATTTATTCATGAGAGATAGAGACAGAGAGAGAGAGAGAGAGAGAGAGAGAGAGGCAGAGATACAGGCAGAGGGAGAAGCAGGCTTCATGCAAGGAGCCCCATGCAGGACTCGATCCCAGGACCCCAGGAGCATACCCTGAGCCAAAGGCAGACACCCAACCACTGAGCCACCCAGGCATACCCCAGAGGGAATTTTAAGTTTGGCAAAAGAGTCTCTCTCTAGATCAGCACTGTCCAGTGGAACTCCCTGTAATGATAGAAATGTTCTCCATCTGTGCCATCAAGTAAGGTAGCCACTAGCCACATGTAGCTACTGAGCACTTGAAAGATAGATAGTATAACCGAGGAACTAAAATTTTTAAATATTTAATTTAATTAATTTAAGGGTAAATATAAATAGAGTGGTTCCAGAGTCTCTGATGTGCTAGAGAATTTGGCTGGGCTGAGAAGAAGAGGAAAGGGAGTTTGTAAAAATGTTATGGTAGGCTCTTAATTTTAAATTTAAGTGGTTTTGGGGGAGATAGTAACTAGGGATTGACATTTCTTTTTTATTGTGATTGCTGGCCTGTGCTTTTGTAATGGAATCACAGCAGGGAGAGGGCCCATTTGCCCTGGTTTACTGCTGAGGTTATTACTACAATAGTTAGAAGTGCCTTTAGATGGTCTTTCCATATGGAGAGGAGCTGTTTGCTTTTTTAATTGGCTGTAGCCTGTTAGCCCTAGAAAAGAACATTGGCCTCTGAAGTGATCATGAAACTGTAAACCTGATTTTTAGACTCAAAAAGACCTACAGTCTGACCTTCTGTGCTGTTAATAGTATTAAGGGTCAATGAGGATAAATCTGTCTTTGAAATATTGGAAATCAATTGGTCTTGAAATGCACAAGAGACTCTTGCTCTTTGTAGACCAGCAGAGATTGGGATGAATATAATGAGGAGTGAGAAGTTGGAGAGGATACTTTTGTTTTCTTCCAGAATATGGAGACAGGATGGTGTTCTCGTTGGGTAAAACTTTCAGTATTTCTTTAGTAGCCATGGTTTTACTATCAGAAAGGAAGGAAAAGAATACTTGTAGGTTGGAAATGCATTCCAAACTGAGAGTTATAGACTTACTATTTAATTTCCCTAATTTGAGACCATACCCATTAAAAAAAATCCTCCTTGCACCCACTCCTGGTCACATAATGGCAAAAGTATATAGTGCAGTACAGTGTGATGGTGTGTATTTAGATCACATCTCATTTTCCAATGAAGAGTGGAAATAATTTCCTCCTACCTTCTGGTGAATACTGATATATTCACTAACTTTTGGAACTAAACATCATAGCCAAGTGGGAAAAATTAACACTTCTCAGGGATTCAAAGGACAAGGACCCTGTGAACTAAAGACATTTATTCAGTTTCCTGGAGCACATGCTATATCCCCTGGGCACATTGGGTGTCCTCCATGAAGCTGAGCTAAGGCCACAATGCCATGGCCTTTGGCAGAAATCCTATAAATCCTGGCAACTTGTCTTCATTGGAAAAAGCCAAATTATTCCCACGTTTTTAGGATGCTGCTCCAATCACCTCAATTCCATTTCTACGTTTATTTTTAATGCATAGTTATTGACTTCCTTCATAGGAAGCTCCAAGTAATTCTGAGAACTAATTACCCTTGGATCAATTCCATGGAAACATGTTATATAAATCATGTGCTTTGATGGGTTGTTAGTAGTAATAATTGTTAGTAATAATTAGTGTGGTTATATCTAAAAGTTATCAGTGGACTCTGATGTAAAGTTATTATTATTTATAATAATATATCCATATATTAACATTCACAAAGACCTTCTGCTTACATTATTTCATTTGCTTCTTACAATAGTCTTATGAAAAGGTTATTACAGACATTAAAATTAACTCCAGCATGTATTGGGTATCATGAAAGAATATGATTTGTACCCTCAAAGACCTCAGAGTCTAGTGGAAAAACTTATTCTATCTTAGGGGCTCAGGAGGTCATATGACCTAGAGGAAGAGAACTAAAACAAGGTCAGGACTTAAATGAACTCTTCCTTTTCCTTGAATGTGTGGTGGGTAGATGTTTAATGGCGTCTCAGCCTATCTATAACCAATGTAGGGGGTGGACCCTCACATGTGGTTATTATTATTATTGCAAGATGTCTTTCAGCAATAACCATCAGGGAACTTTGAAAAATAAAGGTTTATTACTTACACAACCTGGAAATTAGGTAGAACACCTGGGGCCACACAGTGAGGTCTTGGGTAGAATGAAAGAGGGGGAGTGTGCACATAGGCCTGAGGTTCTGTTTTTATTGGGGTTAAAGGTGGGAGCCTAGGGTTTTGCAGGCTCACTCTTTATTGATGAATTTAAAATGTAAGAATGGGAATTTTAAGTGCAGGAAAGGAAAAACATGGGGCCCAAATGGTCAGTTTTTTAAATCAATCAAGATACCTAAAATAAAAGAGCATCAGTGCCAAAAGGTAGCCTGGCTCTTTATGAAGTCCTGTGGCTGGCTCTGTGTTTATTAGAAATAGTCCTCTTTGAAGTGGATGTCTCTTTCAAAGCTTCAACAATGGGAGCTTAAACCAGGCATCTGCTTAACAACAACAACAAAAATCCCCAATCATCAGGGCCTATACTACAGCAGACCATCTCAAGGGTGCATAGGCTACCTTTATGTGGGATAGGGATAAAAATAAATCACTCCTTCATCTCTCCTTATTTTCCACCTTCTCTCCCCACTCCCTATCCACCTAGATGTAGGGTGTAGTTGCCATATGACCTGACATCCTGCCAATAGCATGTGAGGGGAAATATGAGACCATAGGATGGGCTTGCCCACTTCCAAATAAATGAAATGTGAACTTCTCAGCAATTTGCTTTTGGCTAGAGGGCTCATGGAAGAGTTCTATGGAACAAGTCTCTTAAGTGCTTGGGACAGTAGTGAGCCATCACCCTTTTGTATGAGCCAGGAAGATGAAGCCCAAAATAGTAGTTTTACCTATAATCTGTAACAGAGGTAATCAAGTTTCCATTGCTCCAAAGTGCTAGAATGTTATAAAAATGAGTCATGCAATACGAACATTTGGGTGATGACAAAATAAAGTAGCCATCTATATAAGTTAATTGATACCAGCTAGGAAATAAGTCATTTTACATATATTCTTTCTAATTCTCACAACTACCCTGCAAGGGAGACTTTACTAACCAGGTAAGGAAACTGAAGTTGAGCAGAAATAATAAATCATCCAAGGTCACACAGCTAAGAAGTAGTAAAGCTGGAATCTGGTTGATTGCACGAACCAACCTGTATTTTCTTCACTTTACCAGAAGTTATAGACTTGAAGTTAGAGGCCTATGTCTAGTCTCACACATATTCTGTTTGGCTTTCAAGCAAGTTTGCACTATTGGTGTTCAAGCAAGTTTGTACTGTTTAACAAAATGTAAAGATCAGGACAGTTTTTCATAAAACTCCAGACTACTACTGAGTAACCAGAAAACCTGGTAACATGGAACCTTTAGTCTTTGTGCAATGGTGAACTGGATGTGGGTAGCAGGTGCCCATATCCAGAATATGAGTTTGTCTTCTTGTTTCCTGCTAGCCAGCCTGCCCCGCTCACTTGCCCTACTAGTGTGGCCCCGGAAGTATTTGAGTTTAGAATATACTCCCACACCTTCCCCAGGCTGGGTCTCTGAAACATAGCTAACCTCTCGTTTGTGGACCCAGACAGAAGCTGAGAAATGAGAATTAAGTCAATTAAAGCATTCCTTCTGGATATCACAAAAAACTTCCTTTTTCAAAAGATTTTCTGTTCACACTTCGCTGACTTGCAGTGTTTCAGTGGCTAACACCTAGCATGACAGATGATAAAAAACAACAGTTTTCTTCAGTTGTTCACAAAGTTTTCACTGTGGTTTCGCATCAAACTCCCATTTGGGAAAACTTTGATGCTGCTTTCTACCTCCCCCTTAACACATCCTTAATAAGAATAATTTCTTTCCTTTATAAAGGTGATATTAGGAATCTTACTCCAAGCACTGAATAGAAAACACAATGAAAAAAAAAAAAAAAAAAAAAAAAGAAAACACAATGAAACAGTAGAGCCAAAAAAAAAAAAAAAAATTTCCTCCCTGCTGCCTGAGGTCACATCCCTTTGACCAGAGACTGCAGTTGCCTGATGTGCACTCTGTAAGTGATGCACTTGACTAAAGGGAAAGAAGAAAACTGCATTGCATGAGATGCTAAGTGGCTTTCTTATCAATGACATCTCAAAATTGTCAATGTCATGGCGTCTAAGAGTGGAATTGCACAAAATGGGAAATTTGGGGCTGCAAATGAGGAAAAACAGTTTGAACTGAAATCTTAGATTGACTTCTTTTATGTGCCTTGGAGATGATTTATCAGCTGGAAGAATAATGTCTGGCCTCCTGCAGGGGGGAAAGCACCATGACATGGGCTTCATTGCTTCCTTAACTTGAAGAACTGGTGAGCCACACTCTGGACATTAAGACAGAGCATTGGTTGCCATGGCTTTTTATAAGACCTTGCGTCTCATGATGAGTATTTGAAAGATGAAATTGCAGACCAAGAAAAGAGTTTCAGGAGGCATTTATGATTTAGAGCACTCTGTCTCTAGCTTAAGCCATCTTCAGGATTTCCAAGAAGATGTTTTCAACATGGTTCCTAGATTCCTATTTTAATGTTTAACTCCACTCACTGCTGACAATCATCTCTTTAAGAAAATCCTATTTCCTTTGTAATTTCAGTCCACTTACTCTTTTTTTATTCTTTGTTATGGTGACTTATTAGTGATGATATTTTAAAATATGTTGAGAGTAGTTATATGCTGTATCAGGTAATCTACTCAGTACTTCATATGTGTCATCATATGTAATTACCAGAACAACCTTACAATTTGGGCTCCATATATATTTTATAAAGAGGCACCAAAGGGTTAAGTAATTTGCTCAGAGCATACCCAAGTAGTAAGAAGAGGAGCTGTAACAAATTGAACCCAGGCTGTCTGACACCAGTGCCCATGTTATCTCCATAACTCTGTGTCTCCCTCATCCTGGCCTCTGTGGAGATAGAGTAACCCCATATAATGTGACTAGTCATTTAAAATGAACACGTTTGGGTGACCTGGGTGGCCAACCAAGCCACCTGAGCCACCTGAGGTGGCTCAACCTGGTTGGTTGAGCGTCTGACTCTTGATTTTGGCTTAGGTCATTCATGACCTTTGGGTCTGGAGATCAAGCCTCATGTCAGGCTCTATGCTCAGCACAGAGTCGGCTTGAGATTCTCTCTCTCACTCTTCCTGTGTCTCTCCCCCCCACTCATGTGCACTCTAAATAAAAAAATAAGTAAATAAATAAAATATTTAAAAAATAAAATAAACATGTTTTCCTCTCCTCAGAGAATCCAAGAATTCATTTAAAATTGTTTGCATTTTTTTAAACAGAAATTAAATTTATTTTGGTAAATACTTAAAACAGCCTACGTATCCTCCAATTTATATGCTTTCAGCCTGACTTCCTAAAAGTTCCCAGTGATGCATGGCATAGGAGTCCTGAGCTCAGGCTATTGAGCCAGACTAGATTGAAGGGCCTAGTCCAGCCACCATTAGCTGTGCTAGTGAGCAAGTTACCCAAACCCTCTGTGCCTCAGTTTCCTTACCTATAAAATGGGTATCATAATGGTACCCACCTAGCATTTAAATGATTCAGTGCCTGTAGAATGCTTATAATAGTACCTGGTACTCCAGAGTTAGTGCTCAATAAGTGCTGTGATTATGGAACATTAGTCATTTTTCAAGAACTGTTATCTAAATAAAGATGTGCTTTTTTTGGTCCTCAAGTTTTCTGAGGACTAATGCAAATAATATTGCCCTGTGGCTGGAGGCAGAGTAGAGACATATCTGGAGGTCATTGGAGAAGTAAATTCTGGAGCACTAAATCTGTCACCATTTTAATGATTTTGCATCCCTAGTGTCTACCATAGTGCTTGACACATAGATGCTTGGAATTCAGTAGTTAGATTTCATTTTCATGGTCCATTTCTCCCTGTTCACCTCTAAAGATCCTTGGATTTTTTAGGAACATCCTGTTCTCATTCAGGAGAATAAGAACTCAGTTGATTAGAACTCACCTACACGATTAGGCTTACTCTTTTCACATGGAGGTAGGATTATTGTACCTGAGGCAAGAAGTTTCTTTAGAGGGATTTTCTTTTTTCTTTTTTCTTTTTTTAAAGATTTTATTTTTTCGTTCATGAGAGACACAGAGAGAGAGAGAAAGAGAGGCAGAGACACAGGCTCCATGCAGGGAGCCTGACGTGGGACTCGATCCCAGGTCTCCAGGATCATGCCCTGGGCTGAAGGTGGCGCTAAACCGCTGAGCCACCCGGGCTGCCCAAGGGATTTTCTTCATATGTTCCTATGTAAAGTGTACAGTTGGCATAGTAACTATGTTGATGGAGACATGGATGATGCTTGAAGGACATTTCCTGCTGCTGAGGGATGAAGACCATGTAGCAGCTTGTAACCACATTCTGTTAGACTCTGTTTCCTTCCTTATATCTTTTTGATCTTAAACTTCATTGTGTTCCTCTTCTTTTCTCTTCTCTCTTTTTCTTCCCCTGGGGAGAGTGTAGCAGTGGCGAGGGGAAAGGAGAGCTGTGGCTGTGCTTAGCGTTGGAGACGGGGTTTCCCTTTGTCTTGCCTCCTCCACCCCAGGCTCCATCTGGATTTATCTGCCTCCTGGGTCTCTCATTGAGACAATACGGGAAAGAGAGTAAATTATTTGCTGAAAACATAATTTCATTCCACCTAGTTTTCTCCTGCCTGCTTCAAAAGCAACCTGAATGTAGATGAGGTAGCATGTTTTTCTTGTTGGCTTTCAGGGATTAAATCATTTTTATTTTAAGCCATAGAAATTCCTGGAATGAGATCGAAGTTCCTCAGTCTCTTTATTTGAACCTTAGGACACAAATAATTCTCAACTTCCCCATTCTGAGTCACCACACTGTTTGCTTTGAAGACTTATAAATAGTGTTCTGGGGCGGGGGGAGGCTAGCCACTTTGGAGGTATTGCAAACATTTGTTTGAAATATAAATATAAATATAACTTTTTGCTTCTCAACTTTGATGAGGCAATTTGCATATAAAATGCAACCGAAAGCAGCCATTTTGGATGTGTAGTTGGATAAGTTTTGACGAATATATACATACTTGTATAATCACCATCTAAATCAAGATATAGAACATTTCCTAGAATATGTATTAATATTTAAAACATATAACAGGAAACAACATAGATAGTTAAATTTCGACACATCAGAAACCATTAACACACATTATGTTCCCCTTGATTGACATCATAGTAAGTGACAGAAATCTCAACTTATAAAATATATTTATACCAATAAAAATATCACCTTTAACTGTTAAGTATATTGGGGTTCTGTGTAAGATTTTTAAAAGAGGAAAATTTGGTTCCTTAGCTAAAAGTCAGAGAAAGAGTACCACAGAAAAGAAGAAAAATAGACCCAGAGCTGATTTAGCCCAGAATCAAACTAAATTATTTATGCTGACTCACCAGGCTTCCCATCAACCTGAAATCCCTGTGGCTGACAATTTAGGAAGCTGCTATTGCATCCAGGCTTGATCTGAAGTCAGTTTGGAAACATGACTGAGGTCTAGCACAGGTTAACTGTGTGACCTGAGAAAGTCACCTAACATCTCTGAGCCTCTCCTACTACCTTGTGTCTAAATAGTTGTTGTCAGGATTAAACGATTGGCTGGCAGGACAGTGAACTGGCTGACCCTATGAATTCTGGAATCAGACCACTTGGGTTATCCATATAACCTTATGCAAATGCGTCAGCTTCCCTGGGCCTGGTGTTTTCAATATCTGGAACACAGAGACAACAACAACAATAGCAAAATCCTATTCCGTGGGTTTATTATAAAGATGAAATGAGATGATGCATAAGAATTGCTTAACATAGTACTTGGGTCATTGTGAGTACTTAATAAATATTAAATGCCAGTGTTTAATAAATATTAAGTGCCGTTATGTTTAAAGGAGATAATGTGTGCAAAACTAATGTGGTTAGCACATCACGTAGTGCTCACTATATGGAAGATATTATCAGGTAATGCCTACTTCAAGGTATGTTTAATGCTGGTGACAGGATTTTCATCTGCCACCAGCCCAGCAAGAATTCTTGATCCCATTTGTCTGTATAAAATAAGAGAAGTTTCAGTGAGAAATTGGGCAAGTCTTTAAGTTTCTGCCAAGTCTCTGACTAACCACTTTGATCGATTGGTTTCGGCTCCCCTGGTCAGGAATTATCTGAGCCTCCTCATCCCCTGCATTCTCTGCATTTTGAAGAAGATGGATAGACTCAGAGCGACTTCATTCCGCTTGCCCATGCTCTCTTATCTGTGCACGGGAATCAGAGAGGCCATGCCGATAACCTTTCTTTTCCATCTTCACTTTTCCATCCTTGCTTTTGTGCCAGCACCAGCCCCCACTATTTGGCAGTCTCAGAGAAGAAGTTTCAAGAAATATGTTCCCTTCTGGAAACTCCAGATGTTCTTGGGGTCAGTTTATAGGCTAATTAAATATTTTATCTTGATTCAAGCTCAGAAATGTTCAACTCTCTATCTTGGCTAGTCTGCTTTCAAACACTTGATATTTCTAGTGCTTCCTCTCATCTGAGAATTTAGGCTTAGATATTTTCTTCTTGAATGTGGAGACTAGTTCTTGTTGAAAGATTACAGCTTTGGAACTGTGTATCGAAGCAAGAAATTCTGATACCTTTTTAACCTTCCTTTGGTGAATTCTAGCCTTTTCAAAATAGCTTCTGAGAAATGGATTTAAGGTGGGGGAATCTACTTAAATCTGCTCCTATTGAAGATATACTTCAGCCAGTTTGTTCTAATGACTACTGTTGCATAACAATTAGCCCAACATTTAATGTCTTAAAATAACCATTTTATTAGATTCCTGGATTCTGTGTGTTGAGACACCATACAGGGCACAGTGGCGATGGCTTATCCCTGTGCCACAATGTCCAATGTCTCAGTAGGGAAGCCTGGAAGACTAGTAGTAGTCATTTAAGTCTGGGATTTCAAATCATCTGAAGGTGTCTTTACTCTCATGAAAAGCTAGAACTTCTTTTTTTTTAAAAGATTTAATTTATTTGTTTGAGAGAGAGAGCACAAGCAGGAGGAGAGAGGCAGAGGGAGAAGCAGATTCCCCACTGAGCAGGGAGCCCAGCATGGGGCTCAATCCCAAGACCCCAGGATCATAACCCAAGCCAAAGGCAGCTGCTTAACTGAGCCACCCAGGCACCCCTGGAACTTCTGATTAGAGCATCTGCATGTGGCCTTCCATGCACAGGCAGTTTCAGGCCAAGCACAGAGACCCATCCTTTTCATGAGAAGAGTGTTGAATGCTTGCCACACAGTTAAAAAATCTGTATCTGGAAATATTGATTATCTGAAAAGCCCCATCTTATTATTTACACGAATCTTTGATTATCCTAAAGGGTGTAGATAGGGAGAATGTGGGCATGTTTATAATCTTAATTCCCATTTATGCTATTATCTTAAAAGTTTGAAAGATGCAAATACAGAATATTTAAAAGGAATGACTTTTTACTCTGAGTGTGAAACTTAGGAAATGGATAGCCTCAGGAAGTACAACAGAAAGAAAGTATAAGTTGAAATCTCTCTCTTGATTTTAAACACCAGTTTAAGGAATAATGTGTATGTATGCTACCGACACTAGATATGACAAAGAAGAAGGAACAAATAAGAGTCATTGGTATTTAATAGTCCTCCCACATTTTCTTTCATTGATTCCTTGTAACAGTCTATAAAATTCAGTCAGTGCTATAATTTTTATTGACAATTTACAGATGAGAGAACTGAAAGGGATTTGTACCAATATTTCCAAGATTATTTGATCAGTACATGTGGAATCTGCTCTCTAAATTCCTCTTTCTTCAAATTTTGGATCCTTTGGTTCTACCCTGAGTCCTCTCCCACTGGTGCCTACTATTCCAAGTCCTGCCCCCTTCATAGAAGCCAGTGCACTCATCCATGGCTATGGGAACCACCAAAGCTGCAACACGATTATCTCTATCTTCTTGCTACTTGATTCTTCTCTTGCCCACTCCCTACCTACTACCCTGAAACTTGCCCAACCATATTTTCCAATACAAATAAATATTTTCACCATAATTTACTGGCAAGAAGGAAGTTTATTTTTTGGGTATATAATCTATTATATAGGGAATGTTGGAGGGACTAGTTTAAAAACCATGGTTAGGGAGGGCTTATCTGAGGAAGCAGTATTTGCACAGAAACTTGAATAGGGAAAGGAGTGAGACATATGGATGTAGGGAAAGAGTGTTCTAACAGAAGGATGAGCAGAGGCCACGGCACAGACATTTCTTGGCCTATTTAAGGAATAGCAGGGAGACAAGAAGGCTAGAGAGCAGTGGGATATGAAGACAAGAGAGAGGAAATGATGTGGGAGAGGCAGCTAGGGACCAGAATGTGTAGGGCCTGATAAGCTATGGTAGAGATCCTGGATTTTTATTCTAAATATGAAGGAGAGGGGAGAATTGGAAGGCTTGAAGCAGGGAAGTGATTTGCATTTTAAGAGATAACACTGTTTGCTGTGCCAGACAGTGTACAGAGACAAGAACAGATGCTGGAGACGACTCAGGAGCTACTGTATTTGTCCAAGTGAGAGATGTAATAGTTTGGATCAGGTGGTAACCATGGAGAAGATGAGAAGTAATTGGAAATGAGAGGTATTTAAAAAGTATACTCTATAAATTTGCTGATGCATTGGATCTAGGGAATGAGAAAAAGAGAAATCAGGAATTATTCCAAAGGTCTGAGCAACTGAGTCGGTTACGATGGGCGATACTAAGGGAGGAGTAGGTTGTTCAAATAATTCTGCAATGAACGTACTTCTAATGGGAAGAGACAGTGTAGTATACAGTGTAATCCTAGTTACAGACTGTTTATATTTTAATCCCAGTTCCATTATTTACCAGTTATAACATCTTTTACAAGTCAATTTCTTCCATTTTCCCATCTGTATAATGGGGAAATACGAGTACCTACATCGTAGGGTTGTTTGTAGATTTAACATACAACAGTGCCTAGCACTTAGAATTACCTAACTGCTAGCCATCACTGTTATTATTAATTTAATTCCGTGAGCATTGATGATTGTTTTCTTAGGGGAAGTGTTGGGTTAAAGGATATACATGTATTTTAAGCTTATCTGATTGCTTATCCGGAATAATCATACCAATGTGCCCCTGCTAGCAAACTGTGAGATACAAAAGAGGTAATTCTTTTAAAAATATTTGAAATATTTAGAGTTTAATATAAAGGCTCCTTGAACCTTTGTCATCCTCTCTTGCCCCAGTCACAAAATGAGGCTTTCCTTGGTTTTTCATCATTTGAGCTCACCTAAGTGATTTCTAATCACTTTTCTGTCCTCTTTCCAAAATTATCTTTACATGAGTATGCATTATAGTTCTTACTATAATACAACATGACTGATCTAAGAAATACTAACATAATTAAAACAACTAATTATTAATGTGTTTTTATTAATGCACAGTGTCTATGTGTGAGTTTGCAAGAGAGTGAGAACATGCATGAGAGAGATGTGAGTTGCATATGTGTGTGTATTAGAACTGAAGAAAGAATCCAAACATCTCCAGGTTGTCACGTTTAATTCTGAATGATCACTGCATGTGCTTTATTTAAAGAGAGGAAGAGAAATTGATTTAATAGCCTGTCACATTATACAACACAAGAAGAACTTGGGAAGAGAAAATGCTCTGGTATTCTAAGTGGGAAGAAAAATATTGTGACAGTTCCATGGAGAAATCTCTGTGCAGAGAGAATTGGTAGAAATTAAGATGATGAGCTGAGGCTCTTAGGAAAATGCATGGCTTCCATGGAATGAATTTGACCACTACATCCCAGCCCTGTTTTATAGAAGGCTGTTTTTCTTTCTTATACAAGGAGAGCAAGAAAAGAGAAATTCCAATTGTTCATTTTTTTTTCATTCCTTAAAAATAGTTGATTCCATCATCATTTCTTCTGTGGGCTTCTAAAAGATTCTATTTAAATGAGGTGGATGGAATAACAACAAATTATGATAATAGTATGATAGAATTATAAAATGATTAATCAAGAATGTTTACTATCTTAGTGTTAAACTCAGGCATCCTGGAGAAGTCAGTTTGTACTTCAGTGAACAAATAATGTTAGGGAAAAATAACCTCCAGCCACTAGTAAGACACCTAGGGCTGAACAAGTTGGGTTTATTATTGCTTATTGCCACAAGAGAGAATACTCTCCTTGGGGAACTGTGAAGCATCTCAGTAAGAGAGTTTAAGAAAGACTTATAGAATTTGGGTTATTGCTAGGTGTTTTCAGGAAAATTAAAGGAAGGACAGCTTTACTCCGGTTTGTTTGGTTTCAGGGATCCAGAGCACTTTTTTTTTTTTTTTAAAGATTTTATTTATTTATTCATGAGAGACACAGAGAAAGAGAGAGGCAGAGACACAGGTAGAGGGAGAAGCAGGCTCCCTGCAGGGAGCCCGATGTGGGACTCAATCCTGGGACTCCAGGATCACACCCTGGGCCAAAGGTGGCACTAAACTGCTGAGCCATCCAGACATCCCAAGAGCAATTTTATAATTGAATACATTAACAGATTTTATCTAGAGGGAAGAATAGACCAAGGCTAAAGCTATAATTGGTAAAGAAGCAGCAGTCACTCATTTTAACTGGGATGGAGATATTTGATTATTTTTGTGGTGTGGATGGTGTTTATGTTTTTGTCAGGTTCAAGTGTGACTGTGGGGCAGTTTAGTTTTTGTCTTGCTCCATCATGTGTATAAAGTGGACTTGTGTTATAATGGTGTTCTGTGAAATATTTTTTGTTTGACTGAACACTAAAACCAAGCTATATGTGCCAGGCCAGCTCCTAGCAACACAAGGCCTTGCTGATAGCACCAAGTCAGACCAGTAAGTCAGCTCTCAGATGCCAGGGGATACTCTCCTCTTGCTCAGAGTGAAACCTTGAAGTTAAGCTGTTCTACTTCAAAAACATTTTAACAAGGGACCACCTTGTTGGGAAAGCAAAGTATCGATTATAACAAGTCTATAAAGGTTGTTAAAAAGGTTATGAAAATAATCTTTTTATTTCTATGTTTTCCTTATTATCCAAATAATAATATTTATTATGTTCAATGCACATGGGTTCTTGAAGTTATTGTTTTCCCTTCAATTTGACCCTGAATTTCCCTTCTACTCTTTCATCTCTTGATCAGTTGCAGAGAAAATTCCCAAGAGCTTTTTTAAAGACATTCAAGTTCCGCTCATCTCTCCTTTTACAACCTCTTTTAAGAAGTACTCTGAATCTATCAGATAGGGCATGAGTTTTTATAAGCGAGCTGGACAGGAGAATTTTTTTAAGATGAAGTATAAGGCTTAAGCTCCTAAGTTGTGTTTGGGGGAAAATTATTTTCCAAAAATTCCATTTTGTAAGTATTACCTGGTCACTGGCATTTATTCAATAAATGGCTATTGAATACCTACTGCGTGCCATGCACCCTCCTTGCCACTGGACATGAGAATGGACAATTATGATCTCTGTCTTCAAAACCTCATATTCCTTAAAGGACAGGACACTGTATGAACCAGAATATTTTTTTAAAAAAGATTTTATTTATTTATTCATGAGAAACAGAGAGAGAGAGAGAGGCAGAGATACAGGCAGAGGGAGAAACAGGCTCCACGCAGGGAGCCCGACATGGGACTCAATCCCGGGTCTCCAGGATCATGCCCTGGGCCGAAGGCAGGTTCTAAACCACTGAGCCACCCAGGGATCCACCAGAATATTCTTTAAAATCTTGGAGGGGTCAGAGGAAAGTATATTTAACTCTAGACTGGGAAGATGCTACTTAAACTAGATTTTGGGTGCCGACTCCGGCAGGTAGATAAGATAAGGAATAACATTGTTTAAAAATGAAAATAATGCTATAAACACAGGACGGATTTTAACAGGAGGCAAATACCCCTCCTCATCTCCAAACTCAATAATTCTGATGATAAATGGTTCTTTATAGACTTTATGAAAGGACTGTCATCCTTTTGGCTAAAGCTCTTCCTAAGCCATACCCCCAAAAGAGAATATCTCTTCTATTTTTAAAGACCTTTGAGAACAGGAGTCCACAGTCATCCTAGGAGGTGGATGGGTCTTGAGTCACAGAGCCTATTAGCACAGATGGTGTTCAGCGGTTCTCAGTGGGGAGAGGAAGGGATGCTCCAGGAAGGATCAGGGGCCAGTTTTGAGGGTTTAATCCTTGGAATAGAGAATAACTCTGATGCAGCCTTGAACTTGAATTAGATTACTTCTGTGCCAGCCTTTTCCCAAGAACATACCACAGGATACTGGATATGGTAATGTCAGATGAAACAGCTGACTTCTTTTACATCATGAGATATTGGGGAACATGGAGGAAACTTAAGAAAAAATTTATTGATGGAAATAGATCTATGTTAGTCACAAGATGTCTGCGTTAGTTACACACACCCTTACTCATACCCACACTTCTATAGTGTTCCACACTCACTCCATTCACTTCGTGTAATCACATTTTTGTTTCTTAGATAATCTCACATATTGTGTGGTTTGCCTTCACTGACAAACTCTAGGAAATATTCTGAGTTTATGTTTTTACCAACAGCACACACCCTTATTCACTATGAAGTGAATCTAAAATTCACTTCATAGTTAATTCTGGTTACTGGACTTACCAAATGAAACTCATTCAAGGAGTTAAATAGTAGGAGATAGTCTCAGTCATACTTCTGATAGAATCTTCCAGAGTAAGCAAAATGGATTTCCTAGGTATTCTTTATTCAGCAATTTAGGGTGGGGCAATATAAGTTCTATAAGAGCAAGACTTTTTAAAAAAATATTATTTAAGTATAAATAAAATATAAAATATTATTTAAGTATAGCTTATTATTAAGTATAGCTTATATACAAGGTTATATTGCTTTCAGGTGCACAACATATTGACTTGACAATTCTATACAGTACTCAGTGCTCACCACTGTAAGTGTAGTTACCGTCTGTTACCATACAATGGTGTTACAGTATTGTTGACTATATTCTCTATGCTGTACTTTTCATCCCTGTGACTTATTTGTTTTATAACTGGAATTTTGTAGTTCTTAATCTAACCCTTTACCTATTTTATTTATCTTCCCACCCCCTTCTCTTTGGCAAAAATGATTTTGTTCTCCATATTTATGAGTCTGTTTTTGTTTTGTTTTTTAGATTCCATATATAACTAAAATTATATTTGTCTTTTTCTGTTTGACTCATTTCACTTAGCGCAATCCTCTAGGTCCATCCATGTTGTTGTAAATGGTATGATCTCATGCCTCTTAATGGCTGTATAGTTTTATATGCATGTGGGTCTGTGTGTGTATCATTGGACACTATTGAACACTTAAGTTGCTTCTGTATTTTGGCTAGTGTAAATAATGTTGCAATAAACATAGTGGTGCACATATCTTTTTGAATTAGTGTTTTTGTATTCTTGGGGGCAAATACCTAGTAATGGAATGATTGGATCATATGGCATTTCTATTTTTAATTTTTTGAGGAATCTCCATACTATTTTCCATAATGGTTCCACCAATTTACATTCCTGCCAAGGGTGCATGTAGGGTTCCCTTTTCTCCACCTCCTTACCAATACTTGTTATTTCTTGCCTTTTTGATTAGCCATACTGATAAGTGTAAAGTGATATTTCACTGTGGTTTTGATTTGCATTTCCCCAATGATTAGTGATGTTAATTAAGCATCTTTTCATGTATCTATTAGAAATCTATATGTTTTCTTTGGAAAAATGTCTATTCAAGTCCTCTATTCATTTTTAATCATATATGTATTTTTTGGTGTTGAGCTGTGTAAGTTCCTTATATATTTTGGATATTAAACCTTTGTTAGAGAAATCATTTGAAAATATCTTGTCTCATTCAGTGAGTTGCCTTTTTGCTTTGTTGTTGGTTTTTCCACTGCTGTACAAAAGTGTTTTTTATTTTTGTAGGCCCAATAGTTTAGTTTTGCTTTTGTTTCTTTTGCCTGAGGAGACAAATATCTATAAATATGTTGCTAAGGCATAAAGGCAAGATTTTTATATATCTTACTCATCATTGAATCTCTAGCTCCTAGAACAGTGTCTAGTACCTGGTAGATGCTAAACAAATACCTGAAGGTATAGATCAATGAGGTTTTCTCTTGCTTATAGAGATTGTTGTCATATTATTAGTGCTGAATTTGATCATTTAGAAGTTCTTCTGTAGAAATTAGTTCATCCTATATAGTTGTAGCACATTTGTTCTTAATGGAATATCTTATTTATTGATGGCAAATGGGGTCAAAGATATGTCTTTTTGTTATTTGAAACATCTAACTGGAGTGAAATTTTGTTCAAATCTGTCTTTGGAGGAATGTCCAATGATAATCATTTTAGGTAAACTTTTTATTTTACAAATCATAAGTGCACAGCCCAAGAAATTTTCAGAAAATGAATCCAACTATAAAACCAGCACCCAGACTGAGAAACAGAACATCAGTTTTACCCTGGTGTACAGTCTGTGCCTCCTTCAGTTTACTACCTCTCAACATGTGCAAGGAGTAACCACTATGTGTACATAGACGAAGGCTTAGGTAAAACCCACAAGATAGAATCCTCTATTTGTGCAGTATTGCTATGAATCTATACACATTTTAAATGTATTCAAATATTTTGTATTCAAATATTTCACAATAAAGTCTTTCTAATCTTGTTATTCATTTTTTTGTGTTTCATTATGTCCTTTATAATGAATATCTCTTATTTGTTGTCTTTTTATCTTTATGGCGAAATTGACTTATGGTCAATTAGTTATGCCACAAAAATGCTTGCAGCAAAGATGCCTATGGCGAAAATACCAGACATGGTAGGTTTGGTGTCAAGGAAACAAAAAGTGTCTGCTGTAGACTGTTCAAGAAAAGAAGCCACAGACAGCATGATACCATTGACTCCTCTTTAGCCTTGAAACAAGTAGCACTAGAATGGCTTTTTGAAATACAGAAAATGTCCTTTGTTGATTCTAGCTCACCTTATACCTGGTGCTTGGAGCATGATTTAGGGAGCATTTGCCATATTGTCCCTAGCTGTTGCTTCTGATTAGTGATACTGCACACATGCTTCATTAGGCTCTGCCTCCTTTTGTCAGTTACCACACAGATTAACCTTTACTGAAATTGATGATAACACACACACACATATACACACACATTCCATGAAAAGGGGAAAAACAATGTCTCATAGCAATAAACAGCTCTCACAATTCAAGGAAGGGCAGGCCTTCCATTTGGTTGTGGTTGGAATTATGTATAGATAGATAAATATTATTTGCTTCGCTTTTTATTGTTTGCCTCTGGTAAAGTAACTCATTTCTTTTTTTTAAGTGCACTAATGAGTAAGTAAAATGAAAATACCAACTGACCAAAACCAAACAACCTGTTGAAGTTTTCAAAAGCCCAGGAACATTTCTAATGGGAAAAAGCAAAATGGTTTCTTTTTTTTTAATGGCTTTATTTATTTATTCATGAGAGACACAGAGAGAGAGAGAGAAAGGAAGAGACATAGGCAGAGGGAAAAGCAGGCTCCCTGAAAGGAGCCTGATGGAGGACTCAATCCCAGGGCCTCAGGATCACCACTTGAGCCAAAGGCAGATGCTCAACCACTGAGCCATCCAGACGTCCCCAAAATGGTTTCTTTTTAAATATTTTTCTAGCTTTACTAAAGGATGATTGACAAATAAAAATTGTATACATTTATAATGTTCAACATGAATTTTTAAGGTATATGGTGTGATGACTTAATACATATACACTTTGTGATATGATTACCACAACCAATTAACACATATGTCACCTCACATAGTTATTTTTTTTTTCTTGGTAAGAACACCTAAGATGTACTCTCTTAGGAAATTTCAAGTATACAATACAGTATTATTAAGTATAATCATGATGTTGCACATTAGATTCCCAGAAATTGCACCTCTCGTGACTGAAACTTTCTACCCTCCACTGTTCTATTCTCTGGTTCTATGAGCTCAACTCTTTTAGTTTCCACATATAAGTGAGATCATACAGTATTTATTTTTCTGTGTCTGGCTTATTTTACTTAGCTAGTGTCCTCTTGGTTCATACATGTTGTCACAAATGGCATGATTTCCTCTTCTTATGGCTGTTTCTTGTACTAGTCTTAGCCTATTGATAACCAATGTCGTGGCTGGACTAGCGCTTGTGTTCTTACTGTGACTGAAAGATGTCCTTTAGTACAACCATCAGGAAACTTTGAAAAATAATAAACCTTTTTTTATTACTCACAGATTCTGGGAAGCAAATGACATACCTGAGGCCACACAGGGAGATTATAGGTAGAGGGAGAGAGCGGGGAGGGCCACAGGGGCCTGGGGCTCTGCTTTTATTGGGGGTCAAGGGTGGGGGCCAAGGATTCCATGGGCTTATTACTCTAAATTGGTGAATATAAAACATAAGAGTGGGAATTTAAAGTGAGGTAAAGAAAGAAAGCAAGTGGCCGAGAAAGTTACTGAACTCAACCAAGTTCTCTAAAAGCAAGGCTCTTCAGTCTTAGGAGTGTCCTGATTCTTTATCCAGCCACGTGACTGGCGATATACATTCAAATAGCCATCTTTGAAGTGGATGTCACTGGAATCACACCCAAAGTCAGGCATTTGTCTAACAAATTGTATATGTATGTATGTGTAAGTATATTCTCATATATATGTGTATGGATATACATATAATCACATTTTATTTATCCATTCATCCATTGACATACACTTAGGTTGTTTTCATATCTTGGCTATTGTGAATAATGCTGCAATGAACACAGGAGAGCAGAAATTTCTTCAAGATAATGATGCTATTTCTGGATATATACCTAAAAGTGGGGTTGCAGGATTTTATATAATAGTTCTATTTTTAATTTTTTGAGGAATTTCCAAACTGCTTTCTATAGTGACTGTGCTTACGCTCCCACCAATAGTGTGTACACGATTCCCTTTTTCCTACACCCTGCCAATGCTCATTATCTCATCTTTTTAATGATAGCCATCCTAACAGGTGTGAAGTGATATCTCATCGTAGTTTTGATTTGTATTACCCTGATGATAGTGACATTGAGTATTTTTTCACATACCTGTTGGCCATTTGCATGTCTTCTTTTGAAAAATGGCTATTCATATTCTTTACTCATTTTTTTTAAAAGATTTTATTTATTTATTCATAGAGACAGAGAGAGAGAAGCAGAGACACAGGCAGAGGGAGAAGCAGGCATCATACAGAGAGCCTGATGTGGGACTTGATCCAGGGTCTCCAGGATCACGCTCTGGGCTGCAGGCGGCACTAAACCGCTGCGCCATCAGGCCTGCCCTCTTTACTCATTTTTAAATTGGATTTTTTGGTTTTTTACTATTGAGTTGTATTATTTTTTAAGATTGATTGATTGATTGATTGATTTATGATAGACAGAGAAAGAGAGAGAGAGAGAGAGAGGCAGAGACACAGAAGGAAAGAGAAGCAGGCTCCATGCCGGGAGCCTGACCTGGGACTCGATCCCAAGACTCCAGGATCGCGCCCTGGGCCAAAGGCAAGCACTAAACTGCTGAGCCACCCAGGGATCCCCTCCCTGTATTAGTTTTTTATGTTTTTTAGATATTAATCCACTATCTGATATAAGTTCTTTCTCTCATTCCATAGGTTGCCTTTTCATGTAATTGATTGTTTCCTTTGCCATGTAGAAGCTTTTTAGCTTAAAGTAGACCCATTTGTTTCTTTTTGCTTTTATTGCCTATGCTTTTGGTGTCATATCCAAAAAATGATTGCCAAGACTAATGTCAAGGAAGTTTTCCACTATGTTTTCTTTTCAGATTTTTATGGTTTCATCCAAAGGCAGATGCTTAACCAACTGAGCCACCCAGGCAGTGTCTTAGGAAACTATTTTGTTTGAGTCCTCTCTCTTTTTTTTCTCTCTTGGATAGTCTAGTTAAAGATTTGTAAATTTGGTTTATCTTTTTAAAAACCAATTCTTCGTTTTGTTGATCTTTTCAATTGCCATTCTATAATCAGGTCTTATATTTAAGTGTTTAATACATTTCTTTTTTTTTTTTTGTTCAATCCATTTCAAATTAATTTGTGAATATTGTAAGATTAGAAACTAATTTCTTTTTTCTTTTTCTTTTTTTAGCATGTGAATCTGTAGTTTCCCAACATCATTTATTGAAGACTATACTTTCCCTTTGTGTATTCTTGGAACCTTAGCAAAGATTAGTTGTCTGCATGTGGTTGTGTTTATTTCTAGGTTCTCTATTCTGTTGCATTTATCTCTGCATCTGTTTTTAATGCCAGTGCCATACTGTTTTGATTCCAGGGTCCTGGAATCAAGTCCTGCATTGGGCTCCCTGCTCAGTGAGGAGTCTGCTTCTCCCTCTACTTTCTGCACTGCCCCCCCATGCTCTCTCTCTCTCTCACTCTCTCAAAAATAAATAAATAAAAATCTTTAAAAGAAAAAACAAAATGGTTTCTTATGTAGCTTATATGTTTTCAGGACCCACAAAGACACTTTTATTTAGCCTGTATTTGTGTATGTGAGATCCAGTATGTATTTAGTAATTTTCACAAAGCCATATGTTATGAAGTCAATCTTCCTCCTTTTGGAGATTAACAGTTTAAAGATGGAATCCCAAATCTTCTTCAGACTTGTTGAATAAGCCTGAGCAAGTTACTCAGCATCTCAGTTGTTAGTTACCTTGTTTGTATAGTAGCGCCCATCTCATAGGTTTGCTATAACAATTAAATGATATGATGTTGGTATATCTCCTTATTTAAGGCCAGCAAAGGTCTTAAATGTCATTCTAAAGGTATATTCTGTAGAAAGTTTGAGTCTGAGAGTGGAGAGAAGTATGTGAGAAATATCCATTAATAACATACATGTAATTTTTTTTGCCTTATTTGACTTTTATTTTTATTTTTTTGGACTTTTATTTTTTTATTTTTATTTTTTCTTATTTGACTTTTAGCAGAAATGTTTCCAACTTCTCCCCTTGTATGGAACTCCAGATATGAGTTTTTAAATTTGCTTTTTACCATATAGTTGAAATTAATAGTTTTTAATGACTGAAAAAAAATAGTTTTTAATGAAACAATTTTGTAAATGAAATGAGCATATTCAATATAACAAGAAAAATGAAGCAACATCATTTTTAGATTCAATCTAATATGTGTATAATGCCTTCATATACATAAACTCACTTAATATTCACAATGACTCTGTCAAATTAATGGTATTACCTTTATTTGTAACTGAGGAAACCAAAGTCACAAAACCAAT
Source organism: Vulpes vulpes (assembly GCF_048418805.1). Taxonomy (NCBI): domain Eukaryota; kingdom Metazoa; phylum Chordata; class Mammalia; order Carnivora; family Canidae; genus Vulpes; species Vulpes vulpes. The sequence continues at coordinate 79,494,859 of NC_132790.1, read as the reverse complement.
AAAAGGGGTCTTCTTACCTTCAACTCTGTAGCAACCCGGGAGCACTTCCGGAATTTAAGAAAGGAAAACAAGTGGTAATTTTTAAAAATAATCTATTTTATAAATGCACCAAAGCATCTTTAGGGCTGGGATTTTATATATCTTTTATCCTCAGTGTTTGGTCCAGTGCTGTAGATACTCAAGAAACACTTATTAAATGAGCAACTGGATGAATGAATAGCTTTAAAACTAATGTGATTTTTAATTGAGATTAAGTGATCAAATGGTACATTCTATACTGACAGTCACCTTACTGTGGATGTCAAAGGCCAGGTAGACAGAAATGATTGGCAGAGACATCTAGTAATCCTTTACTCTTCCCACAGCCTATGGGCCAACTATGTCCTCAAGAGTGCCTGAGATTAGGAAAAAGAGGCAGATAGTACAAAAGGAAGCCATGGAGTCAGAGAAATTAAAAAGGTTACTTCCACTTTCCAACTGCTCCCAATGCCCAATGTCTACCTTGTCCATAATTCTCACTGTGCTGAACTGAGATGATACATTTCTGGTTAGCCACCCTTTTAGAGTGTAGGCTCCTCACGGATAGAGACTTGGCATTTCCCATTGCTGAATTCTCAGCACTTAGCATGATAGTGTTTCCCACCCCACCCTTCCCCAAACTTAACTGAGCTATGATTAACAAATAAAAGTTGATATACTTTTTATATACAGGTTGTACAACATGATGTGTTGAAAGTCAGTATTTCATAGATATTTGTGAACGGGAATAGGGCACACTGATATACTAAAAGAAATGTTTCTCATGCAAAAGAATTATATCTTCTGTAAGTGAAGTTCTAGACATCTCAGGTACCTCAGAGTTTTCTCAGGGTCTACTTACAGAGCCAAGGAGGTAGAGCTTGATCTAAAAGATTTGGGTATTATGAAGGGAAGAGGAAACATTAGCAGGTTCCTGGAATTAGCTTGTACCTCTGGCTGAATCTCAGAAGCTAGCTTTGCCAGAGTAATAATTTTCATCCTCCTCTGTGTCAGTCAGGGTCTAGTCAAAAAAAAGGAAACAACAAGTTATTTTAAGAAATAGAATTTAATGTAAGGAATTGTTTACTAGGAATTAAAGATGTGGAAAGGCAAATAGGAGACATGAAAGTATCAAAATGACAGTAACTGCAGAGTAGCTTTTGCCCTTGGGGCTGGAAGAACAAGGGGGAAAAGTTGACAAAAATGTCTCCAGACCTTTGAGGAGACTGTGCTATGTGTCTGAAGAGGACAACAAGGCTGGTTCTGTGAGTGTTGGAAAAACTGCAAAGTGGATTCAGCAGCTTCCAAGGGAATGAAGTGACATTGCCAGGGTGAGAAATCTTGCTTGGGGAAGGTTGCTGATGCTCATGGGGACAAGAAGCAAAACTGGAACATGGAGGAGCAGGTCTTTTCCTCTTCCTTCTCCAGCCTAATAGTCACCTCTGGTGACCTCTCTTGGTACAGCCTAGCAGGAATCCGGCTGCCAAAGGAAAAAGTAGTTCTCAGAGTTCCCAACCCTAGCCTCACAAAGTAACATAGAACCATGGGTTGGAAACTGAGAGATAAGAGTTTAATAATTGGCATACCCACCTGCCTTCCCAAAGCTGTCAGTCAAATGAGCATGAGCTGTCTACAATTATCCCACAAGAGACCTAAGCTCCTATATTTGCTATTGCTAATACTTAAATAGATTTCATCCTCATCCTACCAGCAGTCCTAGGTAGGTGAGAGTAGATTTTCCGTTCTTATCTGATTTCTCACCCTGTGATCTTTAATATTGAGAAGTGGTTAAGCTCCAGGCTGTTCCAGGCTGTGGAAGTTTGAATTTTGCCTAGTTTGGATCTTGACTTTTCTAGTACCGTCTAGGCAAGAATCTCTCTGCCTCTTTGTGCCTCAGTTCTTTCAGTTTTTTCAGTAAAAAAACCTCCCAGTTTTTTCAGTAAAAGAACCTATCCTATGTGGATATTAAATAAATTTATACCCATAAAACCCTTACAGCCTCTGCTTGTGTTAGTAGTGACTCAGTAGATATCAGTTTTTATTATTTATGTGACTTGGGTCATACAGGGTGGAAGATGTCAAAGATGGATAGAGCAAAATGAGATGGGTCCTCTGAAAATTCATCTGGCCAGCAAATATTTGTTGCCCTGTGCTAGGTCTTGGAGATATACAAAAGAAAAGATATGGTTTCAGCCATCTGAGATTTCCTGATCTTGTGGTAAAGTAAATGAATTACACTATGAATTACTTCATGTGATAAAAGCTATGATTTCATGAAAGTGGGTACTGTAGGCCCATGTAAGATGGTATCTCTATTCATTTCCTACTGCTGTTCAAAACT